>NC_059365.1:12990000-13610000 GCF_019703515.2 Myxocyprinus asiaticus
CAAACCTGTATGACTTTATTTCTTCTTTATTTCTAAAAGTAGATGTTAGGATGTTCAATCTCAGTCACCATTGACTTTCAATGAAAATGAATGGTGACTGAGGCTGTGAGTCCCTAACATTCTGCCTGACATCTCCTTTTGTATTCCACAGAAGAAAAAAAAAGTCACACAGTTTTGGAATGACATGAGTGCAAGTGATGACAATTAAAATTTTTAGGTGAACTGTCCCTTTTACACGTTTAAAAAAATCAGTTAAACAAATTTAGCTTTCATACATTTTAAGAACTACATAAAAAATTTTTTTACATGTTTGTTTTAAAAATAACATGTATGAAATGGTTATTTAAAGAACAAAAATAACAACAATAAACACTGTACATTATGTGTCATAGAAAGAGGCAAATCTTGTTTGAAGTGTTTTCATCTTGACATCAAAGAAAGCCTGTCATAGCTTCACAGATGGACTCAAATACTGGCCCTGAAAGAGTATGGAAAAAAGACTGAGTATAAATATCCAGTCTTCGATATAAAACTAAATAAGTTCCCTAATACCTTACACAGCCAAAACACATTCTTACCCCTGTCTGTAAACGAGAAATAAATCATAAAGTTACATGAATAAGTTGCCCACCTTGCTAGTAAAATCATATTAACATACACAACAAATTATGCACTAATAAATTCTGTAAAATTTCACTTTTTATATTTTTATTCTATTACCATTACATATATTATGGTGGCCATGAAGTGCAAAACAAAACAACAAAACTTAAAACACAACGGCAAATGCAAAAACAAAATAACAATTTGGAGAGACAACAACAAATCATAAAACACAACGACAAATCCAACAACAACAAAAAACAATTCAGAAAACACAACGCCAAATCTGGAAACAAAACAAGTCAGAAAACAAAACAGCAATTTAGAAAACACAACAACATGTCAGTAGAAATTAAAAGGGGTGGTACCATAGTGAAAAGGGCAGGAACCATAGCTTCTCACATGATTGGCTGTGCAGATGGTCCTTTTGTCCTAATTGGTTTACTCTCACTGACTTACGCACTGAATCATTCAGAGTGGTTTCTGATTCAGTAAAACAGTAATGGGATATGTCCCCAAGCATTCATTCAATTGACTTGCATGTTCTAACATAACAGTAAAAAAACAAACAAAACAAAAAAAATGTATAATGTAGAAATGTTTTTTTAATAACCACATTTGCTGTAAGAATGTGCAAGTCAATAGAATGAACGCTTGGACACCACTGACGTTTAAGCACAGTTTATGGACTTTTTAGACGGCCCCTTATGCATGGTCTTCACTGTAGGTGAATATCGGACCTAAAACTAACTTTATCTGCTCTTTTTGCTCTCTGTGTTCTAAAAGATACTGTAACTGTTTTACTGAGTGAGAATCCACTCTGAATGATTCAGTGTGTCTGTCAGTGACCTTTTGGCATTCCTTTTTAAATAATCGCACAGGTAGAAAGTGAACCAATTAGGAAAAACAGACTAGATACCATCCACACAGCCAATCAGGTGAGAAGCTATGGTACCTACTCTTTCCATTTTGACTGAATTTTCATTGTGTTTTCTGACTTGCTGATGTGTTGTCTGACTGTTTTGCACTTCATGGCCACCGTAGTATATACATGCCTGGGAGATAATATCTTTTATATATTTTTATGGGATAAACATAAAGCTGAACAATTATGACAAAAAATAATAATTTCCCTTTGTATAGTAATTGTGGTTATTTTTAATTAATTGAATCCAAAATACTTTGTGTGGGGCATCTCTGTCACATTTTCATGTATGCTACACATCCATAACAAGCTATAAAATGTGTTTCTGCTCAGCGAGTATTGATGCTGACTACCACCCCTGGAGTGGCGTGTTCGAATCCAGGGTGTGCTGAGTGACTCCAGCCAGGTCTCCTAAGCAACCAAATTGGCCTGGTTGCTAGGGAGGGTAGAGTCACATGGGGTAACCTCCTTGTAGTCACGATTAGTTGTTCTTGCTCCCAATGGGGCGCATGGTAAGTTGTGCGTGGATCGCAGAGAATAGCTTGAGTCTCCACATGCTGTGAGTCTCCACAGTGTCATGCACAGCGAGCCAGATGATAAGATGCGCGGACTGATGGTCTCAGAAGCGGAGGCAACTGAGGCTTGTCCTCCACCACCCGGATTGAGGTGAGTAACCGCACCACCACGAGGACCTAGTAAGTAGTGGGAATTGGGCATTCCAAATTGAGAAGAAAAGGGCTGCCTTACTTGATTGCTATTTTATACATCAGTAAATCAAGATATCGCCATATTCACATTGGCCCTTCTAACAAAACTGTTCTTCAAAATTTCATTAAATTATAAACAAAGCAAGCAACAGACGTCTGTGATTGGTTACACTGCTGAACCACTGCAAAACAAGCGTAAATAGGAAATTGACATAACAGGAGTAGACATAAATGGAATGCTGTAATTGACCCTTTTCACGATTAGTTAATTGTGGCAGCCCTATTGTGGCAGTCAATTATTTATTCAAACAATTGTGCAGTCCTAGATGAACATGAACACTCTGGTGAGAAACAACCAAAACACATAAACAAGTTACCTTGAAAAAACAGAGATAGTCATCAGCCCCAGAACCAGCTCTAGGCTGTAAAAGCAGAGCAAAATAGCATCGAGTACAAATACAAGACGCAAAACAAACGTCTGTAGTAGACATAGTAGACACTCAGCACTGCACAGGGAACCAGAACATCAACACTGATACACAGTGCCAGAGAGTGCTGACACAGGTTTCCCTTCCAGCCTGAAAGTGATATTTACAGGGTTCATACAGATGCTTCAAAGTTAAATTCAAGGACTTTCAAGGACTTTTCAAGCACATATTTATTTGTTTTCAAGGACTATGCTCAAGATGTCATTAAAACAAATTATTTTTGTTAATTTTAAATAAAAATATTTTAACCATTTAGTTAATTTATTTTTATAAAATAATACTCTCACAGTATGGGGGGCAGTGGTGGCTCAGCAGTTAAGGCTCTGGGTTATTGATCAGAAGGTCAGGGGTTCAAGCCCCAGCACCACCAAGATGCCACTGTTGGGCCCTTGAGCAAGGCCCTTGACCCTATCTGCACCAGGGGCACCATAACATGGCTGACCCTGCACTCTGACCCCAACTTAGCTGGGATACATAATTTTTTTCAGGCAATTAACAATTTCAAATATATTTTCTAAAAAATTCACAAAACAGTCAAGCCATTTCATATCATTAAAGGTTAGGTGATTAATTTATTTTTTTAAAAATAGCAATTTTTTTTCCGCTATTTGAATGCTTTTTCATGACTAAAAAATCAAGGGACATGTTTGTCAACATATTTTGATATTGACCCAAATGTTGTCAGAAATAACCTATTTTGTGAGACACAAATCTTTTTTTACAGAAGGGGGACTAGAGGGCTCACAAAACTGAATTCTCCATTGATCTGCATTCAAATCATTCAAAACGTTTTACATCTCATATCATTTTTTCCCTCTGGAGAGTAAATTTTAATTAAAACTGATAGTTGCAAGGATTCATACTTGTTAAATCCGCAACAGCAGTATCTATAAAATATATATTTTTAAATCCTCCAGTAACACTTGATCGTGATTGGCCCATTCTGAACAGCGCTGCCAAAAGTAACAGATGCCACGTGACAGCGCCGTCTACGCGCTGCCTGCTTTAGCAGTGGTCTGTCGTCGTGATTTTCCGAAAATAAATAAATACATTTCATTTATTAAATGATTTAAGCACCGTATTTTAAGATTTTCTATAATTCAAGAACTTTTTATGCACCTCTTGTTAATAATTTGAAAAAGCCAAATTCAAGTACTTCAAACACTTTAAGCACCTTGTAAGGAACCCTGTATTTAACAAGACATGATTTCAAATTAAGTATACACAAAAAACAGGGTAATCAATCTTGTATAAATGAACTCAAATGATCATCACATTACCCCATTGAAAATAAAAGGCATTCTTTAAAATATCAGTTCCTGAATTGATCGAACAACATGCAGAATTGTAATTCCAATTTGAACTTAAAGGGATAGTTCACACAAAAATAAAAATTCTCTCAACATTTACTCACCCTCATGCCATCCCAGATTTTTAGAAGAATATCTCAGAAGAATATCAAACTCCAGTGGTTTTAAGGTTTAATCAATGTCTTCTGAAGCAATCCAGTTGGATTTGGGTGAGAACAGACCTCTCCTTGGCGATCATGATTTCAAGCTCTGTTACACTTCCTATAGCGCCGTCTAACGCTCTGCGCATGCGTCAAGCACTTGGAAGCGTAATCAGGCTTGACATCATGATCGTTCCTAGAGACGGCAATGCAAAGTTTTACTGTGAAAACCATTTACTTCTCACCCAAAATCATCTGGATCGCTTCAGTAGACATTGATTAAACCACTTGAGTCTGATGGATTATGTTTATGCTGACTTTACCTACTTTTTTAAGCTTCAAAGGCCTGATCACCATTCACTTGCCTTGTATGTACCTAAAGAGCTGAGATATTCTTCTAAAAATCATTGTTTGTGTTCAGAAGAAAGAAATTGGGAGAAGTTCCATTTTTGAGTGAACTGTTCCTTTAAAGGAGTTAAAATGGAATTAAAAGCAAAAAAATGTTTAGATAAATGCTGTAAGTGTAGTTCTTAAGAACATATTTCATATTTCAGTATGAATTACACATAAACTTGATACAATATGCACAACATAAGGTATTTCCAGAAACATCAAAATGTTTGCCACCTATGGAAATTTGTTTAATTCATTCATACCTTTAATTAGGCTATATTCAACTAGCTTTAACTTTCTGAACCAAGGTGGAAGAACATTATTCTAAAACACTACGTTTTAACACAATTACCATAAAAGAGAGTTTCAAGGCCCAAGAACAGGATCAGCAGAACAATATCCAATATCTGATTTGCTTAGGGTAGTAACACCCCTACAAAAGTAGAAAAGAACAAATACTTTCCATATATATATATATATATATATATATATATATATATATATATATATAAACATAAAACTAAACTTCTAGATCTTTTAATTACTTAGTACATTACCGTTTTACACAAAAATAAGAATCTCAGCGATGAAGAAAGCAGCAAAATACCAACTGTTCAGATAAAACAGGATCTGCAGTGGTGTGGAAGACAACTGAACCTTTGTTAAGGACCCACACAGAATAATACACAACCATAAATGTTATTTAAAGAAGCTGGCATAAATTTGCGTAATAAATATCTTATGAAAGGACACGATAGGTTGTCGTCCTGCAAAAGAAAGATGTATTGAGCGTTGTATGTCTAAAAGTACGATAACCTATATTATGTGTTAAATTAAAGATTTCAAATTAATTTTAAATTCTAACGATTACAGTAAATATTTATTTGTATAACAAAAAAGACAGTAGTGACGAAACATGTTTGACTAACATTAGCCAAGCGAGCTCTCCCCTCGTTCCGAGTCATAATTTGCAAGCTTGCCGTTTCACAGAACACTTTGTGGTTTAATGAAAGAAAACATCAATATTCATATAATATAAGCAAACACGTTATATTGACACTAGTTATGATTACATCCTGCACACTACTTAAAGAGTTTACCGGGGGCCGCCATATTGGATTGCCATAGAAACGGCATAAGGCGGTCGGCAACAACCACCCATCCTCCAATCAAAACGCATCAAGAAACAAACAAGTTTAAGAGTTGGATGGTTTTAGTTGTACAGAATCTATTCTCCTGTTTATAAATATAATACAGTGTCATACAACAAAGAACATACCCTTTAGCTACAACAAGGAGTTTCATATATTTAGTAAAATCACTTATAAGAGAGAAAGACATCTTGAAACAAAGAAAACATTCTAATCAATTTGAAACTTTCAATTATCAGTGGATTGATATTGAAATATTTTATCACTTAAAATCGACAATGTATATTACAATGTAAATGAACTACGTAAGGACACCATTATTTATTTAGGTCTGTGAATCAATTCTGGATCAGGCTGGTTAGTGTCAAGGTTTATCTAACTTTTTTGCTCCATGTATTCCTAAGAGAAAGAAAATAAGATGTGTCAGTCCAATACTTTTTTCATCACATTAAAAAACAACAGCAACAAAAAAACAAAACAACAACTAAATACTCATGCAAGTAAGAAAAAATTAATGTTTACCTTTAACTTCTGATAGTGCAAGGCAGTCCTACAGTGTTCATTCTTGGCCTCTTCCTCACTGGCATAGATGGCATTACACAAGCTGCAAAAGTAGCCCACCACAGGTCGAACAAACTCTGTCCCTGTTATTAAAGTGCCAAAGGTCAGTGCAAACAAAAGATTCTAGCCAATTAAATGTTTTAGAGCATAGCTACAAAAATGATTCATTCACTACAGAAATTACCATGGATTTGTACGATTATGTTAATTTCCAAACCACAATAAAAAAAAATTACAAACTTGATATTTCCAGGTATTTCATGACCGTGGGAACCTAGTATAACTCTTTCAGGATTGGGATTGTATCATGTTTTCAGAGGGAAGCTGCTCGTTTGAGGGCTGTGAAACACTCTTACCCGCTGGATCGTTCAAGTGTGTCTGTGTTTCTGAACTGTCAGAATTTTCCACCATAGTTTCTGTTTCGTCAGACGCAGAAAGCTGCTTTTCATCCCCCTCAAAGTTGACACCTTGTTCATCATTCGAGGACTCCTAAAATCAGTGTAATTCATCATTGTACATAATGCTGCTTATCTAAGAACTGTATTGCTACAGTATATTGCTATTTAATTCCTTGTTTAATTCCAGTGTAATTTCAGTAAAAGACATCTATAGCAATCAAATTAGTCAATGTGTTCAAATTTCATAGGAAAAATCCTGCCAAAAATTGCCAAACCCAAATGCTGTCACTTACCTTGACACTCAGTGATTCTGACAGCTGGTCAGAAATATTGTTCTGTGTCTTGGATCCATCCTCTGCACCCTCTACCTCAGCAGGTTTTTGTACAGTTCCATCACTGGACCTATGGTGAAAGTGCCTAGAAAGCAACAGTAACTTGTGTGGTTGATATTCAGGAAACAATAACAGCTGACAAACAAAGTTAGAATCAGATCAGATCCAAATAAGAAATAAGTACTGCGTGTTTCTTAAGGTGGCTTCAATGTTCGCAATGGACCCTTTTCACACTTTGCATTCACAAAGCATAAGTCTTCATAGTTGGGTAAACTATGGCGGCGATCAGGAAGAACAGTAATAACCAGTGCCACTACAGTGTTCCTATTTGCACAAATACTAAAAGAAAACATCCAGATTTTGGTTTCCACGAATTTCCAAAAGATGCTGAACTTTGTGCGAGCTTGGTAGGTTCAGGCAATTAAATGTGAAGATAACTCCGTAATTAAACAAGGAAGCACTTTCGTCTGTGGACAGTGTTTTCAAGATACAGCAGTTGCTCAAAGGTGGAATTGTGAAACGTTTTAAAATCTGAGCTGTAATGTCATGGTTTCATTGGAATGATTACACATCACAACCGGGTTAGATAGGGTTAGAAGTCGGATGGAGCGAGACATGGGTCTCTCCACTCCTTCACATCCTGTGTCACCTCCCATCAGGTATTAGTTTCACCAAGTATAACTCACAGATTTGTTAATGTGCCCTCTTTTTTGCATTTTTGCAATTTATGGCGACAGATTTGTTGATCGCTCCTTTAATACATAAATATGTGCCTGCTGATTTAATCCACAACCTCTCAATAATAATTTATTTTTAAATGACTTAACATCGTATTCGTGCAGATAACCCCCGAACAACAACTTGTAACCTTTGTTGAGTTTAGATTTAACCGTTGATGGACGATGCAGTCAACGTCTCCAAACGTATATGCAGGCAAAACTTTTAAGGACTGTGAAAACACATACACCTCGGCAGCAGCCATATTTGCATTTACCCAACTATGATGACTTCTGCTTCGCAAACACGGACGTATGAAAAGGCTCCATATGTATTTCGTAACAAACTCTAAAGGATCGTTCTAGACAGATTTTAGCAAGTGCAAAATTATTTCCCAGTACCTTTTATTTAAATGGGTGTGTTTTGTAGACACTGCAATCTTAGGATGTTTTCCAGCTATTGTAATTTTATTCATGTTAGCCGCAGCTACAACCTTTTCAGCATCAGAAGCATTTTCCATTTCAATCAGTCCCTGGAACAAAATATAGTTAATAGATATTATTAATGGAACCACTGAATCTTTGCTAAAATACACAATATATATGTGAGTCGGTTTATTTATTAACTGTTGGATGAAGGCGAAACATCCAATGGCGTGTTACTTTCCCATACTGTGTTGCAATGCTCAAAAAATCTGCATCACTGCATTTATCAGACAGTGGAAGGTTTCTGATCCGGAGAACTTTGCCATAAGCTTCCTAATGTATTTTGAAGAGGCAAAACAATATGTCAGCTGAACTTTTATCAAGAGCAACTCTGTCATGTTTACAGATGTTTTGCACCCAGAAGGTACCAGATACATATTCAGCTGAAAACGTGAAGGCAGGGCACAAAATTAACACCCACCAAGCTCCAAAAGCGAGCACAAATATGCAAGTTACAGGCCAGTTTGTCGGTAGCTTTATTAGGAAATGCAACATTAAATGGTTCAAATCAAATTCAAATCTGAAGAAAGAAAACAAACAAAAAAAAAAACAGCTAAATAATCCCATTGTCATAAGGACAAAGGTATATAGCCTATATAGTTTTTTTAATAAAAATAATGCAAAATACAGTTTCTATAAAAATATTTATGATAGGACGCAACTAAAATCAGTTCAAGGAACGAAAACCGAAAACAAACTAAATTGTTTCAGAAAACAAGTAATTTTCAGTTGTTCTGTAGTGGAAATGTTATTTTTAAATGCTGGTAACTAGTTATAACCAGTTAATTTAGTTTTGATAACTTTTGCATGAAACCAAAGGCCGAAGGGTTTATCAAAGTACATTTTTGGAATTACACCACGTTGTGTTGCCTGAAAAACTTAAACGTGCTTTGATCCAGAGGGAAACTGCTGCATCACACATTTCTTTGCCAAATTGCCTGTTGTGGATGTGGCATTCTGTGAATGAAGACATTTTAACAACTATGAATAATTACAACATAAATGCACGGCTAGTCCAGATACAAGGAAAACATTATTAGACGTAAAAAGTATATTTCTCACACTGCGATTGTTATATCACTCACCCTTAGCACAGAGAACTTTTATTTTAAAAATAACTATTAACTGTTCTTTTACTTCATTCCCTCCAGTTACCATTTGGAAAGTAGGCCCCAGAATCCCTGAACCGGAACGAAGAATTGCTGTTTCTGCTCAGAACGAACCAAAATGTAAATCATTTAGTTTTTAGTCCCTGACCAGAAGATTTCCTAAATTCACCCACCATTGACAGGTTTGGCAAAAAATACATTTTGGGCCTCGTGTTATTTCAATAACACAATTATTTCTTGATGTTACCTCCTCATCACTAGACGTTTGCATGTCTGTGTCTATGGTGCTCTCCACTGGAGCCTCAGCACCTTCTTCAGAGATCTTTATGGTCTCTTGAAGCATTCCTGAACTCTCCTCACAGGAAGTCTCAGAGTGTGAAAGCTCCTTGTCAATCTCTTCAACTTGTTCTTCACTTTCCACTTCCCCACATTCAGAGTCAACACATTTCCTGGAATAGAATCATTCAAACATCATCTCCTGTGTCTCACACATGATCTGTCTTATCTGAATACTCCAGCACAAAGGAAAAACTATATAGATTTGGTTACCCTTCTTTCACTGAGGTGTATGTCTTTGGCACAGTTATCCTCAAGGTTCTGCCCCCTAGTTTAATTTTCTTCTTACTAGACTCAGCTTCAATTTTGGCAGTGTGGGTGGAATTCTCCATCTCAATTAATGCCTTCTCCACCTGCAATTAAAGCAAGATTAAAACTGTTTTAGTGCCCAACTCCTGCATGTATCATGCAGACAAATCATACCAGGTGTTAGCAGTGTCCAAAACGTTTTGTGACCCAATAGCTAAAAACAAAATTCCGAGGTAGTGACTACATCGCATTTGCAGTGTAAATGCTTCAGTCTTTACCTTTCCATTATTGCGAATCAGACAACAGTCCATTACATCTCCATATTTTTTCCCGATGTTTAGCAAATCAGTTTCAGAAAATTTTTTAGCAACAGGAAAAGCAGTGACCTCAAGAACTTTTCCAAACTTTTCCTAAAAAATTAAATGAAAATAACTCAAAGTAACATCTCATTAAGAACTCAAAATAATGTAAAGGTAACTTATAAAACATCACAAATTTCTTTGCATTTGCTGCATATACATACACTTACAAACTTTGAAGGGATAAACAGACTGACCTCAGTGCTTGAAGCTAAGATCTCTTGGTCATCACCTAAAATAAAAATGGAAATAGTTCAATCATGTAATGACTAAATATAAACAATAAAGAATGACTTTTAGAAATATATTCAGCAGAAAAGTATTGCTTTTATTGATGCATATTTTTTAACAGTTTTATATGAATTGCATAAAACAAAAACCTTGTTCAGTCACATGATCTTTCCCCACTTCCTCCTCAAATTCGTCTAAGGTGACATGATTCTCAAGATTCTCTGGAAAATTTGCCACTTCCTAAAGAAAACAGAGTGAGACTGCTAAACGAAATATTTAAATTATTGTGTACATATCTACAGAATGAATATGTTGCCACGTGTTGTAGTTTATGGTTTTTTGTGGTAAAAGAGGAAAGAAAAAGGGATCAGAGCTAAGGATCAGGAAAGGACTCAAGCTAAACTCAAACTTGTGTCACCTGCATGAGCACAACAGCTCAACCGTGCTAACTGCTAGAACACAGCTCCGACATTATTTCATTTTTGTTCTGTTGATTTCCCAACAACAAACTGAGAAGCTAACAGTTACTTTTCATTGTGTTTACCTCTTCAATCGCCACTGTTTGGTCTTTTTGTGCTTCTTGTTCTTGTTTAAGCTCTTGGGCTTCCTTAAAATCTCTTGATCCACTTGTAGCTGTAGCATCTGGTAGAGGCTCTGACGTCTCTGAATGTACGTTTGATACGGCCTTGTCTGAAGGTATAGTTTGGTCATTTGACTGTTCCACGCTTGGCATGTCCTCGGATGTTTCCAGTTCATTTGTATTTACCGAGGCATCCTGTGCCTGATCATCTGGTTCAGCATCTTCTGCAAGCTCATCATCTTCTGAGTTCAGTTCTTCACCATCATCTGCTATAACCGCCACTCCTTCAAGATCACTATCATCTTCCATAGTGTCGGACTGATCCTTGATATCATCTTCCATGGTGCTGGACTGATCCTTGGTATCATCTTCCATGGTGTTGGACTGATCATTGGTATCATCTTCCATTGTGTCAGACTGATCCTTGTTATTATCTTCTACAGTGTCAGACTGATCCTTTTTATCATCAATCTTCTCTTTGATCTTCTCCTTTGCACTCTCATCTGTTTTATTGCCTTGGTCTTTTGAAGGGGACTTTCTGGAATGAGCTTTGTAAGAGCTGTCCCGTCTAGAGCTCTCCCGCCTAGAGCTCTGCTTAGTTCTCTCCCTAGAGTGACGGCTGTTATCTTGTTTTTTAGAGTCGTAACTCCTGTGAGACCTTGTCCTCTCTTCTGAGGATCTTCGTTTGGGGCTGGGAGAGACTCTTCGAGAACTGTGGGATCTCCTTTGCGGGCTTGCACTCCTCCTCCTCCTTCTGGTACTGCTTTGAGATATTGGTGATATTTCTTTTTTGTCACCTTTTTCACTAGATAATGAAGAAAAATATCAAACATGCAATGATGTTAAGCATTAATAAAAAAATAAGAATAAAATGTACATTGAATTAAAGATGAAGTGTGTAATTTCTGCGCACTAGCGTCACAAAACGCAATGTTCGCAATGTTGCTCTGTTGGGCTGGTCGGAATTCTCAGACAAACAGAACAATGTGTTTAAGATGCCACTTTTTAGGGGACTCAACCAACAATTGGTTTGCTTATAGTTGTCTCTGCATATTAAAGACCCCCATAAAATCCAAATGTACAATTATGGCTTTTAGTCTTTTACTGTGGCTTTTAATGTCTATTAGCTTTGATACAAATATGTGCACAGTCTGCACATGTTGAGCTATGTAAATGGAGTCTTTAAGCTGGGACAGGAGAAAGTATTTCAACAAAATTACACACCTCATCTTTAATAAAGAAACTCTGAACATAAAAGGTGTCTTTATAACTGAACATAGGACCAGCAAAAAAGATTTACCCAAGCGTCTTGTACTCAGATGAGAAGCAAACATTTATGGTTTTGCCTTTTAATTTAAGTGAATTGGTTGAATAATGCTCCACCAATTTGCTAGCCTCTTGCGGACTGGCCATCTCCACATAACCCTGAAAAGAAGTATTGAATCTTTAATGCACTATATAGGTGACTGAAGATCAAAAACATGGCATGAGAATTAGTGAAAAGAACTATTTGCAAGATTGTGATTTAATAGTTTGGCTACCCGGCTTGGTAAAAACAGGGAATGCTTTACTGATCCAAAACGCTTAGCAATGGCTATCAACTCAGAGCTTATGCCTTCCCCAACAGGTAATGGCGAAAAGCTCACTACACAGGAACTCTGAAACACACAAATATACAAGATATCATTCAATCTCTATTATTGGGACAGATCTAAAATTAAAACTGAAATAAAGCAAATTGATGCAAGACACCTTTTATCTTTTTCCTGATGTTGAGCATTTAAAGTTAAATTTATCATATTCAATGAGCATTATTCACCTGTAAAAAACTGAACGCTGCAGACAGAGTAAATTCTAGAAGTTGTCCTTTGATCCTCAAGGGGTTGTGTAAAAAGTATTTCACTATATCATCTGCCTGTTCTGCAGACCCCATCTCCATGAAAGCCTACAAGGATTTAAGTGTTTATGGACAATAAATAACAAGAAAAAGTATTATACCTCATTTAAGTGATTTAACGATAAAAAATAACATGCCATACCAGTTTTGGAAACACGATCATTTTGACAATCGGTCCAAACTGACCAAGCAACTTCTTCAGGTATTTTTCATCCACTTCTTCCGCTTCAAACTTTATACACACCACTTTGCACTGTATTCAATTATATTTAAATTATTTAATTTATAGAATAAAAACATTTACAGCAGAAAGCAAACAGAAAATGACAAAAACTGACCCTCTCTTCTGTTTTCTTCTGGTTACTGCTGGACGATTCACTTTTACTGCTCGACAATCCACTTCTGCTGCCTGACGATCTATTTCTACTGCCTGATGTTCCACCTTAGAAGAAACACAACAAAGTCAAAATACAAGAACATGTGTCCACAGAATGCTTAAATAACTAAGAAAAATATAAAGTCTTTACCTCGTCCCTGTGTGGCTCTAGGCTGTGAAATTTCAGGAACGAGCTCATTCCTGTTAAAACGTATTATTTAGCATGTGAAATAAAATGAATGGAAATGTTATTTTTTATGAATTATATTATGGGGAATCACTCTACCTTCGAGCAGACTGGATACTTTGATCCCATTCTGGATACCTAATGACAAGCACATCTGTGTAAAACATGGCTGAATATATACATTCCACATTATTAAACATCAATGAGAAAACAAACTGTTATATCGAAAATATTTACTCCAGAATAAAATGTGTTTAAACCAGTGGTTCTCAAAGTGTGGGGCACGCCCAGAAGGGGAGGCGCAGAGGTATTGTAAGGGGGGCATGGAAGACTGGCTCATTCTCAAAACTCTTTCACTTTCACACATTCAACAAAAATACTGACAATGAACACAAGAAACAATGTGCACAAATTCTTTTCCTCTGCCTTTTCTCCTGCCTTGTTTAAACTTTCGCCTGGCACCGCAGCTCTCAACAGCCCAAAGCGTTCATGATGTCAGGTGTGCTCGCAACGCTTATGTAAACAAGCCGTTCTGGAGTGCGTGCACGTTTCAAATGGATAAAGAGGTGATTTAACTCTTAAATTTCGGTCTGTTCTTCTTACAACACTTTCATATGACTTCAGAGGAATTTACAGTTGAAGTCATAAGTTTACATACACTTAGTTTGAAGTCATAAAAACAAATTTTTTAACCACTCCACAGATTTCATATTAGCAAACTATAGTTTTGGCAAGTCATTTAGGACATCTACTTTGTGCATGACATGAGTAATTTTTCCAACAATGGTTTACAGACAGATTGTTTCACTTTTAATTGACTATAATCACAATTCCAGTGATTCAGAAGTTTACATTAAGTTAACTGTGCCTTTAAGCAGCTTGGAAAATTCCAGAAAATGATGTAAAGCCTTTATGCAATTAGCTTCTGATAGGCTAATTGGAGTCAATCGGAGGAGTCAATTGGAGGTGTACCTGTGGATGTATTTAAAGGTCTACCTTCAAACTCAATGCCTTTTTGCTTGACATCATGGGAAAATCAAATGAAATCAGCCAAGACCTCAGAAAAACAAGTCTGGTTCATCCTTGGGAGCAATTTTAAAACACCTGAAGGTACCACATTCATCTGTACAAATAATAGTAAGCAAGTATAAATACCATGGGGCCACGCAGCCATCATATCACTCAGGAAGGAGACGCATTCTGTCTCCTAGATATAAACGTAGTTTGGTGCGAAAAGTGCAAATCAATCCCAGAACAACAGCAAAGGGCCTTGTGAAGTTGCTGGAAGAAACGGGTAGACAAGTATCTATATCCACAGTAAAACGAGTCCTATATCGAAATTACCTGAAAGGCTGCTCAGCAAGAAAGAAGCCACTGCTCCAAAACTGCCATAAAAAAGCCAGACTACAGTTTGCAAGTGCACATGGGGACAAAGATCTTACTTTTTGGAGAAATATCCTCTGGTCTGATGAAACAAAAATGTAACTGTTTGGCCATAATGACCATCATTATGTTTGGTGGAAAAAGGGTGAGGCTTGCAAGCCGAAGAACACCAACCCAACCGTGAAGCATCGGGGTGGCAGCATCATGTTGTGGGGGTGCTTTGGTGCAGGAGGGACTGGTGCACTTTGTAAAATAGATGGCATCATGAGGAAGGAAACTTATGTGGATATATTGAAGCAACATCTCAAGACACCAGCCAGGAAGTTAAAGCTCATCACATACAGGTCTTCCAAAAGGACAATGACCCCAAGCATACCTCCAAAGTTGTGGCAAAATGACTTAAGGACAACAAAGTCAAGGTATTGGAGTGGCCATCACAAAGCCCTGACCTCAATCTGACCTCAATTTGTGGGCAGAACTGAAAAAGCGTGTGCGAGCAAGGAGGACTACAAAACTGACTCAGTTACACCAGTTCTGTCTGGAGGAATGGGCCAAAATTCCAGCAACTTATTGTGAGAAGCTTGTGGAAGGCCACCCAAAACATTTGACCCAAGTTAAACAATTTAAATGCAATGCTACCCAATACTAACAGTGTATGAAGATTTTAAAAATACATTTATAGAGACTGCTGAGGCTTATTTCTATTCACATGTTTGAATCCTTGCAATTATCAGTTTTTATTAAAAATAACTATCTAGTGTAAAAATGTCTCCAATGAGATATAAAACTTTCTGATAGTTAAATGTGGATGAATGGAGGATTTGGTTTTCTGAGCGGCCAAGTAACCCTGGAGGAAGAAAACATAGTGTCTCATGAAAAACAACAGTCTTTGGCTGACAACAGTGAAATATGCAATGTGTTCATGCCCAGGGGTTGTTCCTGCAGCATTGTCACTTTTTATTATTTATTTATTATTATTTTTGAAAGTATATAGGCATAATTATTTATTTTTATATATTTATGTAACAAAAAGTATTCACAAAATAACAGAACCTAGTAACAAAATTCATAATTTAGTGATTGTATTTTTAAACAAACAAAAAAATGTCTGACATGAAGTTGAAAGAAAATGTAGTTAAATCTTTTAAAAACTTTTTTTCCAGTAAAAAGTTGAAACATTATTTTAGTTTTAATCATTATCGATTAGATTTTTTAAATCTAAAGTTTTTCTTGTTTCAAAGTGGGGTGTGAACCAAATAAATTGAGAACCACTGGTTTAAACTGAGCCTGCTGTATCTAGATTGTGCTAGTCTAGCAGTATCAGTTCAGAAACAAATATCCTAATAGGAGCTGCCTGTTGTTTTCATCAGTGACCGCATTTACATTCAGATAATTTTCTGATTAAGCTCTATAATCTGGTTAAGTCTTTATTCTAGCAAAAAGAGGTATACATGCTCCACAGGTATTGGAAATTTCCTGTGTAAATGTTATTCATCAAATTAAAAAAAATAAAAAAAAACCTATGACGTACATTCTTTAACCAATATTTTCTCCAATAAACACTGGAGATGCTGCATAATGGTATAAAAGTAATTTAACTAATTAATTCATATTCATGCCCTTGGCAACTGCATACAAGAGCGCAATTAATTGCAAAATGCAAAATCAGACTATAAAGCATTTGTCTGTATAATGATTTTGTTTTATGTTATATTTTTTATAACTTATAACTTTTTACTTGATAATTATACCACCTGACATTTTTATAGTCTTAAAATCACTTTTTTTTAACGGTATGTAAGTTTTTCAAAATTATATACAATTAACATGAATATGAATATTATACTGCTAAGAACTTGGCATATGCATTTTAAACTATATTATTTTATATGTAAAGATTTTTCTCTTTCTTTAACTTGGACAAGCTTATTCATCATTGTATCACGCAGCACCCAGAATATTTGTCTGGATGTGCACAGAAATAAATTGTGTTACAGTGGATATTTTGAATAAGCTGTTTAAGTGACATAAAATTCAAATTATTATACACCTATGCCAGCTGTTTTTATTTTTTTAAAGATTTCTAGGGATAAAAAAAAAATAAAAAATAAAAAAAAGAACAGTGGCTTCTCCAAGTTAACATACTGACATGATGCATACAGAATTGGAATAATAAAAAACATGTTAATACTTGGATAATCTTGTGCATGTAAAGTAAACACAGTCATTGGAAGAATAAATAAAACAATATGACTTCTTAATAGGGATGCACCGAAATTTCGTCAGCCGAAAATTTCGGTCCAAAACGGCATAACATACTACTTTCGGCCAAAAACTTTGAAGATAAACTGCTACTTTAAAATCTGGTAACAAAAAAACACTCACATGGAGAAAAATCTTTGTTTATATTAAACAGTCCACATGTTGTTCATTTAGTTTGGTAATGTCGTTTAACAAGGAGAAAAAGGGGCCGAATGAATTATTAGTAAAAGGGACTGATGACATTACAATTATATACTTTTGTATGTCTTTTTGTATAGTCATACAGCAGTTCACAAAATGATCAAGACATGCATTGTTGTAATTTGTGGGGAAAATGCTTATGATTTGTGGGGAAAGTTAGGTTTATGATGCTAAACCGAACCCTAAATTCTCTTAGTGGATTTTTAGGCATGCAAATTTTAATAAAAGTTTAATTAGACAAACTTGTTTCATTTGTGAACAGCTCTGTGCTTTATCACTGATTTAATGACTCACTCAAAACACAAAAGACGTTCATTTGCTGCCATCTACTGGTGTGATTTACAAAAATTATCACTGAGCGAATCTTTTAGGTACACAAATTCAAAAGACTCTAAAGTTAATGACAGACAGAGAAACGTCATCTACAGTTAATTCACTCCACTAAATGTGACGTAGGGTAGTTACGAAATGACTGATTCATGTTATATAATTTTTGTTAATAAATGGATAAAAAAGGAATGATAAAGACAGATAAAACTTGTTGCCAATAAATAGACAGTTACAATAATATGTGGTTTGTCCATATTCATCAAGCAGTTTTGGTTATTGATATAACTATTAAAATCTTTATTATAAAACTATATTCTGTATGAATATTAGCTTGCTAGCTTGAATGATGTAAACAGTTCAAAAATAAACAATAGCTATGCAACAGAGTGGAATACATTAAATGTGCACATATTAAGCCCAAAGTATACTTCGATCAGACGTGTGATGCAAATCTCGTCATCAGCAGAGTGCTCAAGCACTGAACACATGCAGCCCGATTTTTCTAACCGTGTGTCTTTGAACACGCAGACTGCACATGCACCTGGAATTATTTGCACGAATTAGTGGATCCACAAGGTGGCAATACTCACATTTTAACCGTTGCTGTCACGAAGAAACACTAGAAGACATAATCACCGGTAAATAACAGGAGACAAAGGTAAAAACAACAACAGCAGATATGCACATCAAGAGCGTGTGTGTGAGGAGGTCAGGAGATAACTGCATTAGTATAACTTGAGTCTGAAGGAATATAAAGACATCTGAGGTCCTGAGGAGAAATTGTCCGGCGTCTCATAGCAGTCGTAGCGTGTATGCGCCAAATGCCTGTATATGCGCGCACCATCAAATGGAGTATCCTTTGACAGGCTCACATTCGACTGTATGCAGACGCTGAGCGTTCTTGTCAAAATCGAAGTATAGTTTGGGCTTTAGTGTCAATAGGGGACCCCTATGATTGAAATCCTAGAATCGCCCCTGACTGTCAAGCTCCAATATGACATTAAAGAAGCATAAAAGCACCATAAAGTAGCCCATATGACTCGTGCATTATATTCACAGTCTGTTGAAGCCATTCAATAGTTTTTTGTATCGCAAAGGCCACATTTAATAAGTAAATATACAGTCTGCGTGTGCTGCACGCTTCAGTGAATGAGCGCTCCTTTGTTGTTGACATACATAGCACTCGCACGAATCGTGATGCACTTCTATTTTCAGGACTGTGGCTAGCAATATGTGAGTGCTCCAATTTAACTCCATCTCACATGTAGATGTTTTATAGTTGGTTTACTTAGTACAGTGCATCCGGAAAGTATTCACAGCGCTTCACTTTTTCCACATTTTGTTATGTTACAGCCTTATTCCAAAATGGATTAAATTCATTATTTTCCTCAAAATTCTACAAACAATACCCCATAATGACAACGTGAAAGAAGTTTGTTTGAAATCTTTGCAAATTTATTACAAATAAAAACGAAAAAAAAAAAAAAAATCACATGTACATAAGTATTCACAGCCTTTGCCATGACACTCAAAATTGAGCTCAGGTGCATCCTGTTTCCACTGATCATCCTTGAGATGTTTCTACAACTTGATTGGAGTCCACCTGTGGTAAATTCAGTTGATTGGACATGATTTGGAAAGGCACACACCTGTCTATATAAGGTCCCACAGTTAACAGTGCATGTCAGAGCACAAACCATGCCATGAAGTCCAAGGAATTGTCTGTAGACCTCCGAGACAGGATTGTATCGAGGCATAGATCTGGGGAAGGGTAAAGAAAAATTTCTGCAGCATTGAAGGTCCCAAATGAGCACAGTGGCCTCCATCATCCGTAAATGGAAAAAGTTTGGAACCACCAGGACTCTTCCTAGAGCTGGCCGCCCGGCCAAACTGAGCGATCAGGGGAGAAGGGCCTTAGTCAGGGAGGTGACCAAGAACCCGATGGTCACTCTGACAGAGCTCCAGCGTTTCTCTGTGGAGAGAGGAGAACCTTCCAGAAGAACAACCATCTCTGCAGCACTCCACCAATCAGGCCTGTATGGTAGTGTGGCCAGACGGAAGCCACTCCTCAGTAAAAGGCACATGACGCCCCGCCTGGAGTTTGCCAAAAGGCACCTGAAGGACTCTCAGACCATGAGAAACAAAATTCTCTGGTCTGATGAAACAAAGATTGAACTCTTTGGCCCGAATGGCAAGCGTCATGTCTGGAGGAAACCAGACCCCGCTCATCACGTGGCCAATACCATCCCTACAGTGAAGCATGGTGGTGGCAGCATCATGCTGTGGGGATGTTTTTCAGAGGCAGGAACTGGGAGACTAGTCAGGATCGAGGGAAAGAAGAATGCAGCAATGTACAGAGACATCCTTTATGAAAACCTGCTCCAGAGCACTCTGGACTTCAGACTGGGGCGAAGGTTCAACTTCCAACAGGACAACGACCCTAAGCACACAGCCAAGATAACAAAGGAGTGGCTACGGGACATGTCCTTGAGTGGCCCAGCCAGAACCCAGACTTTAACCCGATTGAACATCTCTGGAGAGATCTGAAAATGGCTGTGCACCGATGCTCCCCATCCAACCTGATGGAGCTTGAGAGTTCCTGCAAAGAAGAATGGGAGAAACTGCCCAAAAATAGGTGTGCCAAGCTTGTATCTCAATATCATCATACTCAAAAAGACTTGAGGCTGTAACTGGTGCCAAAGGTGCTTCAACAAAATATTGAGCAAAGGCTGTGAATACTTATGTACATGTGATTTATTTTTATTTTTTTATTTTTAATAAATTTGCAAAGATTTCAAACAAACTTCTTTCACGTTGTCATTATGGTGTATTGTTTATAGAATTTTGAGGAAAATAATGAATTTAATCCATTTTGGAATAAGGCTGTAACATAAAATGTGGAAAAAGTGAAGCGCTGTGAATACTATCCAGATGCACTGTACATACACTGACAATGGCAGAAATTCGGAGTACAATTTCAGCAGTGTAGCATATTAAAACTACTGTGAACTAACCAACAGAAAGAAACCAGAGTGCCACCCCAAGGGTTTTAAAGTTAAGAAATTACAACAATGAAATTGTATTATTGTATAATATAACTACATCATTATAATCAATAATAACAATATATTATAAATTTAAATAATATTCCAATTGACTGAGTGATGTGATATCCTGGCAAAACTGAAGTGAACAAGAGATTCACAAAAGAATCCATTCCACATTCCAGGTCAACATACAATGTGAAATGTTTTATTTATTTATTTATTTTATTTTATGCTGCATTATCCAGTAGAGCAATTAGCAATAAAGTTTATTTTAATAGGCTTACACATTTTTTATGTAATTCTTTTCTGTATACTCTATTTAATAATTTAATGTGTAGAAAAAGTCATTTTGGTGCATCCTTAAAAATAACATTAAGAACTTAATTATTTCACACAAAGTCTAATATAAAATATTCATTTTTCGGATTTGGTTTTCAGCCCAGGCAAGAATTTTCATTTCGGTGCATCACTACTTCACAAGGTTGTGTTTTTTTAAGTTGAACAACAAAACTGAACAAAACTAAACCGAAGATGACTTACTTTTCCACAAGACTGAGTTGACTGTTAGCATGTTGAGCTCCTTTTATATGCACAGACCAGTCCTATAACAGGAGAATCACCTTTATTTAAAAACTTAACTCTCAATATTCATTCATAACTAAAGCATTCAAATCCTTAATATAAAAGCCTAAAGAACACAGTCCATATAAAGTCCATGTCCATATGATTAGAAAATACTTATGACATATATATATATATATATATATATATATATATATATATGCACAGTTGTGAAAAGCAGATTTCATAGTGAGAAACCACAGGCTCTCCAATTGCAGAACTGTGCAAATTCAAATTAAAGGTGCTAAAAGCGATTTTAGCCGTTCTGGAATCATTCTCGTCATTTGCTCACTCATGTTATTTCAAACTCATATGACTTCAATTCATCTGTAGAACACAAAAGAAGAAATTCTGAAGAATATATTTATGCTGCTCTTTCCCATACAACAAAAACCATACAGTAACTAGTGGCTGTCAAGCTCCAGAAATGACAACAAAAAAAGCACCTTAAAAGTAGCCAATAAAACACATTCACTATATTCTTCTTAAGGAATACAATATCTTTTTGTGAGGTAGAGAGCGAAATTTAGGTTATTCACTGATAATGTTCCCAGTTGTAGCTCTCAATTCTCATTCCCATATGCGCATAATCAACTTTGCCATGTTACGGCAGGTTTGCCATCAATGCCACCAAACAGCATTGGTTATTGTGCCTCATAACCAAACATGGTTTGAAAGTTTCAATATACAGAATTCCAAATTTACATTTTCACTCTGTCTTTATAAGACCACTTTTCTGGTGCTTTCTGACCAGCTTGAAAACACCTGGTCCCTGTCTGCTTTCATTGAATGGAAAATAGCAACATGAAAATTAGTTTTTTAAAATCTAGTGTTCAAAATCATACAGGTTTGGAATGACATGACATTGAGTAAAGGATGAGAGAAATTAAACATTTTGGGTGAAATATTACTTATAATATATTATAACATGGGTAACATGCCGCTTTGACTTACCTGATATGCCACAATATGTTCATGTGTATTTTCACTGAAAAAAGTCTGGTAAATAGCTGGTAAGGCAGGATCTGTGAGAGTAAAAAGGCTACTTACCTTGTAAGAGAGAACAGTGATTTCACAAAGTACACACGCATAGGGAAACACTGGTGGAATTTTTCCATGGAAATCTGACGCCTCCTTCCTGGTAGGCACTTTATGAACCATCTCTGTCCTCCAGTGATGTGAAGGTTGATTGATGTCTCTGCTGGACAAGTGTGAAGATTGACTGGCATTTCTGCTGGACAGAAGTGAGGGAATACCAAGGTCTCTGCTGGACAGGTGTGAGGACTGACTGACATCTCGACTGGAAGGTTGTGAGGGTTGACCGATGGCTCTGCTGGACAGATGTGAAGGTTGACTGTTGTCTCTGCTGTAGTTTGAATAAGACTGTGAGGCAACAGACGTTTTCTGCCTTGACTTTTCTGCAGCAAAATGTGCTTTATCAAAATAAAACTCATTGTCTTTCAGATGGTTGTACTCAACGACATAGTTTGATTCAGAAATGGTGTATGAGCGTGTTGGTACGCTGGTTTTCTGGACATTTCCCCATGGGTCTTCCCAAGTCGGAACTTGCTCTCGATGATATGACTGACGGACGGGCAAATCAAATGGATACTCAACTGGAGTGTGGCTCCTATCCTCCCAGGAGCGAGCTGATGAACAGGACCTAGATGATGAAGTGTTGACTGTTTTCTTCTTCTTAATCTCTGCAAGCAGGTCAGGAAGCGTCTCAGCTGTGATAAGATGTTCAGGGAGCTCAGCGAGAGTTTTAAGGTCCTCAGCATCCAGTCCGCAGCTGTGCAGAAAGGACAAAGCCTTACCAGTTGGAAGGACAGATGCTTCAGAAGAAGATGGAGTCTGCTCTGAAGACGTGGTCCTAATTCTTGACCTGTGAGCACTGGACTCTCGGGTATACATGCGTTGTGAGTCAGAGTACATATTATCAGGTGGATTTCGGTATGTCTGATTATAAGACATGTTCGAAAGTCAAAGTTCCAAGAAAATTGTACGACAACGAATCCAGCGATGACCAAGTTTAAGGGACCTTACTAGCACTGCCAAGCAAAGCAGCTCTGTGCAATGATGTTTGCTGTTTACCTGTCAAAAAGATGGTGAACAAGGAGATTGTTTTCTCCTTATACTGATTTTATAATATTGAAGAGATCAGCCTCAGGTGGAAATCTACCGGTGAATCCAATGAAGCGTCACCTTGATCACTCTTACCTTGAGATGAGAAATCAAAGCATTCACACTTTTGGGATGTGCTGCAATGTCTGTGGTTTTATTAAACTTCAGCACCAGCAATAGGGACACTAGCAGGTAAATATAGCTGGAGAAGCATAACAGCGTGTAACAAATTTTTTATTTTGTTTGGTTCCTGGGTAGTAAGTGTTATTTCCTAATTGCTTATGCCTCAAAAGTATAGAAAATGGCTATTATTCCCCACAAACTTTGCTTTTGTGACCAGGACAGTGATATTTTGACATTTACCTATTTTCCAGAACATTCCAGACATATTCAGTGCTGAGTAAACTTGGACTAACTTCTAGAACTTTCTAGAACTTTCCAGTAATATAAATAGTAGTATAAATACAGGGGCCTTAAGCCCACCAGTTCAGTTGAGTTCCAGCTGCCTAAGTGGATACATATCAAGACCTTGCTGGATGCCTTTAAGTATGATGAGTATGGCTGGGAGGTCATAGGAGACTTCAAAATGGTGGCATTCCTGATGGGTCTCCAAGGCGGTTTTACCAAGTTTCCCTGCTACCTTTGCCTTTGGGACAGCAGGGACACCAAGGCACACTACCACAGGCAGGACTGGCCACAGCGGACCGAGTTCTCTGTGGGGAGTAACAACGTCAAGTGGGAGCCACTGTTGGACCCCCGGAAGTTGCTGATGACACCACTGCACATCAAATTGGACCTTATGAAACAATTTGTCAGAGCTCTAGATAAGGAGTCGGCAGCCTTCAAGTACCTTCAAGACTTCTTCCCTAAGCTGTCTGAGGCAAAGATCAAAGCCAGTGTCTTCATCAGACCACAGATAAAGAAGATCCTGGAGTGCAATGAATTCCCCAAGAAGCTCACTAGTAAGGAGAAAGCGGCTTGGAACAGCTTTGTCGCAGTGGTTCGGGGCTTCCTGGGCAATCACAAGGTCGAAAACTATGTGGAGCTGGTTGAGACTCTGGTGAAGAACTATGGCACAATGGGCTGTAGGATGTCCCTCAGAGCTCATATCCTTGATGCTCATCTTGATAAATTCAAGGAGAACATGGAAGCGTACCCGGAGGAGCAAGGCGAGCGTTTCCACCAGGATATACTGGACTTTGAATGCTGCTACCAAGGACAGTATAACGTGAACATGATGGGAGACTACATTTGGGGTCTGATTCGTGAAAGTGATTTACAGTATAATCGTAAATCTCGAAAAACTACTCCCTTCTAAATCTTTCGTAGTCATTTTTTGCATTACTTTAGTATAAATACGTGTTCATTTGGATTCATGTTGTTTTTTTTCTGACTTTATGTGAATGAAAAGACACAAATTCACCCATTTTCTCATTGGAAATAGGTACATTTCAAAATATCACTGTCCTGGTCACAAAAGCAAAGTTTGTGGGGAATAATAGCCATTTTCTATATTTTTGAGGTATAAGCAATTAGGAAATAACATTTACTACCCAGGAAAAAAACTGTGTTACATAGTGTAATAAATGCGTTGGTGACATATAGCATTGTCCATGCACTTTTCAACATCACGAATTTAGGCTAAAGTATGGCCTATAGGCAGGGTTGGGAAAGTTTATTCCACTACAGATTACAGAATACATGCTGTAAAATGTAATTTGTAACATATTCCGTTAGATTACTCAAGGTCAGTAATGTATTCCAAATACTTTGGATTACTTCTTCAGCACTGGTACATTTTTTCACTCGTTTTGACTATAAAAACTCTGCCAGTACAGAAAGACAAAATACACATGTTAAAAATACATTCTCTGAAAAACCTAAATATCTTATGCAGTGTTGTTTCTAAAACAAGATAAATCTAATTGATCTTGTTTTAAGGATTTTTAGATATTTTTACAGGAAAACAATATAAAAATGTATTATCAAGAATAAGATTTTTGCCCTAATATCAAAGGTCTTCCTAAAAAAAAGAAATTATGATCTAACATTAATTTTCTTGATAAACAAATATGATTGTGCCTGGTAACATGTGCATGTAAAGTGGCTAGAAATAGCATTTTAGCTTAGCGTAAAACTGACAATTTACACAAGGTTTATTTCTATTTCTTCTGCTCCAAACTTACTTAAAACTTACTTCTCTGTCTGCTCGTATGAATGTAACACATCATAAGAAAGTGTTTCACTGCTGTTCAAATGCACTTTGGATCACATCATTTATATGTATAAATGTTTTACATCTAAATATTAAATGAAACAAATGACAATAAAATGCAAAGTAATCAGTTCAGTAATCAAAATAAATTTTGAATGTAACTGTATTCTAAATACCAATGATTTAAATTGTAACTGTAGTGGAATACAGTTACTTATATTTTGTATTTTAAATACGTAATCCCGTTACATGTATTTCGTTACTCCACAACCCTGCCTATAGGCATATGTAAATATTAGGTTCTGTGACAGTTGACCATTCTGAACAAACTTTTGTCCTTCACTAGTTCATTTTAAATGGTCCAGCGACGTGACAAATGGATTTTCAAAGAACAAATGTTTTATATCAATAAATATAAAGTTATAAAAACTAAATGTATAGTAATTAGGTTAGCAATTAGGAAAAAATAGTTTCAAATGTTAAAGGTGACGTTTAATTTTAGATGAATAATTTTTTAAGACTTGTTTTGGTCAATCGCTGTTTAGGCTTCATGCTAACCGTCATATCATCGCTAAATAATAACGGTCTGACTATCAGCTATCACTAACTTATAGATATTAAGACATTAATCATTCAACTATTTATCTTCAGCTATATAACTTACCAACACAAGCTGAAGTAAAAGATCACTGAAGTACAGCAGCAGCTGTAACCAAGCCGTCTTTCCTTTACTTTCAACCGGATGTTGCAAAATAAAAGTCCCCACCACAGACGTCTTGTTCGTAAAATGTGAATAATAGAGCTTATTCACGCTTGCGCCATCTTTAATTTATAATGGCAATGTCAACGAGGCTGAGGGATAGACTAGTCTCTTCAATGGCACGAACGAGATAAAGCTGTATAAGATCACATCTGATTTTCCACAACTCATGTTGTCTAGAGTTCTTTGTATTCTGAATGTTCTTGGACAGATATTTTATCAATGTTTTGTCAGCGGGGCGATCCAAAAGCACTTTAAACTGCCTTACAGCCTCTTGAAGAGACTTAAGTCTATTCCGCACAGCCTCGTTGTCGTTCCCATTAAAAATCAAAAATGGCGCTGGCGTGAATAAATTGAGCAAAAACAATAACCATTTAATTACATCACAAACGCATTTCAGAAATAACTTACATTTCAATATACTGAGATCCTCTCTAACAGAAATGTACCATGGTAACCATAGTTTATGTAAAAATACCATAATTACTGCAATAAAAAGGGTGGTAACTTGGTTTTCACCACTACTGTCATGAAAAAATATTTTAAAAAGCTTCTAAAAAATAAATAAAAATAGAATCCATATTATAGATCAGAGACTTATTTACAGAAAAAATGGAAAACAAGTCCAGTATTAACAATGCAGCTTTATGTTCCAAATATTTAGCTCCAATGTTCTGAAAATGAAAGCTTGCTATACTTTCTAAAGCCTTTAAGCATACCATTATTGATAGCATTACATGAAAAAAAACATGGTGGCAGGTCGGTTTAAACTTTGATCTTTTGCAAGAAAACTCTGGCTATTTAATTATGGTATTATACTTTCTGCACCTTAAGATACTCTGTGTGAAATGTCATACATTGCATTATAACACTGAATTTGTGAGGCCAATAATTGATTTTCCTTTCACGGAATAATAAAGAAAATAAATTACAAAAGAGAAAATGATTACAACAGGCAGGGTCCGAGGAATGTTTGGTTTAATTAAAAAAAGGGAAAACAGAAGGACATTAATAGCATATAAGGCATAAAATGTCTTAACATTATGATAACTAAACAGCTAAGAATTACTGATGAGTGTGCCAGTTTTACGACAAACTACACTAACTACTACATAAGCAATACCTCAGTCTAACAATTTCATTAGAAAATAAGATACTGAAAGTAGCTGAAAACAAGAAAAATCAATAGCATAACAGACATATCAAGAAATGTTCCAGCATAAATGGTTCACTTCTTTGTAACGTTACTCTGCGCTTTGGCTGTCTCCTTTTCCAGATGTTTCTGGTGAGGGAAAAAAAAAAAAAAAAAAAAAAAAGAGCACATTTGTTTGAGAATCATATTGTATTGCAACAAAAAATAACACAATGCAGTAAGTGTACTGCAAGTCTTTAAATGCTAAATTTATAATGTTTTGGAGAAATAGGAGAAAAAAAAAAAAAATCACCTTAAGTTTATCGTAGTGTGCTTGGCTACTGCAGTGAACTTTCTTAGCTGTGTCCTCATTGGAGTAAAACAGGAAACAGACTCTGCAGTAGTATCCCATCTTTACAAACTCCACACCTAAAGCATTACAATGTAAAATGTGATTCATAATAAATAAACAGTGGATCACAGTACTGATCACCTCCAGCAAATCTGATTTATTAGCAAAAATTAGTCATCTTACCCACTGGGACATTAGGGTCATGTGCCCCAAGAGTAGCAAGGCTAGTTTCAGGCTTAGTTTCAAGGGGTGGTGGTGTGGGGGTAGTGGCTTTTTCCTCAGTCTCCATGCTCTTCTCCGATACAACAACAGGGGAAGTAGCAACAGCTTCTTCATCTTTTTCCTGCTATTCAAAAGACAGCACAGGAAAGCACTGGGTAAAGCAAGTGCATTTTGTTTGCAGTGTAAAATAATTTTATATTTACTTGCAATTAAGTGCTAAACCTTATAATAACAAACACGGGCCGGGGGGGGGGGGGGGGGGCTTATAGATGACCTCAAAGCTAATACAGTTGATGCAGACTAAAAAGCCACAAAAGTCTGAATTTGATTTCATGGCATCATTTAGCATGCCATCCTCTTCAAATGAGACCACTTACAGGTTCAGTCTCCATATTCTGGACCTCTGCTGTGTCTTTGCTTAGTTCCTCCTCTGGCTCTTTCTTCACCTCAGGAACGGCTTCTTCTGAAACAATTTGCCTTTCCTTTTCTTCCTGATTCTCAACCTCTTCAGGTTTATCAGTGGCAGGCATTTCCACTTTGCTCTTCTTGGCAGATGGTTCTTCCTCTTTCTTGCAATTACTTTTGCCAGAGGAGTTGCTCTGGGCCTCAGCCTCTCCAGAGCGCTCCCTCTTGGATGGCTTTTTACCCTGTGGTTCTGGAGTTGGAGGTCTGTGTCTGCAAGAGAGGAGATTATTTTGGCAAAACAGACAAAACTATAAAAACAAATGCTCAAAGACAAAAGCTATTTTTTTCCAAGCAAAAAGAAGGACTTAAATGTCAAACTGACCCATGTTTGAGTTGCTTATATTTTCTGCTTATGTAGACAAGCAATCGTTTGCCTTCAAATTTAGGTGGACTGTCCTTGTAGGTCTCTGCCATTTTCTCAGCATCTTCCCCTCTTTCCATCTCAATGAAGCACTGAACAAACAAACATGATAAACATCACAACAGGGTTTCCTACAGAATTCCACTTACCATTCATTACAAAAAACTCTTGTGATTCTGTAACTTTAACTAGGCCTACAATTATTGTTTTTTGACTGATTAATTACGAGAACCAGCCAGTAAGATTCATTTGTTCGTAAATCACAAGTGGTCATGCTGCATGTTTGTTTTGTTTGCAGACAGCAAAAACGATGCAAGACAAGTCTTTGTTTTATTTCACATTACCCAGCCATTTTAACTCAATACATTACATTTTGAATGCAAGCTCACAACAAATATGATTTCTCTTGATGTGGCACTGTAGGACAGTGGTGCAGGAAATACTGCAATATAGCATTTATTTTCCCCTTGAGCACCCCTTAGAATAAGATCCATTACCTCATTGCGTAATCGATTGACAAAGTATCTTTTGACTTTTCCAAATGGTTCAGCAATTTTCAGAAGTGATGCATCTGATGTTTTGAAGGGAGGAACATTGCCAACATAGATGACTTTGCCACTCTGTAGACATTGTAAAAAACATGGGAGTCAAATATTTTAATCCTTGTAGATTCACAGGCACTTGATTCAGGGTGGGTTAACAAATCTTACCTGGATGGTTGGATAGGTGTGTGAATGGTAAACCTTCACTGGTTTTCCACACACAGATGCTATGACATTTCCACTGTAGAAACTAGCCATAGCTCTTGCCTCTTGTTCATTGGACAGCTCAAGAAAGGCCTTTAAACCACAAAAATTCGAAAAATTATATTTAGCTCAGAAATGTTTAAGCTTCAGACCATCTTTGAGCCTAACTACTATATAATTTATGCATGTCTCATTTGCCACCATTAAATTGAAATATTATATAATTGTCACTTTATTGGCCAGTCACCTTCCACTCTAGACTTTTGCCTTGGCCATTAATAATAAAAAAAAAGAAAAACACACATTGGTCGACCACTAGTAAAGATTTGCCAATACACATTGATTTTCTACCACACAGCTGTGACCTAGCATGGTAGTCTATGCTTATAACTACAGTAAAGCCGTTGCAAGCGCAATGTCCTGAACCTTTAAGAAGCTAATAGAATGTCCATTAGTTATTACCTCAGGCCTCACATCCAAGACCAGGTGCCGGACCACTCTCCCAAATGGCTTTGCAAGGGCAAGGACTTCATCAAGATAACCGTAGCCACGTTTAAACCCAACAACATTGACAACTCTCAATCCCTACCCAATAAGAAAACACTCATTAGTACTGGTTTAACAGTATGTATGTATATAAATGTAAATGCTAAGGTTAACATTAATTGTGTAACCAATTTTAAAAAGTGCACACAGCTAAAAATAAACAAACTCCACTTACTCCACTTTCCTTAGAGCTTCCTAAAACATAAAAGATAGAGAAAAAAAAGCACTTGCTAAATGGACTGACTCAAAGTTCATGCTCGTCTACTTAGAAATGCATAAACAATGCAGATAATAAACATTTTATTTCAATTTCTGTCTGTAAGGCTGATATTAGGATGATGGTCTAGTTGTTTAAAGGGCAATACCTGATGTGTTTTTAGCTTTGGACCTGGAGTCTTGTTTTTCAGCATCATCCTCCTCTGCTAGCTCATCAAGTGTAACAAACTCATCTATGTTTTCCGGGAAGTCAGTTTCACCTTGACCCTCCTGGTATCAGACAGATATAGTCAACAGAACTGCAGGTCAAAACAGTGAACATGCATTTAATTTTAAAGGAACAGTTCACCCAAACATGAATATTCTGTTATTTACTCGGCTTCATGTCGTTCCTGCATGACTTTTTCTTCTGTAGAACATAAAGAATGTGTTTGCTATGCTTTGCCAAACAATAGAAATATATAATGACCAGGTACTGTAAAGTTGGAAAAAGGACACAAATATCCATAAAAGTAGTCCATACAACACTATAAAACAAGTCTTCTGAAGCTACATGATAGCTTAGCGCAAGAAAAAGACTGAAAATTCGCTTATAAGTTTGAAAATGAGCATAGCAGAGGGGGAAACTATCAGTGAATAACAACTTACATTTCAGTCCGTTTCTCAAACAAAGCTACCATGTGGCTTCAGAAGACCTGGGAAATTGAGTTATATCGACTACTTTTATGTCCTTTTTTCATCTTGACAGCCATGGCCATTACAATATGTCACCGTATGGAAAAGAGCAGCCTCAATATTCTCCAAAAAATATTTTGTTTTCCACAGAAGGAAGTCAAACATGTTTTGAACGACTTCAGGGGTAGTAAAGTAAAAGACAGAATTTCATATTTAAGAAATGAATGGGCAGTGGCAATTCAGATGCTGATGTGCAAAAGGTCCTGCCTGCTCTGTACTGTCCTCTTCAGCAACCTGATCTTCAGGTTGTTCATCATTCTGTTCCTCTTGCTCTTTAGGAAACTCAGCGGTGCTCTCTTCCTGCTTAGCCTCAGATACAGCAGGATTCTCCAAGGGAGTCTCTACTTGTTTTTCATCAGCGTCTTCTTGGTTCTCCAAAGTCTTAGCATCATCTGTGCCATCTTTGGCTTGCTGTGCTTTAGGGTCCTCATCCTCTACGTTGGTGTCAATATCTGGTGGCTGTGTACCGGCTTGCTCTGGATCACAAGATGGATTGGCATCATCTTCAGAGGGCTCTTCATTAAAATCCTCTTCGTCTCCTTCATGTGCTTCCATAACATCAGCTTCTTCATCTTCTGATCCATCTCCCTGGACTGCATCTTTATCTTCAGGTTTTGATTTCTCTTTTTTCTCATCTGAGCTCTCCTTGGCTTTGGAACTAGAGGATCTCTGGCTCCTTGATGAAGATTTGTCACCAGTTCTGCTGGTGCCGCTGCTACTGCTGCTCTTGCGGGTATGTTCCTCCCTTCCTTGGTCACCTTTGCCAGGTGGGACCCTGGATCATCAAGAGCACATATAACACATTTGGTTTATTTTCTTTCTGAAGATATCAATGGTTTCTCTGAAAGGAAAGACAACTTACGTTAGTGTCTTGTACTTTGTGCAGATGTTCAGTCGGATGGATCTTCCACTTATAGTCAAAGGATGGAGAATGTAGTACTTGACCAACATCTCTGCATCTTCAGGATTGCTCAACTGAACAAATGCCTGTTAAAAACAAGTCAAAGTGAAAAAGAAATTGAGGCTGGGCAATATAACCGACAATTCATGATATATTTGTGATGATTTTGCTGGAGATATAAATTTAAGCAATATAGTAAATATCAAATTATTGTAATGTGCTTTTTCTTCTGCAATTAAATTTCATGAAGGCTGTAACATACGATTCAATTTTGAGATCCCTCCTTGTCATGTGACTTGTGAGTACGAGTGTGAACTTCAGTCGCAAACACGGCATTAGAATTGGAAAGTTTTATTAACTTCCATGAATCAGTTCAAACCGTAGGCTTTAAAGGAGACCTATTATGCCCCTTTTTACAAGATGTAATATAAGTCTCAGGTGTCCCCAGAATGTGTCTGAAGTTTCAGCTCAAAATACCCCACTGATCATTTATTATACCATGTTGTAAATGCCTCTTTTTGGGTGGAATCAAAAACACGCTGTTTTCGTGTGTGTCTCTTTAAATGCCAATGAGCTGCTGCTCCCCGCCCCCTTTCTGGAAGAGGGCTGTGCCTTTACAGCTCATGCTTCGGATACTATAGCAACAACAAATCAGAACCAATATGACTGACACCGTAAATACCAGAGTTCAGCCATATATGTATGAGCAACCGTAAACGACGCAAAACATAAGCATTTTGAGTATGTGATAGTGCTTCTTATGTAGAAAATCACTTCCTGCCCTCCATCTGCATTTCACACCACAGCAACGCAGTGACGTGACGTCATGTGCAAACAAGCTATAATGACACAGCTCTGGTCTCCGTGAATACAATCAGAGACAATGGTAACTTTAGCTGCATTAGCCGTGGAATCAGCTAACAAGCACATTCGGGAAGGCGATTTGCAAACATTCACAAAATATAAAGTGCGATACTTACATATTCAGGATATAAAGCTATAAAACACGAACAGTTGGTACTGATCCATGCTTGAGTCAAATTTTTTGAAAATCTTGCTTTATATTGACCCTCATTCACAAAGCAATCCGGTGTAAAATGATTTACACAAATTTTGTTTTGGGGGCACATTTTCTTCAAAAACAAAACTTGTCCACTGCGTCTTCAGTGGCTCTGATGCCGGGAGTACATGAAGACTCTTATGTTCACTTTTACAGCCAACAACAGAACACTTACGACGCTTACGAAGCTGAGACATTATTCTTCTCACTTTAGCTGCTCCAGCGTGGAAAAAAATGGCAGATTGTGTGTAGATCACTCGGGGGAGGATCTATGAAAATAGGGTGGAGTCCGTCACCAGTCGTGGCCGTGGTCTGCTCTACAGTGACGTCACTTTAGAGCGGATACGAAAACCAGTCATTTTGAGACACAGTTTTGATTAATAGAAATATAAGAAAGAGGAGTGGGTGGACTTTTAACATTGTAGGGTGGTTGTGTACACACACTGCCGACTCACATTTATGTTCAAACACCATGTAAAAGTGAATTTTGCATAAAACCCCTTTAATGATTTGATTTATAACCATTTTTATGTCATCACTCAAAAATGTTCAGGGAAGCCTCAACGTGGCATTTTATATGTAATAAAATGTTTTGGTAAAAATAATTGCAGGTAAATATTGCTGCAATGTATTGTTAAAATTATGCATAGAAATTAAAAAGATTAAACAATTAAACCTTGTGTTTTAGTTTTAAAAAAAAATGGGTATACAACATATATTATTTCAACAAGAATCTTTTAGATTACTATAACTACATTTATATTTATTTATATATATATATATATATATATTTATATATATATATACATACAGGTGCATCTCAATAAATTAGAATGTCGTGGAAAAGTTCATTTATTTCAGTAATTCAACTCAAATTGTGAAACTCGTGTATTAAATAAATTCAATGCACACAGACTGAAGTAGTTTAAGTCTTTGGTTCTTTTAATTGTGATGATTTTGGCTCACATTTAACAAAAACCCACCAATTCACTATCTCAACAAATTAGAATACATCATAAGACCAATAAAAAAAAAACATTTTTAGTGAATTGTTGGCCTTCTGGAAAGTATGTTCATTTACTGTATATGTACTCAATACTTGGTAGGGGCTCCTTTTGCTTTAATTACTGCCTCAATTCGGCGTGGCATGGAGGTGATCAGTTTGTGGCACTGCTGAGGTGGTATGGAAGCCCAGGTTTCTTTGACAGTGGCCTTCAGCTCATCTGCATTTTTTGGTCTCTTGTTTCTCATTTTCCTCTTGACAAGGTTCAGGTCTGGTGAGTTTGCTGGCCAGTCAAGCACACTAACACCATGGTCATTTAACCAACTTTTGGTGCTTTTGGAAGTGTGGGCAGGTGCCAAATCCTGCTGGAAAATGAAATCAGCATCTTTAAAAAGCTGGTCAGCAGAAGGAAGCATGAAGTGCTCCAAAATGTCTTGGTAAACGGGTGCAGTGACTTTGGTTTTCAAAAAACACAATGGACCAACACCAGCAGATGACATTGCACCCCAAATCATCACAGACTGTGGAAACTTAACACTGGACTTCAAACAACTTGGGCTATGAGCTTCTCCACCCTTCCTCCAGACTCTAGGACCTTGGTTTCCAAATGAAATACAAAACTTGCTCTCATCTGAAAGAGGACTTTGGACCACTGGGCAACAGTCCAGTTCTTCTTCTCCTTAGCCCAGGTAAGACGCCTCTGACGTTGTCTGTGGTTCAGGAGTGGCTTAACAAGAGGAATACGACAACTGTAGCCAAATTCCTTGACACGTCTGTGTGTGGTGGCTCTTGATGCCTTGACCCCAGCCTCAGTCCATTCCTTGTGAAGCACACCCAAATTCTTGAATCGATTTTGCTTGACAATCCTCATAAGGCTGCGGTTCTCTCAGTTTGTTGTGCATCTTTTTCTTCCACACTTTTTCCTTCCACTCAACTTTCTGTTAACATGCTTCGATACAGCACTCTGTGAACAGCCAGCTTCTTTGGCAATGAATGTTTGTGGCTTACCCTCCTTGTGAAGGGTGTCAATGATTGTCTTCTGGACAACTGTCAGATCAGCAGTCTTCCCCATGATTGTGTAGCCTAGTGAACCAAACTGAGAGACCATTTTGAAGGCTCAGGAAACCTTTGCAGGTGTTTAGAGTTGATTAGCTGATTGGCATGTCACCATATTCTAATTTGTTGAGATAGTGAATTGGTGGGTTTTTGTTAAATGTGAACCAAAATCATCACAATTAAAAGAACCAAAGACTTAAACTACTTCAGTCTGTGTGCATTGAATTTATTTAATACACAAGTTTCACAATTTGAGTTGAATTACTGAAATAAATGAACTTTTCCATGACATTCTAATTTATTGAGATGCACCTGTATATATAGAGAGAGAGAGAGAGAGAGAGAGAGAGAGAGAGAGAGAGAGAGAGAGAGAGAGAGAGAGAGACTGACTGTATATTAAAAAAAAAAGATGCATTTAAGGTACCGGAAGTGATTTTAGATGTTCATGAACTACCAGCAGACTTTAGCTAACACACACACAGACATACTCTGAGACCGCTGTAATCAGAGATGGAGCAGACGGAGGGCAGCGCAGTCCCCCCGAGCGTTTCTCCGTCCGACCCTGAGCATTTCACGGGAGCAGAACACCAAACCAGCACTTAAACGTGCATATATTGGCTGCCCTGTAAACGTGCAAATGAACATGCTATATTTGAAACTTACCTCATCATTTAGGAAAAGATGTTTCTCAACAGTGCCAAATCTACGAGCTACTGTCAGGAGCTCCATTTTCTTGTCACTCCCTCGTGGCAAATTGGAGAAAAACACCACCTGGCTGTCTCCTCCCTTCACAGGTCTAGCGTCTCTGTCTGGTCTTCCAGATTTCTGAATTTATTAAAGGAAATAAGCGTTACTGACCTATTTAATTGCTAACTGGTTGATCTTCTTAGCTTCTCTCTAATGCTGAAACCCTAAATCTTATATGCCATCTTACCTTTATTACCAGCAGTTCCTTTGATAAATAAATGTGTATCTCTTTCCCGTTTAAAATGGCAGGCTTACGCTGGTAGTAATTAGCCATGGCCAAAGCTTCCTCATGTGTCTGCAGCTCCAGGAAAGCCTTTGAAAAATAATACAGGGATAATGAGTGCAAAAAAATTACGAATATACAGAGGCCCCAAAAATTATTTAGACACACAACAGCACGAACACACTTTAAAATTAAATAAATAAAAGAAGTCTGTTTGGTTTCACATTATAAAACAATACTTGTGTGATGAACTACAACTGTGGTCACTCTGCAAGGGCACCTGTGTGAACTTGAGGGGAAAAGACTTCATACATCCACTAAAATGACCTTGAGACCAGTAGATTCAAAGTAATTAAAAAGCAGCTAAGTGTAATTAGTACACAGAAAAGGTCTAGCATCATTTGTTTGTAGATTCCACTTGGTTTATATTTTGTCATGTAATGCAATGATTCATACTTTTTAAATTGTGACAAAAGTGTCCAAATACTTTTGGGGTGCCACTGTATACCAAATATTTGCAATCATATTGTAAATTCAAAAATGTATTGTCATGAGCAAAAAAAAAAAAAAAAAAAAAAAAAAAAAAAACTGTAAACAGGCTTAAAAAAAAACTGAACGAATTACATGTATAGCTAGCTATGGGCTATTACCTTGTTATTCAGCACAAGATGCTCACGGATGGTGCCAAAGGGTTTCGCCAAAGCAAACAGACTGTTTGATGAAAGTGGTTTCCTGTCGTATTTTGCCACAACCACTCTACTTCTTATCTAAAATTAGGAAAAAAAAATATTGATGAGTGCACAAGTTAACTTTATCCACTCACATCAAAAGCTGCCATTACTGAAAAGACCACTCCAATTAAATATATGTCAGTGTTTCTCAGCAGTACAATTTGCAGGTGTATTTTCCATTCAAGAAAACATAAAAGGTAACTAGACTGAAAGATCAATTTTAACATTTCAAAACAAAGAAACGGTAACTGGAATAGAGCCTTGACACTTGCCATCAGATAACTTTCAGTAAATTTTTACCTTTGGAGCTGCTGCATATGATGAACTTTTATTTGTCATTCCCATACTGGAATCAGACCCTTAAAAAGAGTGATAACAATTAGCCAATATTTAATAAGAAAAGTATTTGTCATCTTGGAGTTCTTCAAAGCTGTACAAGTTTAAGTAGAATATGACTTCTCATATAGCTGTACATCTTTACAAACATATTTGTCAAAAGTACAATTTATAATTTTTGGTATATATATATATATATATATATATATATATATTAGTAGCAGCAAAAAAAAAAAAGTGACTTAGTGGAGCTTTCACCAAAGAACTCAGTAAGCCATGAGTGAAATCCACAGAGAAAGACAAAACAAACATTTTCTACTGTTCTAAATTCTGCAGTTTAACAATTTCATGAAGTGGATTGCTGATTCATCAAAAAGATAGCAAAAAAATTACCCCAGCTGGAGCTCATCCCTGATCTTTGTAGACCAGCACCCATTGGAGCTACTCCCAGCAATCCATCTTGACGACTCTTTGTGTCCAGTGAAAGGGAAGTCCCCCTAAGAGAAATAAATTTGTAATGCTCTTTTCTAGGGGTGGGATGATAAGGTTATCTAACAAATCCAACCGATGTACGATTCAAAATAACAACACATAAATGACAAAGTATGACAGAAACTATTTTATTTTTTTAGAAAAATTTAAATTATATTTTCTCATCATCAGAATAGAGTTAACTAATACACATTATAAATGCTCAAAGTTTCAATAAGAGTTTATCATATACTGTAAGAAAGTTCACAAATAAATAAACCTTAAAAAATATCTGGGTACATTCAGGCTGATCAGGTGCAGGACAAAGCAATTTAACTGAACAGAACATGTCCTGAAAAATATGAAGGGTTGGAATCAAAATTCCTCTATAACATGCAAGGGACAGCTGTACATTTTTCTATCCCTAGTCTAGATCATATGGAAGCCCAGAAGCGCCATTTACAAAATAATTAAAGAATACATTATCAATCTATTAATTTGAAAATAAAAATGTGAATTTATAAATGGACAAATAAATAGACACATTGTGTTTAATTAATGTTTTAAAATGTACTTACATTAAGCAATAAAACAGCACATTAATAAGTCATTTTTAAATGCATCTTTTAAATTGCATTTTAAAAAGCATTTGGCAGTTGCTTTTCTTCATTAATTGGCAGTTGCTTTTCTTTATTGTTTGACTTTTCTTTTACCATATCAATCCATGCCTGCTGAAGCCCAGGAGTGCCAGTTAAAAAAAGAATGAAGGATTAAATTATCAATCTATTAATTTGAAAATAAAAATGAATAAATAATTCAATTTATAAATGGACAAAAAATAAGACCTTTAAATGTGTCATTAACTGAGTAAAAAAAAAATGCCATTAAGACTCATGGGAGCAACCAGTGAACTTTCAACTCGGTTATAAGACACACCACCTCTCCCACGTGCCAGTCGAAGATGATGTAAGATGGCCTGTCATTGGACGACGGTACGAGCAGTTTACGTGATATCATTGGATCTGCGAATTAAGAAACGGATGCGAAGCATATCAGAAGTTAATGGTGGCTCATTCACCCTTGCTGTGAAATGCTGAACGTGGCCCTACCTGGGCGTGCAAAGTGATATGTGTCCAGGATGGGAGCTGGTAATTGTGATGCTGTCAACAGAACCAGCCTCCCGACTCGTAGCCTGAACTGAAACGCTCAGCAACCGCCATTTGCCTCACCCTACATCTCCACTTTCAACAACATCGACAATAAAAAATTGTTGACAAAATTTGTTGTCGAATAGTCGTCAGATCTCATTTAACGTAACATGAGATCACATTAAACTGTAATGATGAGGCGCGAAAGCAGCACTGCAGTTTTATTATTAAACTTAAATTAAACTTAATTAAATTTAAAATGATATTGTCCTCTTTATTGTAAGCAAGTTTAATACAACCTTTTAAGTCGGGGCACAAGCTGAATAATCGGTTAAGAGCTAATGATTAATTATTGCAATAATCGCTGAATAGTCGAATAATCATTCAAATAATCGTTAGATTAATCGATGATCAAAATAATCGATAATTGCAGCCCATGATGGCACCCGATATAATTAAATCTTTACCAAATCTATACCATTCATAAATGAACGTTTGTGCTGATTCTGTGTTTGAGATATTAGACATAATTTTTTGGCTGTGTGACGTCACTTTCCACCCCGTGAGGTCCAAATCGCTCCAAACCGGTGCTGTTAGTTTGTCATGAAGAGCAAAACGTAGATGTCTTGACTTGATGTACGTTTAACAATTTAGGTTCTATTTTAACTTAACGTGTTGTCTAAAAACACAAACAAGCCGTCAAAGACATCCATCTAGCGCACGTTTTCATTTAAATCAATTATAAAACAGCGCTCAATGTGAACGGCCCCTCAGTGTAACACTAAATTTTTAGAAAACTTTGATCACATTTGCCTATTCTTTATTATTTGTTACTGCACATTTTAGAATTCAGAGTAGGCTATTAAGTCATCAAAAATAAGAAGTAACACAAAAGTATGTAAATTATGCAGTGACCAAAACAAATTAAATCAGAAACATCTTATATTTGAACTTCTTCAGTGTAGCCTTTTGTCTACTCCAGCTCTGCACACATTTTCTCAATCAATTTCAGGTGAATCCTGGGATGCTTTTTAAACAGTATTGAATGATTTCATATGCTGGACACTTGTTGGCTACTTTTCTTTAAAATATATATATACTATTAAGTAAATAAAAAAATATATAATAGGTTTAATAGGCATATATAATTAGGCACAATTTATATTTGAGTACAGAAATAATCCCAAGCGTTTGACCATAAGCCTTTAGATCAAAATGTTCTAAGCTTATGAGAAAAAAAAAACTTAGTATCCTTTTGGAATGGTTGTGTAGGCTAATTTATTTTATATTTATATGTCCTTAATATTAATTTTATTTACTAACTATAAAAATTTTTTATTTGATTTGTATTGTATCTTGCTATGTTTTGCTATTACTGTAGATAAATCTAGAATAACTGAGTTTCAAGTTTTTTACGTTTTTAAGCTTAAAGTAACCATTTAAAGTGATTTTAATAAAGCAAATTTAGACATTTTACCAAACAATTTGGGCAAATTAACTTCAGAAAAGGTGACTTAAGCTGAAGTTTAGATGAGTAGTTTTCATCCCTGGTTTAAATAGACCAAATCTGATATTTCCTGACAGAGAAAGAGAGATGTGTTGGAGTTAGATGGGGTGAAAGATTAAATCTTTGCCAAAAAGTGAATACTTCAACGATAACAAAAACTTTTCCCGAAAAGTTTCTTGCTATATCTAATGAAGGGAAATACTTAGTGTTTCTTTTAACGGAACAAATCAGCACAAAGCGAGCACAAACGAACGGCACCGGTTTGGAGCGATTTGGACCTCATGGGGTGGAAAGTGACATCACACAGCCCAAAAAAATAATGTCTAATACCTCAAACAACGAACCAGCACAAAAGTTAATTTTTTAATGGTATAGATTTGGTAAAGATTTAATTATATGGGGTGCCAACTTCATGGAGGTGCTTTAGTACAGAATATTGCGGTATTCTTCCTCGGCTTGGTACCTCAAGCGAAATAGGGTAAGGCAAATGGCGGTTGCTGCGCGTGCTTCAGTTCAGTCCGCAGGTTGGGAGGCTGGTTCTGTTGACAGGATCATGATTACCAGCTCCCATCCTGGACACATATCACTGGGCCGCGTACAGCATTTCACAGCAACAGTGAATGAGCCACCATTAACTTCTGATATGCCTCGCATCCGTTCCTTATGCACAGGATTCGCAGATCCAATAATATCACGTAAACTGCTCGTACCATCGTCCAATGACAGGCCATCTTGCATCCTCTTCGAGTCGCACGTGGGAGAGGGGGTGTGTCTTATAACTGAGTCAAAAGTTCATTGGTTGCTACCATGAGTCAACAGTCCAATGGCATTTTTTTTAACTCGATTCTCAATTGGAGAAAAGGAAAACAAAAAAGAAACACCATTGGCAAATGGATGAGGAAAAGCAATTGGCAAATGAATTAAGAAAAGCAATTGGCAAATACCTTTTTAAAATGCAATTTAAAAAGGCGCTTTTAAAGTGCATTAAAATGTACATTTAAAAGACTCAATGTACTCATTTATTGCTACATTTAATGACATTTTAACCATGAAATAAATATGATTTATAAATGCACAATTGTATTGTTAAATATATTGACATTCTTAAATATGAATTAAATAAACATTTAAATGTGTCTTTATTTGTCCATTTATAAATTTTTTATTTTCAAATTAAAAGATTGATCATTTATTCCTTCATTCTTTTTTAATTGGCACTCCTGGGCTTCAGCAGGTATGGATTGACAAATGTTAAAAGAAAAGTCAAACAATAAAGAAAAGCAATTGGCAAATGGATGAAGAAAAGCAATTGCCAAATGCTTTTTAAAATGCAATTTAAAAGGTGCATTTAAAAATGACATATTTAGCAATAAAACAGCACATTAATAAGTACATTTTAAAACATTAATTAAATTACTTATTTGTCCATTTATAAATTGGTTTCTTTATTCACATTTTTATTTTCAATTTAAAAGATTGATAATTTTTATCTTCATTCTTTTGTAAATGGCAATCCTGGGCTTCCATAAGCTCAGGAACATATATTTATGGAAGTTTATTATTATTATTATTTGTTTGTTATCATTATCACATTTTAGATTTTTAAAAATGTAAAAATTCTTAATTCTATCAATTAATATTGTCATGAAATCGCGTAAATACTAATGATATGAGCGGTCAGTGTTTGAAATGTGTATAATTTACAAGTATTTACACTGAGTTTGCATTAATTTACATTACACCGCTAAAATGGTACCATCTCTTTAAGAATGGTGACAGTTCAGCGAGCAACTCAAAGATCTTTGTTGCAGCACACATTAACAAGAGACAGTGCATGGTTACTTTACAAAATCCATGCTGTGTGATATAAAAATTAATGTTTGTTTTTATTTTCAGATCAACAAGGATATTATAAGACATATTACTCTATGAAATTGGAGCACGTAGATCTAATCTTTGATGGACACACATTTCACAGAAAAATTCTCCATTTTAATTTCAAGCACTTTTAAGCACTTTTCAACAAAAGGCGATTATCTAGGTATTCCAGTACTTAACGTTCTAAAAGCTAAATCCAAGCACTTTAAAGACCTTGTGCTAGCTCTGTATATAGTGTAAATAAAAGTGAGATTTTGATATATTTGACAGGTCATTTCATTTATGATCACTTGGACGGAAAACAATGTTACAAATTCAGAAAATATCAAATTTTACCTCATTTATTTTGGTTCGCAATATTTCTAAATTCAATATATTGTCCCATCTCTACTCTTTTCTACACAGAGATTCAAAAAATGTCTCAGTATTTTGAAAAATAATGTGACAGTGACATACATGCGAGCCGAGGGCAAGTGAGGATCCCAGTCCGGGTACCTGTACAACAACAGAAAACAGTTTGCAGTTGCTTTACAATGCTTGAGCTTTAAGTCCTGAAGACAGAAATTTCAGTGGAAGATTCCACTTTAATACACTTAATAGTTTCAAATGGGATTTAATCCCAACAAACAAGTACCAAAAAAAATATTCTGTCATCATTTACTCAACCTCATGTTGCTCTAAACAAATTGTTCCAAAAAAAATAAAAATAGTTTCATACAATGAAAGTGACGGGATGGATGCTAAAATCACCATAAATGCATAAAGGCTTTGTGTAAGGAACAGACTGAAATGTCACCGTTACTCACTGAAAGACTTGTTCTCAAATCTTATTTGTATTAATTTATATGTTGCATAAGTGAGATGTGAGAGCTATATTGGAGGGGAAGATTACAACTGAAGAATGGCTTTAATTTGGGTTCCAGACAAAGAGAGTCATTTGGACTCCTTTTATGGGGCTTTTTTGTCCTATTTGGAGCTCCATAGGCCATGGACACTGTATACTTTCATAGCATAAAAAGGTTGAGAATCAACATTCTGCCGAACATCTCGTGTGTTCAACAGAAGGATATCTGAGTTTAGAAAAATATGATGGTGGGTAAAAAGGATGACAGAATTTACAGTTTTGGTTGAACTGTTCCTAGAAGGTTATTAAATTCAACACTTATGGTTATCACCATGCATTGGATAATGATTCATCCAAAGGATATTGTAACTGGAAAAGCACAAACTGGAGCCGAAGCCAATTTGAAACCCCCAAACAAATAACAGTTTAGGATTGTAAAATGTTTCCAAAAGTCTACCAGTGTGGCTTAAACATTTGAACAGGACAGTTTACCAGTTTACACACAGCATTCCACTTACATTTGCAAAAGCAGTCTGCGGTTTTCGGAATGACGAATCCCAGTTGTGTGCTGAGTCCATTCCTTTACAAACACAAGAAAGGATAAAATAAATGTCCTGAACACTGCACCAATATGGCCTGTATTCGACTGTATAATTACTGCTAGAACTAAACAAGTGAAAACCTTATCCTATTGGACCAAAGCTGCCTTGACAAGTTAAAGTTTTTGTCAAATTATCCCTCAATGACAAATGAGTTCAGAAATGAGCCTGGCTTGTGTACAAGGTACGTGACAACTCCTCTTTACCAAGTGTATTCTATAGACAACCACTGTGTTCGTCAATCAAATTTTGTGCAATATTAAGCAACACTGACTCAAATATTTTTTTTAAAAAAGGTCTTCTCAAACATGTGGGACACTTGGACAAGAAAGGAAGTGTGTGTGCAAGAGGCAAGTGACTTTAAATACTCACCATGACAGAGTGAACATCAAAATCACAAAGGGCACACACATAGGGAAACATAGGGGGCATGACTCCCAAGAAATCTTGCACTTTTCCCTGGGACGGGGCGCCCATTCTTCTCTGCATGAACATGTCGTCAGATGCCGATGACGTGGACATGCCAAGGCTGCGGTAGGAGTTGTGGGAAAGCTCAGAATATTGTCCCTCTCTGCCGCCACTGCTGCCGTAATCTAACATGTCATACTCTCGATCAGACGTATCGCGCATTGAACTATAACCAAAGTCACCTTGTGAACGGCTTTGACTCTGGCCACTGGAACGGTCCAGTCTTCCACCCTGCATGTCACCCCAATCCTCTCGGCTACCTCTGTAGGAAGTCTCTGAAGAAACTCTTGACAGTTCTCCAGCCACGCGGTGGTCTGCTTCCATCTTGCGGTTCTTCAGTTGCATGATAAGTTGGGGCAAGGTCTCCACGCTGATGTTCTCCTCTGGAACCTGTGCCAGGGCATCCAGGTCAGTTGGTGACAGACCTAGGCTGGCGAAGAGTTTCATTGTATTGCTAATGTGGCTGCCTGCTCGGTGGGGCTGCTGAGAGTCCCGGTCTTTTCCCTCCCCTCCAATCAAACCAGCCATGCCGCTATGGGACTGGGAAGAGGAGCTGTAGGGATCAGAGTGTGTCTCGCCCACACTAAAGTTTAAAGTCTCAGCAGCTGCCAAAAGGCCACGGCCAACAGCAAAGCCTTTTTGAGCACCATCATTGGTCAGTTTCTGGGACATGGTTTTGAAATGACAGAAATTCAAATCAGTAGGAAAAGAGAGGAACAAAGAAATTTAAAAAGTCCCCAGAAGGACAATCCGTCGATACAAGTCTGGATCTCAAAGACACTTCATAGCCGAGAAAGATTGCTCCTCCAGAATGAAACGGGTCTGCAGAAACACAATTGGAGCAATGATTTCGAGCATGCTCACGAAATGGGTTAGCAGTGGCACAGGAAAGCAAGACAGTGAACTCCAAATGGTACAATGCAAGTAATAGAAGCAAAATTATTTACAATGAAGATTCAGTTTGGTACACCGACCAATTAGACCATAAAATGAAGATTTACAAGTACCATGAAGAGTTATTACCACCATTTATTGGGAAAGTACAATTGAGCTTTGAAGGAAAAAGAATTAGAATCAAATTTGGATCCTTAAATGTGGATGTAAAAGACAGGGGTTGCACTGCACTTTCTTTGCCAGGAGAGGATTTAAAACATCAAGTTGTACCGTGTGACTGAAAACTACAAATATGACAATTAGGAACAGAAACAAATTTAATGGAAATTCATTTGAGGTAGAGCTTATCCTTTTTGGAACCAATCTTAGAGCTTAACTGAACTTGATTTGGTATTAAAAGGTCTTCTGGAAACAGAGAAGCCAATAGTCGGGCTACAAGTGAAATACATGGGGTCGCAAAGAAAGAGGGCACTGAGTTGAACAACCTGAACAGAACAAAATTGGTGAACAAGATTTGTATCTTCATCCAAAGAAAAGTGAAAATGTACACACATTAATGGCTAGTGGTAACAGTGGTCATTGTTATGGAAATGACTATATAAGGTGGCCAAAAATGAAAGTAGGTGTAACAGCTTCACACTTGATAAGCTACGCTGAAAAAATATATATTCTTAAGGAAACAAATCATTCAAAAGCTGTTGTTTTGGAAAACTGAAACAGCATTGTTTAAAAACAATATTTCTTAGAAAACAGGCAGACGCTTCAATATTATAACTTTCTGGATGCACCAATTACAGTTTTTGTGATTACTCCAGATTACTGCATACATATTTTTCCATTTTCATTTGTTTCTCAGGTACAATCCTCAAAATTAATAGATTTAAACACTTTTTTTGTGTACACATTTTTTTCTGTGAGAGTTAAAAAACATCTAGAGTTTAATACAGCGCAATTAATGGAGGATTCTGCTTTTATGGCTGGTGAGTGTTCACTTCAGGAAGACACCTTTAATAGTGAGCAGTGAGGTGAATTTGATGTGCTGGATGTGATATTAGATTGCCTTTCATCATGTTTTTCCCCATAGTAATCTTGCACGTTTATTATCGCTAAGATGATCTAAATTGCTCTCTCTATCGCGCAAAAATTTACATTGGTATGCTGTACTCTTCAACTGGTTCTAGAAACTTTGCCATTTCTCCTTTTTTAGAAACCTCGTAGCTCTTAGCAAAAACTTAAGATGAAGTTTTACTACCCTTAAAGTTTACTTAGGAAAATGGCAGTTAAGGGGCTTCATGCAACACTTAAGGGAATACTAGTTAAAAAATTAATATTTAAGGGAAATTGTAGGGGATTATGACGTTTTACCTATAAAGACCCTTAAGTAAAACTTAAAAGTTGTTTTCTGCAACACCATTAAATTAAAGGGAAACTTTAGGGTGATCTTAAGGGAAAATTTCACTTAAGGTGCTTTATGCAACCAGGCACAAAATGTGGGTGGAAAGTGATCATGTTTTACAAACATAAGACAGTTTTAAGTGCAAAAAAAAACAAACGTAACTACTATTTTTAGTGAACCTCAAAGAACATCAAAATAATATAAAAGGCACGTCATGACCCCCTTAAGAGAATGATATAACAGTCACTTTTCATTTAGTTTCAAAGGCTTATTCTGCATACAGAAATATGAATTGAAATATGAACTGCAAACCATAAAGAATAACAGCTGTGCAGACGTGGCATTAACACTGAACTATCCTCAGTTTCGGAACAGATGAGGGAAAGGAAAAAAATTTATGGGACAGCAATGAGCGAACTGACAAAATTTGAAGAAGCATCCCACAACCTTTCTACACGAAGCTCCTTTACTAGCCTTAACATGCCATAAAGTTTAATCAACATGTAATTAATTTTTAACTACAAACAGCTTAAATAATTAAATAAATGGTTAAAGAAGCTGCATAACGACATTCCTCCCGCAAGGAAAATTAACTTACATTAACCCCTAAAATGTGTCGAAATATTTTATTTAGTCGAATATTTCTGAAATATGAGAGAATATGTCCAAGAAAACATTCACGTTAAATACCAGATATGCACAAAGAGTAACTAAAGAAACGGCAAAGCGCTGCAGGAAGACTAAACATGCACGAGAAGGCCAAACCGAAATTCTCCAGCCTTTAGTTATTAAGTAGGTCAAACCAAAACTCAAGTTTATTATAGCTTGTTCAAATAAAAGTGTATTATGTCCTATCTGTCTTTGGACTGGAGTGTTCCTACTTACATTGTTGCTTTTCTTCGCGGTTTTTTTGTAATTAAGGTTTTGAACTGCACGACGTGAGCCTCGAGCTGCTGCTTCTAGAACAACGTGAGGACGGAAGTGATCACGATAACATTTCTCTAACTTCCGATAGAAATTTCAAAATAAAAGTCGTATACACGTAAAATAAAATAATAGTTTCTACATATAAAACTCCACAGTGATCAAAACAGACTTTAAATCAACATTTATTATTATATGTAAAACAAAATCCTGCATGGCGGTCTAAAAACAGAGACATGACAAGGCACTGACAGTTCGCAATTACAAGTATTTCTTTTAACCTCTTCAGCCCTGATTTTTTTCCACTGAGCAATTTTTTTTACCCAGCTGATATTTACTCTGCTCCAGTAAATGAGTCTGAATTGTTTTTGTTTTTTTTGTGTTTTTGTTTGTCAACTCATGTTTTTATTAGATTTTCTAAATGTCCATTACAATGGACGCCACGACTGAACAAATGTAAAATGTCAAGAAAATTTCAGGAGGAATCCTTATGCTTTTATTGCAGTACTAATAAATGTGAATTAATCTTAAAGATTTTGAAGCGGACATAGTGATGAAAAGTAACTATAGAATGTACAAAAGTTCATAAAACTTGTTGTATAATGAGATAAAGTCTCAAAACAAGTTAAATATTTTTTATATTAAATTTCTCTGTATGTGTGTACATATTTATGTCTGTATGACATAGTGTATATGTTTATATGACTGTGTTCTGTGTGCTCTGTGTTCTGTGTGCTCTGTGTGTGTGTGTGTGTGTGTGTGTGTGTGTGTGTGTGTGTGTGTGTGTGTGTGTGTATACTTGCTGGTTGATTTTTGTTGGAGCTTCAAAGTATCACTGTGTATTGTACAGTATATGTTTTTCATTTTCATTTTCGATGAGCTTCCTTGAAGCAATTTCGGTGGGGTACAAAGTACATATGAATGTTGCACTTATCACAGAAGACGTGTGTTTTTCCTGTGCAGTGTAGCCTCTTGCACCTGGTGGCCTCTCCTTTCATCATAGTTCGGCATGTGGTCCACCATGTCGAACTGCACTATAGGGGGCTTGCGTCCTGAACTTGTTGTCTGTACCCATGGACTGGCTCAGGAGACATGCTGGGTCTTCCGCATTTTGCTGCCACTGGCTTTTGCACTCTCACCAGACATTGGGCCACATTCATTTTGAAATGGAGATCCAAGTCATCTTTTCTTGGGATCTTCGCCCTCTAAGCATCCATCCTGTACTCAGACCAGCTGTTGACTACAGTGAGGTCAAAGGCATGTGTTATCATTTTCAGGGTCAACTTTTTGTATGAATTTCAGTCCTGTACAGACTGATGAGTTGATCCAGTAGGTCGACACCCCCCATTGCTTTATTGTAGAGCTTTATCACCTCTGGCCGATTGACATACACATACATGCTCTGCTTTTTGTCCCAGGGTTGCACCTCATCCGTACAGCCAGCACCAACAAAGTTCGAAGCCATGAGGACTGATCTATTGTCTAACTATTTGACCACCACTGCCCTCCCATCATGGTTCACAGCTTCATCATAATTTACTCACTCCTTTCTAGACATGTCTTTATCGGACCTGAGTGGTGGCTTTGTAAAACGGCAGGCTCTTGCTGACCCAGCAGCATGGTTTTCTTCTCTGCTAGTACCTCCAACACATTGTATGTGGTGAAAAAATAATCAGTTATACACTGATCAGCCACAACATTGAAACCACTAACAGGTAAAGTGAATAACATTTATTATCTCGTTACAATGGCACCTGTAGCAAGTGAACAGTCAGTTCTTGAATTTGATGTGTTGGAAACAGGAAAAATGGGCAAGCGTAAGGATCTGAGCGACTTTGACAAGGGCCAAATTGTGATGGCTAGAAGACTGGGCCAGCGCATCTTCAAAACGGCAGATGTTGTGGGGTATTCCCAGTATGCAGTGGTTAGCAACTACCAAACGTGGTCCAAGGAAGGACAACCGGTGAAGCAGCGACAGGGTCATGGGTGCCCAAGGCTCACTGATGCACATGGGGATGCATGCGCATTCTGGTCCGATCCCACAGAAGAGCTACTGTAGCACAAATTGCTGAAAAACTTAATGCTGGCCATGATAGAAAGGTGTCAGAACATACAGTGCATCGCAGCTTGCTGCATATGGGGCTGTGTAGTCACAGACTGGTCAGAGTGCCCATGCTGACCCCAGTCCACCGCCGAAAGCACCTACAATGGACCATGAAGCAGTGGAAGAAGGTGGCCTGGTCTAATGAATCACATTTTCTTTTAGATCATGTGGACGGCCGAGTGTGGGTACGTCGTTTACCAGGGGTAGAGATGGTTGCAGGATGCACAATGGGAAGAAGGCAGGCCGGCGGAGGCCGTGTGATGCTCTGGGCAATGATCTGCTGGGAAACCTTGGGTCCTGGCATTCATGTGGATGTTACTTTGACACGAACCACCTACCTAAAGATTGTTGCAGACCACGTACACCCCTTAATGGGAACGGTATTCTCTTATATAAGTGGACTCTTTCAGCAGAATAATGCGCCCTGCCACACTGCAAAACATTTTCAGGAATGGTTTGAGGAACATGACAAAGAGTTCAAGGTGTTGACTTGGCCTCCAAATTCTCCAAATCTCAATCTGATTGAGCATCTATGGGATGTGCTGGACCAACAAGTCCGATCCATGGAGGCCCCACCTTGCAACTTACAGGACTTAAAGGATCTGCCTTCTTGGTGCCAGATACCACAGGACACCTTCAGAAGTCTTGTGGAGTTCATGCCTCGATGGGTCAGAGCTGTTTTGGGGGCACAAGGGGGACATGATATTAGGCAGATGGTTTTAATGTTATGACTGATCGGGCTATATTATATATAAATTATCAGTGGATAGGTCTCTACAACTGGAGGCATATCAAAAGATGTGTCGATGATGGTGGTAAATGGCCTATGATGCCATTTAATTTCCTCCTTCTTGGTAAGTCTGACATTAATCAGTTCCTCATGCTCCTGTGTCTCCTCAGTCCCTACACTGGCTTCTACCTCAACCTCATCTGCTACCTCAAGTTCTTCTGTTGTGCAAGGAACCTCTCCACTGTCTCTGTCCCTTTCTAAACCAATGAAAAATAAGTCACCTTACTCACTTTTAAACTATTCTCAATTTTAATATTTAACATTAGATATTTACTGCTAACTTCTAAACTTACCATCTATCTCACTCCATGTCTCATCATTTGCCTCATCTTCTGAATCCAAGCAGTCATTATTGGATAGTTCACCATTTACCAGAAGTTCAAGGAAGTCTACCGCTGTATATTCTAAAAGTACATTAATAACAATATTATCAATTTTAAATGGATGACAATAAACATATTTTAGCTATGAAATATGTCCACAAATGTCCCAACCTTGGCATACTGATTCTAAATAATGAGGTTCCTTCTGATGTCTCTTAAGACCCGATGTCCATTGGGATGGACAGTAATCTTTAAAAAAATCCTGTGCTCTAGAACTTTGAATTATCTTCAAATTTACTTTAGATATCATCACTTGCTGGTGTTAAGATTATAACCTGTGTGAATTGATGAAGCTACCATGGACATAAAATAGTATTTAAAAGAAGAAAAGGGTGCTTACTCCTCTTGTCAAATCAGTGAGCCATGGCTGTGTTGTGTGATTCCTAAAGCTCTCTCAGATTAAGTTACATAACTGATAATCAGGTTGCTGGTTCGAGCCCCACAGCCACCACCATTGTGTCCTTGAGCAAGGCAATTAACTTCAGGTTGCTCCGGGGGTTTTGTCCCTGTAATAAGCGCACTGTAAGTCGCTTTGGATAAAAGCATCTGCCAAATGCATGAATGTAAATGTAAGTTAGGGGTGATAACTTTTTTGTGATTGGTTGATTAGGGACAAATAAGTGACCTGGCATTGTTCAAATTATGAAAGCATACATTTTTATTAGTTTACAGAGAAAACATGTCATGTCCATTCCAGTGGATGCAGTGTCTGAAGGGGTTAAAGAAAAAAATTAAACAATTACTTAAATATTGGCACAATTTAATTGAACAGAAATGGAAACAGAAATGATTAAATATGATGTATGGGTGAGAAACAGATCAATACTGAAGTAATTTTGACTATAAATCTGATTAATAGTCAAAAAAGGATTGAAATATTGATCTGTTTCTCACCCACACCTATCATATCGCCTCAGAAGACATACTATATTAAACCACTGGAGTCATATGAATTACTTTGATGCTGCCTTTATGTGATTTTGGAGCTTCAATGGTCTGGCCAGCATTCAATTGCATTGAAAGGACCTACGAAGCTGAGATCTTCTAATAAAAATCTCTGTTTATGTTCAGCAGGAAAAAAAAGTCATACACATCTGGGATGGCATGAAGGTGAGTAAATAATGAGAAAATTGTCATTTTTGGGTTAACTATCCCTTTAATAGAACAGAAACAGAAATACACACAGACTCAATTCACAAATTCTGTTAGTATGTAAGTGTTTAAAATGAGAATATTGTACAGGAAATAAATGGGATGTGTTGGTTGGAAGAGGATAATAGTCTTTTGTATATGTGCAGTAATCACTGTAGCATATTTTTCACAAGGAACTCAATTGCTTAGTTTAAATCAAATATCGGCTTAAACCATGTTCAATCATCTTCAAGTGCATGTCAATGTTTAAATCTGTTTCCTGTCTTTTAAAACAAAAACAAATAACATACAACATTTGATCACACTATTCTGTGTATATAATAATAATACATAAACTTTCTTAATGTGTTAATGCTGTTTTGCATCATGTGGTTATTTAAAACAACTGTGCATACCCTTAGATTCAACAAACAGATTGCTCTCACTGAAGAATTCATCTGATCATTGCTTTCAGACATCATACATTTTGTGACTTAAACTACTGTTTTCTTGTACTGCACAAGCACCAAAGGTTTTGCTCTGTTATCATGTTTCTTGATTATTGTCATCTGAATCATAAACCCATTCATATATCCCATCCTGCACTGCACAAGACTCGTGATAGCAGGCCTTACAATTGCTGCATCTGATCCACACTTCAGAAGCTTTTGGATCATCATCAGAGCCATATTTACTAAAGCAGCCCCTGCATTTGTAGGAGCATGTTGTCCTTTTATTCAGAATTGTTTTATTCTTTTGTTTTGAATTTTCATCACAAAGAAAGTGTTCTATGCTTGAATGTCTTCTGTTACCATCTTTTTCTGGCATGACGACAAAGTCTTTGAAGGATGCCTCTCCAATAACGGAGCTGTTCTCAGTGCTGGAATGTGTCTTGTCTTCAGTGGGTGTTGTATTACTTTGCAAATGGGAAAGGATGCTATATGTGGCAGGAGGAAGTTCATGTTCAATCGTGGCACTTGGTGTAAACACTTAACTGGAGACAGCAAATGGATTTATTGGGAACATTCCCGTTGCACTAAACCCATCTTGGGCATTTTCCACAGTGGCAGTCTTCTTCCATGCCTCCATGAAAACAGAATAATAATGAGCTTTGGGCAACTTCATCCCTGCACATTACTGATTGCATTTTCGACGTACCTCACTCCAGTTGTGCTTTAGACTCCCAAAGAGAGCTCTGTTTGCTGGCTTCAATACAAGATAGCATATGACTTCCACATTGTTTTCCTTCATGAGACTGAGGAAGTTAAGGTTGAAGACATGGCTACTTTGGCCACCAAGCAGCAGTAGGTGGGGCCTGGCATCTTCCTTTGGGAGCTGTGCAATAAACATTTCCCCCCACTCAACGAGCATCTCTGCTGTTATCGAGCCATTATCTGATGCTCTCACACACACATTTTCCAGACAACCATTCAACAACTCACTTCTCACATTGTTTCCTTTAAAAATGATAAGTGGAGGAGCATATGTACCAATGGCATTGAATGCTGCCAGCACAGTGCTGGAAGTTTCTTCCTCCTCTTCAGCTGTGGTCTCAAAGCAGGGCTCCCCTGCTTCCCCAATAAATTGGTCAGAAGAGAAGCCTTGAAGACCTGATATGTCACTTCCAAATGTGTGACGGGACATCTTTAATTCCCGAAGCATCGAGGGAGGTTTCATAAGTTCTGAACCATGGTCCCTGCTCCTCCTCATTGATCTTTAATGTACAAGTTGGGGATAAAGCATCTGGTTTCTTTATTTTCAGACCTGGGTTTCTCTTCATAAAGCCCTCGAACCAGTAATAGCCTGCCTTTTGCTTTTCTTCAGAAAACCCTCGGATGCATCTTGGCAAACTCGAAAGCAAAAGACTGAACATCAGTCTTCTTCAATGGGAAGGCTTTCTGTAAGAGTGAGGTGAGAAGGATGGCTAACTCCCTTTCAGCTTCAATAGGGATGAATGGCTTTCTTCCAGATGCATGCCCAGATCCCTCAACAAGCCCTTTCACTCGCCTCTGAAGGGTCGTCTTCGGCACGTTCCATGTCCTTGCAAGTAAGCGTAGCACAGGCTTCCTCCCTGACTCGACCTGCTCTTTATATGCTTCAATTGCTCCTTTCATTCTATCCTCTGTCCACTGATTCATCTTAAGACCTTTTCTTCCTTTTTGCTCTCTGTTCTCTTGCTGTCTTCTTTGCAATTTTACTGACTGCTTTGGGTTATGTGCCATTTTTCTATGAAAAGTACAAAAAAGTCAGAATTATCTTCACACAACAGCTTACAAATGCAAAACTTCAATACATAAAACAAATCATACAGGCCACACTTGCATGGTTGCTTGTTGATGCTACATCACACTGGGGCTGGTAACACAGCTACCATATGTATCCTAATGTAATAACGTTACTGATTTAATACTTATTAATAATTTTGAATCTTTACATAAAACTAATTATTTTAGAATCATTATTCAATAATAATAAAATACATGTATGGCCAAGTGAAACCTACATTATACTAATTTGAAATAAGTTTAATTCTCTTTGCTTCAATATATTGCTCAAATGATGATCAAAAACAATCTTTAGACAATTCAAGTTAATTAAATAATGTTGATAACTTTTTAAAGATTTATCAGTCATAACAACATAAATTTCATAATGGTTGCATATTGCCTGTTTACTCTACCACAGCTACAATTAGGTTCATATGAAATATCAGGTCGAATAATATTATTCATGACATACTTCTCACAGTAGAATAATGAATGATCCTAATTCATCAGAATAGCTCTGAAGTGTCCCACTTCAACTGAAAGCAAGTGTCCCATTTTATCTAGCATATTAAGCTAAGACAAGTGGGTCGTCCTTTAAACATAACCTTACAGATAATTAAAAACAATTTTGCAACATTTATTTGTAACTGACATTCCAACCATCATAATTTAAAATAAATTTACAAAACGAACGATATTTTATTTTCGAATAATATTTTCGTGGAGGCTTTTATATAGAGCATTACTTACCACGCGCTTGTTGTTACCGGTTATGTTGACGCATGACCACGCCCACCATGGTGATGTCAGGCGAATGAAAATATTACGATGTAGACAATGTGGTAATTATTTTGATTGGTTCTTAATATTTAAAGGGAAACCCAGTATGAAATGTAATGCGTGACCCATATTACCTGATGTCCCCTTTAACGGAACTCACTTTAAACATAGTCCTGCAATTCAGCGATCCGGGTTTCTGCAGCGACAGGAAACTAGACTGCAAGACGGCAAGTCCATTCAGAAGGATTTCTAAATTACACAATCAGTTTACCGGCCCTGACATTTCTTAATTAGTTCTATTTAGCAGACGCTTTTTATTCAAAACATCTTACAGTGTACTATTTGCACGGACAGTCCCTCTAGAACAGGGATCGGCAACCTATGGCAGGTAAGGAGGGGTAATCACTGGCACGCCAGCAAGAGAGGAGTAGACTATTTTATTCATATGAAATACTGCACCTGCATTCTAGTGTGCATCTTGATGTAATCCTTCCTCATGATCACGCAGCGAAGTATCGATACTTCCGAGACTAGCGTGATAGTATCACTCGTTCAAAGAGAGAGCAGTGTTTTCCTGAGGTAATGACAGAAAAACAGTATATGAAGTTATTTTCATTAAGTAATGACAAACCTAGGCATGACGTGTGCTTGTTTGACCATTTTTACAGGTTTATTTAAATACAGAGTTGTTAAAACATTGATAATGATCTTTAATGAAAACTTACCATGGATTTACTGTAGTAATATTGTATTAACCATGACTAGTAACTACTGTAGTAACCATGTTTTTTTTTTTTGTTTTTTTTTTTGGCAGTTGGTTTTGATACAATTAACCATGGTTTTATTACGGCATTACTGTAGTATCATATGGTAACTTGGTTTTAGTAATAGCAACCATATAATAATATCTATGGTTAATTTTGAGTATTTTTTATGAGGCTTATACTAACTAATATTTAAGCCCACAAATTATTAAAAAACAATTAAGTAATAATAAAGTTACTAATTTTATCCAAAGAATTTGTAAAAATTCAATTTAATAGAGGTATCAGTATTGGTATCGATATCGGTGATATTGGACTAAAAGTACTTGGTATTGATCGAAAAGAAAATTAGTATCTGCGCAGCCTGACCGAAGGAAAGTTATTTTCGATTTTTCGATTTTAAGTTCGATTAACCGAAAGTGAATGCGAAATAGGGATGGCTGATACTATTTTTCTTTTCTTAAACAACGAGACGGCCTTCTCAGGACAAATGGAAATGGAACGTAACATGGTTGTTATGACAGCAGGCCACTCTTTAACAAGCGCGAGCGCTTTGAGTGAGAAGGGAACAAAGTCCCTTTAGAAGGGAATGTATGAGATATATTTTAGGAGAGTTATAATGATGTAAAGAGAAAACAAAATAGATTTTACAGGTGTACTTTTAGTCTAATACTTTATTTTAATTATATATTAATATAATTATACATATTATATATTCTGCACCCATCTACTGAGGTACTTCAACTTGGGAATTAACATTCCATGCGTTTGAACATCATATTTACGGGCAAATTGGCGTCATTGTTTTTTTTTAGACATTTCCGTTGAAGCAAAGAATTGTGGGTGCCCACGAAGGATACACCTCATGCATCCTCCGAATTCCCGTGAAAGAAGGTCGCATTCGAAGGCTGCATTCGAAGTGTTCTACTCGCTTTTATGAAACAAGACAGCCTCTGACATATGCGGCCAACAAATGCGACATTCAGAGGACGCAGCCTTCGAGAAAAATAATGTGTTTTTTGAACATTAAAGCATGTGAACCTATTCTAGTAGACCCCAAAATAAAATTATGAACCTGTAAATGAGCATAATATGGGATCTTTATTAGTGTTTAGTCTCCCATTCAGCTGATGAAAACACACTGCGTGATTATGAGGAAGGATTACATAAGATGTAGATTGGAATGCAGGTGCGAAAAACTTCATATAAATAAAATAGTCTGCTTCTCTCTCACTGTTGCTTGCGTTTTAGTGATTACCCCTCTGTGTGATTTTGAAAAATGTATGACATAATTTAAGATTTATTTTTATTTATCTTTTTATTTTTTTAGGGTCAAACATCAAAATCTTTATTTCTTCATCAATTAACATTTTATTTGGATTTCTGCAGAAAGAATACTGGAAAAGTATACACTGGAGAAAGCACATCACTGGAAAGCAAAAATATGTACATTTTATCACAGTACCCATACCCAGTGTTTACAAAAATTACAACAGCAAAAATTTTATTCAAATTGAGTTCATACCTACTCTACACTGGCGGCCAAAAGTTTGGAATAATGTGCAGATTTTGCTGTTTCGGAAGGAAATTGGTACTTTAATTCACCAAAGTGGCATTCAACTGATCACAAAGTATAGTCAGGACCTACTGATGTAATAAACAGCACCATCACTATTTGAAAAAAGTATATATATATATATATATATATATATATATATATATATATATATATATATATATATATATATATATATAAATTGTAAATAATTTTTTTATTAAATCTTACAATAATAAAGAAAAGCAAAAACATAAATATACACAAACAACATTTAAACCCCACAAACACCCCTCCCAATCCCCAACACTGCCCCCAAACAAACAGATCCGTGGTCACACATTTACATTTACATTTATTCATTTGGCAGACGCTTTTATCCAAAGCAACTTACAAAAGAGGAAAACATAAGCGAATCATCTTAGGAGACAGTGGTATGAAAAGTGCTGTATTACAAAGTATCACTAGCATCATAATAGTATTCAAAACAGAATAAAGTGCAACAGGAATTTTATTTTATTTTTTTAATGACTGGTTAAGTGCTCATGGAAAAGATGTGAGTCAGCTTCACGGATGGAGTTGGGAAGGTCGTTCCACCAACGTGGTGCGATGAAGCTGAAAGTCCGGGAAAGTGTTTTGGTGCCTCTTTGTGTTAGTACAACAAGGCGACGTTCTTTAGCCGACCGCAGGCTTCTAGTGGGTGCGTAGCTCTGCATAAATGATTTTAGGTATGCTGGAGCAGACCCAGTGACTGTTCTGTATGCCAGCATCAGAGCCTTGAATTTGATACGTGCATCAACCGGCAGCCAGTGGAGAGAGACAAGGAGTGGTGTAACATGTGCTGCTGCATTCTGGATCATTTGCAGGGGTCTAATTGCACATGCAGGGAGGCCTGTAATGAGATCGTTACAGTAGTCCAGTCTAGTTATGACAAGTGACTGGACAAGCAGTTGTGTGGCATGTTCAGAGAGGAAGGGTCTGATTTTCCTGATATTGTAGAGTGTAAATCTACATGATCTTGCGGTCTTTGAGATGTGGTCTGTGAAATTTAGTCTGTTGTCACACGTTACACATGAGTAGATATACAGAAAAAAAGAGCAAACAAACATACAAAAAAAAAATAAAAAAAAAAAATAATTATATATATAATAAACATACTCAACAAAAACTACACTACTCTCTCCAAGCCCCACCCTGAGAGCCCTCTAAAAACCCAAAATAATTGCCCCATTTCCCGACAAACAAAGCTAAGTTACCCCATCTTCCCAATGACACCTCTTCAAAAGCCACCAGCCTCCCCATCTCCGTGCACCACTCCGGAAATGGGGCGCACCAGCTGACCTCCAACCCCTCAAAATAATCTGCATGGTGATCATCACACAGGTCGGAACCCAATTCTCTATATGACTATTCCTCACATCGATGACCACCCCATCGCCCAAAACACAAAGTCTGGGGCAAAATGATACCTGAGTGCCCACCACGTCACACACAAAATTCTGAACCTTCATCTAGAATTTCTGGATTTCAATACACCACCAAAAAACATGGGCCATGTCTCCATCCTTTGCAATTGCAAAATAGGGGCAAGAACTTCCTGTTCAATACCAAACCAGGGAGGGGCTCTCTCAGGTGGAAGTGACCAATGAGCCAAATGTCTGAGACCGAATGCATAATAATAAAACAAAATCTTCGGTAGGCCTAGCCCACCTTTGTCAATCGGCCTATGTAACTGTGGCAGCGGGGGCATGGTCGAGCGTTCGACCGGAGAGAGAGAAAGCGGTAAGGGTGCACACACCTGAGCCTGATAATGTCTAACACCTTTTTCTAGTTGCAGTAAGCAGTGGGGAGAGCGGTATAAAGCGATCACGCCAGCGATGAGACAGAGAGAGAGAGAGCACATGCAGCTGCCATGTGTGTGTTTATGTTGTGTGTCTTTTTGTTTAAATTAAATATTATATTGACTGTTCAGCCGGTTCCCGCCTCCTCCTTTCCCATCCTTAACCTTTGTTACATTGGTGCCGAAACCCGGGAAAGAGGAGGCGGGAACCGGCTGAACAGTCAAAATAATGTCCTGCAAAAAAATACTCCAAGAAACAAACTCCATCTAATAGGAGGCATAAGCACAAAGAACGAGCAGATTCATCCACAACTGTCCCGAAGGAGTTTTATTCCACAAAACAAACTCCTGCCGCTAGGTAGAACCAGAACAAAAAGAAACGAAAAAGGCGCCCAGCTTCCTCAGACAGTCAAGAGTATATTGAGTGAGTCAAGTTAACTCGGGGGCCACATGAGAAACACACCATGTCTTCCTCAGTCCATTGATTTTATGAAAGACATCGCTTGGTGTGGGCATGTAAATATTTTGCGGCCATCCTTAGTATCTATTCTCAATTTGGCCGGTTTCTTGAAGGAGTGTTACAACACAGAACAAACTCCAGCCACTAGGCGGAACCAACACAAAAAGAAACAAAAATGGCGCCCAACTTACTCGGACAGTCAAGTGTATGTACAGCGAGACAGCTCACTTGGGGGCCATATGAAAGTCACCAAATAGTTCACTCACCCCATTTTCTCTATGAAAGACAATGCTTGTTGTGGGCATGTAAATATTTATTCCACAAATAAATATAATATACTTAGTATCTATTCTCAATTTGGCCGGAAACATCAGAGCAAAAGCAATCTTCCGTTGATGTAAGAGTTTCTTGCATTCCTTGAATCGATCACGTTTCTCTCTTGTCGAATTCGCAAAATCTGGGAACAAGAAAATGCTGTGATTCTTCCAAGAAAGCTTTCCATTGCTCCTCACCTCGCGCAATACGAGATCTTTATCGGATTATCTCAGAAATTTGGCCAGAATTGATCGGGGCCTGTCTCCCTCAGCCGATCTGTGAGCCGGGACTCTGTGAGCTCGCTCGATTTCCAGCTTGTGGCCTGTTATGTTGAGCAGGCTCGGGAAGAGCTCGTCTAGGAATTTCACCATATCTCTGCCTTCTTCATGCTCAGGAATTCCAACAATTCTGACGTTATTTCGCTGGCTACGATTCTCCAAATCCTCCAGTTTTTCCCAAACATGTTCCAAATCTACTTTGGTCGCTAGCAGATTAGCAGCTAATTCCCTCTCCGATGACTCCAGATAATCGATCTGTTTCTCGAAGTCCCCGATTCCTGTAACCAACTCAGAGAATTTCGTTTCCATCACAGTAATAGATCGACATATTACAGCAAGTTCCTCTAAGTCAGCAACAACTTTTGTCAGCATCACAGACATGCTCGCCAGTTGGCGTTGAATTTCTCCCACCGCACCGTCCAAACCGAGTCCCTGGTCTGCGGGCCCGTCCAAGGCACCAGCTTGAGCACGTAAGTGTCATTAAGTATTTAGGCACGTAAGTATTTTTTTTATTAAAATGTTTTTTATTGATTCATAAATTAACACAAAAAATACAACAACATATATATATATACTGAATCAAACACTTTAAACATTAAACCCCCACTATATCCCCTCCCCCTACCAAACTCCCCTGTGGTCAATAGAATATAGACACACACACAGAAAAAACACAAAACTAAACAACAAAAAATAAAATACAATAATCAAGTATAATAAAAAACAAAAAACTAAAAAAAAACTAAACTCAAAATTACTCCCTCCATCCCCCAAAAATGCTAAGTAATTGCCCCATTTCTTACTGTAAAAATCCTTAACCCCTATCCTTATGCTCGACCCCTCCTTGAAGGCAGCCACCCTCCCCCTCTCCGCACACCACTCCGGGAACGAGGGTGCTCCATCCGACTTCCAACTCCTCAAAATAACCTGCCTACCAATCATCACACTGGTCAAAACCCAGTCCTTCATGTACTTATCCTCCAAATCCATGACCTCCCTATCTCCCAAAATACAGAGTCTGGGGCAGAACGAGACCTGAGTGCCCAACACATCACACACAAAACTTTGCACCTTCAGCCAAAATTCTTGGATCTTACGACACCCTCAAAAAACATGGGTGGTGTCTCCATCTTCAGAATCTTTCTTCATTATGCTCGTTTTGAGGGAAATAACACCGCCCTTGCGGAGAGAGCTCTCGCGGCCAAAGATACAGAGGTTAGTTCACTCTCCGTCTCTGTAGCGGATGTAACCCGATCCTTCCGACAGGTGAATATCCGCAAAGCCGTGGGTCCAGACGGCATTCCGGGCCGCATCATCAGAGCGTGCGCGAACCAGCTGGCTAGTGTTTTTACGGACATTTATAACCTTTCTCTCTCTTTGTCTGTAGTCCCCACATGCTTTAAAATGTCCACCATTGTGCCTGTTCCAAAGCAATCAAAAATCACTTGCTTAAATGACTGGCGTCCTGTTGCTCTGAACCCCATCATCAGCAAATGCTTTGAGAGACTAATCAGAGATTACATCTGCTCTGTGCTGCCTCTCTCTCTAGACCCATTGCAGTTTGCTTACCATAACAACCGCTCCACTGATGATGCCATTGCATCTACACTACACACTGCTCTCTCCCACCTGGAAAAAAAGAACACTTATGTGAGAATGTTGTTTGTAGACTATAGCTCAGCATTCAACACCATAGTGCCCTCCAAGCTCGATGAGAAACTCCGGGCTCTGGGCTTAAACAGCTCACTGTGCAGCTGGATCCTGGACTTCCTGTTAAGCAGACGCCAGGTGGTTAGAATAGGCAGCAACATCTCCTCATCACTGACCCTCAACACTGGAGCCCCGCAGGGCTGTGTTCTTAGCCCGCTCCTGTATTCCCTGTACACGCATGACTGTGTGGCAACACATAGCTCCAATGCCATCATTAAGTTTGCTGATGACACGACGGTGGTAGGTCTGATCACTGACAATGATGAAACAGCCTACAGAGAGGAGGTGCACACTCTGACACACTGGTGTCAGGAGCACAACCTCTCCCTCAACATCAGTAAGACAAAGGAGCTTGTGGTGGACTTCAGAAGAAAAGACAGAGAACACAGTCCCATCACCATCAATGGAGCACCAGTGGAGAGAGTCAGCAGCTTCAAGTTCCTGGGTGTCCACATCACTGAGGAAGTTTGGAATGCTGAGGAACGGCTGAGGAAGTTTGGAATGAACCACCACAACCTCACACGGTTCAAAACCTGCACTGTAGAGAGCATCCTGACTGGCTGCATCTCTGCCTGGTATGGCAATAGCACCGCCCACAACCGCAAAGCACTGCAAAGGGTGGTGCGAACTGCCAGACACATCATCGGAGGTGAGCTTCCCACCCTCCAGGACATATATACCAGGCGGTGTGTGAAAAAAGCTCGGAGGATCATCAGAGACTCCAGCCACCCGAGCCATGGGCTGTTCTCACTGCTACCATCAGGCAGGTGGTATCGCAGCATCAGGACCCGCACCAGCCGACTTCATGATAGCTTCTTCCCCCATGCAATCAGACTTTTGAACTCTTGATCTCCCACGATCGAATACATCAGCACTGCACTTTATTACTCTTACTCTTATATCTCACACCAGACTGTCATAAATTATATTATTATCATATTATATTCTCTCTTAACAACTTACTATCAACCGACAGCCTGAATGTCAATACAGTACAATACAACCTACTGTACATTCTATATATACTACAGGTGCATCTCAATAAATTAGAATGTTGTGGAAAAGTTCATTTATTTCAGTAATTCAACTCAAATTGTGAAACTCGTGTATTAAATAAATTCAATGCACACAGACTGAAGTAGTTTAAGTCTTTGGTTCTTTTAATTGTGATGATTTTGGCTCACATTTAACAAAAACCCACCAATTCACTATCTCAAAAAATTAGAATATGGTGACATGCCAGTCAGCTAATCAACTCAAAACACCTGCAAAGGTTTCCTGAGCCTTCAAAATGGTCTCTCAGTTTGGTTCACTAGGCTACACAATCATGGGGAAGACTGCTGATCTGACAGTTGTCCAGAAGACAATCATTGACACCCTTCACAAGGGGGTAAGCCACAAACATTAATTGCCAAAGAAGCTGGCTGTTCACAGAGTGCTGTATCCAAGCATGTTAACAGAAAGTTGAGTGGAAGGAAAAAGTGTAGAAGAAAAAGATGCACAACCAACCAAGAGAACTGCACCCTTATGAGGATTGTCAAGCAAAATCGATTCAAGAATTTGGGTGAACTTCACAAGGAATGGACTGAGGCTGGGGTCAAGGCATCAAGAGCCACCACACACAGACATGTCAAGGAATTTGGCTACAGTTGTTGTATTCCTCTTGTTAAGCCACTCCTGAACCACAGACAACGTCAGAGGCGTCTTACCTGGGCTAAGGAGAAGAAGAACTGGACTGTTGCCCAGTGGTCCAAAGTCCTCTTTTCAGATGAGAGCAAGTTTTGTATTTCATTTGGAAACCAAGGTCCTAGAGTCTGGAGGAAGGGTGGAGAAGCTCATAGCCCAAGTTGCTTGAAGTCCAGTGTTAAGTTTCCACAGTCTGTGATGATTTGGGGTGCAAAGTCATCTGCTGGTGTTGGTCCATTGTGTTTTTTGAAAACTAAAGTCACTGCACCCGTTTACCAAGAAATTTTGGAGCACTTCATTCTTCCTTCTGCTGACCAGCTTTTTAAAGATGCTGATTTCATTTTCCAGCAGGATTTGGCACCTGCCCACACTGCCAAAAGCACCAAAAGTTGGTTAAATGACCATGGTGTTGGTGTGCTTGACTGGCCAGTAAACTCACCAGACCTGAACCCCATAGAGAATCTATGGGGTATTGTCAAGAGGAAAATGAGAAACAAGAGACCAAAAAATGCAGATGAGCTGAAGGCCACTGTCAAAGAAACCTGGGCTTCCATACCACCTCAGCAGTGCCACAAACTGATCACCTCCATGCCATGCTGAATTGAGGCAGTAATTAAAGCAAAAGGAGCCCCTACCAAGTATTGAGTACATATACAGTAAATGAACATACCTTCCAGAAGGCCAACAATTCACTAAAAATGTTTTTTTTTTATTGCTCTTATGATGTATTCTAATTTTTTGAGACAGTGAATTGGTGGGTTTTTGTTAAATGTGAGCCAAAATCATCACAATTAAAAGAACCAAAGACTTAAACTACTTCAGTCTGTGTGCATTGAATTTATTTAATACATGAGTTTCACAATTTGAGTTGAATTACTGAAATAAATGAACTTTTCCACGACATTCTAATTTATTGAGATGCACCTGTATATATACTTTTTTTTATTGAATAATGTGGATCTATATTGTGTGTATTGTATACTGTACAGTGTATGTTATTATTTGTATATTGTGTTGTGTGTAAATATGTGTATATTAGACTTTAAATTGTGTTGTGTAAATTTGATGTTTATTGTAAATTGGTATATGTCTCATCACTGTCACGACTGCTATGTTGATCGGAACTGCACCCAAGAATTTCACACATCATTGCACTTGTGTATATGGCTGTGTGACAATAAAAGTGATTTGATTTTGATTTAGATTTTTACAGGGAGAGACTGTAGCAGGTAGTTGAATTTTGGAATATAATTCATTTTAATAACATTAACCTTCCCAATCATCGATAAGTGTAATGAAGCCCACCTGTCCATATCATTCGAAAACCTTTTTATTAAGGGGAAACTCTGACTAAATCAGACAAATTTGCTGGAAATAAAATTCCCAAATACTTAATTCCCTGTTTGGGCCACTGGAAGGCACCCGGCTGGAAGGCCGTTACTGGACAGTACACTGTCAAAGCCAAAGCTTCGGATTTAGACCAATTGACTTTGTATCCTGAGAATTTGGAAAAGGAGTTAATAAATCTGTGGAGGCAAGGCATAGATCTAGTAGGGTTGGAGACGAATAATAAAATATCATCTGCATAAAGCAGAAGCTTAGCGCCACTCCTCCCGCAATCACACCTGGAAAATCATCCTCCTTTCTTATCGTGGCTGCTAATGGTTCCAGGGCAAGACAATAACACAACAGATGAAATGAGGGATTTGGATATAAAAAAATATCTGTTCTAGAATAAATCTTATGGACTGATGAAAAACATTTATAGTCCCTACCAGATGGGTTCAAAAGTCTCCAAATATCCATAAGACCAAGATTTTTACACATCCTGTGAAGCATCAATTTTGCTCTTTACACACTTTTGCGCCACTGTGATCAAGGACTGAGTCCATCAAAAGATTAAAGTCTCCTCCCAATATTATATCATGAGGGGTGCCAGCAGTTTGCAGCATCCCTTCAAGATCTATAAAAAAGCCCTGATCATCAGTGTTAGGTGCGTAAATATTAGCCAAAATCAACCTTTGCCCTTGAATTTCAGCTAAAACAATAATGATTCTCCCTAATTTATCTTTGGACTGTTTGAGACATTTGAATTGTAGATGTTTATTAATCAATATAATGACTCCCTTGCTCTTACGTGAGCCAGCACTAAAAAAAACATGTTCACCCCATATCTTCCCCATTTTTTCAGCTTCCTGCAGGGAGAGATATTTTTCTTGAAGAAACACTATATCATATTTCTTACGTTTAAGAAAAGTAATAACCTTCCTTCTTTTTATGGGGTGCCCCAACCCATTTAAATTCCATGTGGAGAGAGACAGTCCACTCATATTAACATTTGACATTTTGATATAGTAGAAAAAATAAATTGTTTGTCAAAAACAAAATTATACAGACCACATTCCCCATTAGTGAAACAATCAAACCCCGAACATCCCCACTAACAAAACAAACAGACAAAAGAATTACGTGTGTATTAACCCCGTGCATGACAGCGCCAACCGGCGACAATCTCTCTAAACTCAAAAGGTCCATGAACACCCACGAGCCCCCACGACAACTTTGCCATCGGATTGCTCAATTTTGCCTCACAAATTTGTGAGGTAAAATTACATAACAGAAAATACAATAAACCCCAGCAAATAGGAAGAATGAACACAAAGAACGTGTAGATTCATTCACAGAACTGTCTCAAAGGTGTGATCTTCCACAAAACAAATGAATAACGAACAGATTAATCCACAGCTGTTCCAAAGGAGTGTTATTCCACAGAACAAGCTCCAGCCGCTAGGCAGAACCAATCCAAAAAGAAACAAAACCGGCATCCCAGTTCCCCAGATGGTCGAGTCAATTCACTCAGAGGCCGCATAAAAGTATATACCATGACTTACACAATCCGTCAACTTTATAAAAGACATCCTTTGTGTGAGCATGTAGATATTTTGCGGTCATCTGTAGTGTCCACTCTCAAACTGGCCGGGAACTTCAATGCAAAAGTAATCTTTCGTCAATGCAAAAGTTTCTTTAAGGAAAAGTGTTATTCACAAAACAGGCTTCAGCCGCTCGGTGGAGCCAATGCAAAAAGCAAAAAGAAACCAAAATGACGCCCAGCTTCCTCAAGCCAGAGTAAGTACAGCAAGTCGACCCACTCACATCAAATCACTTTAATTGTCACACAACCATATACACAAGTGCAATAGTGTGTGAAATTCTTGGGTGCAGTTCCGAGCAACATAGTAGTCGTGACAGTGATGGGACATATACCAATTTACAGTAAACATCAGATTTACAACACAATTTAAAATCTAATATACACATAATTACACATAACACAATATACAAATAATAACATACAAAGTACAGTATACAATACACACAATATAGAATACACATTATACAATACAAAAGTATATATAGTATATATAAAATTTACAGTAGGTTGTATTGTACTGTATTGACATTCAGGTTGATAGTAAGTTGCCAGTGTGTTGTTAAGAGAGAATATAATATAATAATAATATAATTTATGACAGTCCGGTGTGAGATATAAGAGTAAGAGTAATAAAGTGCAGTGCTGATGTATTTTGATCGTGGGAGATCAAGAGTTCAAAAGTCTGATTGCTTGGGGGAAGAAGCTATCATGCTGCGATACCGCCTGCCTGATGGTAGCAGTGAGAACAGCCCATGGCCCGGGTGGCTGGAGTCTCTGATGATCCTCTGAGCTTTTTTCACACACCGCCTGGTCTATATGTCCTGGAGGGAGGGAAGCTCACCTCCGATGATGTGTCTGGCAGTTCGCACCACCCTTTGCAGTGATTTGCGGTTGTGGGCGGTGCTATTGCCGTACCAGGCAGAGATGCAGCCAGTCAGGATGCTCTCTACAGTGCAGGTGTTGAACCGTGTGAGGTTGTGGTGGTTCATTCCAAACTTCCTCAGCCGTCTCAGGAAGAAGAGGCGCTGATGAGCCTTCTTCACAACGGCTTCAGTGTGGATGAACCATGTGAGTTTCTCAGTGATGTGGACACCCAGGAACTTGAAGCTGCTGACTCACTCCACTGGTGCTCCATTGATGGTGATGGGACTGTGTTCTCTATCTCTTCTCCTGAAGTCCACCACAAGCTTCTTTGTCTTACTGACGTTGAGGGAGAGGTTGTGCTCCTGACACCAGTGTGTCAGAGTGTGCACCTCCTCTCTGTAGGCTGTTTCATCATTGTCAGTGATCAGACCTACCACCGTCGTATCATCAGCAAACTTAATGATGGCATTGGAGCTGTGTGTTGCCACACAGTCATATGTGTACAGGGAATACAGGAGTGGGCTGAGAACACAGCCCTGTGGGGCTCCAGTGTTGAGGGTCAGTGATGAGGAGATGTTGCTGCCCATTCTAACCACCTGGCGTCTGCTTGACAGGAAGTCCAGGATCCAGCTGCACAGCGAGATGTTTAAGCCCAGAGCCTGGAGTTTCTCATCAAGCTTGGAGGGCACTATGGTGTTGAATGCTGAGCTGTAGTCTACAAACAACATTCTCACATAAATGTTCTTTTTTTCCAGGTGGGAGAGAACAGTGTGTATTGTAGATGCAATGGCATCATCAGTGGAGCGGTTGTTGCGGTAAGCAAACTGCAATGGGTCTAGTGATGGAGGCAGCACAGAGCAGATGTAATCTCTGATTAGTCTCTCAAAGCATTTGCTGATGATGGGGGTCAGAGCAGTCATTTAAGCAAGTGGCACAATGGTGGACATTTTAAAGCATGTGGGGACTACAGACAAAGAGAGGGAAAGGTTATAAATGTCCGTAAAAACACTAGCCAGTTGGTTCGCGCACGCTCTGATGACACGGCCCAGAATGCCATCTGGACCTGCGGCTTTGCGGATATTCACCCATTGGAAGGATCGGGTTACATCCGCTACAGAGACAGAGTGAACTAACCTCTGTAGCTTTGGCCGCGAGAGCTCTCTCCGTGTGGGTGGTGTTATTTCCCTTGAAACGAGCATAAAAATTATTTAGCTCATCCAGGAGAGAGGCAGCGGTGTTCACGGCGGAGTTTTTATTCCCTTTAAAGTCCGTGATGATATTAATTCCCTGCCACATGCTTCTAGAGTTGGTGGTGTTGAACTGTCCTTCAATCTTATTCCTGTACTGACGTTTTGCTGTTTTTCGGAGGGCATAACTGGCTTGTTTATGCTCCTCCACATTCCCGGAATTAAAAGCGGAGGTCCGCACATCAAGTGCAGTCGCGAACATCGCTATTAATCCAAGGTTTCTGGTTCAGGTAGATCCGTATTGTTCTGGTCGGAACAACGTCCTCTACGCACTTTCTGATTAAACACATTACGCTATCAGCGTAAAGCTCGATGTCGTCATCAGAGGCGGACCGGAACATCTCCTAGTCCGCGTGATCAAAACAGTTTGTAGCGTAGAGTCTGATTGGTTCGACCAGCACTGGATTGTTCTGAGGGTGGGTGCTTCCTGTTTCAGTTTCTGCCTGTAAGCGGGCAGAAGCAGAATGGAAGAGTGGTCCGATTTGCCAAATGGTGGGTGGGGGAGGGATTTGTAGCCATCCCGGAAGGGAGGGTATCAATGATCCAAAACCCGGTCCCCTCGTGTGTTAAAACTAATGTGTTGGTGGTATTTTGGTGCGACTGTTTTGAAACTGGCTTTATTAAAGTCCCCGGTCACAATGAACGCAGCCTCAGGGGTGTGGTTTCCTGCTTGCTTATCCCATACAGTTCCTTGAGTGCCTGGTCTGTGTTGGCTTGTGGGGGGATGTACACAGCAGTGATAATGACCGCTGTGAATTCCCTCGGTAGCCAGAATGGTCGACACAGAAGCACGAGAAATTCCAGATCAGGAGAGCAGAAAGACTTGATAGAATGTACGTTCCTCTGATCACACCAGGATTTGTTGATCATAAAACATACACCACCACCTCTGCTTTTACCTGAGAGGTCTTTTGCTCTGTCCGCTCGGTGCATGGAGAACCCCGTGGGTTCAATGGCTGAATCTGGAATCTCAGCAGACAATGCAGCAGTCCCTCGTCTCTCGTTGGAAAGAGATCCGTGCTCTCATCTCGTAGAGCTTGTTATCCAGAGACTGAACATTTGCCAGTAGAATACTGGGTAGCGGGGGTCAATTTGCACGACGTCTTACTCTGATGAGAACGCAGGCTCTGTTTTCCCTTTTCCTTTTGCATTTTCACGGCCGTGCTGCCCAGACAAAGGGCTTCGCTGGTGTGTTTGTAAACAGCGGGTCGGCATTGAGGAATTTGAAGTCCGGTTTACGGTGTGTAATTGCAGAACCAGTGTCCAAAAGTGTTTGTCTGTCGTAGATAATAAGGCAGACAACATCCAAGACAAAAAACATAAGAATTGTAAACAAAACAAACAAAACACTACAATGTTGTGTCGGAGCTCGCAACGCAGCAGCCATACTCGGCGCCATCTTGAGTCCAGATCTAGAGAAACACCCAATGGTTTACTCACCCATTGATTCAATAAAAGACTTTGCCTGATTGGGACATGTAAATACTTTGCGACCGTCCTTCGTTTCTATTCTCAGTTTGGCCGGAAACATCAGAGCAAAAGTGATCTTTCATTGATGTAAGAGTTTCTTACATTCCATGAACCGATCGCGTTTCCCTCTTGTCGAACTCGCAAAGTCCAGGAACAAGAAAATATTATTGTTCTTCCAAGAAAGCTTCCCTTTGCTCCTCGCCTGGCGCAACACAAGATCTTTATCGGATGATCTCAGAAATCTGGCCAGAATCGATCAGGGCCTTTCTCCCTCAGCAAATCTGTGAGCTGGGGACTCTGTGAGCTCACGACTCTGTGAGCTCGCTTGATTTCCAGCTTGTGGCCTGTTATGTCGAGCAGACTCTGGAAAAGCTCGTCAAGGAATTTCACCATATCTCTGCCCTCCTCATGCTCAGGAATTCCAACAATTCGAACATTATTCCAGCGGCTTCTATTCTCAAGATCTTCAAGCTTTTCAAGGAGAAGTTCCAAATCAACTATGGTCGCGGGCGGATTAGCAGTTAATTCTCTCTCCGAAGATTCCAGACAATCGATTCGTCTCTCAACATCAGACACTCTTGTAACTAAATCAGACAATTTTATTTCCATCGCCGTAATCGATCGACATATTACAGCGAGATCCTCAGAGTCAGCAAGAACCTTCGTCAACATCACCGACATGTTGGACAACTGACGCTGGATCACCTCTCCCGCCGCGCCATCCAAATCGAGTCCCCGGTCTGTAGACTTGTCGGGGCTTTCATCCTGAACATGTAAGTGTCTTTTAATGTCTCCAGAGCCCGAGGGTTTTGACTTCTTTGCCATGTTTTGCCTCAAAGAGCAAATGTGTAACTGGGTGTATCAAATTTCACCAAATTATAACATGAAAATAATTAAGAATTTAGCAAAGTGCGCAGAGCTCGTCGCTCACACATCTGCTTCTTGCATGGCGTCACGTGACCCCCCACGTAAGTGTCTTTTAATATCTCCAGAGCCCTGATGATCTGATGAGTTTTAATTCTTTGCCATGTTGACTTCAAAGAACAGATATGTAGCAGGGTGTATCGAATCTCACCGAGTTTTATGACATAAAAATAATAAAAAAACTAGCAAAGTGTGCAGAGCTCTTCACCTACACGTCCACTCCTCACATGGTGTCACGTGACTCTCTAATTTAAGAAATATTTAAGATTCCACACAATTTCGTGATCAGTAATCAAATAAGAAAATTTGTGACATTAACTGTGTTAACTCATTTTGTACAAAAGGACATGTTTTCTTTCATTAAAGCACTTTCACAAGATGGTTCACAAGGTGGACGTTGGCACAGCCATTAACCAGGAAAATAGAAAATGGCTCTCCGTGTCAAAAAGGTTGCCGACCCCTGCTCATGAAGAACCCTGCTGGAAAAACAAAACAAAATAAACAACTAAAACCAGCTTGTTGGTAGGTTATATTCTCCAAGCCTGCCCAGGCTAGTACTTATCTGGTTTTAATCTTGCTCAAAACCCCTCTAAAACCAGCCTTAATCCTAAAGCCACCAACCTCGCTTTCATTCAAAATCGTTTATCCTGATTTAAACTCTGTACTTTAAACATTAGTGTTAACCTCCATTAACTAATATGTCTACTTTTAGTTTGCAGGATTCTATTTGAATATTATTATTATTTTTTATTGCACCTATTGTCTCTTTCTGTTCCTTGTCATTTGTCTTCTTAGTGTGCCTAACATGTATACAGTTATAAATTGTAAAATTTACAGTCATCAAAATACCATTTCAAAATGCCTGAAACACAGTGTTCCTTTCAGTAAAATTCTGGCAACCACAGCTGTCAGTTTTTAGCTATAAATTTAGCAAGTATTTGTTTTTACAGTCTAATCTACTCGCGGTTCAACTTGATTGTCATCAATAATATAAGTTTGCTTTGGCTACTCTGATTTGAGCAGTATTGAATGTATGAGATTAGCATGGCTGTTAATTATAATGTGATTTATACATAACAATATCACACAATATTCTAAAAATGGCCCACCACTGTCTGTAACACGAGTATTTAAAAGTAACAAAGAATTTCTGTCAGAGACTTTTTAGAATTTTTTAAGATTTTTAACCAAACCGACAGTAAACATGATGGGCAGCAGATGGCGCAATAACAATTAACCAATAGTGGTATTAATGCTGTTCCAGGCCTAAGCAATGAAGCCAGTTGTCTTTATCTCAGTGGATCCTAAAACCATCAGTTTAGATGTCAACAGCTTTGATCTAGGACCATAACCATCTAGACATTTTCAGAATTGTGGTCGATCAATAATTAATACGTTTTTTTCATTAAGGTCGATTGTAGCACGGAGGAGTTTGGGGCCGGGCCGGAATGACGCACGCCCGGACCCCAATCAGCCTGATGAGGCGAGCGAGGGATAAAGGCGACTGGAGAGGGCAGCTCGAGAGAGGGAGAATTATGGGCAGCTGCCCTGTATGTGTCTGTGTGTCATTTTGTTTAAGTTTATTATTAAACTATTATTTATATTGTCAAGCTGGTTGTCGCCTCCTCCTTTCCCTCTAACCCCTTTACATCGATCAATTATCAATCCTACTTTTTCAATAGATGATTCCTAAACTTCAACATTTGGTCCTTCATCCATATTTGGTTCATTGCTCTGCTCTATATTATCCTTCAGGACAAGTTAAATTCAGGACATGGGAGTCTCACTCATGTAAAAATAATTCAAAAAATAAATAGCACATTAGTGTGAGAAAAGCTTCAAAACCATTCCCAGGAGAAGGCCATTTCATTTACAAAATGTATGGATTACACTCCACATTCAAGACATATTTTTTCGATATATTAGGCACAGTCAGAAATTCTCACTCACTACACTTGTTTACAGTGAATGCAAAGACAGAAAAACAGTTTTCCTCATGCCTAATAGAGGTGTATAAACTAATGTAATTCACTGACAGTCACTGATGTGTCATAGAAAACAGAACAGAAAAGGCCTATCTCATGTATCAAACTGCAGCCCAAAACAGACAAAAAGCAAGATATGGGGAAAACTGAATTTTCTCTGAAAGCATTTCAAGCTCAGGTCACATCTATAAACCTTTGAGAGGATAGAAACACCCTATTCAGTTTCCATTGCCTGTGTGCCATGGAAGTTACTCTTAAGTGAAAATACAACACTTATCCAGTGAGGACACGACATCACACGTTTAAAGGTTACACTCATTATTATTATCCCATGAAGGACATGGAAGTTTCAAATATGCAAAAAGACCAACATGAATTAGCAGAGGTCCCACAAGAAAAAAATAAGCAAAATATCCTTAGAGCTAAGTTGCATTAAAAATTAAAGGCATGCAAAGCAAACCATGAGAGCTTCACACAGAATTGCTAGCCTGTGTGTTTGCATGCAAATTGCTGTTCAGTTTCCCATCGGCCAGCTAGCACTCTGCTTAGGCTTTGATTAAGAGAGAGAGCTCACCAAGCACAAAGGCCATTATCCCACTTGACATTTGGGGTTGTGTAAATGAAGCATTCTGAGATTTTCACCTAAAAACTGCCAAAGTCTGTTCTACATGGCTGATGAAGGAGACACTTAACACAGCATTCAGAATGTAATCAATGTTTCAGCCCCTTCAGATAACTCCTTCAGTGCGGCTTCTGTAATTAACCATGGACCCAAGAGTCACAAAAGGGTGCCGTGGGTCGCCCCGATTTAGTGATAATGGCCGCAACGATGCTTTTAGCATTCTTCATGCTTGAGTTAGCAACTTGAATAAAGTACTATGTCAGTTTTCTCTGTGAAAATCTGAGAAAAATGACCAATTCTACAAGACAGAAAGCTTCTGTCCTAATTTAAATGTGCACTCATATAAAGGTGTCATGAAATATTCAGTCCCCCCCCTTAAATCCTGTTTCCCTTGGATAGTTTGTAATGCCTGATCAGAAGTTGTAGCTTATCACGTAAATACAGTCAGTAAATACACTATTACTTGTGCTGAATATGTTAGCTATGTATGAATAATTTTTTTTATCTTGATGTAGCTTTGGTTATATCATGTAATATGTCATATAGCACAACATTAATTGATTGATGTATTTTCATGCTTAAGACTACATAAATCTTCATGCGATATTGTAGGATTTCCAACAAGACAGCTATAGAATAGAATGTCCAAAAGAACTGCTTTTAGCCAATGGAATTGCTTCAGGGTCCAAGAGGGACATGATTTAAATGGGGGACTGAATATTGCATGACACCAGCCAGTATGGCATTCGGACCCATACTGACACCTAGTGGTGTGGATACAGCATCATGCAAAAGCAATCATTTTCGGTGACTGGTGCCATTGTAGAAATACTGTCTTTATAGTTAGCCATGATTAATTTATTCTGTGAGTAAAAGTGTTTGATAATAGAGGGGGTTACCAAGATTTTTGCTGGTCATGTGATCTAAAGTCTTTCTAGCAAGTCAGTCCACTGGCGGCCACCTTTGAAACGCTCTGGGGGAAAACCGAAATCTCATAAATAGTTGGTCAAGATTACTATCAGAGAACATATTTCAAATCAGCAGTGAAATCTGACAACACTGAAATCATAAATTATGTTTCTTTATCTCAGATTACTTAAAAAAAATGCAATTTTCCCAATTTATATATCTAATGTGCATGAGCGTTCTCTAGTTGATTGACAGGTGATGTCTGTATTTAAAAGTTGATTGGCTCTTTTACCTGTAAGGCAAGACTTCCTTTCTACATCCGTTGACCGTTGGGCATTCCAATTTCTCCTATTCATTTTAATAGAAGTGGCTCGTCTCTGCTAAACATCTCTGATGTGATCTCAACATGGCGGTCTCCATGAGGCAACCCAGCTCCATTTAAAATAAAACGGCTTTTATTTGGCTATTTAAAAGACTGCAGTCTTCATCTCATGTGTACATGATTTTAAACATTTTACAAGTAATCAAAAGTACCATTAATTTCCTAAAGGGAAAAACTTTTTAATAATGAAACAGTTATTATTATTATTATTATTCAGTAACAGTTATTACCATTACACACACACATACTTGGAAATGTTGATGCATACTCCTAAAATATCCATAGATGCAATAATGTCAAGGTTAAAATTCAGAGAACGTGACACAGGGGAGGCATGAGGGGAGCTTTTAAAGCAGTTTATGGTCCATCAAATTGGTAAAGGGAAATCAGCTCTGGCATTGCCAAAGGTGAATGCTGAGCTGCATGCTCTACAGGGAGTAGACAACTGCCAGTCCATTGTTTTTTAAAGTAAACAAATGTATAAATAATTAAAAGCTGTGCTTGTTTATTTGAACAAGGTAGCCACATAGTTTGAAAATCATTATGTAAGTGATAGAGGATAGAGAGAGGAAGATATTGACAGGAATAATGAGCAATAAGTATGAAAATGAGGTTAAAAATGACACTCTCTTTAAATGAGGAACTAATTTAATGCTTTTACAGCTGTTTCTGCTCAAGATCACATGAAAAATTCCAGAGCAAACAAGATGTTTCCTATACGTATCCTATATACAGTATCTGTCAATGTCCACGAAAGTAAAGTCTGTCTATCTATCTATTAATAGGACCTATACATATTAATTTTGACTGATTTTATTTTCAAATACAGAAATAAGTGTCCTGAGATATCTCACCGGTCTCTGTGACAGCTGTAGACTTTGTAAACAGCAAACAAAAATGTGTCCGTGGACCACGGTCATTGACGCTTTTCGCCTGTAAATCATTTTGCTCGTTTTCATAGGGTTGTATTTAAAGTGGTTCACTGATGCTATAATTCACAATGTTTGTTAGTTGAGGGCGCTATTATGCCACTGTTGAATTTGACAGCCACAGGAACAAACAATGCTGCTCTTATGCTCAGGTTTGGTCTCAAAATTATCTTTGGAGGGCGGTGTTTTGAAATGAGGTGTAAAAGGCACACACTTATCGGTTCGGAGTGGAACTTCAATAAATGGCCCTTTGGGGACCTAGGTAGCTCAGTGGTAAAAGACGCTGGCTATCACCCCTGGAGTTTCCCAGGCATGCTGAGTGACTCCAGCCAGGTCTCCTAAGCAACCAAATTGGCCCAGTTGCTAGGGAGGGTAGAGTCACATGGGGTAACCTCCTCGTGATTGTTATAATGTGGTTCATTCTCAGTGGGGCGCGTGGTGAGTTGAGCGTGGTTGCCGCAGTGGATGGCATGAAGCCTCCACACGCACTATTTCTCTGTGGCAACGCGCTCAACAAGCCACGTGATAAGATGCACAGGCTGATGGTCTCAGATGGAGGCAACTGAGATTTGTCCTCTGCCACCCGGACTGAGGCGAATAAATACACAACCACAAGGACTTAAAGGTATAATGGGAATTGGGCATTCCAAATTGGGAGAAAAAGGGAAAATAAATAAATAAATAAATAAATAAATAAATAAATGGCCCTTTGAAGGTCTCTGCATTGTTCTGTCTTTTCTGAGCGCTGAAGTAAAGCAATTATTGTTAATTTACACTTTACAAATTGATTGTTTTTAATTTTATCTAACTCCAATTTCAAATTAATCTGACTCCAATTTAAGTTGAACTCTAATTTAGATTACAGCTCTAATTAATTTCTGATCATTCTTTTAATTTGATCTTTTTAAATTATTGATTACTCTGAATCATATTAATTTTCATTATCCTTTCATTCGTGTCCTGATTGTCTCTTAGAGTCATATTCCAGCTGATTAATTGCATAGATCTCACAGACACAAAATCGCCAGCCTGTTCATAGTCAGCGGTTCCAGGGTTTACTAATATCATCTGGTTCGGCCGCCTACTGCTTGCTCATAACCAGATGATAGTTTTATTTAGTCACGTTTCATACAACTTGCTAAGATGGTGATAAGCAGTGACTGGTAGTCTTACGTGGTTTCCTCCTATTCATAAGCTCCAGTAATGATAATTATCCTTGACATAAGTTTGCGGTAACAAAAGGCGTCCCTCGAATCTACCGGTGATAAATGATTTCGGAGGAATTCAGAATAAATTAAATAATAACAATTTATTTGCCAGGTAGGATTTAAAATGTAAGTTACAAAATCAATCAAAGCCAATTTCACACATGATCAGAATAAATAAACATTTCTAAAAATAAAAGACAAGTCAAAGAAACATACCTGACAAAACTACATGCAATGGCAAAGCATGGGAGATCTGGCTTACAGATTCCCTGAGCGTCTTGCCAACTTTCCTTAAATACCCAGACAGAATAAACATTGTGTACCAAATGGTATTATCCTTTGAACAATGAGAATTTGGGGGTGAATGGGTTCTTGACTTCCTGGGATTTAACCTTATTAACATATAGGAGATGATTTAAATTGTAGGTTAAGGGGGGGGTTGAGATCCGGGTTCTTTGCTGGCCATGGCAGAACACTGACATTCCTGTCTTGCAGGAAATCACGCAGAGAACGAGCAGTATGGTTGGTAGCATTGTGATGCTGGAGGGTCATGTCAGGATGAGCCTGCAGGAAGGATACCACATGAGGGAGGAGGATGTCTTCCCTGTGCTGCACAGTGTTGAGATTGCCTGCAATGACAACAAGCTCAGTCCGATGATGCTGTGACACACCGCCCCAGACCATGACGGACCCTCCACCAAATCAATCCCGCTCCAGAGTAGACTTCGGTGTAACGCTCATTCCTTTGACGATAAACGTGAGTCCGACCATCACCCCTGGTGAGACAAAACCGCAACTCATCAGTGAAGAGCACTTTTTGCCAGTCCTGTCTGGTCCAGCGAAGGTGGGTTTGTGCTTCCTGTCTTCCTGCAGCACTGTCTTAGGCATCTCACAGTACAGACATTGCAATTTATTGCCCTGGCCACATCTGCAGCCTAAGGCACGTTCATGCAGATGAGCAGGGACCCTGGGCATCTTTCTTTTGGTGTTTTTCAGAGTCAGTAGAAAGGTCTCTTTAGTGTCCTAAGTTTTTATAACTGTGATATTAATTGCTTACCGTCTGTAAGCTGTTAGTGTCTTAACAACCGTTCCTTAGGTGCATGTTCATTAATTGTTTATAGTTCATTGAACAAGCACGTAAAACATTGTTTAAACCCTTTACAATAAATGAAAATAATATCTTTAAAATACAGTGTCCTGAAAAAGGGACGTTTCTTTTTTTGCTCAACAGGTGAACCGCTAATATTTGATGTAATGGGTATAGGCATGCGCAGACTGCGGGTCATATAGCCAAGGCTATTTATTTTAAATGTCAAATAATGTTCATATTTCTCATCTTTTTTCTGTTAATTATCACCTCAACGTTAGGCTATATGTCTATTTTTCTTAAATGCTCCAACTAAGAGTGCCTAATGTTAGATTGATTGTTTGTGTGATGTGAGAAAATAAACCATTTTTGTCTACCTGATATAGTAGATTTATTTGAATGTGGGAGCAGTTCAGGTCACGGTCCTATGGAATTAAATTAGTGCTCCTGTCAGATAACGGGTTGGGTGTTCTGTTAAGTACTGTGGGTGCAGGGGGGTGCGGGTTTACAAATCAGGACCTGTGCAGGACTCTGACGTAACATCTCCTCAGCTCCCGAGGGATAATGGGATAGTAAAGTGTCCAGTCGGTCTGCACTTCAGAATCTCACCGAAAATAATAGGTCTTTCAGGTATTTCTCACTTACTGCTTTATGAATACTGAGGTTTGGGACATACTACTCCATTGGCATACTGTTTTTGGCATACTATATACTGTAATAGAGAAGTATGGATATTCGAATGCAACGACAGTGTATACAATTTTCATGGAATCAACCTAAAAACTGATAACCTAAAGCTGGGCATGTTAAGCAGGGATAGGATTAAGTATTTTTACACTGAATATATTACACACACCACCTATAAATCAGATGGAAACCTTAACACCTTGTGTATTCCAGCAGTCTTAAAGGAATGGTGACTCTCTGAAATGGTTTGAAACCAGCTGAAAAAACTACATTTATGCATCTAGATGACCTATGTACAGTATCTCTTGCTTTGTTAAACTACTGAAGCAGAACATATTGCCCTACTGTTGCACACTGCTCAGCTTCCTCAGTCTGTAGCCACACCAGCCATGAACTCCCATTTCTTACGGGCCAAGAAAAAAATCATTACAATCTCTATTCATAAATAAACAAATTCAAGGCAATTCCTGTGGGGCAATTGGGCATGAAATTTACCTGAAATTTACTAATGTTCCGAGATTTAGAAAGGAAAAGTGCAACAGCTTTTCAGTGAAGCGGAACCCAAAATTGCTGCCACACTGCAGCGTTCTAACAGTACCGTAAAGTCTGCAAACATACAATACTCCCCACTACACTTCAGTAATAATGTCTTGATCATGCTGGTACATCCAATCTAGACATTAACTGGCTGTATTAGAGAGAGCTCATTAATTTACATGAGCATTAGCTTTGGGTCTTTGTTGTGGAAATTCCAAGGCAGAATGTCTTTCTGGATCTTTAAAAATACCTGGAAGTAGTCTCAGTCACCATAGAGAAATTAAAGGTTTCCATAGATGAAGAGCAAAGAGCTCTTTGTGTCCTCTGCCGGGCGTGGTTTCAGTGATACCCTATGCCAGGAGCAGACTGGCTCCTCTCTGCACTGAATACAATTGCTGTTGCTGGGCAGAATAAGGAGTAGGGTCAACTAAAAGACACACACAATTTTTCACCAAGCAGAGTACAGAGTGTCCACACATTACATAGTGTGCAGGGGAGAGAACAGACAGAGAGAACACAAAGTACCCAGTAGAGAAACAACAGAATACAAAGTCTTAATAATTTTCTATTACAGTCTTACACACACAAAGGTAGGATCAACATCACTCATTCTAAGGACTTCTTAATTATTAATTGTGTGTGCCTGTGCACCGGGGAACTACAGTGCCAGTCACACAAGCAAGACTAAACAGATCCCAGAAGAGTGACAAGGAGAGAAACAGTGGTGTGAGTTGGACTTAACCACCAGAGACCCAATCATTGATATTAATTATATATTTCCAATAGCTAGTGTGTTTTCTTCTATCTTGTATGTACTTTATATGACTAATTGAGTCATTTAAAGTACAAAATTGATACAGTACCATACAAAAGTCTTAGGCCCATAAGATGTTTCACAAAAACATTCGTCTTAAAATGGTTATTTCTATCTTCAGCTTTAATGTGTCAATAGGAAATATACATATTAGACTCCCAAACATTCCAAATAGAATAGAAGAACAGGGAGCTCTGCAACAGGTGACATGGCACCCACAGAGCCCACACTGAACATCAAATCAGTCTGGAATTACATGAAGAGGCAGAAGCAATTGAGACAGCCAAAATATATATTAGACCTGTGGCGAATCCAAGCTTGAAACATCCTATCTGCCAACAACCAATGTGTACCTAGGATAATAAATTTTTATGCAACAAATATTGACTTATGGCATTATTTTGGCAGAAATCCTTACTATGCATAATTTTTCATAAATGTGATAACCTAGCCATTTCCGGCTTTCCTGGCATTAGTAGCTGTCCATACTCACTGATGTATGAAAATGGGAACAGCTATAACCTAAAACTAGTTAGATCTGAGCTTTACCGTCTGCCCAGTCACGAAGAGCAACAAGTTAACAAGGAGTTACAATTTTGTAAAGTGAAAATAAATGACCAACAGTGACAAAATATGTATGAATTTATCACAATTATTGGTAGGGACAAATATATATATATTTTTTTACATTGATGGGCATTTTCCTTCCAATGTTTCCTCTAAGCAGCATGCGTGCAGCACTTCTGATTTTGCTCCCATGAAGACAGAAGAAAATTCTATGCAGAAGGCAGACTTAAAAATGTGTGGGGAAAGCTAGAAATGTCTTGAATCATAGCTAAATGAATGGACAGCAATTGAACTGGAGTCCATCTACATGTCCACTCTGTAACAAGGAGACCCAAGAGCAGAGGAACAGTTCAAAAAATGTATTAACAATACATTATAACATCAACTGGGCTGGTGAAGCGTGGAGAACCCGACACCGACTGCAGTAAGAAGGTGATAGGTGTGTTCATCAATATGTGCGCGCCATGGCCGGGCAGTGAGCAGATCCCTGAGGAATCCTCCGAGAAGAGTGTTTTCATAGGCGAGCGTATGCATCGTGGTAGTCAGGAGCAGATCCGTGAAGAATCCTCTGTTGAAGAGTCGTGGGTGCAGAGAACAAGTGCACAGCAAACTGGAAGGTAACCACACTCCCGACACATGGGCAGAGATGGGCAACCAAAACAGATACACGAGCAGGACCAACTAGGCAGAGCGAGGTGAGTTACTTTAACACCAAACAAAAATCTAGCAAAGAACATGACACAATGAAGGGATTAAATGAGTAGTGTATCAGTGGAGAAACAGGTACTGCAAGCACGCTAATTAGTGGCATGGAAAAGGTGGTCACACATGCCGACTGCACCTGAGACACATGAGGGAATGAAATGACAAATCAAACAGAACAGACCAACAAACTCATCGGAACCGTGACAGTAACACCCCCCCCCCCCCCCAAGGGACGCCTCCTGCCGGGCAGGGAGAAGAGTGCATAATTCAAAGGTTTTGTCCAGGGGTGTTGTGCTCGCCAGTAACCCCCTGCCTACTGACAAGCGGTGTCTTTTACTGGACAGGAAGCTTTGACATGACCAGACTGGCCACAATAAAAACAGAGTCCTTGAATGAGGCGTCGTCGCTTCTCCTTATGAGAAACGCGGGCCCTCCCGTTCTGCATGGGCTCTGCGTTGGACCGTGATTCCGGTGACCTGGCTGAAACTGTGGACTGTGTATTGTGGTCAGCTGCCTGGGTAGGTGGAGAACAGCGGTGGCGTAGGGCCAGACGTTGATCCACTCGGATGGGACTGGCATCAGGTGGCTGCCGGAGTTGTTGAACGACAGAGGTGAGCTGGGCAAGCTGCGACGCCATCATCTCCAAAGCCCGGTTAGAAGCGGAGATCTGATCCTGCTGACGTCCCAGTAAAGCTTCCTGCTGAGACAGGGCGGGGTGGAGGGTGGATTCCTCCACTGGGTCCATCGCAGCTAGATTGTTCTGTCACAAGGAGACAATGAGACCCAAGAGAAGAGGAACAATTCAAAGAATTTATTAACACTAAATTATAACTTCAACTGGGCTGGTGAAGGAGAAAAACACAACCTGGCTGTCTCCTCCCTTCACAGGTCTAGCGTCTCTGTTTGGCCTTCTACATTTCTGAATTGATAAAAGGAAATAAGCTTTACTGACCAATTTAAAAGCTAAATGGTTGATCTTCTTTGCTTCTTTCTAACGTTGAAACCCTAAATCTTTTATTCCATCTCACCTTTATTACCATCAGTTCCTTTGACAAATAAATCTCTATCTCTTTCCCATTTAAAATGGCAGGCTTACGCTGGTAGTAATTAGCCATGGCCAAAGCTTCCTCGTGTGTCTGCAGCTCCAGGAAAGCCTTTGAAAAATAATACAGAGATAATGAGTGCAAAAAATATTACTGTAATTGTGTAATGTTATTAAGAATATACAGAGAGCCCAAAAATGATTGTCACACAACAGCACAAACACACTTTAAAAATAAATACAATCAATAAAAGAGGTCTGTTTGGTTTCACATTATAAAACAATAGATGTGTGATGAACTACAACTGTGGTCACTCTGCAAGGGCACCTGTGTGAACTTGAGGGGAACTGACCTCATACATCCACTAAAATGACCTTGAGACCAGTAGATTCAAAGTACATTATATTGCCAAAAGTATTCGCTCACCCATCCAAATAATTGAATTCAGGTGTTCCAACCACTTCCATGGCCACAGGTGTATAAAATGAAGCACCTAGGCATGCAGACTGCTTCTACAAACATTTGTGAAAGAATGGGCTGCTCTCAGGAGCTCAGTGAATTCCAGCATGGTACTGTGATAAGATGCCACCTGTGCAACAAGTCCAGTCGTGAAATTTCCTCGCTACTAAATATTCCACAGTCAACTGTCAGAGGTATTATAACAAAGTGGAAGTGATTGGGAATGACAGCAACTCAGCCACGAAGTGGTAGGCCACGTAAAATGACAGAGCGGGGTCAGCGGATGCTGAGGCGCATAGTGCGCAGAGGTCGCCAACTTTCTGCAGAGTCAATCGCTACAGACCTCCAAAGTTCATGTGGCCTTCAGATTAGCTCAAGAACAGTGCGTAGAGAGCTTCATGGAATGGGTTTCCATGGCCGAGCAGCTGCATCCAAGCCATACATCACCAAGTGCAATGCAAAGCGTCGGATGCAGTGGTGTAAAGCACGCCGCCACTGGACTCTAGAGCAGTGGAGACGCGTTCTCTGGAGTGACGAATCACGCTTCTCCATCTGGCAATCTGATGGACGAGTCTGGGTTTGGCGGTTGCCAGGAGAACGGTACTTGTCTGACTGCATTGTGCCAACTGTGAAGTTTGGTGGAGGGGGGATTATGGTGTGGGGTTGTTTTTCAGGAGCTGGGCTTGGCCACTTAGTTCCAGTGAAAGGAACTCTGAATGCTTCAGCATACCAAGAGATTTTGGACAATTCCATGCTCCCAACTTTGTGGGAACAGTTTGGGGATGGCCCCTTCCTGTTCCAACATGACTGCGCACCAGTGCACAAAGCAAGGTCCATAAAGACATGGGTGAGCGAGTTTGGTGTGGAAGAACTTGACTGGCCTGCACAGAGTCCTGACCTCAACCCGACAGAGCACCTTTGGCATGAATTAGAGCGAAGACTGCGAGCCAGGCCTTCTCGTCCAACATCAGTGTCTGACCTCTGGAATGCGCTTCTGGAAGAATGGTCAAAAATTCCCATAAACACACTCCTAAACCTTGTGGAAAGCCTTCCCAGAAGAGTTGAAGCTGTTATAGCTGCAAAGGGTGGGCCGACGTCATATTAAACCCTATGGATTAAGAATGGGATATCACTTAAGTTCATGTGCGCCTAAAGGCAGATGAGCGAATACTTTTGGCAATATAGTGTAATTAAAAAGCAGCTAAGTGTAATTAGTTCTCAGAAAAGGTCTAGCATCATTTGTTTGTAGATCCCACTTGGTTTATATTTTGTCATGTAATGCAATGATTCATACATTTTAAATTGTGACAAAAGTGTCCAAATACTTTTGGGGGCCACTGTATACTAAATATGTGCAATCTTATTGCAAACTCAAAATTATGTATTGTCATGAGCAAAAAAGTAAAAAGAAAAAAAAAAAAAGAAAAAAAAGAACTGTAAACAGGCTTAAAAAAACTGAACGAAATACATCTACAGCTATGGGCTATTACCTTGTGATTCAGCACAATATGCTTATGAACGGTGCCAAAGGGTTTCGCCAAAGCAAACAGTGTGTTTGATGAAAGTGGGTTCCTGTCATATTTTGCCACAACCACTCTACTTCTTATCTAAAATTAGGAAAAAAAATATTGATGAGTGCACAAGTGACAAGTTAACTTTAACCACTCACATCAAAAGCTGCCATTACTGAAAAGACCACTCCAATTAAATATATGTCAGTGTTTCTCAGCAGCACAAATTGCAGGTGTATTTTCCAATCAAGAAAACATAAAAGGTAACTAGACTGAAAGATCTATTTTAACATTTCAAAACAAAGAAACAGTAGCTGGAATAGAGCCTTGACACTTGCCATCAGATAACTTTCAGTATATTTTTACCTTTGGAGCTGCTGCATATGATGAACTTTTATTTGTCATTCCCATACTGGAATCAGACCCTTAAAAAGAGTGATAACAATTAGCCAATATTTCATAAGAAAAGTATTTGTCATCTTTGAATTCTACAGAAGGTAGCTGTACAAGTTTAAGTAGAATATGACTTGTCATATAGCTGTACATCTTTTCAAACATATTTGTCAAAAGTACAATTCATTAATATAATGTTTTTTTTTTTTTTTTTTTTTTAGTAGTAGAAAAAAAAAGTTGCAATAAATATTTTCTACTGTTCTAAATTCTGCAGTTTGACAATTTCATGAAAGTGGATTGCTGATTCATCAAAACAGTCCTTCTGTAAAAAGACAGCAAAAAGGATGTCTGCTAAAAAAAAAAAAAAATAGCTTTATCAGACTACATCCTCAGAAAGATATATTACCCCAGTTGGAGCTCATCCCTGATCTTTGTAGACCAGCACCCACTGGAGCTGCTCCCAGCAATCCATATTGACGACTTTTTGTGTCCAGTGAAAGGGAAGTCGCCCTAAGAGAAATATATTTTTAATGCGCTTTTCTAGGGGTGGGATGATAAGGTTATCTAACGAATCGGATCGAAGTAAGATATGATGTTCAAGATTCAATATAACAAATAAATGACAAAGTATGACAGAAATGTTTTTTATTTTTGAGAAAAATTTAAATAATATTTTCTCATCATCAGAATAAAGTTTTGTAATAAACATTATAAATGCTCAAAGTTTAAACAAGAGTTTATCGTATACCTTTTGCTGTAAGAAAGATCACAAATAAATAAGCCTTCAGTACATTAAGGTGGATCAGGTGCAGGAAAATTATGACGGGTTGGAATCAAAATTCCTCTATAACATGCAAGGGACAGCTGTACATTTTTGTATCCCTAGCCTAGCTCATATTAAAGCCCAGGAGTGCCATTTACAAAATAATTAAGGAACAAATTATCAATCTATTAATTTGAAAATAAAAATGTGAATAAACCAATTTATAAATGGACAAATAAATAGACATTTAAATGTGAATTAACCAATTTATAAATTGACAAGATGCATTTAAATGTGTTTACTTCATGTTTAAAAATGTACTTATATTTAGCAATAAAACAGCACATAAGACATTTTTAAATGCACCTTTTAAATTGCGTTTTAAAAATCATTTGGCAATTGCTTTTCTTCATCCATTTGCAGACTGCTTTTCTTTATTGTTTGACTTTTAATTTTTCATTTACCATTTGTCAATCCATACCTGCTGAAGCCCAGGAGTGCCAATAAAAAAAAATAAAAAAAAATGAAGGAATAAATTATCAATTACTTTGAAAATAAAAATTGAATAAGTCAATTTATAAATGGACAAATAAAGACATTTAAATGTGTTTATTTAATTAATGTTTAAAATGTAATTATATTTAACAATACAATTGTGCATTAATAAATCATATTTATTTCATGTTTAAATAATTAAAATGTAGCAATAAATGAGTACACTGAGTCTTTAAATGCACTTTAAAAGCACCTTTTAAATTGCATTTTAAAAAGGTATTTGCCAATTGGTTTCTCTCATCCATTTGCCAATGGCTTTTCTTTTCTTTTTTGTTTTGCTTTTCCTTTTCTTTCTCCAATTGAGAATAGTGTTTAAAAAAATGCCATTAGGCTGTTGACTGTTGAACTGTGTCTCAGTTACAAGACACCCTCCCTCTCCTACGTGCCAGTCGAAGAGGAAGACGGTACAAGCTGTTTACGTGATATTATTGGATTTGCAAAATAAGAAACGGATGCAAAGCATATCAGAATTTAATGGTGGCTCATTCACTGTTGCTGTGAAATGGTGAACGTGACAGTTTCAATCTCTCCCCCTTAGATCGGGACATTCGCGCAACTCATGGAAGAGGCGCTGACCGCACAGAGAAATGCCAGTTTCAGAGTTTGTAGTAATTTACATGATCTGCTTCCGTTTTATTTTAACTTTAATAAAGCTATAATGCATTAAATATAACTGCATTTAGTCAGTCGCAAACTGCAGTGCTGCTCTCGCATGTCATCATTAGAGTTTAATGTGATCTCAGGTTACGTTAAATGAGATCAAATGACTATTCGACAACGGACATTTTGTCGACAATTTTTTGTCGCCGTTGTCGATAACGTCAACTAATCGTTTCAGCCCTATCTAATATTACGCTTGGAAATTTTGGTGGAAACTTTAAAATACTCAGTACATATATAACAATCTGTAACATATGAAGCATTACAATTAACATGGATACTTGCACTTGTCTGTTGCGACATTACTGTCAGGTCCAATATAGTTGGCACTGTCTCTCTGCAAAGCCTGCGTCGAACTGTGTCTTGTTGGAAAAATAATCCACAGTAAAAAGAAGCAAACAAACAAACACGATCTGGGATCTGGGATATATAAATATCAGCCACTCTTTCCTAACGTTAGGATCATTAGGAATCAAATGCAGAGTCTGTTTTTCCACAACTGGCACTGCACAAAGTTTTGTAAACTTTGCAGGTACCTCAAACCTCTTGTTGCTCCAATAATCCCTGTTTCCCTCCCTGCCGTGCCGACTCTTAACACCGCTCTAACCGCGAACCTGTGGGTTTGCCAAAGAGACGATGATGTAGTAGTAGGTATTGACCTGTTTATGCAGAGGCAGACTTGTGCTGATGTATTCATCTCTATTACATAACAGAAATGAAGTAGAAAATGAGTAATTTAGGAATATTGGTTTCAATAAAGCCTTTTTTTTTTGGACTAACAAGTAAATTTTGAGTTCTGAAACACACATTTATGTTTTTATAGTACTATGACCTCTTATATGTCAAAAGATCAAGGACAATTTGATTTCTTAATCATGACACCTTTAAAGCAAGTTTAAATATCTTATATGTTGCTTCTCAAGTGCATCTTGTTTTAAGGATTTTACATTTAACCATTTTAAATGGAAAATAAGACAAAAACAATTGATAACAATAGGATTTTTTGCAGTGAATTTCTTTACTGAATTAACATAATTAAAAAAAAATTAGTCTGCCTTTAATTCAGTAATTGTCATTTAGAGGTATTTTTAAAAGATGATTTTATCCTCCATTTTTTTAGTAAGCACGTTTAATACAACCCTTTAAGTCGGGGCACAAGCTGAATAATCAGTTAAGAGCTAATGATTAATCTTGTAAAAACTGCCGAATAGTTGTTCTAATAATTGTTAGATTAATCTATTATCAAAATAATTGTTAGTTACAGCCCTAGTTGCAATCCCATATAATTAAATCTTTACCAAATCTATACCATTCAAAAATGAACATTTGTGCTGGTTCTGTGTTTGTGATATTAGACATAATTCTTTTGGCTGTCTGATGTCACAGTCCTCCCAATGAGGTCCAAATCGCTCCAAACCGGTGCCGTTTGTTTGTCATAAAGTGCAAAATGTAGGTGTCTCGACTCGAGACGTATGTTTAAAAGTTTAGGTTCTTTAAATTGACATGCTGTCTAAAAACACGAACAAGTCAAAGACGTCCATCTAGCGCACGTTCTCAAAGAAATCAATTATAAAACAGCACGGACGGACACAAAAATGTGCTCAATGTGAACGGCCTTCAGTGTAAGACTAAATCTTTAGAAAACTTTGATCACATTTGCCTATTCTTTATTATTTGTTACTGCACATTTTAGAATTTAGAGTAAACTATTAAGTCATCAAAACTAAGATGTAACACAAAAGTATGGAAATTATACAGTGACCAAACCAAATTAAATCAGAAACATCTTATATTTGAACTTCTTCAGTGTAGCCTTTTGTCTATTCCAGCTCTGCACATTCTGTTCATTTTCTCAATCAACTTCAGGTGCATCCTGGGATGCTTTTTGAACAGTATTGAATGGTTTCATATGCTGGACACTTGTTGGCTACTTTTCTAAAAAAATAAAAAAAAAAGGAAAAAGGAAAAAAAGATTAAACAAATAAATAAAAGGTTTCAATAGACATCTATAATTAATCACAATTTATATTTGAGTACAGAAATAATCCCAAGCGTTTGACCATAAGCCTTTAGATCAAAAGGTTCTAAGCTTATGAGGAAAAAAAAAAAACGTACTGTCCTTTTGGACTGGTTGTGTAGGCTACACTTAATTTATATGTTCTTAATATTAATTTTATTACCTTTAAAAAAAACATTATTTGATTTGTAATGTATCTTGCTATGTTTTGCCATTACTGTAGATAAATCTAGAATAACTGAGTTTCAAGTTTTTTAAAAAAAAGTTTTTAAGCATAAAGTAACCATTTAAAGTGATTTAATGAGGACAAATTAGACATTTTACAGTTTGGGCAGATTAGCTTCAGAAAAGGTCACTTTAGCTGAAAGGTGAGTAGTTTTCATACCTGGTTTAAATATCAGACCAAATCTGATATTTCCTGACAGAGAAAGAGAGATGTGTTGGAGTTTGATGGGGTGACAGATTAAATATTTGCCAAAAAACGAAAGCTTCAATGATACCAAACATGGCACAAACTAGAAGCGAACACAAACGATGGAGACAGGTGAGAGTGATTGACGTGGGGTTTAGCCTGTGCAATTTCATGGCTCCCAAAAGCTATCTTGTTAAATACAAAGAAAGGAAAACATTATGATGTTTCTTTTGACAGCACAAATCAAGCACAAACAAACGACACCGGTTCAGAGTGATTTGGAGTGACGTCACTGCTCCCAAAAAGTTTCTTGCTATATCTAATGAAGGGAAATACTTAGTGCTTCTTTTAACGGCACAACTGCACAAACGAACGACCCGGTATGGAGCGATTTGGACCTCATGGGGTGGAAAGTGACGTCACACAGCCAAAACAATTGTCTAATATTTAAAACACGAACCAGCACAAACGTTCATGGTATAGATTTGGTAAGGTTTAATTATATGGGTTGCCAACTTCATGGAGGTGCTTTAGTGCAGGATTTGGCGGTATTCTTCATCGGCTCGGTACCTCAAGCTGTGAAGTAGGGTGAGGCAAATGGCGGTTGCTGCGCATTTCAGTTCGGGCTACTGGTCGGGAGACTGGTTCTGTTGACTGCATCATGATTATCAGCTCCGATCCTGGACACATATCACTGTGCATGCTCGGGTAAAGCCACGTGCAGCATTTCATAACAACAGTGAACGAGCCACTATTAACTTCTGATAAGCTTCGCATCCGTTTCTTATGCGTGGGAATTTGCAGATCCAATAATATCACTTAAACTGCTCATACCATCATCCAATGACAGGCCGTCTTAAATCCTCTTCGAGTGGTACGTGGGAGAGGGTGTGTGTCTTATAACTGAGTTGCAATTTCATTGGTTGCTACCACGAGCCAACAACCTTATGGCATTTTTTTCTCCCCAATTTGGCATGCCCAATTCCCAATGCACTCTAATTTCTCGTTGTGGTGTAGTGACTCGCCTCAATCTGGGTGGCGGAGGACGAATATCAGTTTCCTCTGTGTCTGAGACCATCAATCCATGCATCTTACCACGTGGCTTGTTGAGCGCGTTACCGCGTAGACATAGTGCAGAGGCTTCATGCTATTCTCCGTGGCATCCACGCACAACTCACCACGTGCCCCACGGAGAGCAAGAACCACATTACAGCGACCACGAGGAGGTTAACCCAATGTGACTCTACCCACCCTAGCAACCGGGCCAATTGGTTGCTTACGAAGCCTGACTGGAGTCACTCAGCACGCCCTGGATTCGAACTTGCGACTCCAGGTGTGGTAGTCAGCGTCATTACCACTGAGCTACCCAGGCCCCCCAATGGCATTTTTTTTAAACTCGATTCTAAATTGGAGAAAGATAAGGAAAAGGAAAAGCAAAACGAAAAAGAAAAGCCATTGGAAAATGGATGAAATTTTCAAATTAACAGATTGATAATTTATTCCTTCATTCTATTTTAATTGGCACTCCTGGGCTTCAGCAGGTATGGATTGACATAAGTTCATAAGTTCTTAAACTACTTCAAAGAGTTTTCATCAAAAAATCCTCCACGTGCAGCAATGACAGCTTTGCAGATCCTTGGCATTCGAGCTGTCAGTTTGTCCAGATACTCAGGTGACATTTCACCCATGCTTCCTGTAGCACTTGCCATAGATGTGGCCGTCCTGTCGGGCACTTCTCACGCACCTTACAGTCTAGCTGATCCCACAAAAGCTCAATGGGGTTAAGATCAATAACACTCTTTTCCAATTATCTGTTGTCCAATGTCTGTGTTTCTTTGACCACTCTTTCAAAAGTGGCTTTTTCTTTGCAATTCTTCCCATAAGGCCTGCACCCGAGTCTTCTCTTTACTGTTGTACATTAAACTGGTGTTGAGCGGGTAGAATTCAATGAAGCTGTCAGCTGAGGACATGATGAGGTGTCTATTTCTCAAACTAGAGACTCTGATGTACATATCCTCTTTAGTTGCACATCTGGGCCTTCCACATCTCTTTCTGTCCTTGTTAGAGACAGTTGTCCTTTGTCTTTGATGACTGTATTGTATACCTTTGTATGAAATCTTCAGTTTTTTGGCAATTTCAAGCATTGTATAGCCTTCATTCCTCAAAACAATGACTGAATGACGAGTTTCTAGAGAAAGCCGTTTCTTTTTTGACCTAATATTGACCTTAAGATATGCCAGTCTATTGCATACTGTGGCAACTCAAAAACAAACATAAAGACAACGTTAAGCTTCATTTAATGAACCAAACAACTTTCAGCAGTGTTTGATATAATGGCAAGTGATTTTCTAGTACCAAATTAGTAATTTAGCATGATTACTCAAGGATAAGGTGTTAGAGTGATGGCTGCTGGAAATGGGGCCTGTCTAGATTTGATCAAAAATGACTTTTCAAATAGTGGTGCTGTTTTTTTACATCAGTAATGTCCTGACTATACTTTGTGATCAGTTGAATGCCACTTTGGTGAATTAAAGTACCAATTTCCTTCCGAAACAGCAAAATCTGTACATTATTCCAAACTTTTGGCCACCAGTGTAAGTACATTTTAAAACATGAATTAATTAAACACATTTAAATGTGACTTTATTTGTCCATTTATAAATTGATTTATTTATTCATATTTTTATTTTCAAATTAAAAGATTGATAATTTTTACCTTCATTCTTTTGTAAATGGCATTCCTGGGCTTCCATAAGCTCAGGGACATCTTTTTACGCAATGAATTTTTATTATTATTATTATTATTATTTGTTTGTTATTATTATAATTACATTTTAGATTTTGAAAAATGTAACAATTCTTCATTCTATCAATTAATAATGTCATGAAATTGGATAAATACTAATGACATGAGCAGTCACTGTTTGATGTGTGTACAATTTACAAGTATTTACATCGAGTTTACATTTATTTGCATTACACCGCTAAAATAGTACTGTCTCTTTAAGAATGGCAGCAGTTCAGTGAACACCTCAGTGCTTTGTTTCAGTGCACATTAACAAGAGACACTGCACAGATACTTGACAGCATCTGTGCTATGTGATATAAAAATGAATGCTTATTTTTACTTTCTGATCAACAAGGATATTAAAAGACATATTACTCTATGAAATTGTAGTGCGTAGATCTAATCTTTGATGGACACACATTACACAGAAGAAATTCTCCATTTTAATTTCAAGCACTTTTCAACTAAACAAGGTGATTATCTAGGTATTCCAGTACTTAAAAGTTCTAAAAATCCAAAAGCTAAATCCAAGCACTTTAAGGACCTTGTGCAAGCTCTGTAACTAGTGTAGAAAAAAGGGAGATTTTTATATGTTCCTTGAAGGTTATTCATTTATGATCACATGGATGGAAAACTAAATATCCAAAATATAAAATTTTACTTCGATATGGTTTGTCATTTATTTTAGTTCACAATATTTCTAAATTTGATATATTGTACCATCTCTACTTCTTTCTGCACAGAGATTCAAAAAAATGTCTCAAACTCAGTATTTTGAAAAATAATGTGACAGTGACATACATGTGAGCCGAGGGCAAGTGAGGATCCCAGTCCGGGTACCTGTACAACAACAGAAAACAGTTTGCAGTTGCTTTACAATTCTTGAGCTTAAAATCCTAAAGACAGAAAGTTCAGTGGAAGCATCCACTTTAATACACTTTAGTTTAAAATGGGATTTGATGCCATCAAACAAGTACCAAAATAAATATTCTGTCATCATTTACTCAACCTCATGTTGCTCTAAACTATTATTTATAAAAAAAAAAAATAAAAAAAAAATAATTTTCTCTATATATATAAGGGCTGAAATGATTAGTCGATGTTATCGACAATGTTCATTGTCGAATAGTCGTTTGATCTTAACGTAACATACGATCATATGAAACTGTAATGATTGCACATAAGAGCAGCACTGCAGCTCACGCCTGACTGAGAAGAGGAAGAAATCACAACTCGCAGTCCAGACGCACTCTAAACTTTCCAAACAGCTTCAGGTGATGTAGATCACAAAGTATGAGAGAATTATAATGCAGAAATACAAAATAAGTAAATACAGAAGCACTCTTCTTGTGGAATAAGCAGAGCCGGAGCTGACGCTCAGCTTGTTTATTAATAAGAGAGAGTTTGTTTTTTTGTGAGTTAAAGATGGACTGAAGTGAACAAAAAGGTGATAGAGGGTAGTTTTTGCCCCATTATACACTGCAAAAAAAAACAACAACATTTATTTGTTTTTGTTTTGGCTTGTTTTCCAATATAAATATCTAAAACTCCTTTAAAACAACGTACATTTACTTTAGCAGCTATACTGCAGAATACATTTTTTTTTTATCTGAGAATGTTGCATATAATATTAAAAATACAAATATTTTAAAATATCCTTTAAAAAAAGATGCATTCACCTGAGAAGCAGCATATAAGATATTTAGACTTGCTTTTAGAGAATAGAACTTGAATATAAGTGTATTTTGTCTTCACTGCACTCGCAGAAATGTAACCAAGTGAAAAAATACACTTATATACAAAATACACTTATATTTAAGATACGTTCTCTTAAAGCAAGTCTATCTTATATGTTACTTCAAGTAAATGTATCTTGTTTTAAGGATTTTTAAACAATTATAAATAGAAAAAAAGACAAATACACTTGATAACAATAGGATTTTTTTGTAGTGAAATTTTTACTGAATTAAACATAATACAAAGTATTTTTTCCCTTTAATTCAGTGAATGTCATTTAGAGGTATTTTTAAAAGATGATAGTGTCCTTTTTATTGTTAGCAAGCACGTTTAATACAACCTTTTAAGTCGGGGCACAAGCTGAATAGTCGGTTTAGAGCTAATGATTAATCGTTGCAATAATCGCCTGAACAGTCGAATAATCGTTCTAATAATCGTTAGATTAGTTGATTATCAAAATAATCGTTAGTTGCAGCCCTAATATATATATATATATATATATATATATATACACAATGAAAGTAACAGGATAGATGCTAAAATCACCATAAATGAAATGGCTTTGTGCAAGGAACAGACTGAAATTTAATCATTACTCACTGAAAGACTTGTTCTCAAATCTTATTAGCATTAACTTATATGTCGCATAATGAGATGTGAGGGCTATATTGGAGGGGAAGATTATAACTGAAGAATGGCTTTAATTTAGGTTTCACACAAAGGGAGTCATTTGGACTCCTTTTATGGGGCTTTTTTGTCCTATTTGGAGCTCCATAGGCCATGGACACTGTATTCTTTCACAGCATAAAAAGGTTGAGAATCAACATTCTGCCGAATATCTCCTTGTGTGTTCTACAGAGGGTTATTTGGGATTGGAAAGACATGATGGTGGGTAAAAAGGATGACAGAATTTAGTTTCGGTCTAACTGTCCCTTGAAGGTTATTAAATTCAACACTTATGGCTATCACCATGCATTGGATAATGATTAATCCAAAGGATATTGAAACTAGAAAAGCACAAACTGGAACTGAAGCCAATTTGAACCTCCCAAACAAATAACAGTTTAGGATTGTGAGATTGTAAAATGTTTCCAAAAGTCTACCAGTGTGGCTTAAACATTTGAACAGGACAGTTTACACACAGCAGTCCACTTACATTTGCAAAAGGAGTCTGCAGTTTTCAGAATGACGAATCCCAGTTGTGTGCCGAGTCCATTCCTTCACAAACACAGGAAAGGATAAAATAAATATCCTGAACACTTCACCAATATGGACAGTAGAATTACTGCTAGAACTAAACAAGTGAAAACCTTATCCTATTGGATAGGTCTGCAAAATTAATCGTATTTTAATCGCGATCACGATTTATGCCCCTCACAGTTAATTAAGCATAATCGTCTGCGATATTATTGAGCTAGCAAACAGAAGGTGTCAGCCAGGTAAAGTTGCAAATTGTTGTTCATTTTCATTATAGGCTGTGTCTATGGATGATAGACCAAATCACAAGCTCTTTCCTAGTTCGTTTTCACCTCATCTGACCAATCACGCTCTCTTCAGATGTTCGCTACTGACCAATCACTGTTTCTCTTTTGAGCACACGCTGAAATACAGAACCGCACCGCAGATGTTTAGGAGTCTCGTACGTGCAGTGCACAAGGTTAATTTTATGCCGTTCTGTGCTCGATGCACATGAAATTAATTCCATCTTGTGCTTTGATAATGTATGTTTATACAGAACAGCTGTGCCTGGAGTTCAGTTTTTGCACGTAGCTAACTGGGTTAAAGTGCTACGCATTTACCCCAGTTGCACATTTGCCTAATTCCAAATATATTTGGCCATAACAACTGTATAACAAATCTAAAGTAACCCATCGGCACAGGGGTTGTGTGGAGCAAGGAAGAGACGAGAGCATTTCTCCATGTATGGAAGGAGCACAAAACGCCACTGTCACCTCTGCTGGTAATACAAAGAAACAACACTGTCTTCATTCAAAATAAAAGGCTTGATAAAATAATTAGGCTTCCTTCAAAATAAACACTTGAGAATGTACAGCAATTCTGCTGTTCATTTATTAGAGAAATATTACTATTAGCCTATATATTACTGTAAGGTATGGGGATATAATAATAGTGTTATTAACAATAATAATAATAATTTAAAAATTGAATTTAAGAGGATGCAAGTGTAAACACCTGAGTAACTGTTTCTATTAGCAGTAAAGAATGGGCAAAACATGCCTTAATTTTGGTGAAAAGAAATAATTTACTAGTTTGCAGTTCTAACAACTTGTTTAAAATGAGAGCTACTGTTTAATGTAATTTTATGTTTTTTGTTCTTTTAGATTTGTTTGTAATTAAAAAATTTTTTTCAAATAACAGAATAATCGTCGATTAATAATCATGATTAAAATTGAGCAAAATAATCATGATGATCATTTTCACCATTATCGTGCAGCCCTACAATTGGACTAAAGCTGCCTTGACAAGTTTTTGTCAAATTATCCCTAAGCTACCCTTCAGCTTTGATTATTGTCTTTAAGTGTTAATGACAGATGAGTTCAGAAATGAGCCTGAATTGTGTACAAGGTAAAGAGGAATGGTCACGTACCAAGTGAATACTATAGACATCCATTGTGTTCTTCAATCAAATTTTGTGCAAAATTAAGCAACACAGACTTAAAAAAAAAAAAAAAAAAAGAAGAAAAAAATAACAAAAAGGTCTTCTCAAACATGTGGGACACTTGGACAAGAAAGGAAGTGTGTGTGCAAGAGGCAAGCAACTTTAAATACTCACCATGACAGAGTGAACATCAAAATCACAAAGGGCACACACATAGGGAAACATAGGGGGCATGACTCCCAAGAAATCTTGCACTTTCCCATGGGACGGGGCCCCCATTCTTCTTTGCATGAACATGTCGTCAGATGCCGATGATGTGGACGTGCCAAGGCTGTGGTAGGAGTCGTGGGAAAGCTCAGAATATTGTCCCTCTCTGCTGCCACTGCTGCCGTAATCTAACATGTCATACCCTCGATCAGACGTATCGTGCATGGAACTATAACCAAAGTCACCTTGTGAACGGCTTTGACTCTGGCCACTGAAAAGGTCCAGTCTTCCACCCTGCATGTCACCCCAATCCTCTCGGCTACCTCGGTAGAAAGTCGTCTCTGAAGAAAATCTTGACAGATCGCCAGCCATGCGGTGGTCTGCTTCCATTTTGCGGCTCTTAAGTTGCATGATAAGTTGGGGCAAGGTCTCCAAGCTGATGTTCTCCTCTGGAACCTGTGCCAAGGCGTCCAGGTCAGTTGGTGACAGACCTAGGCTGGCGATGAGTTTTATTGTATTGCTAATGTGGCTGCCCGCTCGGTGGGGCAGCTGAGAGTCCCGGTCTTTTCCCTCCCCTCCAATCAAACCAGCCATGCCACTATGGGACTGGGAAGAGGAGCTGTAGGGATCAGAGTGTGTCTCACCCACACTAAAGTTTAAAGTCTCAGCAGCTGCCAAAAGGCCACGGGCAACAGAAAAGCCTTTTTGAGCACCATCATTTATCAGTTTCTGGGACATGGTTTTGAAATGGCAAAAATTCAAATCAGTAGGAAAAGAGAGGAACAAAGAGATTTAAAAAATCCCCAGAAGGACAATCCGTCGATACAAGTCTGGACCTCAAAGACACTTCATAGCAGAGAAAGATTGCTCCTCCAGAATGAAACGGGTCTGCAGAAACACAATTGGAGCAATAATTTCGAGCATGCTCGCGAAATGGGTTAGCAGTGGCACAGGAAAGCAAGACAGTGAACTCCAAATGGTACAATGCAAGGAATAGAAGCAAAAATTATTTACAATGAAGATTCAGTTTGGTACACCGACCAATTAGACCATAAAATGAAGATTTACAAGTACCAAGAAGAGTTATTACCACCATTTATTGGGAAAGTACAATTGACCTTTGAAGGAAAAAGAATTAAAATCAAATTTAAATCCTTAAATGTGGATGTAAAGACAGGGATTGCACAGCACTTTCTTTGTCAGGAGAGAATTTAAACATCAAGTTGTACTGTGTGACCAAAAACTACAAATAAGTGTGTGTTCACACTTGGCAGGTTTGGTTAGATTAAAACAAACTCTGGTGCGATTGCTCTGTTAGTGCGGTTCATTTGAACAAGTGTGAACGCTGCCATCCGAACCTTGGTGCACACCAAACAAGCGGACCGAAACCACCTGAATAGTGGGTCTCGGTCCGCTTCCAAATTAACTCTGGTGCGGTTCGATTGATATATGAACGCAACATGGACCAAAGACGTCTAAACAGACCAAAAACAGGAAGTAATTTGCCTAATACAGACCTCAAGCATACCTGGTTCTTCTCATCATAGGAGCTATGTTGCCCATTACAGTTTGGTACAGGTGTCGGTACCGCCGTCAGCAGTCCTTGCAGCATATCTTCGTTTGTGTGTGCAACGGAGGAATTCCTGGCCCTGTTTTGACTCCATTGACTCACATTTTATTAGCTCTTCGTTTGTTCTCAGATTGTAAAAATACCACCATATATACATATATAAATCTAACGAGCACATATCGCCCAGCAGCCAGCATTGTTTTGTATGTTCGGCAAGTTCCGTCGCAAAAATACGTCATAAAAGCTGTCCAATCTGGTTGTGACTTTTTCCTGATGCCTTTTGTTTTATAACAGATTCAGTGTTAAAAATGCCAGTGTGAACGCTAAGCGAACCAGGACTACATATCATTACGTATCATTTTCTTTTTTGGTCCAGACCAAGAGGACCAAGAGAAACGAACTACAAGTGTGAACACACCCTAAGACAATTAGGAACAGAAACAAATTTAATGGAAATACATTTAAGGTAAATAGGTAGAGCCTATCCTTTTTGGAACCAATCTTAGAGCATAACTGAACTTGATTTGGTATTAAAAGGTCTTCTAAAACTGACAATCCAATACGCGGCCTACAAGTGAAATACATGGGATCGCAAAGAAAGAGGGCACCGAGTTGAACAACCTGAACAAAACTTGTATCTTCATCCAAAGAAAAGTGAAAATGTACACACATTAATGGCTAGTGGTAACAGTGGTCACTGTTATGGAAATGACTATATAAGGTGGCCAAAAATGAAAGTAGGTGTAACAGCTTCACACTTGATAAGCTACGCTGAATAAAATATATATTCTTAAGGAAACAAATCATTCAAAAGCTGTTGTTTTGGAAAACTGAAATGGCATTGTTTAAAAATAATATTTCTTAGAAAACAGGCAGACGCGTCAATATTATAACTTTCTGGATGCACCAATTACAGTTGTTTGTGATTACTCCAGATTACTGCATACATATTTTTCAATTTTCATTTGTTTCTCAGGTACAATCGTCAAAATTAATAGATTTAAACACTTTTTTGTGTACACATTTTTTTCTGTGTGAATTTATAAAATGTCTCGAGTTTATCATACAGAGCAATTCGTGGAGGATTCTGCTTTTATGGCCGGTGAGTGTTCACTTCAAGAAGACACCTTTGATAGTGAGTAATGAGGTGAATTTGATGTGCTGGATGTGATATTAGATTGGGGAATCGCTAAAATGGTGAAAGGCATAGTAATCTTGCACGTTTATTATCGCTAAGATGGTCTAAATTGCTCTCCCTATTGCGAAAAATTTACATTGGTATGCTGTACTCTTCAACTGGTTCTAGAAACTTTGCCATTGCTTTTTTAGAAACCTTGTAACTCTTAGCAAAAACTTAAGGTGAAGTTTTATTACCCTTAAAGTTTACTTAGGAAAATGGCAGTTAAGGGGCTTCATGCAACACTTAAGGGAATACTAGTAAAAAATTTATATTTAAGGGAAATTGTAGGGGATTACGACGTTTTACCTATAAAGACCCTTAAGTAAAACTTAAAAGTTGTTTTCTGCAACACCATTAAATTAAAGGGAAACTTTAGGGTGATCTTAAGGGAAAATTTCACTTAAGGTGCTTTATGCAACCGGGCACAAAATGAGGGTGGAAAGAGATCATGTTTTACAAATATGACAGTTTTAAGTGCAAAAAAAAAAAAAAAAAAAAACCTTAACTACTATTTTTAGTGAACCTCAAAATAATATAAAAGGCACGTCATGACCCCCTTAAGATAATGATATAACAGTCACTTTTCATTTAGTTTCAAAGGCTTATTCTACATACAGAAATATGAATTGAAATATGAACTGCACACCATAAAGAATAACAGCTGTGCAGACGTGGCATTAACACTGAACTATCCTCAGTTTCGGAACAGATGAGGGAAAGGAAAAAAAAATATATGGGACAGCAATGAGCGAACTGACAAAAATTGAAGAAGCGTCCAACAACCTTTCTACACGAAGCTCCTTTACTAGCCTGAACATGCCATAAAGTTCAATGAACATGTAATTAATTTCTAACGATAAACAACTTAATTAAATAAATGGTTAAAGAAGAAGCTACATAACGACATTCCTCCCGCAAGGATAATTAACTTACATTAACCCCTAAAATGTGTCGAAATATTTTATTTAGGCGAATATTTCTGAAATATGAGAGAATATGTCCAAGAAAACATTCACGTTAAATACCAGATATGCACAAAGAGTAACTAAAGAAACGGCAAAGCGCTGCAGGAAGACTAAACATGCACGAGAAGGCCAAACCGAAATTCTCCAGCCTTTAGTTATTAAGTAGGTCAAACCACAACTCAAGTTTATTATAGCTTGTTCAAATAAAAGTGTATTATGTCCTATCTGTCTTTGGACTGGAGTGTTCCTACTTACATTGTTGCTTTTCTTCGCGGTTTTTGTAACTTAGTGAGCCTCGAGCTGCTGCTACTAGGACAACAGCGAACAACGTGAAGGCGGATGTGATCACGATAACATTTCTCTAACTTCCGATAAAAATTTCAAAATAAAAGTCGTTTACATGTAAAATAAAATAACAGTTCCTACGTATAAAACTCCACAGTAATCAAATCAGAATTTAAATCAACATTTATTATTACATGTAAAACAAAAAGCCTGCATGGTGGTCTAAAAACAGAGACATGACAAGGCACTGACAGTTCGCAATTACAAGTATTTCTTTTAAAGAATAAATGTAAACAGTTACTTAAATAGTGCCACAATTTAATTGAACAGAAACTGAAACAGAGATGATTAAATATGATAGGTGTGGGTGAGAAACAGATCAATATTTAAGTCATTTCTTACTATAAATCTGATTAATAGTAAAAAAAAAACAAAAAAAAACAAAAAAACAAACAAAAAACAAAAAAAACAAAAACAGGATTAATATTAATCTGCTTCTCACCCACACCTATCTTAAATACCACTTAAATTGTCAAAACAGCCTTGAGCTGAACACACTCAAAACAGTGGAGATGATTGTGGACTTTAGGAGGAACACCCCAACATTGACCCCCCTCACCAATCTAAAACGCACCGTGGCAGCAGTGGAGTAATTCAGGTTCCTGGGCACTACCATCTCACAGGACCCGAAGTGAGAGACCCACATTGACTCCATTGTGAAAAAGGCCCAGCAGAGGTTGTGCTTCCTTCACCAGTTTAGGAAGTTCAACCTGCCACAGGTGCTGCTGATACAGTTCTACTCAGCAGTCATTGAGTCTGTCCTCTGCACTTCAATAACTGTCTGGTTTGGTTCAGTTACGAAATCAGATATCAGAAGACTACAAAGGACAGTTCGGACTGCTGAGAGGATTATTGGTCGACCCCTGCCCTCCCTTCAAGAACTATACACTTCCAGAGTGAGGAAAAAGGAAAAATCACTCTGGACCCCACTCACCCTGCTCACTACCTTTCTGAAATGTTGCCATCTGGCCGACGCTTCAGAGCTCTGAGCACCAGAACTGACAGGCACAGGAACAGTCATACACATCTGGGATGGCATGAGGGTGAGTAAATAATGATATAATTGTCATTTTTGGGTGAACTATCCCTTTAATAGAACAGAAACAGAAATACACAAACTCAATTCACAAATTCTGTATTCTTACATTCTAGTATGTAAGTGTTTAAAATGAGAATATTGTACAGGAAATAAATGGGATGTGTTGGTTGGTTGGAAGAGGATAATAGTCTTTTGTATATGTGCAGTAATCACTGTAGCATATTTTTCACAGGGAACTCAATTGCTTAGTTTAAATCAAATGTTGGCTTAAACCATGTTCAATCATCGTCAAGTGCAATCTTGATTATTGTCATCCAAATCATAAACCCATTCATATATCCCATCCTGCTCTGCACAAGACTCGTGATAGCAGGCCTTACAATTGCTGCATCTGATCCACACTTCAGAAGCTTTTGGATCATCATCAGAGCCATATTTACTAAAGCAGCCCCTGCATTTGTAGGAGCATGTTGTCCTTTTATTCAGAATTGTTTTATTCTTTTGTTTTGAATTTTCATCACAAAGAAAGTTTTCTATGCTTGAATGTCTTCTGTTCCTGTCTCTTTTTGGCATGACAACAAAGTCTTTGAAGGATGCCTCTCCAATAACGGAGCTGTTCTCAGTGCTGGAATGTGCATTTTCTTCAGTGGCCGTTGTTACTTTGCAAATGGGAAACAATGCTATATGTGGCAGGAGGAAGTTCATGTTCAATCGTGGCACTTGGTGTAAACACTTCATTGGAGACAGCAAATGGATTTATTGGGAACATTCCCGTTGCACTAAACCCATCTTTGGCATTTTCCACAGTGGCAGTCTTCTTCCATGCCTCCATGAAAACAGAATGATAATGAGCTTTGGGCAACTTTATCCCTGCACATTGCTGATCCATTTTTGACGTACCTAACACCAGTTGTGCTTTAGACTCCAAAAGAGAGCTCTGTTTGCTGGCTTCAATACAGGATAGCATATAACTTCCACACTGTTTTCCTTCATAAGACTGAGGAAGTTAAGGTTGAAGACATGGCTACTTTGACCATCAAGCAGCAGTAGGTGGGGCCTGGCATCTTCCTTCGGGAGCTGTGCAATAAACATTTCCCCCCACTCAACGAGCATCTCTGCTGTTATCCAGCCATTATCTGATGCTCTCACGCACACATTTTCTGGACAACCATTCAACCACTCACTTCTCACATTGTTTCCTTTAAAAATGATAAGTGGAGGAGCATATGTACCAATGGCATTGAATGCTGCCAGCACAGTGCTGGAAGTTTCTTCCTCCTCTTCAGCTGTGGTCTCAAAGCAGGGCTCCCCTGCTTCCCCAATAAACTGGTCAGAAGAGAAGCCTTGAAGTCCTGATATGTCAGTTCCAAATCTTTAATTCCCAAAGCATTGAGGGAGGTTTCACAAGTTCTGAACTATGGTCCCAGATCCTCCTCATTGATCTTTAATGTACAAGTTGGGGATAAAGCATCTGGTTTCATTATTTTCAGACCTGGGTTTCTCTTCATAAAGCCCTCGAACCAGTAATAGTTTACCTTTTGCTTTTCTTCAGAAAACCCTCGGATGCCATTTCTTAGTAAACTCGAAAGCAAAAGACTGAACATCAGTCTACTTCAATGGGAAGCCTTTCTGTGAGAGCGAGGTGATAAGGACGGCTAACTCCCTTTCATCTTCAATAGGGATGAATATCTTTCTTCCAGATGCATGCCCAGATCCCTCAACAAGCTGTTTCACTCGCCTCTGAAGGGTCGTCTTCGGCACTGTCCTTGCAAACCTGCTCTTTATATGCTTCTATTGCAACTACATTCTATCCTCTGTCCATTGATTCATCTTGAGACCTTTTCTTCCTTTTTGCTCTCTGTCCTCTTTCTGTCTTCTTAGCAATTTTACTGACTGCTTTGGGTTATGTGCCTTTTTCTATGAAAAGTTAAAAAAAAGTCAGAATTATCTTCACACAACAGTTTACTAATGCAAAACTTCAATACATAAAACAAATCATACAGGCCACACTTGCATGGTTGGTTGTTGTTGCTACATCACACTGGGGCTGGTGACACAGCTACCATATGTATCCTAATGTAATAACGTTGCTGATTTAATACTTATTAATAATGCTGAATCTTTATATTAAATTATTATTCAATAATAATAAAATACATGTATGGCAAAGTGAGACACACATTATACATATTTGAAATAAGTTTAATTTCTTTTGCTTCAATATATTGCTCAAATCCAATCTTTATACGATTCAAGTTAATTAAACAATATTGATAACATATTTTAAAGATGTATCAGTCATAACAACTTAAATTTCATAATGGTTGCATATTGCCTGTTTACTCTACCACAGCTACAATTAGGTTCATATGAAATATCAGGTCGAATAATATTATTCATGACATACTTCTCATAGTAGAATAATGAATGATCCTAATTCATCAGAATAGCTCTGAAGTGTCCCACTTCAACTGAAAGCAAGTGTCCCATTTTATCTAGCATGTTAAGCTAAGACAAGTGGGTCGTACTTTAAACATAACCTTACACATAATTAAAAGCAATTTTGCAACATTTATTTGTAACTGACACTCCAATCATCATAATTTGAAATATAATTACAAAACGAACGATATTTTATTTTCGAATAATATTTTCGTGGAGACTTTTATATAGAGCATTACTTACCACGCGCTTGTTGTTACCGGTTATGTTGACGCATGACCACGCCCACTATGGTGATGTCAGGCGAATGAAAATATTACGATGTAGACATTGTGGTAATTATTCATTACTGTTCTGTTTTGATTGGTTCCTGATATTTAAAGGGCAACCCAGTATGAAATGTAATGCGTGACCCATATTACCCGATGTCCCCTTTAGCGGAACTCACTTTAAACATAGTCCTGCAATTCAGCGATCCGGGTTTCTGCAGCGACAAGAAATTCAGAAGGATTTACACTACACTAGCAGTCACAGACAGGGCTCACCCTTTCAGTTATAGCGCTCGTTCAAAGAGGGAGCAGTGTTTTCCTGAGGTAATGACAGAAAAACAGTATCTTAAGTTATTTACACTAAGTAATGACAAATCTAGACATGACATGTATTATAATGGGCTTGTTTCACAATTTTTACAGGTTTATTTAAATTCAGAGTTGTTAAAACATTGATAATGATCTTTAATCCTCGTTAATAAATGATTCCCTTATGAAAAATACCATGAATTTACTGTAGTAATATTGTATTAAACATGACTAGTAACCACGACTGTAGTAACCATGTTTTTTTCTTCTTTTTGGTATTAACTAATGTTTTGATACAATTAACCATGGTTTTACTACAGCATTACTGTAGTATCACACTGTAAAAAATATTCTGGAGGGTAATAAATACAACCCATGCAAATCAGTTACATTTTACTTAAGTACATTAGTCAGCAAGTGAAATATATAATATTGGGTAAATTCTATCTACACTACCTATTTGTAAACAGTAATAATTGCAACATAAAAAAGAAAGTAAAATATACCCCAAAATATTAGCCCTGCACCGCAAAGTGCGCATGCGTCAGCATCCAGGCGGGAATCACAGGATTCATCAGTTTCGGGCGGGAACGGAGAGTGTCGAGTTACTGATAAGATTTTTGTTTAACATGTTGCTGTGTATGATATCATAAATGCAAATGTTAACTTATTTAATGGTAAGATCTTTTACAAGATTTGTAGTCGGTGTGCTTCTGTGTTAGACCAGGAATTTAAGTTTGTAGCCTTCTCTACAATTTGTAGTTGGTCAACTTAGATTTAATAGTGGACTGTAGGGTCCAAAATTGGCACCTGCAAATGTGAGTAAAAATCTACATTGGTGATTAATATATATGATTATTGTCATTAGTGTGATATGCATAGCTGAAATTAGTGAAACAGCTAGTGAAGCTGCTTTAAGGAATAACGTCTTGGTTACGTACGTAACCTCGGTTCCCTGAGACGAAGGGAACGAGACATTGCGTAGTTACGCATATGGGAGTGCCTTCATACACGGCTTAGTTGAAACCTCTCTACAATAACGGCAATATTGTAATATTGGCTATAGTGTTTGAGCCCGCCTATTTTGGCGCAAAACTGTCCGCTATAAAAACAGGTGCACAAACACCATTTCCTCAGAATTTCTGACTGAGAACAAGGAGCGCATAGGTCATGCCACAAGAACTCTGAGTCTTGTAGTGCGGCTAGTGTTCACAATGTCTCGTTCCCTTCGTCTCAGGGAACCGAGACGTTCCCTTATGACTCGGTACACTTGACATTGTGTAGTTACCCATATGGGGAACATAATCCCATCACGCCGCACTACACGACATAACTTCCCAGAGAGGAAACATGGTGGCGCAGTCTTGTGGGACGGCGACCGACATGAGCATGCCGTAGTGAGTGATCCTCCTGATGGTCAGGAGGAGAGCACTCATAATGAATATATGAACTATAGTCATATAGTATGAATTAACTCCTTATGAACCCAGTCGGGAAGGGAGTATATTTATAATGAAAGTGCTTGCAACTTTATGGTAAATTATAAAAGTTGTGCAAATGATGGGGAGCCCATACTTAAAAGGAAGGGCATAAATATATATATATATATATATATATTTGGCTAATGAATAGCAAGTGCTCTAAACAGAGAGGACTTGTGAAAAAAGAGATGTTACGTCTAGGTTGTAAAACTCCGACTCGCCGTGTGACCTCAAAGGGCCCTTGCCACTTGGTGAGTAATTTAGAGCTTGAAGTGGGCAGTAACACAAGCACTTTATCTCCCGGTATGAATTCCCATAGTCGAGTGCCCCTGTCATACAGCCGGCTTTGCCGTTCCTGAGATGGAGCAACTTCTCCTGTGTTAATTGACCCAAAGTGTGGAGTTTTGCTCTAAAATCAAGAACGTACTGGATTTCATTTTTACTATTTGAAGGTCCTTCTTCCCAAGCTTCCCATATGATGTCGAGCACGCCGCACGGCCGATGCCCGTACAGTAGCTCGAATGGGGAAAACCCTGTGGAGGCTCTTGTACTGCAAATAACAGGGGATCGAGCCACTTATCCCAATTCCTGGCATCCTCGTGTTTTATTAAATCGTTCCACCAACCCATCTGTTTGTGGGTGGTAAACACTGGTGCAAATCGATTTAATACCTAACAATTCATACAGTTCGCGTAGTGATAGTGACATAAAGATAGTACCTTGATCAGTAAAGATTTCTTTTGGAATCCCCACTCGGGAGAATATTCTGAAGAGTGCCTCCACAGCACTACATGCTGAGGTGTTGCGCAGGGGCACTGCTTCTGAATATCGCGTTGCATAGTCCACCAGAACTAATACAAAGCAATGCCCACGTGCAGTCTGTTCTAATGGCCCGACGAGGTCCTTGCCGATTCTTTCGAAGGGGACCTCGATTAGTGGCAGAGGGCGCAAGGGTGCTTTTGGGGTGGCCGGTGGGTTCACCAACTGACATTTCCAGCACGCCGTACACCACTTGCGAATTTCTCCGTGAATGCTCGGCCAAAAATCCTCTGCCAGCTGGACGGCCTCTTCCAACGACACCCACAAGGAAGCCGGGCGATGAAACTGCTCCAGTACCACCAGGTCGATGATGTCTACGGTGCCGCAGGTCCCCTCAGCCAGCAACCATTTCTGGCAAGCATCCCGGAGCTGTTGGGTGAAAGCAAACGGGCGGCCGTGTCTCCCAAATCTCAGGGATCGGAACTGCTGGCATTTTTTTCCAGACTACGACCGACCTGCTGCAGGATGGTTTTCTTCAGATCCGGCTAGTTAAGGAGGCTGGTGGTGGGAAGTTGTTGGGCCGCAAGCTGCGCCTCCCCGGAGAGTAGCGGCAACAAGCGGGCCACCCATTGGTCGGGTGGCCACTTCCACACCTCTTCGGTCTTCTCAAATAAGTCGAGATGGGCCTCCGGGTAGTCATTGAGCCCCAGCTTCATCAGGGTGACAGGGGGTCGAAGTGCCAGCCCCCTTCTCTCGACCAGGCTCCGAAATACCTGCTGGTCCTCGACTTGGGCCTGGAGCAAGAGTTGGAACCGCTGTTCCTGCTCCAGGCGTAACTCGATGAGGGCTTGGTGCTGTGTCTGCTGGATGCTGGCGAGGGATTTGATGACTTCGCCCAGCAGTGAAGTTTCGATTACGGCGTGGTCCTCTAAAGTCCCGGGTTACTTAAAAGACTGCAGTCTTCATCTCATGTGTACATGATTTTAAACATTTAAAAAATAAACATCAAAAGTACCATTAATTTCCTAAAAGGTAAAACTTTTTAATAACTAAATAGTTATTGAGCCTTTTATTCAGTAACAATTATTACCATAATGCACATACAGACTTGTTGACGCATGCTCCAAAAATATTAATAGATGCGATAATGTCAAGGTTAAAGTACAGAGAACGTGACACAGGAGGGCTCGAGGGAAGCTTTTAAAGCAGTTTATGGTCCATCAAATTGGTAAAGGGAAATCAGCTCTGGCATTGCCAAAGGTGAATGCTGAGCTGTATGCTCTACAGGGAGTAGACCTGAGCAGTCTGCACCTCATTATTGCAGGGCTCACTGCCAGTCTGTTGTTTTTCAGTGTAAACAAATGTATAAATAATTAAAAGCTGTGCTTGTGACCTGCACCGAGCGGGATTCGAACTGGTTTCCCCGGCATGGGAGGCGGGTGCACTAACATGGAGGCTAAAGGCTACAGCCTGTAGTGTCAGTAGCTAGTGTGCCTCTTGAGGCCAGGGGAGTTACACTCATCCCCCTACACCTCACTCCCATCCGGGTCACGGCACCACTGTAACCGGTCCTGCTCGACCTGCTCCGAGCGGGATTTGAACCATATCTCCGGCATGGGAGGTGGGAGGCTAAAGGCTACAGCCTCTAGTGTTATTTGCTAGTGCGTCTCTTGAGGCCAGGAGAGTGAGGTTTACACACTGCACAGCTAATTACCAGCTGGCTCCCGTTACACTTGCTTATCTGAACAAGATAGCCACATAGTTTGAAAATCTTAATGTAAGTGATAGAGGATAGAGAGAGGAAGATATTGAAGACTCTTAGAGGGTGAAATCTAAAGGAAAATGGCAGGATGTGTATAGTATTATTATAGTATTATTATGTGTATGTATTGTTTTTACAGCTGTTTCTGCTCAAGATCACATGAAAAATTCCAGAGCATGATTATCTATTTAGTCTACTGTGCATATGGGGAAAATAAGATGTCTCCTATACGTATCCTATATACAGTATCTGTCAATGTACACGAAAGTAAATACGGCCATGTGGAGAAGAGTGTAAGGGGGTTCAGTGGAAAGGAGGAGGCGAGAACCGGCTTAATAATATAAATAATAATTTAATAAACAATTTAAACAAAACACACAACCAAAAACACACAGTTCAGCTGCCTGCAATTCTCTCTCTTCCGAACTGTCGTCCCCGGCCGCCTTTATCCCTCGCGCGCCCCATCAGGCTAATTGGGGACCGGGTGTGTCTCATTCCAGCCTGGCCCCGCCCTCCTCGGCTCTACAAAGAGGTTTACTCTTCTCATAATTACAGATTTCCCACTGTGGAGTCCAAAAATACAATTCGACTTTATTATGAAAATGCGAAAGTTACATGTTGTCTGTCTATCTATCTATCTATCTATCTATCTATCTATCTATCTATCCTCTTATTAATAGAACATATAAGTATTAATTTTGACTGATTATGATAATTGATTTTGATGCTAAGCTCACTCAAAAACTCTCAAAACTCTTTGGCTGAACTTAATTTGATCATGGACAGTGGTTCCACATATTTTATTAAATTAAAATTACCCTGTAGTTTCAACTTGAATACTTCAAGTAGAGAAAACTTAACTGAATTTAGTAAACCCAACAAAATATAACATGTCAAAATAACTCAAATTAAACCCTTTTAGAGATATGCTAGCTAGCAATAAGAAATGTTAGCATGCTAAAAGCATGCTGGTGGGAAGTACTACGGAGTGTAACTTGGTCACTTTGCTATGTTTAGCACAAAAATTCCTCAATGGATAAAGCAATATATAGAATACTCAGATTTTATTGGTCCTCAACCTAGGATCATGCTCCACTCTTCAACATAATGGTAACCCCCAAATCTACAATATAACAGAATGTCTTCTAAATCTCAACAAAACATTACACACTAACAAGTCTCCCCCCTTTATATTCATCGTGTACAGACACATTAAATAACAATTAATTTTAACAATAGACCTTTTCACAGACTGTGATGAAACGTTTCCGCCTTATTTATCAGCGTAACTCTCACAATTTTTTTATATTACACATTTTTTAAATACTGAGTGAAAATTTATAACATTATGCTTTGTGATATATTTCCCTGGAATTATAAAAAAAAAAAAGAATTGCCACAGCTGCGAGGGGGTTTCTATTACAGCTGCTGAGAAAGTGACAGTAAATTTGACATCTTCTCCCATCTTAATCCATCACTCTCTATTTTTTTCCTCTTCTGGAAAGTCTATGGGATTAAAATCCCGTCAAAAGTATTGTGGTCACGGATCCAAAAATAATAAGCATGAATCAAAAAATAAGCGCAGATAAAAAAATAAAAAAAATAAGCACAAAAATAAATAAAAAGCACTGATCAAAATAATAAGCACAGATCAAAATAATAAGTGCAGATCAAAAAACAAAAAGCATGAATCAAAAATATATAAACACATTTAAAATATGCTGCAAAAAAAAAAAAAAAAAAGAATTGCAAACAAAATCATGTTTTCCTTGGTTATATTACTGTTTTTTGTGCTCCCTAACAATTTTGCTCATATTTAAATTTTTTGTACGCTTACACTGCATTTTTCTTTGCTTTTGTTTCCAAGTTCTGCGCTTGGTTTCCAGAACTTGCGAGTAGAGTTTCATGTAAATCAGGGGGTGTTTTGTGTCCCCATTGGTCCACTAGTTCTCGATGGACAGCTCCTCCTCTAGCCAATCATTCGAAGAGGGGTGGTGACGTCACTTCAATGTGACTCTGATGGCTGCTGCTCAATCGCACGATGGTAGATGAAGATGGATAACCGTCAGTTGGAAAGTCCTGGACAATCACAGGTAATTGAAATAACTATATTATTTGTGGTTGATAGATACGCTGCTTGTGTCTGTTTTGAGTATATTCTGCCAGCTCTAGGAAACAATGTGTTGACCGAGTAGGCCATTATCATAGTCTGTTAACACGTGTATTGAGTCAAATGTTTTTAAATGTTGTTAAAATTTGCTTCAAATGTTATTGAATTTGTATACTCAGTGTTATGGAAATGTTTGTAAATGTTTTGGATATGTATGCTAAAATGTTGCCTGTATCTTTAGAGACGGTCCCTAAATTTGCGAACGTGAATAAAGAACATCCAACGTCAAACCAACTTCATTACATTATTTATTGACGTGGGGACGTTTGGTCACTTGTTTCTGATTTCGCTGCAGTATCATGGAAAAACCAACGATGCCAACGTAGGATCAGTACAACGGCACATTCACCAACATGGAAAAGCGGATCAATTTGGGTTCTGAACTCGTGACTCCACTGGTACAGCTAATAAAAACATGCATCAAACATCCACACCAACCCAGCCATGTTTTTTTTAGATAGGCAACCAAGGAAGTCTTAAATAATACCTAAACTAAAAACTCTGCTAACTAAATTCCGCTGACTTGATACATGCGTTAACGGACTATGATAATGGGCTACTCCGACAACACATTGTTTCCTAGAGCTGGCAGAAAATACTCAAAACAGACACAAGCAGCGTATCTATCAATCACAAATAATATAGTTATTTTCAATTACCTGCCAACTGATGGTTATCCATCTTCATCTACCATCGTGCGATTGAGCAGCAGCCGACGGAGTCGAATTGGAGTGACGTCACTTCCCCTCTTCGAATGATTGGCTAGAGGAGGAGCTGTCGATCAAGAACTAGTGGACCAATGGGGATGCAAAATGCCCCCTGATTTACATGAAACTCTACTCACTAGTTTTGGAAAACCAAGCGCAGAACTTGGAAACAAAAGTAAAGAAAAACACAGTATAAGCGTACAAAAAATTAAAATATGAACAAAATTGTCAGAGAGTACAAAGAAACTGTAATTTAACCAAGGAAAACATGATTTTGTTTGCAATTCTTATGACTTTGCTTTCATTTTTCTGTTGTTTTTTTGCAGCATATATTAAATGTGTTTATATATTTTTGATTCATGCTTGTTATTTTTTGATCTGTGCTAATTATTTTGATTTGCGCTTTTTATTTATTTTTGCGCTTATTATTTTTTATTCATGCTTATTATTTTCATTCACGCTTTTTATTTTTGGATCCGTGACCGCAATACTTTTGACAGGATTTTGATCCCATAGATTAGCAACATAATTGATTTTGATACATTATTATTTTTTGTGCAGTGGCAGATTTAAACAAACAAACAAACAAACAAACAAACAAAAACACACTCAGGTCCTTAGAGGACAAAACTGCCGTAAAAATATTATATATTAATATTATTTTCCACTTTCACTGACTTTGATTTTTTTAACCAACATCAGTTCTGATCATAACTAACAAATATTCATTCATTTTCAGGATTTTAACCCTTTAAATGCCAGTTTGTTTACATAATGCCACTGTGGTTTTTCACACACACACACACACACACACACACAATACACACTCTGACATCCATATCAACAATTTTAGCTGCATCATTTATTCAGCTGGCCTGCAATGCTTTATATTACAGCAAACAGAAAATAGGAAAAAAGCATGTATTTTTTCCATAGGCTAAACATGAGAAAATGGCACCATCTGGTGGAAATTATAAAAAATTTCAATTTTGAAGCCAGGGCTCCGGAATGAAAGCATAGTATCACAGAATTCATGATTTTATTCTTTAATGGCACTGGGATCAAATATTGCTGTTTTAATGGGTTTCAATGGGGACATTTTTGTCCTGAAGGTCCTGAGTATAACTATTTTGTGTACACAGTGTATTATAGATGTATTATAGGAACTGAGGTTGAAATATCAAAATTCCCTCAAAAATACACACCTTTTGCAAAATGTATGCTTTTGGCATTAACACAGCCAAAATGATCGAAAAAATGAAAATGAAAAAGACAAAAATGTCCCGAAGGTCGAACGAGGGTTAAAGGTGCTGTAGCCTAAGCGATTTTTTCATGGAAAAGTATGCAAAAAATGTTTCTACTTCCTTAAATATATTAATGAAATAAGTGTCCTTAGATATCTCACCGGTCTCAGTGACAGCTGTCCACGCACGAAAGCCAGAACTTGAAACGACACTTAATGCTCAAGCAAGCCTAATTTTAACTGCAGCATGACTGTTTTGTGAAATGACATTCAAAAATCATAAATTTTCATATAAATCTACCAAGGAGGTCTATAATACCTGAAAAAATCTAGCTAATATTTGCGATTTAAATGTTGCTTGCAATAAATTTCGTTTCGTCAGGGTACACGGTTATGCAGCGTTCCATTAAAGTTGGATGTGGGATATTCCTATTTGATATCTCCGACCATAAATGCATTCCATTCCCCGATATTCAAAACTGCAATGCTCCCATTCGCTTAGCAGGGGTTTGAATCTCATTAGAGATGTCTCCTAGCAACCCAACTGATAAACAATGCTGCAGCTGCTAGCATTTGTGCTTCAGGTGTACGATTTTCAAAAGAGATTGTTTTATACACCTGTTTCTGCAGGCGTATAAACAAACTTTAATATCATGTAATGTGGAAACGAACGCATTTATTAATACTACTTAATAAAGTTAATGTTTATCACTTACTTTGTCTATCTCTACATGTTTGTGACATCATGCCCCTGCATCTCGGCGAAATCGGAGTTGAGAATACTGAGGATTCGGACATACTACTCCATTGGCATACTACATACTGTAGTAGAGAAGTATGGCTATTCAGACGCACAATGACAGTGTTTACAATTTTCATGGAATCAACCTAAATATTTAGTATTTTTATTATTTAGTATAGGACAAAGTATTTTTATATTGGAAATATTACACACTTCACATTTATATTACACAAAAGAAATGGTGACTCTCTGAAATGGTTTGAAACCTGCTGGAAAAACTACATTTGTGCATCTAGATGCCCTATGTACAGTATCTCTTGCTTTGTTAAACTACTGAAGCAGAACATATTGCCCTACTGTTGCACACTGCTCAGCTTCCTCAGTCTGTAGCCGCACCAGCCATGAACTCCCATTTCTTACGGGCCAAAAAAAAAATCATAATCTCTGTTCACAAACAAGCAAATTCAAGGCAATTCCTGTGGGGCAACTAGGCATGAAATTTACCTGGGAAAAAAGGGGAAAAGTTTCAAAAGAAAAAGCTCTCAAAAGTCACCAGTGTTCCGGGATTTAGAAAGGAAACATGCAACAGCTTTTCAGTGAAGCAGAACCCAAAATTGCTGCCACATTGCAGCTTTCTAACAGTAGTTTGCCATAAGATGGCCCTGCACGAGCCAAGCAAAGCCTGCAAACATACAACACTCCCCACTACACTTCAGTAATGTCTTGATCATGCTGGTACATCCAGTCTATACATTAGCTGGCTGTATTAGAGGGAGAGCTCATTAATTTACATGAGCATTAGCTTTGGGTCTTACACACACAGAGGTAGGATCAACATCACTCATTCTAAGGACTTCATTCTTAATTATGTGTGCCTGTGCACTGGGGAACTACAGTGCCAATCACACAAGCAAGACTAAACAGATCCCTGAAGAGTGACAGGAGAGAAACAGTGGTATAAGTTGGACTTAACCACCAGAGACCCAATCATTGATATTAATTATATATTTCCTTTTCCCCCTTGAAAATGTTTTAGGAAATCACCTGTAATAGAAATGATGTTTATGCATCATGCATTTTTTTTAGTGCAAAGGGAAAAATGGGTTATCAAGGTTGCTAAATTTCACTATTTTTATAATTTAGTACACAAGCACACATGCTTTTACTTTCTTATAAATCTCTCCCAGCAAGCTAGGAAGCTGAAATGTGGATTTATTCATGTCAAGGCAGCCCTCAGGCACACTCTAAAGTTGAATGATCCTGGGATATTCCTACACATCATTAACCCTCCTGTAAATTACACTGAAATATGCATTTAAAAAGAGGCCTAAAATAGTTGCTTTGACCTTCATAAATGCTTTCCCAGTAAGCTAGAAGGCTGAAATTTAAGTATGTTCACCCCAGAGCCATCCTGTGACATTCAAAATCCTTTAAAAGTACTGTATTTTTTGACAATTTACTGAATGAGCACTGTTTGTGTGAATTACATTGAAAAATTGTTGACCGCAAGGTGCATTTGTGTAATATTTGGGAAAATGGTCTCAATTGTAATGTTTTGAGATTTTGCATTTCGCTATTTATATATTTTTTAATTGCTTTAAAAAACAGTTGTGATTTTCTACAGTGGGTGTCTGGAGGTCAAACATTACATAGTTTATTACTACATATGATATACTATAATAAATATATAGGTTTATTCACCTAAGTGCTGCTATATATATTACTTTATGGTTTATCAAAAAAGACAATAGCTAGTGTGTTTTCGTCAATCTTGTATGTGCTTTATATGACTAATTGAGTCATTAAAAATTACTAAATTGATACAGTACTGTGCAAAAGTCTTAAGCACATAAGATGTTTCGCAAAAACATTTATCTTAAGATGGTTATTTATATCTTCAGCTTTAGTGTGTCAATAGGAAAAATACATTTTAGACTCCCAAACATTCCAATACAATAGAATAGAAGAACAGGGAGCCCTGCAACAGATGGCATGGCACCCACAGACCCCCCACTGAACATCAAATCAGTCTGGAATTACATGAAGAGACAGAAGCAATTGAGACAGCCAAAATATATAGAAGACCTGTGGCGAATTCTCCAAGAAGTTTGAAACATCCATCTGCCAACAATGATGAAAAACTGTGTCCAGGTGTACCTAGGATAATTGTTGCTGTTTTGAAGGCAAAGGTGGACCCACCAAATATTGATTTAGCTTTATGTTTACTGGACTTTGAATGACATTAATTGATAAATGAAAACTATTTATGGCATTATTTTTGAAGAAATCCTCACTCTGCAAAAATTTTTCATAAATGTGATAACTTAGTCATTTCAGGCTTTCCTGGCATTAGTGGCTCTCCACACTCACTGATGTATGAAAATGGGAACAGCTATAACCCAAAACTAGTTAGATCTGAGCTTTACCATCTGCCCAGTCATGAAGAGCAACAAGTTAACAAGGAGCTTAAATTTTGTAAAGTGAAAATAAATGACCAACAGTGATAAAATATGTATGAATTTATCACAATTATTGGTAGGGACAAATATATATATATTTTTTTACATTGATGGGCATTTTCCTTCCAATGTTTCCTCTAAGCAGCATGCGTGCAGCACTTCTGATTTTGCTCCCGTGAAGACAGAAGAAAATTCTATGCAGAAGGCAGACATAAAAATGTGTGGGAAAAGCTAGAAATGTCTTGAATCATAGCTAAATGAATCGACAGCAATTGAACTGGAGTCCATCTACATGTCCACTCTGTAACAAGGAGACAAAGAGACCCAAGAGCAGAGGAACAGTTCAAAGAATTTATTAACAGTAAATTATAACAACAACTGGGCTGGTGAAGCGTGGAGAACCAGACACTGACTGCAGTAAGAAGGTGAGAGGCGTGTTCGTCACTGCACCGTGGCCGGGCAGTGAGCAGATCTCTGAGGAATCCTCCATGAAGAGTGTGTTTGCAGGCGAGTGTATGCATCGTGGTAGTCAAGAGCAGATCCATGAGGAATCCTCCGTTGAAGAGTTGTGGGTGCAGAGAACAAGTGCACAGTAAACTGGAAGGTAACCACACTCCCGACACGCGGGCAGAGACGGGCAACCAAAACAGATACACGAGACAGGACCAACTAGGCAGAGAGAGCGAGGTGAGTTACTTTAACACCAAACAAAAATCTAGTAAAGAACATGACACAACGAAGCGATTAAATGGGCAGTGAATCAGTGGAGAAACAGGTACTGCAAGCACGCTAATTAGTGGCATGGAAACGGTGATCACGCATACCGACATCATCTGACAAACATGAGGGAGAGAAATAACAAAACAAACAGAACAGACCAACGAACTCACCGGAACCGTGAGCGTACACCCCCCCACGCACCCCAAGGATGCCAGAAGCGTGAATAATCCTGGGGTTTTGCGCTCACCAGTAACCCCCTGCCTACAGACAACCGGTGTCTTTTACTGGACAGGAAGCTTTGACATGACCAGACTGGCCACAATAAAAACAGAGTCCTTGAATGAGGCGTCGCCGCTTCTCCTTATGAGAAATCCGAGCCCTCCCGTCCTGCATGGGCTCTGTGTCGGACCGTGACTCCAGTGACCTGGCTGAAACTGTGGACTGGGTATGGTGGTCAGCTGCCCGGGTAGGTGGAGAACGGCAGCGACGTAAGTCCAGACGTTGATCCACTAGGATGGGACCGGCATCGGGAGGCTGCCGGAGTTGTTGAACGACAGAGGTGAGCTGGGCGAGCTGCGACGCCATCATCTCCAGAGCCCGGTTAGAAGCAGAGATCTGATCCTGCTGACGTCCCAGTAAAGCTTCCTGCTGAGACAGGGTGGAGCGGAGAGTGGATTCCTCCACTGGGTCCATAGTGGCTAGATTGTTCTGTCACAAGGAGACAAAGAGACCCAAGAGAAGAGGAACAGTTCACAGAATTTAACAACAATAAATTATAACTTCAGCTGGGCTGGTGAAGGAGAAAATCACCACCTGGCTGTCTCCTCCCTTCACAGGTCTAGCACCTCTGTCTGGTCTTCCAGATTTCTGAATTGATAAAAGGAAATAAGCTTTACTGACCTATTTAATAGCCAATCTTCTTAGCTTCTTTCTAACGCTGAAAACCTAAATAATTTATGCCTTTATCATCTTACCTTTATTACCAGCAGTTCCTTTGACAAATAAATGCGTATCTCTTTCCCATTTAAAATGGCAGGCTTACGCTGGTAGTAATTAGCCATGGCCAAAGCTTCCTCATGTGTCTGCAGCTCAAGGAAAGCCTTTCAAAAATAATACAGGGATAATAAAAAATTAAATAAATACTGCAACTGCATAATGTTATTAAGAATACACAGAGACCCCAAAAATGATTTAGACACACAACAGCACACACACACTTTAAAAATAAATGAATAAAAGAAGTCTGTTTGGTTTCACATTATAAAACAATAGTTGTGTGATGAACTACAACTGTGGTCACTCTGCAAGGGCACCTGTGTGAACTTGAGGGGAACTGATCTCAAACATCCACTAAAATGACCTTGGAGACCAGCAGATTCAAAGTAATTAAAAAGTAGCTAAAGCAGCTATTAGTACACAGAAAAGGTCTAGCATCATTTGTTTGTAGATTCCACTTGGTTTATATTTTGTCATGTAATGCAATGATTCATACATTTTAAAGTATGACAAAAGTGTCCAAATACTTTTGGGGGCCAATGTATACCAAATATGTGCAATCATATTGCAAATTAAAAAAAATAATGTATTGTAATGAGCAAAAAAAAAAACAAAACAAAACAAAAAAAACCACTGTAAACAGGCTTAAAGAAAACTGAACGAATTACATGTATAGCTAGCTATGGGCTATTACCTTGTTATTCAGCACAAGATGCTCACGGATGGCGCCAAAGGGTTTAGCAAAAGCAAACAGAGTGTTTGATGAAAGTGGTTTCCTGTCGTATTTTGCCACAACCACTCTACTTCTTATCTAAAATTAGGAAAAAAAAAAAATTGATGAGTGCCCAAGTGACAAGTTAACTTTATCCACTGACATCAAAAGCTGCCATTACTGAAAAGACCACTCCAATTAAATATATGTCAGTGTTTCTCAGCAGCACAAATTGCAGGTGTATTTTCCATTCAAGAAAACGTAAATAAAGGTAACTAGACTGAAAGATCAATTTTAACATTTCAAAACAAAGAAACGGTAACTGGAATAGAGCCTTGACACTTGCCATCAGATAACTTCAGTATATTTTTACCTTTGGAGCTGCTGCATATGACGAACTTTTATTTGTCATTCCCATACTGGAATCAGACCCTTAAAAAGAGTGATAACAATTAGCCAATATTTCATAAGAAAAGTATTTGTCATCTTGGAGTTCTTCATAGCTGTACAAGTTTAAGTAAAATATGACTTCTCATATAGCTGTACATCTTTACAAACATATTTGTCAAAAGTACAATTTATAATTTTTGGTAATATATATATATATATATATATATATATATATATATATATATATATATACACACACACACACACACACACACACACACACACTATATTGCCAAAAGTATTCGCTCATCTGCCTTTAGACGCATATGAACTTTAGTGACATCCCATTCTTAATCCATAGGGTTTAATATGACGTCGGCCCACCCTTTGCAGCTGAAACAGCTTCAACTCTTCTGGGAAGGCTTTCCACAAGGTTTAGGAGTGTGTTTATAGGAATTTTTGACCATTCTTCCAGAAGCGCATTTGTGAGGTCAGACACTGATGTTGGACGAGAAGGCCTGGCTCGCAGTCTTCGCTCTAATTCATCCAAAAGGTGCTCTATCGGGTTGAGGTCAGGACTCTGCGCAGGCCAGTCAAGTTCTTCCACACCAAACTCGCTCATCCATGTCTTTATGGACCTTGCTTTGTGCACTGGTGCGCAGTCATGTTGGAACAGGAAGGGGCCATCCCCAAACTGTTCCTACCAAGTTGGGAGCATGGAATTGTCCAAAATCTCTTGGTATTCTGATGCATTCAGAGTTCCTTTCACTGGAACTAAGGGGCCAAGCCCAGCTCCTGAAAAACAACCCCACACCATAATCCCCCCTCCACCAAACTTCACAGTTGGCACAATGCAGTCAGACAAGTACCATTCTCCTGGCAACCGCCAAACCCAGACTCGTCCATCAGATTGCCAGATGGAGAAGCGTGATTCGTCACTCCAGAGAACGCATCTCCACTGCTCTAGAGTCCAGTGGCGGCGTGCTTTTCACCACTGCATCCGACGCTTTGCATTGCACTTGGTGATGTATGGCTTGGATGCAGCTGCTCGGCCATGGAAACCCATTCCATGAAGCTCTCTACGCACTGTTCTTGAGCTAATCTGAAGGCCAAATGACTTTGGAGGTCTGTAGCGATTGACTCTGCAGAAAGTTGGTGACCTCTGCGCACTATGCACCTCAGCATCCGCTGACCCCGCTCTGTCATTTTACGTGGCCTACCACTTCGTGGCTGAGTTGCTGTCATTCCCAATCGCTTCCACTTTGTGGAAATTTCACGACTGGACTTGTTGCACAGGTGGCATCCTATCACAGTACCACACTGGAATTCACTGAGCTCCTGAGAGCGGCCCATTCTTTCACAAATGTTTGTAGAAGCAGTCTGCGTGCCTTGGTGCTTCATTTTATACACCTGTGACCATGGAAGTGATTAGAACACCTGAATTCAATTATTTGGATGGGTGAGCGAATACTTTTGGCAATATAGTGTATATATATATATATATATATATATATATATATATATATATATATATATATATATATATATATATATAGTAGCAGCAAAAAAAAAAAAAAAAAAAAAAAGTGACTTAGTGGAGCTTTCACCAAAGAACTCAGTAAGCCATGAGTGAAATCCACAGAGAAAGACAAAATAAACATTTTCTACTGTTCTGAATTCTGCAGTTTGACAATTTCATGAAAGTGGATTGCTGATTCATCAAAACAGTCCTTCTGTAAAAAGACAGCAAAAAGGATGTCCGCTAAAAAAAAAAAAAAAAGAAAAAAAATTGCTTTATCAGACTACATCCTCAGAAAGATATATTACCCCAGCTGGAGCTCATCCCTGATCTTTGTAGACCAGCACCCACTGGAGCTGCTCCCAGCAATCCATCTTGACGACTCTTTGTGTCCAGTGAAAGGGAAGTCGCCCTAAGAGAAATTAATTTTTAATGCGCTTTTCTAAGGGTGGGATAGTAAGGTTATCTAACAAATCAGATTGATGTACGATATGATGTTCACGATACAATATAACAACACATAAATGACAAAGTATGACAGAAATTAATTTTTTTGAAAATGTTTAAATCTATTTACTCATCATCAGAATGAAGTTTTGTAATATACATTATAAATGCTCACAGTTTAAATAATAAGAGTTTATCATATACCTTTCACTGTAAGAAAGTTCACAAATAAATAAACCTTAAAATATATCTGGTACATTCAGGCTGATCAGGTGCAGGACAAAGCAATTTAACTGAACAGAACATGTCCTGAAAAATATGAAGGGTTGGAATCAAAATTCCTCTATAACATGCAAGGGACAGCTGTACATTTTTCTATCCCTAGTCTAGATCATATGGAAGCCCAGGAGCGCCATTTACAAAATAATTAAGGAATACGTTATCAATCTATTAATTTGAAAATAAAAATGTGAATTTATAAATGGACAAATAAATAGACACATTGTGTTTAATTAATGTTTTAAAATGTACTTATATTAAGCAATAAAACAGCACATTAATAAGTCATTTTTAAATGCATCTTTTAAATTGCATTTTAAAAAGCATTTGGCAGTTGCTTTTCTTCATCCATTTGCTTTTCTTTATTGTTTGACTTTTCTTTTACCATGTCAATCCATGCCTGCTGAAGCCCAGGAGTGCCAATTAAAAAAGAATGAAGGATTAAATTATCAATCTATTAATTTGAAAATAAAAATGTGAATAAACCAATTTATAAATGAACAAATAAAGACACATTTAAATATGTTTATTTAATTCATGTTTAAAAATGACATTATATTTAACAATAAAATTGTGCATTAATGAATCATATTTATTTCATGTTTAAATTGTAATTAAATGTAGCAATAAATGAGTACATTGAGTCTTTTAAATGCACTTTTTAATGCACTTTAAAAGCGCCTTTTAAATAGCATTTTAAAAAGGTATTTGGCAATTTCTTAATTCATTTGCCAATTGCTTTTCCTCATCCAAACAAACTTCTTTCACGTTGTCATTATGGGGTATTGTTTGCAGAATTTTGAGGAAAATAATGAATTTAATCCATTTTGGAATAAGGCTGTAACATAACAAAATGTGGAAAAAGTGAAGCACTGTAATCCTAAGCGTTTGACCATAAGACTTTAGATCAAAAGGTTCTAAGTTTGAGAAAAAAAACGTAATTTTATTTACTAACTTTAAAAGAATATTTTATTTATATTGTATCTTGCTATGTTTTGCTATTACTGTAGATCAATCTAGAATAACTGAGTTTCAAGTTTAAGTTTTTAAGCTTAAAATGTTACCATTTAAAGTGATTTTAATAAGGACAATTTAGAAATTTTACCAAACAATTTGGGCAGATTAGCTTCAGAAAAGGTCACTTTAGCTGAAAGGTGAGTAGTTTTCATCCCTGGGTTAAATATTAGACAAAATCTGATATTTCCTGACAGAGAAAGAGAGATGTGTTTGAGTTAGATGGGGTGACAGATTAAATCTTTGCCAAAAAACGAAAGGTTCAATGATACCAAACACGGCACAAACTAGAAGCGAGCACAAATGATGAAGACAGGTGAGAGTGATTGACGTGGGGTTTAGCCTGCACGATTTCACGGCTCCCAAAAGCTATCTTGTTAAATACAAAGAAAGGAAAACATTATGATGATTCTTTTGACACACAAATCGAGCACAAATGAACGACAGTGGTTTGGAGCGATCTGGAGTGACGTCACTGCTCCCGGAAAGTTTCTTGCTATATCTAAGGAAGGGAAATACTTAGTGCTTCTTTTAACGGCACAACTCAGCACAAAGCGAGCACAAATGAACGGCACCGGTTTGGAGCGATTTGGACCTCATGGGCTGGAAAGTGACATCACACAGCCAAAAAAATAACATCTAATATCTCAAACACTGAACCAGCACAAACCATTAATTTCTGAATGGTATACATTTGGTAAAGATTTAATTATATGAGGTGCCAACATCATGGAGGTGCTTTAGCACAGGATCTGGTGGTATTCTTCATCGGTATCTCAAGTGGTGATATAGGGTGAGGCAAATGGCGTTTCCTGCGCATGTTTCAGTTTGGGCCGCAGGTCGGGAGGCTGGTTCTGTTGACAGCATCACGATTATCAGATCCCATCCTGGACACATATCACTGTGCACGCTCAGGTAGGGCTGCATTCATTATTTCACAGCAACATTAAACGAGCCACCATTAACATCTGATATGCTTAGCAACCGTTTATTATGCGTGGGATTCACAGATCCAGTAATATCACGTAAACTGCTTGTACCGTTGTCCAATGACAGGCCGTCTTACATCCTCTTCAAGTGGCACATGGGAGAGGGGGTGTGTCTTATTAACTGAGTTTCATTAAAAGTTCATTGGTTGCTCCCACGAATCAACAGTTCAATGGCATTTTTTTTTTAACTTGATTCTCAATAGGAGAAAGAAAAGGAAAAACAAAACGAAAAAGAAAAGCCATAGGCAAATGGATGAAGAAAAGCAATTGGCAAATGAATTAAGAAATTGCCAAATACCTTTTTAAAATGCAATTTAAAAGGCGCTTTTAAAGTGCATTAAAAAGTACATTTAAAAGACTCATTAATGTACTCATTTATTGCTACATTTAATGAAATTTTAACCATGAAATAAATATGATTTATTAATGCAAAATTTTATTGTTAAATATAATGATCTTCTTATTTGTCCAATTATAAATGGACTTATTCAAGTTTATATTTTCAAATTAAAAATTGATAATTTATTCCTTCATTCTTTTGAAAATGGCACTCCTGGGCTTCCAAAAGCTCAGGGACATATTTTTATGCAAGGAAAATATGTATTTGTTTATTATTATTATTTGTTTGTTATCATTATTATGATCACATTTTAGATTTTTTAAAAAGTCTTTATTCTATCAATTAATATTGTCATGAAACTGCATAAATACTAATGATGAGTGGTCACTGTTTGAAATGTGTAAAATTTCCAACAATTTACATTAATTTGCATTATAACGCTAAACTTTTACTGTCTCTTTAAGAATGGCGACAATTCAGCGAGCAACTCAGTGCTTTCAGCGCACATTAACAAGAGACACTGCACGGTTATTTTACAGCTTCCATGCTATGTGATGAATAAAAATTCATGTTTATTTTTACTTTCTGATCAACAAGGATATTAAAAGACATATTACTCTATGAAATTGGAGTGTGTAGATCTAATCTTTGATGGACACACATTACACAGAAGAAATTCTCCATTTTAATTTCAAGCACTTTTCAACCATACAAGGTGATTATCTAGGTATTCCAGTACTTAAGTTCTAAACGCTAAATCCAAGCACTTTCAGGACCTTGTGCGAGCTCTGTAAATAGTGTAGAAAAATAAGTGAGATTTTGATGTTTGACAGGTCATTTCATTTATGATCACATGGACGGAAAACAAATCCAAAATATCGAATTTTACTTCAATATGGTTCCTCATTTATTTTAGTTCACAATATTTCTAAATTCGATATATTGTACCATCTCTACTTTTTTCTACACAGATATTCAAAAAATGTCTCAGTATTTTGAAAAATAATGTGACAGTGACATACATGTGAGCCGAGGGCAAGTGAGGATCCCAGTCCGGGTACCTGTACAACAACAGAAAACAGTTTGCAGTTGCTTTACAATTCTTGAGCTTAAAATCCTAAAGACAGAAAGTTCAGTGGAAGAATCCATTTTAATACACTTAATAGTTTCAAATGGGATTTGATCCCAGCAAACAAGTACTAAAATAAATATTCTGTCACCATTAACCTCATGTTGCTCTAAACAAATAATAAAAAAATAATAATAATAAAAAAAACTTTCATACAATGAAAGTGACAGGGGATGGATGCTAAAATCACCATAAATGCAGTGGCTTTGTGTAAGGAACAGACTGAAATTTAACCGTTACTCACTGAAAGACTTGTTCTCAAATCTTATTTGCATTATTTTATGTCGCATAAGTGTGATGTGAGAACTATATTGGAGGGGAAGATAATAACTGAAGAATGGCTTTATTTTAGGTTCCACACAAAGTGAGTAATTTGGAATCTAATGGGGCTTTTTTGTCCTATTTGGAGCTCCATAGGCCATGGACACTGTATACTTTCATAGCATAAAAAGGTTGAGAATCAACATTCTGCCAAACATCCCCTTGTGTGTTCTACAGAAGGTTATTTGGGATTGGAAAGACATGATGGTGGGTAAAAAGGATGACAGAATTTACAGTTTCAGTTTAACTGTTCCTTGAAGGTTATTCAATTCAACACTTATGGTTATCACCATGCATTGGATAATGATTCATCCAAAGGATATTGTAACTGGAAAAGCACAAACTGGAGCTGAAGCCAATTTGAACCCCCCAAACAAATAACAGTTTAGGATTGTGAGATCGTAAAATGTTTCCAAAAGTCTACCAGCGTGGCTTAAACATTTGAACAGGACAGTTTACCAGTTAAGAAACAGCAGTCCACTTACATTTGCAGAAGGATTCTGCAGTTTTCGGAATGACGAATCCCAGTTGTGTGCCGAGTCCATTCCTTCACAAACACAGGAAAGGATCAAATAAATATCCTGAACACTGCACCATTATGGCTTGTATCCGACTGTAGAATTACTGCTAGAACTAAACAAGCAAAAACCTTATCCTATTAGACCAAAGCTGCCTTGACAAGTTGATTTTTTTATTTATTTTTTTCAATTTGGAATGCCCAATTCCCAATGTGCTTTTAAGTCCTCGTGGTCGCGTAGTGATTCGCCTCAATCCAGGTGGCGGAGGACGAATCCCAGCTGCCTCCACGTCTGAGACCGCCAACCCGCACATCTTATCACGTGGCTTGTTGAGCGCGTTGCCACGGAGACATAGCGCGTGTGGAGGCTTCATGCCATCCACGCTCAACTCACCACACTCCCCACCGAGAATGAACCACATTATAGCGACCACGAGGAGGTTACCCCATGTGACTCTACCCTCCCTAACAACCGGCCAATTTGGTTGCTTAGGAGACCTGGCTGGACTCACTCAGCACACCTTGGGATTCGAACTAGCGAACTCCAGGGGTGGTAGCCAGTCTTTTACCACTGAGCTACCCAGGCCCCCTACAAGTTGAAGTTTTTGTCAAATTATCCCTAAGCTACCCTTCAGCTTTGATTATTATCTGTAAGTGTTAATGACAAATGAGTTCAGAAATGAGCCTGGATTGTGTATAAGGTACGTGACCACTCCTCTTTACCAAGTGTATACTATAGACATCCACTGTGTTCTTCAATCAAATTTTATGCAATATTAAGCAACACTGACTCAAATTATAAGAAGAAAAAAAAAAGGTGTTCTCAAACATGAGGGACACTTGGACAAGAAAGGAAGTGTGTGTGCAAGAGGCAAGCGACTTTAAATACTCACCATGACAGAGTGAACATCAAAATCACAAAGGGCACACACATAGGGAAACATAGGGGGCATGACTCCCAAGAAATCTTGCACTTTTCCCTGGGACGGGGCGCCCATTCTTCTCTGCATGAACATGTTGTCAGATGCCGATGACGTGGACACGCCAAGGCTGCGGTAGGAGTCGTGGGAAAGCTCAGAATATTGTCCCTCTCTGCCACCACTGCTGCCATAATCTACCATGTCATACCCTCGATCAGACGTATCGCACATGGAACTATAACCAAAGTCACCATGTGAACGGCTTTGACTCTGGCCGATGGAACGGTCCAGTCTTCCAACCTGCATGTCGCCCCAATCCTCTCGGCTGCCTCTGTAGGAAGTCTCTGAAGAAAGTCTTGACGGTTCGCTAGCCATGTGGTGGCCTGCTTCCATCTTGCGGTTCTTCAGTTGCAGGATAAGCTGGGGCAAGGTCTCCACGCTGATGTTCTCCTCTGGAACCTGTGCCAGGGCGTCCAGGTCAGCTGGTGACAGACCTAGGCTGGCGAAGAGTTTCATTGTATTGCTAATGTGGCTGCCCGCTCGATGGGACAACTGAGTGTCCCAGTCTTTTCCCTCCCCTCCAATCAAACCAGCCATGCCGCTATGGGACTGGGAAGAGGAGCCGTAGGGATCAGTGTGTGTCTTACACACGCTAAATTTTAAAGTCTCAGCAGCTACCAAATGGACACGGCCAACAGCAACGCCTTTTTGAGCATCAACATTGGTCAGTTTCTGGGACATGGTTTAGAAATGCCGGAAATTAAAATCAGTGGGAAAAGAGAGGAACAAAGCGATTTAAAAAGTCCCCAGAAGGACAATCCATCGATACAAGCCTGGATCTCAAAAGACACTTCAGTGCAGAGAAAAGATTGCTCCTCCAGAATGAAACAGGTCTGCAGAAACACAATTGGTGCAATCATTTTGAGCATGCTCGTGAAATTAGTTAGCAGTGGCACAGGAAAGCAAGACAGTGAACTCCAAATGGTACAAATCAAGTAAAGGAAGCAAAATTATTTACAATGAAGATTCAGTTTGGTACACTGACCAATTAGACCATAAAATGAAGATTTACAAGTACCAAGAAGAGTTATTAGCACCATTTATTGGGAAAGTACAATTGAGCTTTGAAGGAAAAATCATTAGAATCAAATTTGGATCCTTATATGTTGATGTAAAAGACAGGGGTTGCACTGCACTTTCTTTGCCAGGAGAGAATTTAAAACATCAAGTTGTACTGTGTGACCGAAAACTACAAATAAGACAATTAGGAACAGAAACAAATTTAACAGAAATTCATTTGAGGTAGAGCTTATCATTTTTGGAACCAATCTTAGAGCTTAACTGAACTTGATTTGGTATTAAAAGGTCTTCTGGAAACAGACAAGCCAATAGTGAAAATGTACACACATTAATGGCTAGTGGTAACAGTGGTTGTTGTTATGGAAAAGACTAGGGCTGCACGATGACGACAAAAATCATAATTGTCGATTATTGCCCTTGATATTGTAATTGCGATTATTAAAGATGATTAATAGATGAAATTACTGTGATGTCACTAAGCAGGCAACCATGCTTGCAGGTTCTTCAGAACACTAGGTGGTTATAGGCTGCAGTTTATTTTAAGCATTAAATACTGTAATAATGTTTGTTAATTAGGGCTGGGTATCAGCACAGATGCCTCGATTCGATTCAATATGACTCAATTAATATCGATCAATTAGACATTGAAAATTCAGTACAACTAACTGGAGAGATGTTTTTAAAGCTGTACGTGGAACACCAATTTAAAAGTAAATAAGAGTGCAGTGTTTCCTACAGGATTCTGAGCAGCAGGGGGAGACCTGTAGACCGCCCCCTCAAATTTGACATATATATATATATATATATAACTCAGCAAAAAAACAAACGTCCTCTCACTTTCAACTGCTTTTATTTTCAGCAAACTTAACACGTGTAAATATTTGTATGAACGTAAAAAGATTCAACAACTAAGACGTAAACTGAACAAGTTTCACAGACATGTGACTAACAGAAATGGAATAATGTTTCCCTGAACAAAGGGGTGGTCAAAATCAAAAGTGTGGCCACCAGCTACATTAAGTACTGCAGTGCATCTCCTCTTCACGGACTGCACCAGATTTGCCATTTCTTGCTGTGAGTTGTTACCCCACTCTTCCACTAAGGCACTTGCAAGTTCCTGGACATTTTTGAGGGGAATGGCCCTAGCCCTCACCCTCCGATCCAACAGGTCCAAGACGTGCTCAATGAGATCCGGGCTCTTCACTGACCATGGCAGAACACTGACATCCCTGTCTTGCAGGAAATCACGCACAGAACTAGCAGTATGGCTGGTGGCATTGTCATGCTGGAGTGTCATGTCAGGATGAGCCTGCAGGAAGGGTACCACATGAGGGAGGAGGATGTCTTCCCTGTAACACACAGCGTTGAGATTGCCTGCAATGACAACAAGCTCAGTCCGATGATGCTGTGACACACTGCCCCAGACCATGACGGACCCTCCACCTCCAAATCGATCCCGCTCCAGAGTCCAGGCCTCGGTGTAACGCTCATTCCTTCGACGATAAACGTGAGTCTGACCATCACCCCCGGAGCTGTCAAATTACATACTATCTACTGTTGTTGAAATTAACAGCTATGTTCCCAGCATGCACTGCGGCATGAAGAAATTACTTTGATTTTTTACTATTTACTGGTTGATTTTGACATTGTTTTTGTTGTAATCTAAGTTACTTGTATTTTAATGTTCAGCTTTTACTTTTTTACGTAAAAGTATGTTTGTTAATTGTCACCATTGTTGCGTTTTGTATGCCGAGAGTTGATTTCTGTGTGTGTCTTGATAACAACTCGAGTTATGCTGTAAGTTTATCAGAAACATCAAACATTAATTTTGTTCCATTTAATTTACTGTTTTTGCTTTATGTGTAATGCATCACTATTGCCAAATATAGTGTCATTTGCAAGGTAGAATCAGATATTCAGTCTGACCTTAGGTTTTGTCTTCCAAGTAGCACAGTGCAAAAATTTGTGTTTTACTTAAACATAAATTGACTGGCTGGAAGAACATAATATAATAATAAAGAAAGTCCAAGATGCCAGTTCAAGAGAACACTAATCACCATAATGGTGACTCCAAAGAAAAACACAACTATTGATAACAAAACAACAGCACTAATTAAACTAATACTTCTGTTAAATCTGAATAAAACCTTTGTACATGTTTTTTTAATTTTTTTTTTTATAACAAATACACTGTTCAATCCTGGCAAAATTGTAAATTTAATATATACATTGCTTCAGAGGTTGATTTTTATTTGACTTCTCATTAGACAGAGAAGTGAAGGCTGATGTGAGATGATAAAGAACAGAGGAGTTGGTCAGAAACATCATGAACACTAACCATGTGGGTGGGGGTGTTAAAATATAAATTAAAAAATGTCACTACATCTTTCACCAAGATGATATCATGATTTTAAATGTTCATTTTCCCCTAATGCCTTGCATAGAACAGCTATTTACCGTAAAACTAGTCACTTCACAGTGAGACTGCAACTGATCTCCCAGAATGCAAAATTTTTAACAGCAAACTACTGTATTTAAGAATCACAGTAGATTGCTGTAGGAATTTGGCTGTAAATTTACAGCAATTTTTTTACGGTGTGTATACACATCCTCACACATTGAACACGCTTCCAAAGCCTGAAAAAATTGGCATAAAACTACCGTCAGACATGCAATGTGTCTTTACTGCTTAAATTATTGGTCCACATACAGTAAATAATAACATTTGACATATTCAATAGTCAAACTGAACAGGCGATTTAAATTGAACTTCCTTACTGCATTTAAAATACCGTACTGTGATCTTGTTCACATAAGCTCATCCTTAAATCATATCTGTCAAATCTTTCACAGCGGTTGCATTTTGGAAAGTAACATCAGCCTGTTTGCGATTTTGTGTGATTTGTTCAAATGTAAATCTACCAACAGCAATTGTGGGTCAAATAGGCATTTATTTGAGCAGACGCGATAACAATGACGATGGTCTGTAAAATTTGAAGTTCAAGACTTTTTCTATGTCCAAAACAAGCTGACTTCAAAACAAGCTACTTTGGAGCTTGTTGAATACAACTGTTATTCTTTTTTTTGTACACACAAAAATCGAGCAACCCAACAATATTCAAACTCTCCTGTTCTGCACTCACAAATGCTCTTATAATAAATACAGCTGTTTAAACAACACAATAAATCACTTATTTAGTCCCTGTCTGTACCTTGATTATAACGGTCAGGGATCGTTTTAGTTTTGTCGTGTTGCCCGTTAGTGGGTTGTTTACTTATGATAAATAAAACGGGGCTACATTTAATGAACTGAAAATAATTCAAAATTCCTCACCTTTGTTCTACAGCTTCTTTTTGAGTGTCATGTGATGTTTCTTTAGCACTAATTGTCGTCTGCCATCACAAACCGAAATGAAATATACTGTAAAACAAGTATCTGGACGTCAGACTATTCAAAACTTGCGCATAAGGATTGGTTGTCATTACTGATAGGACTGTACTGTAGACTCACTGCGTCTCTGATTGGCCATTGCCATTTCATTGCTCAAAGCACATGTCTGGGATTGGATAAAACTCAACCGCTACAAAAACACATTCTAAATAGAAACCATTAAAGCAACAGGAGTAGACTTAAATTGAACGCTGTAATCGTCACTTTTCATGATTACATAATTGTGAGAGCCGTAATCGTGATTCGTTTTTCAATTAATTGTGCAGCCCTAGAAAAGATTATATAAGGTGGCCAAAAATGAAAGTAGGTGTAACAGCTTCACACTTGATAAGCTACGCTGAAAAAATATATATTCTTAAGGAAACAAATCATTCAAAAGCTGTTGTTTTGGAAAACTGAAATGGCATTGTTTAAAAATAATATTTCTTAGATAACAGGCAGACGCTTCAATATTATAACTTTCTGGATGCACCAATTACAGTTGTTTGTGATTACTCCAGATTACTGCATACATATTTTTACATTTTCATTTGTTTCTCAGGTACAATCATCAAAATTAATAGATTTAAACACTTTTTTTGTGTACACATTTTTTTCTGTGAGAATTAAAAAACATCTAGAGTTTAATACAGCGCAATTAATGGAGGATTCTGCTTTTATGGCTGGTGAGTGTTCACTTCAGGAAGACACCTTTGATAGTGAGCAGTGAGGTGAATTTGATGTGCTGGATGTGATATTAGATTGCCTTTCATCATGTTTTTTCCCCATAGTAATCTTGCACGTTTATTATCGCTAAGATGGTCTAAATTGCTCTCCCTATTGCGAAACATTTTATATGTATGAAGGTATGCTGTACTCTTCAACTGGTTCTAGAAACTTTGCCATTTCTCGTTTTTAGAAACCTTGTAGCTCTTAGCAAAAACTTAAGGTGAAGTTTTACTACCCTTAAAGTTTACTTAGGAAAATGGCAGTTAAGGGGCTTCATGCAACACTTAAGGGAATACTAGTAAAAAATTAATATTTAAGGGAAATTGTAGGGGATTATGACGTTTTACCTATAAAGACACTTAAGTAAAACTTAAAAGTTGTTTTCTGCAACAACATTAAATTAAAGGGAAACTTTAGGGTGATCTTAAGGGAAAATTAGGTAAAATTACTTAAGGTGCTTTATGCAACCGGGCACAAAATGAGGGTGGAAAGTGATCATGTTTTACAAACATAAGACAGTTTTTAGTGCAAAAATAAAACAAAACAAACGTAACTAATATGTTTAGTGAACCTCAATGAACATCAAAATAATATAAAAGGCACGTCATGACCCCCTTAAGAGAATGATATAACAGTCACTTTTCATTTAGTTTCAAAGGCTTATTCTACATACAGAAATATGAATTGAAATATGAACTGCACACCATAAAGAATAACAGCTGTGCAGACGTGGCATTAACACTGAACTATCCTCAGTTTCGGAACAGATGAGGGAAAGGAAAAAAATATATGGGACAGCAATGAGCGAACTGACAAAATTTGAAGAAGCGTCCCACAACCTTTCTACACGAAGCTCCTTTACTAGCCTGAACATGCCATAAAGTTTAATGAACATGTAATTAATTTCTAACGATAAACAACTTAATTAAATAAATGGTTAAAGAAGAAGCTACATAACGACATTCCTCCCGCAAGGATAATTAACTTACATTAACCGCTAAAATGTGTCGAAATATTTTATTTAGGCGAATATTTCTGAAATATGAGAGAATATGTCCAAGAAAACATTCAGGTTAAATACCAGATATGCACAAAGAGTAACTAAAGAAACGGCAAAGCGCTGCAGGAAGGACTAAACATGCACGAGATCCTCCAGCCTTTAGTTATTAAGTAGGTCAAACCACAACTCAAGTTTATTATAGCTTGTTCAAATAAAAGTGTATTATGTCCTATCTGTCTTTGGACTGGAGTGTTCCTACTTACATTGTTGCTTTTCTTCGCGGTTTTTGTAACTCAGTGAGCCTCGAGCTGCTGCTACTAGGACAACAGCGAACAACGTGAAGGCGGATGTGAACACGATAACATTTCTATAACTTCCGATACACATTTCAAAATAAAAGTCGTATACACGTAAAATAAAATAACAGTTCCTACGTATAAAACTCCACAGTAATCAAATCAGAATTTAAATCAACATTTATTATTATACGCAAAACAAAAAGCCTGCATGGTGGTCTAAAAACAGAGACATGACAAGGCACTTACAGTTCGCAATTACAAGTATTTCTTTTAAAGAATAAATGTAAACAGTTACTTAAATAGTGGCACAATTTAATTGAACAGAAGCAGAAACAGAGATTATTAAATATGATAGTTGTGGGTGAGAAACAAATCAATATTTAATCATTTTTTACTATAAATCTGAATAATAGTAAAAAAGGATTGAAATATTAATCTGCTTCTCACCCACACCTATCATATCGCCTCAGAAGACATACTATATTAAACCACTGGAGTCATATGAATTACTTTGATGCTGCCTTTACGTGCTTTTGGAGCTTCAACGGTCTGGCCAGCATTCAGTTGCATTGAAAGGACCTACGAAGCTGAGATATTCTAATAAAAATCTTTGTTTATGTTCAGCAGAAAAAAGAAAGTCATACACATCTGGGATGGCATGAGGGTGAGTAAATAATGAGAAAATTGCCATTTTTGGGTGAACTATACCTTTAACAGAACAGAAACCGAAATACACCACACAAACTCAAGTCACACATTCTGTATTCTTACATTCTAGTATGTAAGTGTTTAAAATGAGAATATTGTACAGGAAATAAATGGGATGTGTTGGTTGGTTGGAAGAGGATAATAGTCTTTTATATATGTGCAGTAATCACTGTAGCATATTTTTCACAGGGAACTCAATTGCTTAGTTTAAATAAAATATCGGCTTAAACCATGTTCCATCATCTTCAAGTGCATGTCAATGTTTAAATCTGTTTCCTGTCTTTTAAAAAAAAACAAATAACATACAACATTTGATCACACTATTCTGTGTATATAATAATAATACATAAACTTTCTTAATGTGTTAATGCTGTTTTGCATCATGTGGTTATTTAAAACAACTGTGCATACCCTTAGATTCAACACAAACAGATTTCTGTCACTGAAAAATTCATCTAAGATCATTGATTTCGGACTTCATACATTTTGTGACTTAAACTATTGTTTTCTTGTTCTGCACAAGCACCAAAGGTTTTGCTCTGTTATCATGTTTCTTGATTATTGTCATCCAAATCATAAACCCATTCATATATCCCATCCTGCACTGCACAAGACTCGTGATAGCAGGCCTTACAATTGCTGCATCTGATCCACACTTCAGAAGCTTTTGGATCATCATCAGAGCCATATTTACTAAAGCAGCCCCTGCATTTGTAGGAGCATGTTGTCCTTTTATTCAGAATTGTTTTATTCTTTTGTTTTGAATTTTCATCACAAAGAAAGTTTTCTATGCTTGAATGTGTTCTGATACCATCTCTTTCTGGCATGACGATAAAGTCTTTGAAGGATGCCTCTCCAATAACGGAGCTGTTCTCAGTGCTGGAATGTGCCTTGTCTTCAGTGGGTGTTGTGTTACTTTGCAAATGGGAAAGGATGCTATATGTGGCAGGAGGAAGTTCATGTTCAATCATGGCACTTGGTGTAAACACTTCACTGGAGACAGCAAATGGATTTATTGGGAACATTCCCGTTGCACTAAACCCATCTTGGGCATTTTCCACAGTGGCAGTCTTCTTCCATGCCTCCATGAAAACAGAATGATAATGAGCTTTGGGCAACTTCATCCCTGCACATTGCTGATTCCATTTTCGACGTACCTCACACCAATTGTACTTTAGACTCCCAAAGAGAGCTCTGTTTGCTGGCTTCAATACAGGATAGCATATAACTTCCACACTGTTTTCCTTCATGAGACTGAGGAAGTTGAGGTTGAAGACATGGCTACTTTGACCATCAAGCAGCAGTAGGTGAGGCCTGGCATCTTCCTTTGGGAGCTGTGCAATAAACATTTCCCCCCACTCAACGAGCATCTCTGATGTTATCCAGCCATTATCAGATGCTCTCACGCACACATTTTCCGGGCAACCATTCAACCACTCACTTCTCACATTGTTTCCTTTAAAAATGATAAGTGGAGGAGCATATGTACCAATGGCATTGAATGCTGCCAGTACAGTGCTGGAAGTTTCTTCCTCCTCTTCAGCTGTGGTCTCAAAGCAGGGCTCTCCTGCTTCCCCAATAAATTGGTCAGAAGAGAAGCCTTGAAGACCTGATATGTCACACTTCCAAATGTGTGACGGGACATCTTTAATTCCCAAAGCATCGAGGGAGGTTTCATAAGTTCTAAACCATGGTCCCAGCTCCTCCTCATTGATCTTTAATGTACAAGTTGGGGATAAAGCATCTGGTTTCTTTATTTTCAGACCTGGGTTTCTCTTCATAAAGCCCTCGAACCAGTAATAGCCTGCCTTTTGCTTTTCTTCAGAAAACCCTCGGATGCCATTTCTCTTGGCAAACTCGAAAGCAAAAGACTGAACATCAGTCTTCTTCAATGGGAAGCCTTTCTGTAAGAGTGAGGTGAGAAGGATGGCTAACTCCTTTTCAGCTTCAATAGGGATGAATGGCTTTCTTCCAGATGCATGCCCAGATCCCTCAACAAGCCCTTTCACTCGCCTCTGAAGGGTCGTCTTCGGCACGTTCCATGTCCTTGCAAGTAAGCGTAGCACAGGCTTCCTCCCTGACTCGACCTGCTCTTTATATGCTTCAATTGCTCCTTTCATTCTATCCTCTGTCCACTGATTCATCTTGAGACCTTTTCTTCCTTTTTGCTCTCTGTCCTCTTGCTGTCTTCTTTGCAATTTTACTGACTGCTTTGGGTTATGTGCCATTTTTCTATGAAAAGTTAAAAGAAGCCAGAATTATCTTCACACAACAGCTTACAAATGCAAAACTTCAATACATAAAACAAATCATACAGGCCACACTTGCATGGTTGCTTGCTGTTGCTACATCACACTGGGGCTGGTAACACAGCTACCATATGTATCCTAATGTAATAACGTCACTGATTTAATACTTATTAATAATGCTGAATCTTTATATGAAATTAATTATTTTAGAATAATTATTCAATAATAATAAAATACATATATGGCAAAGTGAAACCTACATTATACTAGTTTGAAATAAGTTTAATTCCTTTTGCTTCAATATATTGCTCAAATGATGATCAAAAACAATCTTTAGACAATTCAAGTTAATTAAATAATGTTGATAACTTTTTAAAGATTTATCAGTCATAACAACTCAAATTTTTTCTAATGGTTGCATATTGCCCGTTTACTCTACCACAGCTACAATTAGGTTCATATGAAATATCAGGTCGAATAATATTATTCATGACATACTTCTCACAGTAGAATAATGAATGATCCTAATTCATCAGAATAGCTCTGAAGTGTCCCACTTCAACTGAAAGCAAGTGTCCCATTTTATCTAGCATGTTAAGCTAAGACAAGTGGGTCGTCCTTTAAACATAACCTTACAGATAATTAAAAGCAATTTTGCAACATTTATTTGTAACTGACACTCCAACCATCATAATTTAAAACAAAATTACAAAACGAACGCTATTTTATTTTCGAATAATATTTTCGTGGAGGCTTTTATATAGAGCATTACTTACCACGCGCTTGTTGTTACCGGTTATGTTGACGCATGACCACGCCCACTATGGTGATGTCAGGCGAATGAAAATATTACGATGTAGACATTGTGGTAATTATTCATTACTGTTCTATTTTGATTGGTTCCTGATATTTAAAGGGAAACCCAGTATGAAATGTAATGCGTGACCCATATTACCCGATATCCCTTTTAACGGACTCACTTTAAACATAGTCCTGCAAATAATTGTAAGTTTTACCCTTCAAAATTACAGGTAATTAACTATAATTTGAGATTACATCAATATTATGTTTTTAATGGCAATTTATAGTACTTTTACAGAATAACATTTTACAGATTTTTCCTGTTCGTGATAACAAAGAAATTAATGTAAAATTACAGAAGTCAGTTGTCATTCAAAGTGTTTTCCTTAAAATAGCAGGTCATTAAGCATGTGGTGTTAAAGTGAGTTTATGTTTTTAAGGGTAATTAATAGTATTTGTACAGACACAAAAGTAATTTACTGTAAATCACTGTGGAAAGGCAATTAAAAGATTACACTGTGTAACAAATTTTATTTTTTTATTTTTTCTGGGTAGTAAGTTATTTCCTAATGGCTTATGCCTCAAAAATATAGAAAATGGCTATTATTCCCCACAAACTTTGCTTTTGTGTCCAGGACAGTGACAATGAGAAAAAGGGTGAATTTGTGTCTTTTCGTTCACATAAAGTCAGAAAAAAACAACATATGAATCCAAATTAACATGTATTTATACTAAAGTAATATTCAAAGCCGTGCTGGTCCATAATGGTAACAAGTACTCGTCTCTTCCCCTGGCTCACTCGGTGCACCTCAAAGAGGATTACAACAGCATCAAGATCTTGCTGGACGCTTTGAAGTATGATGAGTATGGCTGGGAGGTCATAGGAGACTTCTGATGGAGAGAGAGGTATTGTGAACACGCATTTTCACTGCCTCATGTTTTCATATTCTAAGCATATCATTGAATACTGTACATGGCATCACATCTCTGTCAATAGGCTATATACATAGGCGGTGGGTGAATTAATTGCAGGATAAGGGTATATAAATTAAATTAAGTAAAAAATAAATAGATAACATTTAAAATGCAAATAAAAATTTCCCATCTGTATCCATACATTAATTAATTTCAAGATTTTCAAATGGCAGGTTCTGCCTACTGTACAATGTTCACACTCCATACAAAACACTCCAAATTAATACATTTTTGATTATTGTTATTTGCACAGACACCAGTAATCATATTGATAATTATACATCTCAAATTAATGCCTATCAATCCATCACTCTTTCCAGGAAATCTAGAGAATCTCCAGATGATGTCATGTGCAGCTTTAAGAGAGCCTTTAGAACCTTCTATCACATTTTCTTGGCCAGACAACCTTTCCTTCCTCATGGATCTCTTCTGAGCTTCCGAAGTTTTGTCTGTAAAACATATAAACTCCCATTTTCAAAATCAAAAAATCAAATCAAATCCCTTTATTGTGTTGCCACACAGTCATGTGTGTACAGGGAATACAGGAGTGGGCTGAGAACACAGCCCTGTGGGGCTCCGTTGTTGAGGGTCAGTGATGAGGAGATGTTGCTGCCCATACAAACCACCTGGTGTCTGCTTGACAAGAAGTCCAGGATCCAGCTGCACAGCAAGCTGTTTAAGCCCAGAGCCTGGAGTTTTACATCAAGCTTGAAGGGCACTATGGCGTTGAATGCTGAGCTGTAGTCTACAAACAGCATTTTCACGTATGTGTTCCTTTATTCCAGGTGGGAGAGAGACATTGTGTATTGTAGATGCAATGGCATCATCAGTGGAGCAGTTATTGCAGTATAGCAAACTGCAGTGATTCCAGTGAGGCAGGCAGCACAGAGCAGATGTAATCTTTGATTAGCCTCTCAAAGCATTTGCTGATGATGGGGGTCAGAGCAACAGGATGCCAGTCATTTAAACAAGTGATTTTGGATTGCTTTGGTACAGGCACAATAGTGGACGTTTTAAAGCATGTGGGGACCACAGACAAAGAGAGGGAAAGGTTGAAAATGTCCTTAAAAACACCAGCCAGTTGGTTCACGCACGCTCTGATGATGCGGCCTGGAATGCCATCTGGACCCGCGGCTTTACAGATATTCATCCGTCGGAAGGATCAGGTTACATCCGCTACAGAGACGGAGAGTGAACTAACCTCTGTAGCTTCGATCACAGGAGCTCTCTCCACGAAGATGGTGTTGTTTCCCTCGAAACAAGCATAAAAAGTATTAAGCTCATCCGGGAGAGAGTTTTTATTCCCTTTGAAGTCTGTGTATACATCAACTGACAAACACTGTCATTTATTTATAATAATAATTAAAAATAAATAAAAATAAGTCAAGCAAGATTCAAACCTGTACCCTCTCACAGTTGCACACTGAAGGTATAGGACTTAACATCTATACCACAGTTATACTGTTCTTAAGCTACATGTTTATAAAGTTTTATCCCATCTAAGGTGAACTCATTAAATTGCCTCTGCTCACAAGTGATTACCCATATATGCATTTTAGTGGAATACTGCAATAGATATTAAATATTTTCATCATATACCCTCATTGGGGGCTGAACTTCCTAAGACCGAAATCCTAGATTCATCTCTGACAAAGAGGTGCTAGCATTTCATTGGGAAAGCAGACTAACAATATTTTTCATGTTAGTAGAAGTGAATAGGCTATATCAAAGTTACTTCACACAGGCACATTTGTTTGGCAGCCATGAACTTGTCTGGTCTGACTCAGTTCATTGTTGATTGGGTGAGAACAGTTCAAACTTACTGGCTGTGGAAATCAGCGGGCGGGACTCATTATACTATAAGGAAAACGCCGTAAGTAAGGCGCGTATTTGTGCAACCAAAACGCCATTTTAAACTGCGTCGTGTGGCAATCCAAACGGCGTTTAAAGCGGCGCTTTTCACACACAGGAAAATGGCGTGAAATACGGCGTTTGTAACGTTTTTCACGCGTTTTTTTTTACGCCGTTTGCCATCACTACGGCGTATTTTACGGCGCCAAGTTAGTTTAAAACATGAAAACGCGATTTGTCTATAGCGTATTGTGAGCCTTTTGGCTTGCCATAATAGGTACATGTTAGCAACGCGTAAGCACATGTAGGAACGTGTTGGATATGATTTTATAAAAATTATATCTAATTTCGTTTTGGCTCATTGTTTGTACGTCGCTGATATGACAATTATCGACCATAATTTAGGATTTAAGATAATTTATAATATTAAGGATATTTTATTCTACAATTTACTTTGAGAGTTTTTAAAGAATGTGACATTTTAAAACAATTGCAATCTTAATTAATTACAAAGTTTAACCTGTCTGTGCGCACACTCTTCTAGGTAAATAATTTACAGATTCAGCTGACTGTAGACCTAAATGTAAAATTAGAACGCTTAGAGTTGTTTTTAATAAACCTTATCACTTTGACATTCATGAGGTTCATTTGTGAAAAATTACGCCATTTAGTAATTGTATTAAAATTCATTCGGTGTCGATATTTCTCTTTAGTTCTTGAAATAAAAGATCATGCTTAGATTTATTCACTTTTTATTAGTTTGTAGTTATATATTTTATATTATGTAATTTATGTTATTATTTGCGCTATATATATATATTCATGAATAATGTTTTTTTTTTTTTTTTTGTATTTACTTGTAAGCTAAAGCAACTTACAAATGAGGAACATTGCAAGACCAATGAATCTTATATCTTATGATATACCATTTATGACTTACAAGTTTGATGTAGTTTGGCTTAATTTAAATACTTATAATGTAGTACCTTTGAGTGTCCCGAAGATGGCGTCAATTTGTTAATTTGTTCAATAATACTGAAACGGAGACAACCTTGAAAAGTGAGCCTTTTTTGGTGAAACAAGATACTTCCATATACAGCTTTTTTGTGTAATCCCAAAAGATAAAAGATTTAACAGTGTTTGGAATGCTCTAAACTGTTTATTATATACCTGTTTTAGAAAATAAAAATATATACTTAGAATAGAAAAGTTTAGCACAAATGTAACCTATGATGGAAACATAGTAAACATAAATATACAATAGACAATGGGGGAATGTATGAATATGTTTTACAGACAAAACTTCGGAAGCTCAGAAGAGATCCAGGAGAAGGTCCTCTGGCCAATAAACTGTGAAAGAAGGCTCTAAAACCTCTCTTAAAACTGCACATGATGACATCTGGAGATTCACTAGATTTCATGGAAGGAGGGATAAAGAGTAGGGCTGTGCCAATACAATCAAATATCGATATATCGTGATACTTTTTCTCATGCTATTGTAGCGATCCCAGTATCAATATTTTATATATATTTTGTGTGTGTATTTATATCTTGTCCAACAGTTCAATAAAGACGAAGCAGATTGTCTAAATAAGAGGGTCGTTGTTCATATCTTTCATATATGAGCAAATACGGACATTATAACTGAAATATACCCAAATTAATTGGAATTGAATCAAGAGCTTGTGAATCATAACTGAATTGAATCATGATATTGTGATGTATCATGATATATTGAATCGTGACTTATGTATGGTGATACGTATTGTATCGTGAGGTTCCTGGCGATACCCAGCCCTAATAAAGAGACTGACTAAAGAATGATGGATTAATAGGCATCAATTTGAGATGTATAATTATCAATATGAATACTGGTGTCTGTGAAAATAACAATAATCAACAATTTATTCATTTGGAGTGTTTTGTATTGAGTGTGAATGTTGTACAGTAGGCAGAACCTGCAATTTGAAAATCTTGAAATTAATGTGTGGATTGAGATGGGACAATTTTATTTGTATTTTAAATGTTATCTATTTATTTATTTACTTAATTTGATTTACATACCCTTATCCTGCAATTAATTCACCCACCGCCTATGTATATAGCCTATAGACAGAGATGTGATGCTATGTACAGTATTCAATGATATGCTTAGAATATGAAAACACGAGGCAGTGAAAATGCATGTTAGATCCAGTGTACACAAGACCTCTCACCATCAGAAGATATCCATATATCAGAGTTCTGTCTGATATCCAAAACCAGTCAACATAAACTGCTTGTTATGTTAACTCAATCTCCTACCAGCTCAAGAGTCAGCAGGGGGAATATAGCATAAGGCAGGAGAAGAAGTGATGGTAAAAATTAGCAGTTTATTGAATAATCTTAAACGCGTCTTTCTCAATACTCAGTGTAAATTTATCTGACCAGCACAAATTCAACAAGTGTTACTATACCATGCAAAGTCAATGGACAATTACTTCTTCACAACATCGTCCCATGACATTGAAGACCTTGAAATTTAAACTCTTTATCTCTAACTTGAGACAATAGAGCACATAACATAAAATTAAGGAATTTGACAAATAATTATATGAAAAATGAGTAAAAAATGATTATATAAAAACTAATATATTATATTATTATTATTATTATTTATTTTTCCCCTAACAGTTTATTCAAGTTAAGGCACCGTATAACAAAGAAAAATGGACAAAACAATGGACACAAGGCTACAAAAATAAGTGGGAAGTTAACTCGTCCATAATGCGAGTATCTGAATGCTCAGAAAAAAAAATAATAATAAAAAATAATATATATATATATATATATAAAATCAATTATCATAATTTTTGACCAGTCAGTTAAGTGTACCTATTCATTGTTGGGTTACAAATTGAAGTTGGGTTACAAGTTGCTCTAATAAATATATTTCGATAAAATTTGAAGGAATGTGGCTTTAACACTCATTTTCATTCCTATAGCATAGGAATACTAAAAAACTATTTATTTTCTCCCAAAGATTAGGTTAAGTAATAAAAATGTTCATTTTACATATAACATATACAAAGTACATGTACACAAATCTCATGCAAATGCAGCTGGCAAAAGATCGAAGCAAACTAGTATTGATACTCTTTGGACACTGATAATCTCAGTAAAAATGGACAACTATCAACCATTACATATCCGGATGATTAAGGCTGGGGATCAACAATGCATTTAATAATGTACATTCAAGGAATCTATCCTTTGACAAAGGCACAAAAGGTATGCAGGCGTAGTCAGAGTAGTGCAGAAAAGACACATTTAAACTGTAAAGATGCATGTGGTGTAGGCTTCATTTGGTGTACAGTAGTCTGAGAAGTCCCTCTCTGAGTCTCTATTTGCCATAGAACTTCTTGTTGAGTAGGAAAATGAGATGGTTCACATTTATAGTAGCTCTATCAAACAGCTTCATCACTGCCACCCCCTTATATTGTAACTGGAGAAGGTCCTGTTATTCCAGCATTAATGTCTCCAAATGGATTCCCATTAACTTAGCTTTCACATCAAACACTCCTACAGCCTCAGATGGGGAGATCTCAAAAATTATATTCTTATACTGATTTGTCTGAAATTCCTCAATGTCAATGAGCACTCTTTTTAGCCTTATTGTCTCTAGGTTTCTTAATATATGATATTATTAAAAATAATATATATGAATAATAAAATAATATGAAAAACTAGACAGACATGAATTAAGACTTTGTTTGTATGTATGTATGTTTGCTCTCTTTAAGTAACACACTCACGTTGCCTTTGAAAAATGAAAACAGAACTTTAGATCCTTCTGTCATGGAATATGTGTAAGCTTCATTCAAAATTATCAGAGAAAGTCATGATAGACAGGTGGTAGCTTTTTTTATAGCTATCAGTTCATCACTCAGAATGACTCAGAATAGCCTACAACACCTTTCTCTAACTGCACAGCAGGATGCAGGAAAAATGGTTGAGTATTGTTTTAGGTATAAGATATCTACATCTAGTGCCTGTATTGTCCATTTATAGTCTTTAAACAACAGCTTGGCTCCTTACCTTGTTAAAAACCAGCTAATTTCAAGACGTTGAGGTCACACCAGGTCGTCACATGAAGATGTCATTTAGGTCACCCGCTGTGCAAGACGTTCAAAGCACAAGACATTCGGTCAGACGTTCGGTTGGTCTGTCCATGGGTGCATGCAGGACTTAATCTGAGGGTACAAACAGAAATCTGCCGTAGAGGTCTGCACGGACCTTAAAATGAAACCCGACCCTTACCTGAGAATGTGTGGCCCGACCTGGCCCGGCCCGAACGATACAGTCGAACCTGAAATCGCTTACTATCTAATTTCTTCGAGCAAGTACTGTTGCAATAGGCTGTATTATATGCAGTGCTGGGGAGTAACGGAATACATGTAATGGGATTACGTATTTAAAATACAAAATATAAGTAACTGTATTCCACTACAGTTACAATTTAAATCATTGGTAATTAGAATACAGTTACATTCAAAAAGTATTTTGATTACTGAAGAGATTACGTTGCATTTTATTGTCATTTGTTTCATTTAATATTTAGTTCTTTCAGATGGAAACATTTATACATATAAATGATGTGATCCAAAGTGCATTTGAACAGCAGTGAAACACTTTCTTATGATGTGTTACATTCATACGAGCAGACAGAGAAGTAAGTTTGAAGTAAGTTTGGAGCAGAAGAAATAGAAATAAACCTTGTGTAAATTGTCAGCTTTACGCTAAGCTTAAATGCTATTTCTAGCCATTTTACATGCACGATCATATTTTTTTATCAAGAAATTTACATTGGATCATAATTTCTTTTTTCTAGTAAGACCTTTGATAGGGCAAAAATCTTATTCTTGATAATTTTTTTAATTTTTTCCTGTAAAAATATCTAGAAATCCTTAAAACAAGATCAATTTGATTTATCTTAAAAAAACACTGCATAATATATTTAGGTTTTTCAGAGAATGTATTTTTAACATGTGTATTTTGTCTTACTTTTATAGTCAAAACAAGAAAAAAAAAAAAAAAAATCTACCAGTGCTGAAGAAGTAATCCAAAGTATTTAGAATACGTTACTATCCTTGAGTAATCTATCAGAATACATTACAAATTACATTTTACAGCATGTATTCTGTAATCTGTAGTGGAATACATTAAAAAGTAACCCTCCCAACCCTGATTATATGTAAGCATATAGGCAACATTCCTAACAGTACTGAAACTGTAAACATACACTGTTTTAACAAGGCACAGCCCACCTTAGTACAGTAGAGCAGAAGGGGGGAAAAGCATTGACTTACTATTTATTTAATGAAACTTCACTTGGTGCAGAACAATCTGGAATAAAATGAAACACTGCAACAGTCCCCTCTACGCAGCCTTAAATTGTTTAGAATATTGAATCTTTGTGACAACTGCGCTAAAAACAATATAGAAGCAGCGCAAAGAATGAAACAGAGTGCAGGTGTCTTTCTTTTTAACTTGACATGGTGTTTAAAATGTGCCGGTCCTGCTTGAGACGCTGGAGAAAAAGCGAGAAGCGGTGCAAATGTCAAAGACATTAGCCCAGCATGTGTTTAAACAATGGGAAAACAGAACAGACGCGCGCAATAACACGTTCGGTGTGAACGGCCCCTAACTCGTCCGTTCGTGCGTGTCTGTGAGTGAGAGCGCGAAACAAGTTCGGTAGGCCTCATATTTTTTCATTCATACAAACCTGAACCCGAAGCCCTACTTGAAAAATTGACCTGAACCTGACCCGAAACCCGTCGGGTTCTAGACCTCTAAATCTGCCTAATAAACCTTATTATCATGCTCCCCTGTGAGATTATTTTATTTTTTATTTTGTAAAAAAACAACAACACCAAAGCGTTCAATTCTGGTGACTTTGAGATAAGCATTTGCTTTATTTTCTCGAATATGCGTAGCAGTCATGTAACTATTGGCTAAAACATTTCTTCCAGTAACTGTTCAGACAGACGCGTTTTCGCGCAAAAAAGCAAAATACACCACAACGAATAGAGCAGAACGCAGGTGTCTCGAGATGCGTTTTTATCAGTTGAAGAAGTTTTTTAACTTGACACAGCGTCTAAAAATGAGAGATGCTAAAAGCACAGTGAAACGTGACGCAGTTGTCAAAAGACATCCATCTAGCGAATGTATACAAGGAAAACAATTGAAAAACAGCGCGAGGGGACGCAAAAACATTTTAAGTTCGAACAGCCCCTTGTTCACATGCCACAGCACTAGCTTAAGTTCCTCAAAGTTACCTCTCAAAAAGACAGCCTTTTGTTTCAGTTGACTGTAGGTAAGTTTCCACTGTATCCAGTGCTGTTTGTTCTCTGTATTCGTAAATATCCCGATACTATTTTACTGTGTGAGAAACCGCTCCAAATGATTCAGTAAAAGAGCGCTCTTAACGAATTGTACTGAATCATGAATCGATTCAGACCATTTTGTAAGCCTGTTTGTCCAATTCACTGAAAAGAACCGACTCAAAAGAATGATTCATTCGCAAATTGGGCATTGTTAGTTCTTTTAAACAGCCAACAGAAATACGGGACGCATTTCATGATTGATTAAATATTCTGAGAGTAAATATTTCTCATGTCAGTCGCAGCGCTCATGGTACGCACAGTGCGTACGGCCGCAAGCGCCACTGGGACTATCGGTTGGTCGGACGCTTGGGATTAGGCACAGTGTTCCCTCCACAGGTGAATGTCCCTAAAGCGCAGCTTTCATGCGTCTCCGCAAAAACACCGTGAATCTCGTTATATTCAATGAATGCTTGTTGTCATAAGCAGGACCATACACAGGGTCTCCGCTGTCTTCACTGATCCTGGAAGCTTTAATCTAAACCCACAAGAGCAATTTATTAAAACGAAATATTAAAATGCACATCTGATGAATGAAGCAGTGATTGTGTAAAATAAATATATCGTTCTGCACAAAACGACTGCAAAACAAAATGCAATTATGTGGTGAATTAAGTTGTAGCTACATTTAAGAAAATATTTTTACATATTTTTACATGTTTGTAAAATCGCTCGTAGAAAACGTTCTTAACCGCTAAGATCAATCATTATTGGGAAACGAGGCCCAGGTCTGTTTCAAATAATATCTGTTCTAACCAACTGTAACCTAATAGGGCATAATACACACACACACACACACACACACACACACACACACACACACACACACACTGGCGGCCAAAAGTTTGGAATAATGTACAGATTTTGCTGTTTCGGAAGGAAACTGGTACTGTAATTCACCAAAGTGGCATTCAACTTATCACAAAGTATAGTCAGGACATTACTGATGTAAAAAACAGCCTGCTCAGGAGAACTAAGGGTGGGTACAAGGGTGGGAACCATCTCCAGGTCCGACTGCTCAGATGTGGCCATGACATGGTGTGGAACAGACTCAGGCGTGGCTGTGACATGGCATGGAGCATGCTCAGGCATGGCTGTGACGTGGCATGGAGCAGGCTCAGGCTTGGCTGTGATGTGGCATGGAGCAGGCTCAGGCTTGGCTGTGACGTGGCATGGAGCAGGCCCAGGCGTGGCTGTGACGTGGCATGGAGCAGGCTCAGGCGTGGCTGTGACGTGGCATGGAGCAGGCTCAGGTGTGGCTGTGACGTGGCATGGAGCAGGCTCAGGCGTGGCTGTGACGTGGCATGGAGCAGGCTCAGGCGTGGCTGTGACGTGGCATGGAGCAGGCTCAGGTGTGGCTGTGACGTGGCATGGAGCAGGCTCAGGCGTGGCTGTGACGTGGCATGGAGCAGGCTGAGGTGTTGCTGTGATGTGGCATGGAGCAGGCTAAGGCGTTGCTGTGACATGGCATGGAGCAGGCTGAGGCGTTGCTGAGACAAAATATGGCGCTAGCTCAGCGACCATGATGAGGAACTCTGGCTCGGCGGCCATGATGTGGAACTCTGGCTCGGCGGCCATGACATGGAACTCTGGCTCGGCGGCCATGACGTGGAACTCTGGCTCGGCGGCCATGACGTGGAAGTCTGGCTCGGCGGCCATGACGTGGAACACTGGCTCAGCATCCGCCTCCCCCACAGTGAACGTAGGACCAGTGATCTGCAGGGCAAGGTCGATATACTGAGCGAGGCTGAGGGAACTGCGACCGCCAGGCATAAAAGTGGAGATAGGCTCATTTAGTCCAAATCAGAAACAGTCTTTGAGGGCAACCTCATTAAAGTCCACCTGACAGGCCAGAGTGCAAAAGTCCTCAACGTAATCCTCCAGGGGACGATTCCCCTGACGTAGGCGGGGGAGCTGGATTGCTGGGTTCATGGTTGGGTGAAGTATTTCTGTAACGAGTGGCTGCTGACACTGGCAATGACGAAGATGATGACGATGAAATGAAGAACCCAAGTGCAATTTATTAATAAATGTGAAAACCAAAAACCCCAACTATAAACATGAATGAAACATAAACATGAACTTGACATGGCTTAAAACTTGACATAAACTTGACTTAACATGTACACATGACAACGTTACCAATCACATACAATACTTCACAAAGGACAATAGAAAACATGAGGGTTTAAATACATGGACATGGGAGAACAAACCAATGAACAAACAGAACTCTAAACAAGATAATTAAACAATAAACCAATGAAAACAAGACACATGAACATAGAGGGAAAACAGGAAACACATGACATGAAACAGGAACTAAACTTTCAAAATAAAAGACATGAAATACAAGAATCAACAAAATACACATGACAATTGATACATTTGTGTGAAAACCAAATTGCTAATTAAAATTTTTTTAACTTTAGTTCAGAGCATTCGGTTAGTTCTCTGTAGCTGTTTGAAATTACCTAACACTCGCGTGACATCCGTTCCTCTGTGGTAAACATAGCGGAACATCTAAATTATCATGTGAACACGGCAACGTGATGACGTCATGTGACAGCAACATGAGGCATTGCGTGTTTACAGAAAGCAATTTTTTAAAGTTAATAAAGTTTTAATTAGCGATTTGTTTTTCACACAAACGTATCGATTCACTTCAAAAGATGTTACTTGATTGACTGGAATCGTGTGGATTACTTTGATGCTGCCTAAAGGTGCATTTTGGACCATCAAAACTGGTTGCTGTACACTTGCATTGAAGTTAGGATAATACTCCTAAAATGTTAATTTCTGTTCTGATGAAGAAAGAGTAAATTATCAGCAAATTTTCAGTTTTGGGTGAACTATTCCTTTAAGAAGGCCCCAGCAGCCAGGTAAGTGTGAACAGGCAGTTTAAAGTCATCTGACAACAGTTTTTCATGCACAGTATGTATTGCCCACATTGACTGTATCCTAAGATGATTTTCACATTTGTACATTTGCCATATTATCAATACTAAGTAGAACATCTGTTTACTGCCGTACCCTCGATCTGTTGTAAAATCTAACTCTGAGGAAGCCTGGATAGCTTATAGACAATTAGGAATCATATAGTAAATATAGACCTTTATCTACATCAGAAGTCCAAGGGATTCTCGGAAGAGCTTAAAGGTGCAATATGTAACAATTTTCATGTAACATTCACCTTTTTTTTGCCAATGTGTGAATGGCTTGTAATGCAACTTAAAAAAATGAGCCGTTCCCGGACTTCCTAAGTTGCCTATTAAAGCCTGTAGACTGATTTTCATGCGAAAGGAGAGGGTCGCTTTTGCTGGGAAAATCCAAAGGATGTGAAGTTTATACGTGCTCCCGAGAGCCTTGCCTCAGTAATAGCTTCTGTTCCGCGTAAACAGACAGTCTGCAACACTAGGTAATGTTATCTTAGAGATGAGATGGAATCCAGTAAATGTCCGGCTCCCAGCACAACACTGACTCCTACACAAACTCAGAGTAAGCCAAAAAAAAAAAAAAGGTTTATCTACTGAATCCAGTCTGGCTAAGCGGGAACGTGATCATGGTCGAGCGAAAACTAGAGTGAACATTGGCAGGACATTTGATTCCTGGAGGGACCTTTCAAAACCGACCCTGAATTGGCATTCTTATTGGACAGATAAGCATAACTACAAAGCATGTGAAATATAGTGCCATAAGGATTGATCCTTAGCTACCTTGCTTTGTAAATTTCACATAATTTCAACGATCTTCTCTTTATACTAAAAGTCAGATATACAGGATACATTTAAGCAAATACGCTGGTTTCTTGATCATAGTACAACATATGACATACAAAACATACAATAGTGCAACATAACAGTGCATTGCAACAGTAAACTATATGGTATAGTTCGGTAGTATGCAGCTGTATGTGTGTATCAGTATGCTATGATAGCTAATAAGTAGTTTTAGATTAGTCTCAAAGTTTGTAGTAAAACAATCATAACTGTGTAATTTTTAATTATGCTACCTCATCTGTCAGCATGATGCCAGTGAATCACGTTCAGTCTCTTTGTATATTACATCATTGTTTTGGATGCTTGCTCGCTCACATCCCTATGGAGTGTTCACAGCAGGAGCATGAGCAATAGGTAGCTGGCTGCAGTTCACTTAATGGCCACAGGTGTCATTAATAACAAGGGTTTCTGAATCTTACATACTGCACCTTTAAAGGAGCAATTAGCAATTTTTAGATAATATATAACAAAATAATTATATATTTTCTCCAATATATTGACATCTATTTATTTTATTCATTTAATTTGATTCTTTATTTTGTTCTAGTATGTTAGAATAAATTTTACTAGAAACCAACTGAATGCTGGGGCTGAAGTCCCATTGCATTATAAACATATGAAGAGATCATTTACAATAAAGAGATGACAAGGTTGTTATCAATTGATATTTATAATAATGTGTTCAGTGTTTCTCCTCGATTTTTTTATGCCCACGAGCATGCAACACCGGCCCATATTCACGTGCGTTGGAATAGCTTAAAATGAATAAAATTACTTCATGGTCATTATAGATAGGATTATTCATGTTTGCCTTTTGTGTCTTAATTTAGACATTTACCTGTAGAAATTTATATCAAAGAATGAAATGCCACAACACAGAACATTACTTACACCATTTATTTACAAAGAAGTAAAAAGTTAACAAATGGCTTCTACACCGAGTTACAAATATTTCTCAATCTAAAACTTGGTGACATAGGCTACATCCTGCCTGTAAGCATTTTATTTTTCTGGGCCTTTGGTAGAAGAGCTCCAGGGCTCTTCTATAAGGGAATTGGGTGGTGGGGGCCCCATTGATGCTCATGCCTGTGAAATTTTAAATATAATTTAACTATCAAGATGTATGTGTACAGGACAAAGTTGTGCACCAGTTTATTCTAAGCTTGTACCTGACATTTCTAACACTGGATAAGTAGGTAGTAAAATGTTGCAGCTAAGTCAAGTAAATAATGTTGCTTTCTATAAATTTAGCTAACATTACATAGCAGCCAAAAATGTTATGTTACTGTTAGCTTTTCCTGCTCAGCTTCCAGACCGTAGTCGGGAGCACAGGGGAGATGTTTGCTAAGGCTAACCCCCTTCAATTTTCAACCCTCATTAGAACTGAATTTCTGGTTGAGGTTTTGCATTGTGTCTGTGGAACATATGCTGGTGTGTGTGAATGGAATACAGAGTATTTCAAAATATTTATTTTGGGATTTCAGGTCATGTGGAAAGACTGCGGAGATCTACAACAGATGACCATGGCAATCCAGGTGTGGAAAATGTGGACTGTTTTTAATCTGAAATCTGCATAGTCAATGATGGACAAGTCTTCTGAAGCCATACGATTGCTCTGAGAGTGGCAAAAAATTAAATTTGATCTATACTGTATATCCATTATCCAATAATATCCATTATTATTTATCCATTTGATCCTTGTGGGGCCACTGTGGCTGCGCGAGGTTTGGTATTGCAACAGTGAGACCTCCATCTTGCGAGGTTTGTTATAAGGAAGTAAATACAATGCAAATCGACTCGAATTTCATAAATTAGTGGATCAAATTTATTTATTTTTTCTACTCACAGAGCGATCGAATGGTGTCAGAAGACTTGGATTATACTACACGAGCCGCATGGAGTCATTTTATGGACATTTGTTGTCCTTTTTGAAGACGAAAGGCTGGATTTACTGCAATTGTTTGGAAGAAAGCTCCCCTGGCAGTAATTTTTGGGTGAACTTCCATTGCCCCTGTCACTTTCCTGATAGTAATATTTTATCTTGTGACTGAATGCAAAGATTCCTGAAATCATTGCCTTTTCTTCAGGATTTTTATCTGCGAACTGCACTCATTGCTGGGCACAGCCTCATACCTTTGTTTTTATGAACATCAGGACTGGGACACTTCCCTTGAATGATATTGAACTTTGTTGAAGTTTGGGTTGTGGAGTTTAGTGGCCATGACATATGTCCAAATATTGCTGATCTTCTTCTTCAGCTGCTCCTGTTCTTCACAAGTGTGGAACAAAGTATAGCCTCCCAGTACATATTCATTGCATTAGGGAAAAAGGTCTCAAAATGACTCTTTTTGCACATAAATGAGCAAAAGGCAGATTCTGCTAGTATATGTTACAAAGGCCACCTTTTGCATTGTGAAATGCCCCCTGCAAGAGCAAAGATATTACTGACTCAGTACACAGATGGTAAAAAGGAAATGGTAGGCTAATCTTACCACTTATAGGTGAAAAAAGTTTGCAATGGGATAATTTTAGCAGAATCCACTTGGTTTCTGTTTCCTGTTTCACCATGCAATGAATGTGTATGGAGGGCTATTCAACGTTACCTGCTTGTGGAGCACAGGAGCAGCTGCTGGAGAAGATCAATATTTTGGACTTGCAGCATGGACAGTACTACACAAAGTTCAACCAAGATTCAATATCACTTTAATGGATAAAGCTGGTGTAATTTTGTATTTTACTTACTGTAAACATGGCCAGTGAAAAAAGCAAAAACTGCATTGATTTTGTATTACTAACAACAATGGTTAATCTTGCCACCACCAGAAATACTTCATATCATGTAACTTGAACTCCATGGTATTCTAAAATTAAAACAAGTCACAAACTTGTAATTTTGCTTTGGTCTGCATAATTTATTGTTACAATGACACTTCATGAAGTTGTTTCCCAGAAAAGTGTAATGAGGAATTATGCTGATCAAAGAAAAAATATAGGGCTGTGACTTGTTTTCACAGGTTTCTGGAATACAGTGGAGTTCAATTAGCTACATAATTTAAGGTGTTTCTGATGGTGGCTATATGGGCCATAGCTGGAATGCACTGTAGGTTTTGCTCTTGTCATAGGCCATGGTGACAATAAGTATAAATGTACAAACCCCATTTCCAGAAAAGTTGGGATATTTTGTAAAATGCAGTAAAAAGAAGAATCTGTGATTTGCTAATTCTCTTGAACCTTTATTTAACTGACAATAGTACAAAGAAAAGATTTCCAATGTTTTCACTGACAAACTTAATTGTATTTTGTAAATATAAACAAGGTTTGAATTTGATGCCTGCAACACACGAAATAAGTTGGGACAGAGGCATGTTTACCACTGTGTTACATCACCTATCCTTTTAATTACACTGTTTAATCGTTTGGGAACTGTGGATACTAACTGTTGCAGTTTTGCAAGTTTGCCCATTCTTGCTTTATACAAGACTTCAACTGCTCAGCAGTCCGTGGTCATCGTTGTCTGATTCTCCTCTTCATGATGCGGAATACATTTTCAATAGGAGACAGATCTGGACTGCAGGCAGGCCAGTCAAGCACACACAATCTGTGTCTACAAAGCCACGCTGCTGTACCATGTCTCTCTAAAATCCCAATGGTACCTTCACACATATGCAAGTCACCCATGCCGTAGTCACTGATGCACCCCCATACCATGACAGATGTTGGCTTTTGCACCTTTCGCTAAAAATCAGGATGGTCCCATTCGTCTTTGGCACAGAGTTCTTGACATCTGATTTTCCCCAAAACATGCTGAAACATGGACTCATCTGACCATAGCACACATTTCCACTATCTTTCAGACCATCTGAGATGAGCTCGAGCCCAGAGAACTCGGTGGATTTCTCCTTGCGTAATAGAGTTTCAAGTTGCATTTCTTGATGCAGCGGCGGTCTGTGATAAGTGACAACCTTTTCCTTAAGTACTCTCGAGCCCATGTGGCTATATTTAACACAGTAGCATGATGGTTTCTCATGCAATGGCGTCTGAGGGCTCGAAGGTCACACATATTCAACCGTGGTTTCTGGCCTTGCCCTACACAGACTGAGATTTCTCCGGATTCCCTGAATCTATTCACAATATTATGTAGATGGTGAAAGACCTAAATTCTTTGTAATCTTACATTGAGAATTTTATTTTTTAACTGTTTGACAATTCTCTCACAAAGTTTGGCACAAAGTGGTTAGTCATGACCCATCTTTGCTTGCAAAGTCTGAGCCTTTGGTGGATGCTCCTTTTATACCCAATCATGATACCCTCACCTGTTACCAATTCACCTGCTTATTGTGGAATGTTTCAAAACAGTGTAACTTAAGTATTCTATAAACTTTTCACTCATTTTCATTTTGCCCCTGTCCCAACTTTGTTTTGAGAGTGTTGCAGGCATCAAATTCAAAATTTGTTTATATTTTACAAAATAATCAAGTTGGTCAGCCAAAACATTAAAAGTAATTTCTTTATACTTTGTCAGTTAAATAAAGGTTCAAAAGATTTAAGAAATCACAAATTCTTGTTTTTATTGCATTTTACAAAATATCCCAACTTTTCTGGAAATGGTGTTTGTATACTGGCCTTATCCTTTAAAGTGCCTCACCACTATGTCGTGAAATAAATTAAAATAACACCCACTGAGTTTAAACCCTCTGACATATGTGATGTGTGGTTAAGCATGTACTAAAATTATACAGAAAATGATTCTTTAAAGTAGTCAGTTATACTATAATTTTACTATTTATTTTTTATACTCTTGTAAAACTTGTATACTTGCATTTTAATACTGTGGATTGCTGATGTAAATCCCTTAAATGTTAGCTGAACACTGTAAATGTGAAGAGATTTGCTTTAAAAAGCAACATGTGATGTACTTTGTTTTCTTGAGCATTTTGACATTTTCAATATGAAAGCTGTGTAGTGTAAATAGAGATTTGCAGTCAATATGAATTACTTGGGGATGTATTTTGAATTTGATTTTGCCATTTGAACATCTTCAAACCTATATTTAAACGAATGTGTAAAAACTGGTTAAATCCTTAAAATGTCTGATTCTGTAAATATCCAGGATATTCACTTTGAATGTAGCTACTTATTAAAGGGATAGTTTGGTATATTGAACTCTGGGCCCAAATGACGTTTTCATCATGATCGCTATTATTAGAAACCAGAACTTCGCTAGCTCCCTGGTCTGTCCGTCCGGTAACGCCGGGAAGCCCCCTCCTACTTTACTGCATGGGCATACGAGTCTTTGAAAACAATGATAAACTTTGTTTTGCAAGACACGGCGATCGCAGTGTAATAATACGCTATTAGTAGAAACCTAATAGCCTTGTAAAAAAAAAAAAGTTTCTGTAAGCAGTTATTTTTGGATTCTTCTGGCTCATGGAGCTTACACCGGCTTAGCTGATGCACTACATAAAACGTACTTACACCGGTATGATTGTACTGTGAGCGTCATGTTTTGAAAAGCATTTATCATAATTTTCAAAGACTGTCGCATATGCCCATGCAGTAGAGTAAGAGGGGGCTTCCCGGTGTTACTGGACAGGTGGAGCAGGGGAGTTAGCAAAGTTCTGGTTTCTACTAATAGGGATCATGAAAACATGTCATTTGGGCCTAGGGTTCAAAATATTGAACTATTACTTTAAGTATTTTTACTTATTTCCTGTTTTTTTTTTCCCACATAAAAACCAATATTTTGGCAGTAAAACACTTTATTGGACAATAGTATAAAAAACTACTGTCAAATGAACATTTTTAACAATAAATTTGTTCACAATTCACTAAAATGACTGTTTAATGCATTTAAATGCATAAATTAAAAGTACACATTCTGTGTTTATACAATGTGTTGTTTATACATTGTCAAGTCTAGTTAAGTAGTTCATGTTTTTGTATTTGTTCACGTTTGTAGTTAGGGTTTCTGGATATCACGTTTGTAAATAAAACTGCACTTGTGTTCATCACACATCATCGACTCTTTGCCTACGTTACAGAATACCTGACCGACCAAAATTAACCCAGCAGTCCAGCTTCTTCGTTTTCACCAGGGAAATCAATCCTTGGAAAATTATGTGGAGGACTTCTGTGCTCTGGCCTGCCAGGTGGACTTTAATGAAGTCGCCCTCAAGGACATTTTCCGGATGGGATTGAATGAGCCAATCTCTTCCCTGATGCCTGGTGGTCGCAGTTCCCTCAATCTGGCTCAGTATATCGACATTGCCCTGCAGATAATTGGTTCACTGTGGGGAGGTGGATGCCGAGCCGGAGTCCCACGTCATGGCTGCCAAGCCAGAGTCCCACGTCATGGCTGCCAAGCCAGAGTTCCTCGTCATGGTCGCTGAGCTAGCGCCATCTTTTGCCCCAGATCCTTAGTCTGCTCCATGCCATGTCACAGCAACACCACAGCCTGCTCAATGCCATGTCACAGCAATGCCTCAGCCTACTCCATGCCTAGTCACAGCAACGCCTCAGCCTGCTCCATGCCACGTCACAGCCACGCCTGAGTCTGCTCTATGCCACGTCATAGCCACGCCTGAGTCTGCTCCATGCCACGTCGCAGCCACGCCTCAGTCTGCTCCATGCAAGGTCTCAGGCTCACCTCTGGCCAATGAACCAGCATTGCAGGCCTCGTTCATTCCAGAGCCATCTCTCACTGGGGTGTTTGAGCTGGAATTGGTTCCCACCCTTGTGCCCACCCTTAGTACTCCTGATCAGGCAAGGGGAACTTTTGACCCTCCGACACCGCCTGGACCCTCCGAGCCCTGGACTCCGTCTTGGTCCTTCGATCCCTCAGTCCCACCTTGGCCCTATGTCCCTTCAGCTCCACCGTGGTCCTTCAGCCAGTTGGCATCTCTGGGGTCCCTCGTCTCTCCGGCTCTGCCTTGGTCAGTCGGTCACCTGGCTCCGCCTGGCCTCTCCTATCCTCCAACTTTGCTTCGTCACTCCGAGCCTGCGGCTTCACCAAGGACTTCCTTCCCTATGGCTTCACCTTGGTCCTCAGTCCCATCGGCTCCGCCTCTGTCTTCTGATCCCCCAGCTCCACTTCGTTCCTCCGAGCCTATGGTGCTACCTCGGTCCTCTGAGCCTCCGGCTCCACCATGTCCCTTCAAGTCTCTTACGTCTCCACCTTCCATGGCTCCACCCCTCAAGTCTCTCAAGGCTCCGCCCCTCGAGCCTCTCATGGCTCCACCTTCCGCTGGCTTTACACTGATCCCATGCTTCATGCCCTGTCTTGCCAAGCCACGCCTCAAACCCCAACCCCCCCCCCCCACTACAGCTCCCTACAGAACTTTAGGATTATGACATGTTTCATGTGTTTGTTCATGTTTTGGGGCGTCGGGAGCCGCCCCTAGTGGGGGGGATATGTAATGTTTGTTTGTGTAATGTTGGTTCAACTCAAGTAAAGTCATGTTTATGCCAAGTTCATAGTCAAGTCATGTTATGTCAAGTCAAGTCTAGTTAAGTAGTTCATGTTTTTGTATTTGTTCACGTTTGTAGTTAGGGTTTCTGGATATCACGTTTGTAAATAAAACTGCACTTGGGTTCATCACACATCAATGTCTCTTCGCCTACGTTACACTTGGAGAAACAAAAAATATGTAGGTAGACGGGGTAATTGCATAAAGTAACTACTAAATACCCTTAATTTACGGAGATTGGCCTTAAATGTAGCTATTTTTGATGTACTACGCTTGTTTTTCCACTGTCCAATCAACTTTTAAGAATATAATAGTTCTGTAAAATGATTGATTAATACTGTAAATGTGCCGATATTGTCTTTGATTTTATGTACTTATTGCGTTTTTATACATTATTTCTTAGTAACTGTACATGAAAAAAAACTATATTTTAATAGGAAATTACTGTAGATAGACTGGGTAGTTTCAAAAAGAAACAAATAAAAGCCCTAAATTTACAGAGATTAACCTGAGAGGTAGTGGTTCTTAATGTATTTTGACATAATTTATCTGTTTTTTCACTGATTAATACAATAATATACTGTAATTTAATTAATTTTGACTGTAAAATCTGCTCTGTATTTTTTATAGTTTATTGCATTTAATTTTGTGGTATGGTTATTTACTGTAATTTGACAGTATCCGTCTGGAAACTTTGCTGCCAGACGTTTTACTGTTCCTTTACAGGGTTTTTTTTTTTTTTTTTTTTTTACAGTGTGGTTCTCAACTAGGGGGCAGGGACCCATTGGGGGGCCTCAGCACACTTCCAAGGGGGCCTCAAGATGACTTAAAATTAATTTAAAATAAGAAATATTAAAATAAATAAAATAATCCTACTTAATTAAAATGCAAAAAATTACTTTAAAATGTATGCCTACAAATTATAACAGATTCTTTCTGAAACTTCTAGAATAAAAAATGATCAATTATCCATGATTAATTATTTTAATCAGACATGTCTAGTTTCGGGCGAAGGGGCCTTCAAATATTGTCTTGGACAGTGGGGGGGCCTTGGAGTCAAAAAGGTTGAGAACCACTGTTCTAAAAGAACCCTGCTGGAAAAACAACATAAACCATCTTAAATTGGTTGGTAGGTTATATTCTCCCAGCCTGGCCAGGCTAGTACTCATCTGGTTTTAGTCTTGCTCAAAACCCCTCTAAAACCAGCCTTAATCCTAAGGCCACCGCCCTTGCTTTCATTCAAAATCATTTATTCTGATTTAAACTGTAACACTATACATTAAACAGAAGTGTTAACCTCCATGAACTAATACGGATGTCAACTTTTAGTTTGCAGGATTCCATTTGAATATTATTATTATTTTTATTGCACCTGTTGTCTCTTTCTGTTCCTTGTCATTTGAACTTTTTACTCCAACACTGACCTTTTACATACTTAGTTAAAAAATGTGTAATAATATTAAAGTAAAAACCTGTTAATTGGTAGAAAAACTGAACAAGTAAAAACGAAGTTACCTTATCACATACAGTGAAAAATGATGCTACATTTAACAAGTTTGTTATGTTTCTGCTGTACTTATCTGCCACTTTTGATTAAATTGAAATCATCATGTGGCCTTTCAATGCACCACCTGTGTTATTATGGTGGTCATCCTTACATTTAATGGTATAAAGCAGATTTTGTAGTTCAAGTTGGTTGGTATATTAACATTACATCATGTAATAATGTATACAGTTATGAATTGTAAAATTTACAGCTATCAAAATACCATTGCATAATGCCTGAAACACAGTATTCCTTTCAATAAAATTCTGGCAACCACAGCTGTCAGTTTTTATAAATTAAGCAAGCATTTTACAGTCTAACCTATTCTCGGTTAAACTTGATTGTCATCAATAATGTACAGTTGCTTTGGTTACTCTGGCTTGAGGGGTATTGAATGTATGAGATTAGCATGGCTGTTAATTATAATGTGATTTATACATAACAATATCACACAATATTCTAAAAATGGCCCTCCAAATGTCTGTAATGCATGAGTATTAAAGAATTTCTGTCAGAGACTTTTTTTTTTCTCCACAATTTGGCATGCCCAATTCCCAGTGTGCTTTAGGTCCTTGTGGTGGCGTAGTGACTCGCCTCAATCCGGGTGGCGGAGGATGAATCTCAGTTGCCTCCGCGTCTGAGACCGTCAATCTGCATATCTTATCATGTGGCTTGTTGAGCATGTTACTGTGGAGACCTAGCGCTTGTGGAGGCTTCATGCTATTCTCCGTGGCATCCACGCACAACTCACCACGTGCCCCACCGAGAGTGAGAACCACATTATAGCGACTACGAGGAGGTTAACCCAACGTGACTCTACCCACCCTAGCAACCGGGCCAATTGGTTGCTTAGGAAGCCTGACTGGAGTCACTCAGCACACCCTGGATTCAAACTTAAGACTTCAGGTGTTGTAGTCAGTGTCTTTACTCGCTGAGCTAGCCAGGCCCCCTGTCAGAGACTTTTTAGGATTGATAAAGATTTTTAACCAAACTGACAGTAAACATGATGGATAGCAGATGGCGCAATAACATTTAACTAATAGTGGTATTAATGCTGTTTCAGGCCTAAGCTATGAAGCCAGTTGTCTTCATCTCAGTGGATCCTAAGACCATCAGTTTAGAAGTCAGCAGCTTTGATCTAGGACCATAATCATCTAAATATCTTCAGAATTGTGGTCGATCAATAATTAATATGTTTTTTCAAAAAGGTCGATCAGTTATCATCCTACTTTTTCAATAGATGATTCCTAAACTTTTAAATTTGGTCCTTCATCCATATTTGGTTACTTCATTGCTCTGCTCTATATTATCATTCAGGACAAAGTTAAATTCAGGACGTGGGACCCACTCATGTAAAAACAATTCAATAAATAGCACATTAAAAATCGGTGTGAAAAACTTAAAAACCCACTTCTCAGGAGAAGGCCATTTTATTTACAAAATTTATGGATTACACTCCACATTCAAGACTTATTTTTCGATATATTAGGCACAGTCAGAAATGTTCACTCACTACACTTGTTTACAGTGAATGCAAAGACATCTGAAATGTTCACTTTTTTGTGAACAGTTTTCCCCAGACCTAAGAGAGGTGTATTCACTGACAGTCACTGATGTGTCACAGAAAACAGAACAGAAAAGCCCCATCTGATCTATCAAACAGCAGCCCAAAAAAGACAAAAAGCATGAGATAGGGAAAACTGAATTTTCTCTGAAAGCATTTCAAGCTCAGGTCACAGCTATAAACATTTGATAGGATAGAAACAGCCTATTCAGTTTCCATTGCCTGAGCGCATGGAAGTTACTCTTAAGTGAAAACACTTATCCAGCGAGGACACGACATTCAAAACAATACACACATGAAAAGTCCTTTAAGCCCTTATCTGACTCATGACAACTCCAGAACAAAGGGCAAATGGCATGTGGTGTGTTTCAAACAATGCTAACTGCATTAAACTGACATTACCTCATTACATTATTCTACCTCCAGTGACTTTTTCAACTCTTCGCACGGTACAAGACAATGAATTAAGGCTTGGGCTTAATGCCTACATTTCACCCCATGTTTAAAGGTTACATTCATTATTATCATCCCATGAAGGACATGGAAGCTTCAAATATGCAAAAAGGCCAACATAAATTAGCAGAGGTCCCACAAACACATTAAGAGCAGGGAAAATAAGCAAAATAACCTTAAAGACCTGCCAAGCAAACCATGAGAGCTTCACACAGAATTGCTAGCCTGTGTGTTTACGTGCAAATTGCTGTTCAATAACCCACTGGCCAGCTAGCACTCTGCTTAGGCTTTGATTAAGAGAGAGAGCTCACCAAGCACAAAGGCCATTATCCCACTTGACATTTGTGGTTGTGTAAATGAAGCATTCTGAGATTTTCACCTAAAAACGGCCAAAGTCTGTTCTACATGGCTGATGAGGGAGGCACTTAACACAACATCCAAAATGTAATCAAGGGAGAAGACATGTCTCAGCCCCTTCAGATAACTCCCTCAGTGCGACTTCTGTAATCAACCAAAAACCCAAGAGTCGCAAAAAGGGGCCATAGATCGCCCAGATTTAGCGATAATGACCTCAATAATGCTTTGAGCGTTCTTCATGCTTGAGTTAGCAACTTGAATAAAGTACTATGTCAGTTTTCTCTGTGAAAATCTGAGAAAAATGACCAATTCTACAAGACAGAAAGCTTCTGTCCTAATTTTAAGGTGCACTCATACAAAGGTGTCATGAAATATTCAGTCCCCCCCATAAATCCTGTTTCCCTTGGATAGTTTGTAATGCCTGATCAGAAGTTGTAGCTGATCACGTAAATACAGTCAGTAAATACATTATTACTTGTGCTGAATATGTTATTATCTTGATGTAGCTTTGGTTATATCATGCAATATGTCATATAGCACAAAATTAATTGATTGATGTATTTTCATGCTTAAGACTACATAAATCTTCATGCGATATTGTAGGATTTCCAACAAGGCACCTATAGAATAGAATGTCCAAAAGAACTGCTTTTAGCCAATGGAATTGCTTCAGAGTCCAAGGGGAACATGATTTAAATGGGGGACTGAATATTGCATGACACAAGCCAGTATGGCATTCGGACCCATACTGACACCTAGTGGTGTGGATGCAGCATCATGCAAAAGCAATCATTTTCGGTGACTGGTGCCATTGTAGAAATACTGTCTTTGCAGTTAGCCATGATTAATTTATTCTGTGAGTAAAAGTGTTTGATAATGGGGGGTTACCAAGATTTTTGCTGGTCATGTGATCCTAAGTCTTTCTAGCAAGTCAGTCCACTGGCGGCCACCTTTAGAACACTCCAGGGGAACACCGAAATCTTATAAATGGTTGGTCAAGATTACGATCAAAGAACACATTTCAAATCATCGATAACACTGGAATCAAAAATTGTGCTTCTTTATCTCAGTTTACTTTAAAAAACACAATGTTCCCAACTTATATAGCTAATGCGCATGAGTGTCCTTAAGTTGATTGACAGGCGATGTCTGTATCTAAAAAGTGATTGGCTCTTTTACCTGTAAGGCAAGACTTCCTTTCTACATCCGTTGACCATTGGGCGTTCTAATTTCTCCCATTCATTTTAATAGAAGTGGCTCGTCTCTGCTAAATAGTCTCTGATGTGATCTCAACATGGCGGCCTCCATGAGGCAACCCAGCTCCATGTAAAATAAACAGCTTTTATTGGGCTACTTAAAAGACTGCAGTCTTCATCTCATGTGTACATGATTTTAAACATTTTAAAAATAAACATCAAAAGTACCATTAATTTCCTAAAGGGAAAAACTTTTTAATAATGAAACAGTTATTATTATTACTCAGTATCAATTATTACCATTACGTACACACAGACATGGAAATGTTGATGCATGCTCCTAAAATATCCATAGATGCAATAATGTCAAGGTTAAAGTTCAGAGAATGTGACACAGGGCAGGCATGAGGGGAGCTTTTAAAGCAGTTTATGGTCCATCAAATTGGTAAAGGGAAATCAGCTCTGGCACTGCCAAAGGTGAATGCTGAGCTGCATGCTCTGCAGGGAGTAGACCTGAGCAGTCTGCACCTCATTATTGCAGGGCTCATTACCAGTCCGTTGTTTTTCAGAGTAAACTCATTTATAAATAATTAAAAGCTGTGCTTGCTTATCTGAACAAGATAGCCACATAGTTTGAAAATCTTGTAAGTGATAGAGGATAGAGAGAGGAAGACATTGAAGACTTTTAGAGGGTGAAATCTAAAGGAAAATGGCAGGATGTGTATAGGGGTGACAGACAGTAATAATGAGCAATAAATAAATATGAAAATGAGGTTAAAAATGACACTCTCTTTAAATGAGGAACTAATTTAATGCTTTTACAGCTGTTTCTGCTCAAGATCACATGAAAAATTCCAGAGCACGATTATCTATTTAGTCTACTGTGCACATGCGGAAAACAAGATGTTTCCTATACGTATCCTATATAGAGTATCTGTCAATGTCCGCGAAAGTAAATAGGGCCATGTGGAGATGCTCATGATTACTGTCAGATTTCTCACTGTGGAGTCCAAAAATACTATTCGACTTTATTATGAAAATGCGAAAGTTACATGTTGTCTGTCTGTCTGTCTATCTATCTCTATGTCTCCCCTCTTTATATTCATCTTGCACAAAGACACATGAAATAACGCTTAATTTTAACAATAGAACTTTTTCACAGAATGTGATGAAGCCTTATTTATCAGCGTAAATCTAAATTTATATTACACATTTTTTAAATATTGAGTGAAAATTTAGCTTTGTGATATATTTCCCTGGAATTTTATATATACAGGTGCATCTCAATAAATTAGAATGTCGTGGAAAAGTTAATTTATTTCAGTAATTCAACTCAAATTGTGAAACTCGTGTATTAAATAAATTCAATGCACACAGACTGAAGTCGTTTAAGTCTTTGGTTCTTTTAATTGTGATGATTTTGGCTCACATTTAATGAAAACCCACAATTCACTATCTCAAAAAATTAGAATACATCATAAGACCAATAAAAAAAAACATTTTTAGTGAATTGTTGGCTTTCTGGAAAGTATGTTCATTTACTGTATATGTACTCAATACTTGGTAGGGGCTCCTTTTGCTTTAATTACTGCCTCAATTCGGCGTGGCATGGAGGTGATCAGTTTGTGGCACTGCTGTGGTGGTATGGAAGCCCAGGTTTCTTTGACAGTGGCCTTCAGCTCATCTGCATTTTTTGGTCTCTTGTTTCTCATTTTCCTCTTGACAATACCCCATAGATTCTCTATGGGGTTCAGGTCTGGTGAGTTTGCTGGCCAGTCAAGCACACCAACACCATGGTCATTTAACCAACTTTTGGTGCTTTTGGCAGTGTGGGCAGGTGCCAAATCCTGCTGGAAAATGAAATCAGCATCTTTAAAAAGCTGGTCAGCAGAAGGAAGCATGAAGTGCTCCAAAATGTCTTGGTAAACGGGTGCAGTGACTTTGGTTTTCAAAAAACACAATGGACCAACACCAGCAGATGACATTGCACCCCAAATCATCACAGACTGTGGAAACTTAACACTGGACTTCAAGCAACTTGGGCTATGAGCTTCTCCACCCTTCCTCCAGACTCTTGGACCTTGGTTTCCAAATGAAAACTTGCTCTCATCCGAAAAGAGGACTTTGGAACACTGGGCAACAGTCCAGTTCTTCTTCTCCTTAGCCCAGGTAAGACGCCTCTGACGTTGTCTGTGGTTCAGGAGTGGAATACGACAACTGTAGCCAAATTCCTTGACACGTCTGTGTGTGGTGGCTCTTGATGCCTTGACCCCAGCCTCAGTCCATTCCTTGTGGAGTTCACCCAAATTCTTGAATCGATTTTGCTTGACAATCATAAGGCTGCGGTTCTCTCGGTTGGTTGTGCATCTTTTTCTTCCACACTTTTTCCTTCCACTCAACTTTCTGTTAACATGCTTGGATACAGCACTCTGTGAACAGCCAGCTTCTTTGGCAATGAATGTTTGTGGCTTACCCTCCTTGTGAAGGGTGTCAGTGATTGTCTTCTGGACAACTGTCAGATCAGCAGTCTTCCCCATGATTGTGTAGCCTAGTGAACCAAACTGAGAGACCATTTTGAAGGCTCAGGAAACCTTTGCAGGTGTTTTGAGTTGATTAGCTGATTGGCATGTCAAAATATTCTAATTTTTTGAGATAGTGAATTGGTGGGTTTTTGTTAAATGTGAGCCAAAATCATCACAATTAAAAGAACCAAAGACTTAAACTACTTCAGTCTGTGTGCATTGAATTTATTTAATACACGAGTTTCACAATTTGAGTTGAATTACTGAAATAAATGAACTTTTCCACGACATTCTAATTTATTGAGATGCACCTGTATATATATATATATATATATAAAAGAATTACCAGTTGCGAAGAGGTTTCTATTACAGCTGCTGAGAGAGTGACTAAAAGTCTTAATCCATCACTCTCTATTTTTTTTCCTCTTCTGGAAAGTCATTTAAACTTAATAGTGGATTTTTAGGGGTCCAAGCACAGAAGGTGCAGGAAACCTATTGTATTTATTCCGATTTTCTTCTTCATATTTTTTTTTCTGCCCTAAATGTGTCTGGGCGTCAGAGACCGTAAATCGTAGAGATTCCAAACTTGGCAGGATGGTTCCAAATCCTAGCATGATTCAGCAGAGTCCCAATATGAAAAGTTATCAAAGGAATTTAGAAATTCTGATTTATCTTCAAACGGTACGCCAAAACGTTCATAATGGGTGTGGCCACTTTTACTAAAATGGTTATAACTCTTGAACATATTGAGATATTATCACCAAAAACCAATCAGCTTTCAGCAGCTTTTAAAGTACATTTTCAAACAAGATATATTAAACAGAGATTGTCTACTAAAAAGAAAAACTAATTCACAAAACATCTAAAGCAATAGAAATTAAACATACAATAAATGAATAAACATGAATAAAAAATAAAATAAAATAATTGTCACCTTCAGGAAATCAGGAGGTAACTTATAAAGAAACCATAATTTTTTAATCAACAGAGCAGTTTTAGCGGCTTTCTCATTAAATGATGAACAAAGAGAGTAATAGAATAACTTAAGATCAACACAGAAAAGCCTAAAATTGGCCTTAGAATCAGTGACTTTACATTTATGGAGATGAAAATGGCCACAGAGTGTTAGCAGTTTTAACCTGTCATCCATTTCCTTTGTCCCTGAGTCCCAAATCAAAAACAATACATTCATTATTTCAAAAATAAAAAAGTTGAAACATGTTATTCAGACCTCCTCATTCTAAACAACTTTGCCTTAAGCACCATTGGTTTGAAACAAAACGTTCAATAAATACTTGAGATTATTTTAAAAGATTACTTTTTCGAACTATTTGTAGGCCGTTCGCCCGATCGGAACCAAACCAGTGCAGAAACATTCTCTGGATTCCCAAAATGAAAAGTTATCAAAGGAATTGTAAAATTGTAATTTATCATCAAATGGTATGCCAAAACATTTATAATGGGTGTGGCCACTTTTACTAAAATGGTTATAAATCTTGAACAGATTTAGATATTATCACCAAATTTGGTACACTTATGTATGAGGTCATTCTGAGGACACACAAAAATATTATGCACCTCTGCCTCTTGGTGGTGCTATAATGGTTAAAAACAAAAATGGCTCTAACTACGGAAACGTTGGTCCGATTGACTTGAAATTTTGCATGCAGTTTATTTGTCCAAGGTGTCATCAAGGAGGACAGTCACATATTTTGAAAAACATGGCCACCATCGGCCGATCAGCTTTCAGCAGCTTTAATATAGTCAGTTTGTGTAATTTGGCATCCACTGCCTCATTTCTGTCAATTCTGATTATTTTGGTTTTTTCTTCACATGTGCTTGGACCCCGATGATTGCCGCTTACGGCTATATTTTATTTTGGTCTTGGAGCAAATGGGTAAGTGAAAATAATATTTGCTGTGATCTCCCATTCATTGCTGTCGAATTTTACCCTGCAAAAACATTACAAAACCCGGAGTGTGAAAAAGGTCTATTACTCTCCCTGTTGAGTCCCATGCCAAGCATGCTGAGAACTAGAAATCCTCTGTCCAGTTTCAGTTAACCAAACAAAAAATATAAATGTTGTCCAAACACTAATGAATTAAGTAAAGCTGACAATACACTTTTTAGTTGAATCAACTTTTATATAAGTTCCCTTGGTTACTTGAATTCTTTGGGTAATATGAACAAATGAAGATTGAGTAAAACTGATGATAGTGAAAGTTTTTTTTTTTTTTAACATAGCTTCTGTAGTTAAAGGTTTCATGGAAAAGTATGCAAATTTTTTTTTTTACTCCCTTAAAGATATGAATGAAATAAGTGTCCTGAGATATCTCACCGGTCTCTGTGACAGCTTTAGACTTTGTAAACAACAAACAAAAATTGGTCCGTGGACCGCGGACATTGACGCTTTTCACCTGTCAATCATTTTGCTCGTTTTCATAGGGTTGTATTTAAAGCGGTTCACTGAGGGTATGATTCACAATGTTTGTCAGTTGAGGGTGCTATTGTGCCACTGTTGAATTTGACAGCCACAGGAACAAACAATGCTGCACTTTTGCTCAGTTTTGGTCTCAAAATGATCTTTGGAGGGTGGTGTTTTGGAATGAGGAGGCATGGCTAATTCAACGGCTCAGACATGTGAAAGCTTCAGAATGATAAATTCACTTACAGCACCTTTAACTCTAGCTTATTCTCTTGAAACACAGCATTGTGGTACTATGAATATTGTTAGTGCCTATATGATACATATTCCTCATTTTTTAATCGCTATGGATAAAATTGTCTGCTACATGATTAAATGTCATTATGAATGATAGTATATATGTTGGTTTGATGATTCGATGTGATATTTTGATAAAAATAAAAAAACAACACACAAAGTTTAATAACATCTCGTAGTCTTTAATTATCTTTTTTTTTAGAGCTGTCACATAGCAACAGAAAAAGTAATACACATAGCTCCCTGAAAGAGAAGCCTTACATGAAAATATCGATCTTAAATCCACCAAAATAAATACTGAGTTTGCAAAAGTTCTACAACTTGTTGGGAGATTTACAACACATTCACGCTTAGAACTTTTGCCTTCAGGGCTTTGAGGTGTTATAGAATGGTTTGTATGTGAGGCTGTGCATGGAAGTTTTAAGGAGGCTGGGGGCATTAAAATATGGAACAATTCCACATGAAATTCTGACTTCAATTACTACACTGAAGGTCCAGTATCTGGGCATGAAGGTTTTGGGAGAGCTCTGAATGATACTTCTGTCATATCTGACACACCACGTCTTTTGGCCCACTCTTTTAGAAGCAATAATTAATGGCTCATATAGGAGTATTTTAAGTACTGTCATGGGTAGGAAGTTTACATTTTTCCCCCAAATCTATACATATCCATCTGGGCTCATAACACAATATATTCCCTTTTCATAACTCAAGGGAGATCTGTTGTCTGCTCTTAGCTCGCAGTTCCAAATTCTAATTTAAACAAAGTGATGAGATCCAAACAGTAATTGAAAGGAAATTGTGCAAGCTGTTTGCTCTTGTAACCAACAAAGCTGCTTACAGTTAAAGGAATAGTGCACCCAAAAATTAAAACATTTTGTCATCATTTATGTTTTCTAAAAACAAAAAATATTTATGTTGTTCTAAAACTGTACAACTTTCCTTGTTTAGTGGAAAACAAAATTAGATATTTATATTATTATATACAATAAAAGATCAGCTTGGGGGGCCTGGGTAGCTCAGCGAGTAAAGACACTGACTACCACCCTTGGAGTTCACGTGTTCAAATCCCAGGGCGTGCTAAGTGAATCCAGCCAGGTCTCCTAAACAACCAAATTGGCCTGGTTGGTAGGGAGGGTAGAGTCACATGGGGTAACCTCCTCGTGGTCACCATAATGTGGCTCGCTCTCGGTTGGGTGCATGGTGAGTTGTGCGTGGATGCCGTGGTGGATGGCGCGCGGTAAAGTGCTCAACAAGCCATGTGATAAGATGCGCGGGTTGACGGTCTCAGATGCAGAGGCAACTGAGATTTGTCCTCCGCCACCCGGATTGAGGCGAGACACTATGCCACCACAAGGACTTAGAGTGCATTGGGAATTGGGCATTCCAAATTGGAGAAAAAAAAAAAAGAAAAAGATCAGCTTGGACATTCAACTAATGTTCTCCTTAGGCGTTCCATGGAAGTAAGAAAGTTTTTAAGTTTGGAATGACATGAAGGTGAGTAAATAGTGACAGAATTTTAATTTTTGGGTAAACAATAATGACAAATTACCTTTAAATCAAAGGATGCTACATAACTGAGTGTGTAAAAATGAAAACTGAAGGTCAGTAATTTAGACATTAAATATCTCTATCAGATCCTTGTGGGTGGATGGCTTGCCAGGGAAATCCTTTGATTGTACGTTACAACCTTACAAAAAACTTTTTCTGCAATATTTTCAACCACTACCAGCATTTAATTGTGTTAACTTGCACAGTTTCACTGCAAATCACAATGATCATGTACGTCCGCGAGATGGCTGTGAAGGCACAACCATCCACATGTTGGATTGTTAAAAAACAAGTAGCCTGACAGCTTATCTGGACATTGCTTTGAATTACATTTTGGAATTCATGGTCAGCGTTTACTGATATACCAAACTGAAAGAAGAGATGCATCAGACTAAAACATTTAAAGGAACACACAGACCACTATCAAATTTCTTGCATAAAAATATATTCCTATGTACAATAAACTTCAAACAAAGCTCTAGCTTTAGAAATTAAATATCAGTTGATAAAAACATATGAACATGAAAAAAGAAACCAAAAGTGGGCATTCCCTAGAACTGGGTAATGTAGCTAGCTTTGTTTGCAATACAGGTCAGAATTACAAAAAATAAAGCCATAATAGATTCTTCCGTTGGCTGAACAAATTGCAGTCTCTTTCTCTCATTCGGTCTCATTTGTTACTTCATCACATTACCACGCATATCACTCCAACAAATGATTACATTATGAAAACTGATCACCAATGTCATATTCATTCAACTTTCATATTCTTCAAATATTAGTTTGGTCTGCAATAATATATTTGTGACCAGAATACTGAATGACTTGTGGATACAATAATTTTTATATTATAAAAGTGCTACAAGTGCTTTATTTGCAGGAGAGGTCGCCATTTGAAAATAATCAGGAAAACGATGCATGAGGATAGTGCTGAGATGTACGTTTGATATTTGTTGTTGTTGTATGTATTATGTTAACGTCATTGTCATAGATGTGTCAAGTAGAAAGTCAGTACTTCCCTGCAAAATAATGAAAAACTTCACTTTTCCCTCATGAAACTGGCTGACACATACAGAAAAACATAATTTTTTAAAAAATATTTACATTTCTTAGATCAATTCAAACAACTATTTGTGTACTGAAAGGCAAGTGCTAAAATTAGGAATTGTTCTGGGTCAGTACTGATGTGTTGGACACTTTAAGGAGCAAATATATTTAGGCCCTCAGCTCTGGAAGTCAGCTTTATAATGGCACATCACTGCTTATGGAGTGCTTAGTTTAAGAAAAAATATATTTGAGAAATGTATGTATATATGTATGTAAATATATATATAACAATTCTTTTAAGGTCATTCAATAGGTTTGTGTGAGGAACAGGCATAAATTTATGTCATTATATGCACTGAAAATCTTCCCCCTCAGTCGCAGCTCTTAAATCTCATTTGCACTTCCACATATTCAAACTTAGCACCTCAAGATGCGTCGCTAAAGCCATTAGTTCTTTGGTGTCTCGTGACTAATTTGAATACACAAAAGCATGAATGAAATTTGGTCACACTCTATGGTCATTTTATGTAGAAAAGAGGCTTGGAAGAATTAAGTCAGTCAAACTGGTTTGGAATGACATGAGAGTAATTAAAAGAAGACAGAATTTAAATTTTTGGGTGAATTATCCCTTTAAGAAAGTCTGCAAGAACAACTTCAGATTTCTGTAGATATTTTTGCCCAAAACCATTACAACCACTCGGCCTCAAGGTAACCCATGGTCATTTTTGGCTAAGGCCAGTGCCGTTTAAGACATAGTAGTTGAAATTTGGCCCTGGTTGCTGTCACCAAAGGTTTTGTTTGTAGACCCTGACACATTCTCAGTAATAGAGAGTCACCAGGCATCATGTAGCTAAAGCACTCTTATAAATACTGTGCATGCTAGTGACTTGTAATGCATGGGAAGCACAATCCTGACCTGACTGAGAATGGTTTACAAGCCAACAGCATGAAATTTTTGTCTGTGACCAGTACAACTCATTGCTCAAAGAGCCTTAGATGTCTTACAGTACATAAAGGAGATTTCAATTCATATATATATATATATATATATATATATATATATATATATATATATATATATATATATATATATATATAATCAATTTTCATGGCTAGAAGAAAAATGTGTTATCTTGCCAAAATCCTAGGTATAAGGATGATGCATCTGTGTCTAAAACTAAAATATACTTAACATTATGTTTTTATAAAATAATTTGGTGGTGCATCTTTGGAATAAATTGTATTCACCAAAAGGCATAATTTCTGCTGCATTCCTTGTCATACAAGTGTGTACGCAGACACTGGAAAGATCTCTCCCCACCAACATACAGAAATTTGATGATTTATTCTTTGATCTCACAATTAAATTATTTTCTTTCATTAAAGGCCTTTCTTTTTACTTTAAAATTTTAAATTCAATTGAAATTCCATATTGTTTTAAAGCATCAACTGTTGGTCTGAGATTTCATAGCTGAAAAGATGAAAAGAAAAACCAATCCCTTAACAGTGCTCCCAGCTGTACCTCTTAATACTGTGGTGTGAATGTTTTTGAGTCTTAACTATCTTTTATTTAAAGAATAAAACTAATCTGGATCTTCTGAACAAAGTGTCATTTTTTCTGCAGTACCTTTCAGAAAGTGCGATCCTGACTCTGGATCTAATGAAAGCCTCTCCAGATAAAGCTTGTAAGATGTTTTGGGTTTGGAAATTGCATTCCCAGGGGAACCAATAAAAAAAAAAGAAGAAAAACATATTGTGGAATTTTTCACCACCATTCCTTTACAATGGAAATACTCATATCCTAAAATATAGACCAAATACCTTTGGCAACATTGTTCTTTCCTTTATTGTTCACCAGCTCTTTGAGCAAATACTTTAGTCTGCCTCCCAGAATGTAAGTCCTGAAATGCTCGGGTCAGGTTTGAGCTGCAGGCAGGGTGGTATGGAATGGCACCTTCCAGTGATGGTCCTCATTAGAGGGTGACTTGTGTCAGAAACATGACTCCTGGGACTCTGTATCATTCTGTACTGACAGTTTCTCATGTTCAGTGTGGTTTCCATTGTGAAGAACTGAATACCTGAAAGAAAAAAAAAAAAGAGACACTACTTCACTACTAAATTCAACTGTAACATTTATAAGCACCTTCCAATCACATATTCATCTCTCTGCTTGCTTCAAGAAGAATTCTGAAGTGAACTGGAAGAGCTGATCAGCAGATATGTGGCATAATATAATAAATCATGTAACCTCTACAGTGCTGAAAAGCTTGGTTGCCATTGACCAAATATATCTGAGACAGTTGGGTTTGGCTCTGGTATTTATTTATATTTCCCTGAAGAGCTATTGTTGGAAATATAATAAATATAAAAAAATGGCTTTTCAGCAAGTATACAGTCCTTACTGCAGTCACTATTGTCAATGGTGATCATCATATATCATTATAAGGTGCATTATAAGTGCTTTCCATATTAAAGGGATTTATACAGTAGCTATACAGGGATTCAGATCAGATGTGCATACAGTGTGAAGAATTTATGTTTTTTTTATTCTTACAGCTGAAGTGTGTAATATTTGTGCCACTAGAATCATCAAGTGGAATTGCAAATATAATGACTGCTTTCAAAGAGGTTTCACAAATACTCGCCCTCGCTTCCATTGGTCAGCTAAACAGATTGGTTGAGCCAATGTTGCTGTGTCGGGCTGGTTGGGATGCTCAAACAAACAGAGCAATGTTTTGATAGCGCCACAGAGCCACACACTGCGTCTAAAATCGAGTACTGTCAGAGTATGTACTGTATTTGATGAAGAATGCACTTCTCGGCTTTTTCTTTTAGATGAACCGCTATTTACATTGTCATTTGCGGTGTGGGTCGGGAATCAATAGGCATGGGAAGACTGCGGGTCATTTAGCCAAGGCAATGTTTTTAAATGTCAAATAATGTTTATCTTTCTCATCTTTTTTCTGTTAATTATCACCACAACGTTAGGCTATATGTCTATTTTTCTTAAATGCTCCAACTAAGAGTGCCTAATGTTAGTTTGATTGCTTGAGTGACGTGAGCAAATAAACCATTTTTGTCTACCTGATATAGTAGATTAATTTTAATGCGTGTGTGGTTCGGGTCGCGGTCCTTATGTTAAACGGGTCAGGACAGGTACGGAATTAAATTAGTGCTGCTGTTGGATAACGGGTTGGGTGTTCTGTTAAGTACTGTGGGTGCAGGGGGGTGCGGGTTTACAAATCAGGACCTGTGCAGGACTCTGACGTAACATCTCCTCAGCTCCTGAGGGATAATGGGATAGTAAAGTGTCCAGTCGGTCTGCTCTTCAGAATCTTGCCGAAAATAGCAGGTCTTTCAGGTATTTCTCACTTACTGTTTTATGAATACTGAGGATTCGGACATACTACACCACTGGCATACTACATACTGTAGTAGAGAAGTATGGATATTCAGACACAACGACAGTGTTTACAATTTTCATGGAATCAGCCTAAAAATTTATAACTTATAGTTGGGTATGTTAACCGGGGATAGGAGAATGTATTTTTACATTGAAAATATTACACATTTCACCTTTAAATCAGATGGAAACCTTAACACCTTGTGTATTCCAGCACCCTAAAAGAAATGGTGACCCTGTGAAATGGTTTGAAACCTGCTGGAAAAACATTTGTGCATCTAGATGACCTATGTACAATATTTCTTGCTTTGTTAAACTACTGAAGCAGAACATATTGCCCTACTGTTGCACACTGCTCAGCTTCCTCAGTCTGTAGCCGCACCAGCCATGAACTCCCATTTCTTACGGGCCAAGAAAAAAATCATTACAATCTCTGTTCATAAACAAGCAAATTCAAGGCAATTCCTGTGGGGCAATTGGGCATGAAATTTACCTGGGAAAAAGATTAAAAAGAAAAAGCTCTCAAAAGTCACCAGTGTTCTGGGATTTAGAAAGGAAACGTGCAACAGCTTTTCAGTGAAGCAGAACCCAAAATTGCTGCCACATTGCAGCTTTCTAACAGTAGTTTGCCATAAGATGGCCCTGCACGAGCCAAGCAAAGCCTGCAAACATACAACACTCCCCACTACACTTCAGTAATGTCTTGATCATGCTGGTACATCCAGTCTATACATTAGCTGGCTGTATTAGAGGGAGAGCTCATTAATTTACATGAGCATTAGCTTTGGGTCTTACACACACAGAGGTAGGATCTACATCACTCATTCTAAAGACTTTATTCTTAATTATGTGTGCCTGTGCACCGGGAAACTGCAGTGCCAGTCACACAAGCAAGACTAAACAGATCCCTGAAGAGTGACAGGAGAGAAACAGTGGTATAAGTTGGACTTAACCACCAGAGACCCAATCATTGATATGAATTATATATTTCCTTTTCCCCCTTGAAAATGTTTTAGGAAATTACCTGTAACAGAGATAATGTTTATGCATCATGCATTTTCTTTAGGGTAAAGGGAAAAATGGGTTATCAAAGTTGCAAAATGTCACTATTTTTATTATTAAGTATACAAGCACACATGCTTTTACTTTCTTATAAATCTCTCCCAGCAAGCTAGGAAGCTGAAATGTGGATTTATTCATGTCAAGGCAGCCCTCAGACGCACTCTAAAGTTTAATGATCCTGGGATATTCCTACACATCATTAACCCTCCTGTAAATTACACTGAAATATGCATTTAAAAAGAGGCCTTAAATAGTTGCTTTGACCTTCATAAACGCTTTCCCATAAAGCTATAAGGCTGAAATGTAAGTATGTTCACCCCAGAGCCATCCTGTGACACTCAAACTCCTTTTACAATACTGTATTTGTTGACAATTTACTGAATGAGCACTGTTTGTGTGAATTACATTGAAAATGTGTTGACTGCAATGGTGCATTTGTGTAATATTTGAGAAAATGGTCTCAATTGTAATGTTTTATTGAGATTTTGCCTTTCGCTATTCACGGTTGTGATTTTGCTACAGTGGGTGTCTGGAGATTAAACATTACATATATATTTTTACTACATATGAATAGGCCTATGCATGAAACGATATGAATACTATAATAAATATATAGGTTTGTTCACCTAAGTGCTGCTATATATTACTTTATGGTTTATCAAAAAGACAGTAGCTAGTGTGTTTTCTTGTATGTGCTTTATATGACTAATCGAATATTTACAATATTTACAGTAATGTGCAAAAGTCTTAGGCACATAAGATGTTTCACAAAAACATCTGTCTTAAGATGGTTATTTCTATCTTCAGCTTCAGTGTGTCAATAGAAAATATACATTTTAGACTCCCAAACATTCCAAACAGAATAGAAACAAGAACAGGGAGCCCTGCAACAGATGGCATGTCACCCACAGAGCCCCCCACTGAACATCGAATCAGACTGGGATTATGTGAAGAGACAGAAGCAATTGAGACAGCCTAAATAGATAGAAGAACTGTGGCGATTTGTGGTTTACTGGACTTTGCACGACGTTAACTGATAAATGAAAAGTATTTATGGCATTTTTTTTTAAGAAATCCTCACTATGCAAAGTTTTTCATAAATGTGATAACCTAGTAATTTCAGGCTTTCCTGACATTAGTGGCTCTCCACGCTCACTGATGTATGAAAATGAGAGCAGCTATAACCTAAAACAAGTTAGATCTGAGCTTTACCGTCTGCCCAGTCATGAAGAGCAACAATGTAACAAAGAGTTAAAATTTTGTAAAGTGAAAATGAATGACCAACAGTGACAAAATATGTATGAATTTATCACAGTTATTGGTAGGGACAAATATAGGTTTTTTTTTTGACATTGATAGGCATGGTACATGCCAAAATGCAATGTTCCCTCTAAGCAGCATGTGTGCAGCACTTCTGATTTTGCTCCGGTGAAGACAGAAAAAAATTCTATGCAGAAGGCAGACTTAAAAATGTCTGGGAAAAGCTAGAAATGTCTTGAATTATAGCTAAATGAATGGACAGCAATTGAACTGGAGTCCATCTACATGTCCACTCATTTTCAGAATGGAACTGAAGCTGTGAGCGTAAATATGCAGCAGCAATTATTAATTTGCACGATATGGACCTCGTCTTCAACAGTCAGAATATTTCAAGTTTACAGCAGCACCATAATTTAAAACTAATGACTGTGTCCAAACATACAACATTATTATTTTTCTGCCTTGCTTTCTCCAGGTAATGACTTATTTTTCTTGTAATCTCGACGAAACAAGTTTGTGACAAGGAGGAGGGCGGAGCTGGGCCGTGACTAAGCACGCCCGGCCCCCAATTGGGCTAATCAGCCAAGGAGAGTGATAAGTGCACTGGGATGCGGCAGTTCGAGAGAGAGAGAGAGCCACATGCAGCTGCCGTGTGTGTGTTTGTGTTTGTGTCTTTTTGTTTAAATTAAATATTATTTTGACCGTTCAGCCGGTTCCCGCCTCCTCCTTTCCCATTTTTGACCTTGTTACATTGGTGCCGAAGCCCGGGAAGGAGGAGGGATGTGCTGTCGTGGAGTTTGCCACTGCCATCCGCCCAAAGGAGTAGCTGCGCCATCTGCCGGGGGACAGAGGAGTCGCTGCCAGCCGCCTGGACGCGGAGGAGGGGCTCGCTGCTGGCCGCCTGGAGCGGTGGAGCCGCTGCCAGGGGCGGAGGGGCTCCCTACCGGCCGCCAAAATGCGGAGGGGCATTCCATCTGCCAGGGGTCGGAGGACTTGCTCCGGTTCACCTGTGGAGGAGCGGCTGTCGTCCGCCAGAGGGTGGAGGAGTGGTTGAGGACCAGGCAACGGCGTGTCTGGGAACTGGCAAGTTTTTTTCTCTCTCTCACTGTCGCTCCGCCTTGCCCTTTCCCTCTCCTCTATTTTTTTTCCTCCCCTCGTCCCCCTCCCCAGCTCTAGAGAGGTGGGGAAAAGCCTGCCAGCAGGCGGGGCCAGAAGGGCAGTGTGTCCCCCCCCCTGATAATTATAACTATCATTCTGGCACACTTAGTTTAATATTTATTCATTTTTCCACACCCTCAATAAGTTAGTCTACCAAAATGTTATAAATAGCCTAATAAAGAAATGTCTTTTAATTTTCACTTCTTTTGCAATGCATATTGACGTCATTAAAATCTGTTGAGCTGTTCATTTGCATTTGTAGTTGAGAAAACCAAAAGAGCAAAGACTACATACATTGCTCTCAGTGTGAAATAAAGGCAAAGAATCGTAAGGAATTTACTTGCATTAATGTCACAGCAATACCACGGCAAGGCTCATTCGAAATAAACTGGCCAGTGAACTACTGGTCTGTGTTCTGCATATGTTTTGCAATTTAGAGTGGCTCACTGTTGCTTTCGACATATTTGAACGTCATGGTTACTTGTGTAACCTCCGTTCCCTGATGGAGGGAATGAGACATTGTGTCGATGTAGTGACAATAGGGGTCACTCTTGGGAGCCCGAGACACCTCTGGTCTTTGATAAAAGGCCAATGAAAATTGGCGAGTGGTATTTTCATGCCACTCCCCTGGACATACGGGTATAAAAGGAGCTGTATGCAACCACTCATTCAGGTTTTATGCTGAAGAGCCGATATAAGGTCCGGCCATTTCAGCGAGTAGTTCGGTGTTGTGGCTGGAGGGACACAACATCTCGTTCCCTCCATCAGGGAACGGAGGTTACACAAGTAACCATGACGTTCCCTATCTGTCACTCACTCGATGTTGTGTCGATGTAGTGACACTAGGGGTCCCTATACGAAACACCACAACTGGCTGAACTGTGTTATGTGAACTGGTGGTGTGTGGTGGGTAGACTACTGTATGCCACAAAGCCAGCACACCAGGTCGACACGTAACCTCCCCAAACATAGTTATGAGTGTCGAACAGCCCTTTTGGGACAAATTAGCTACCCAAACGATAGAGACAGGCTAACCCAGTCGTGGCCTCTTTTCCCCTTCTTTTTTTCCACTCCCTAAAAAAGAAGGGGGATTATCCGACTGGGCCGCCAGGTCCCTCCCAAGGGGAAGACACCGCGGAGACCACAGCTCGCCCAAAGAAAGGGGGGGATATTTAAGTGGAAAAATACATCACATGGTCTTTCCGACCATGTGGAGAGTCTTCAAGGTAGATCCTACCCAAAGGGGGAGGAGTTATTACAAACATGGAGACTGGGGCAGAGGGGCTCTGCCCAAGGAAGACGCAGTTTGCCAACAGGGAAATGAATTAGCGGAAGATATATATCGCATGGGGTTAGCCTTACAGGGACCCGCCACATGCGGAGCACCTACCCCAGAACAGGATTCTTAGTTAGCACGTGTACTGGGCCAGCAGCGAGTCTCTCTGAAAACTCGACTGCCACAGGACTCAGAGGAAGTCAACCAGGGAACAAAGTTTGTGAACACTACTGGGAATTAATGGCGCACGTCTTCAGCTCAAAAGGAGGTGGAAGGCACTATGTGCAAGCGATACACCCGGCTGGCTATCCCGGGCTTATCCGCTTGTGTTACATGCCATTACCTGGGACGAAACCGGTTCCACCCAGAGGCTGTAGAACCTTGCAAAGGTGTTGGGTGTTGCCCAGCCTGCTGCTCTGCAAATGTCTGTAAGAGAAGCACCCCTGGTCAGGGCCCAGGAAGCCGCTACACCCCTGGTAGAATGGGCTCGTAGCCTTACCAGGGGCGGCATGTCCTGGGCGTGATATGCCATAGTTATGGCGTCAATGAGCCAGTGAGCGATCCTCTGCTTGGAGATAGCGCTTCCTTTATGCTGTGCACCAAAGCAGACAAAGAGCTGCTCAGAGATCCTAAAGCTCTGCGTTTGATCCAAATAGATGTGTAAAGCGTGCACCGGACACAGCAACAACAGGGCTGGGTCTGCATCCTCCTGGGGCAGTGCTTGCAGGTTCACCACCTGGTCCCTAAAAGGGGTCGTGGGAACCTTGGGTACATAGCCCGGTTGGGGTCTCAGGATCACGTGAGAGTAACCCGGACCGAACTCCAGGCACGTTTCGCTGACAGAGAATGCTTGCAGGTCTCCTACCCTCTTGTTGGAAGTGAGCGCAGTCAGGGGGGCAGTCTTCAAGGAGAGTGCCTTATGCTTGGCTGACTGCAAAGGCTCAAAGGGGGCTCTCTGAAGACACTGAAGAACTACAGAGAGGTCCCATGAGGGAACGAGGCGTGGTCTAGAGGGATTCAGCCTCCTGGTGCCTCTTAGGAACCTGATGATCAGGTCGTGGTTCTCAAAGGACTTACCGTCAACTGCGTCGTGGTGTGCTGCTATGGTGGCAACGTACACCTTCAAGGTGGAAGGGGACAGCCTCCCTTCCAACCTCTCCTGCAGGAAGGAAAGCACTGATCCGACTGCGCATCTCTGGGGGTCTTCCCATCGGGAAGAACACCACTAGCGAACAGACGCCACTTAAAGGCATACAGGCGCCTCGTAGAGGGGGCCCTAGCCTGAGTGATCGTGTCTGCCACCGCAGGTGGGGGAAACACATATTTGCGCAGGCCAGGGGGCCAGCTGTGTGCCAGCATGTCTATGCCAAGGGGAGCCTTGGTGAGGGTGTACCAGAGCGGGCAGTGGGATGATTCTTGGGAGGCGAACAGGTCCACCTGTGCCTGTCCGAATCGACTCCAAATCAGCTGGACCACCTGAGGGTGGAGTCTCCATTCTCCCCTGAGGGTAACCTGCCGTGACAGAGTGTCTGCCGGGATGTGAGTGGCTCGCAGCGACTTGAAGTGCTGCTGACTCCAGAGGAGGAGATTGCAGGCAAGTTGTGACATACAACGAGAACGCAGACTGCCTTGGCGGTTGACATATGCTACCGTTGCCGTGTTGTCTTTCCGAACTAACACGTGCTTGCCCTGGATCAACGGCTGAAACCTCCGCAGGGCGAGTAGAATTGCCAACAACTCGAGGCAGTTGATGTGCCAATGCAGTTGCGGGCCCGTCAACAGGTGGCTGCGTGCCTGTTGCAAACAGTGCCCCAGCCCGTTTTGGAGGCGCCTGTCGTGACCACAATGCGCCTGGAGACCAGTTCTAGAGGAACACCTGCCCGTAGAAACGAGAGGTCGGTCCAAGGGCTGAAAAGACGTGACAAACCGGCGTGATGACCATGCGATGTGTCCCGTGGCGCCATGCCCATCTCGGGACAGATGCTCTTTTCCCAGTTGACCCGAAGCCCTAGTCGGCTGAGGTGTGAGAGCACCAAGTCTCTGTGTGCGCACAACATGTCTCGAGAGTGAGCTAGGATTAGCCAGTCGTCGAGATAGTTGAGAATGCGAATGCCCACCTCCCTTAACGGAGCAAGGGCAGCCTCCGTGAAGACGCGAGGAGACAGGGACAGGCCGAAAGGGAGGACTTTGTACCAGTGCAGAGGAGGGAGAACCTGCTGAAATGCACCGTCAGATCCAGCAGAGGTGAATGAACAGTAGAATTCAGCTCAGTGAGCATGACCGTTTGGCTCTGAAGAGAAAATCTGAATGAGTGGTTGCATACCAGCTCCTTTTATACCTGTATGTCCGGGTATTTTCATTGGCCTTTTATCAAAGACCAGAGGTGTCTCGGGCTCCCAAGAGTGACCCCTAGTGTCACTACATCGACACAACGTCGAGTGAGTGACAGATAGGGAACCCTTTATATGTTATACACATAGAAACTTTTAGTCAGAAATGTGGCATATCATTATTTATATTTCATTATAATATTCTTTTTTGCATGCTTATATTATTTTATTTGTTATATATTTTTATTAAGATTATATATATGTATACATAATAGCTCCCAGTTTATTAAATATCAGAGACATTCTTAGTATCTAAGGCAAAACAACAAAACAAAAAACAAAATACTTAACGGTGCCCTCAGTAATTTTTTATTCATTAAAAAAAGTTTAACTCCTAAAGACATGAATTGCAATATATGCAATATATGTAGGAAATCATGAGCACTCACATTAAAATGAAGACTCCAGAGATATCAGTAACTTTATAAAAGCGGTTTTATTCTACACAGAGGACATGAGAGCAGCAATGTTAGAATAACATGACCAGCCGAATACTACTTGCATAATCTCAGTAACCGTCCTGTTATTTGACACTTTCACTTATTGATTAAAGTAATTATGGCTGACTGTGAACACTAAATTTCTACAATGGCATCTGAAACTAAAAACTATTGATTTTAAATGATGCTGCATCCAAGCCGCTAGGTGTCAATGTAAGTCCAACATGACACAAAGACAAAAGTTACATATACATTAATGAGGGTTTATTACAGCCTGGCAGTACAAGGACTGGTACAACAATCTTGGTTTTTAGTTCATTCAATGTTTATGCTTCTGTTTCTTTCATTTTTAATTCATCATTTTGTGCCTGGCGCTTTACAGAAGGGTGGGGTTGAGCATTGTGGGGACTTTGATCATTTTTTTTATCATCACTATGAATTGCATTAACAGTTGGTTATTACTATAAATTACCTTAAATAAAAAGTATTGTGACATTATAGCACGTTAATTTTCAAATGCCAGTTATTCAAGGTAACTAGCAGGGCATTTTTCTAAAGGTAAAATCTGAGCTCACAAAGGCATATTCACGCGTATTTCGGACCGACAACCGTATTTACTATCAAGGGTGACTCTCAAATTGTCCTTTACATATAACAGCATACAAGAGCTGATCAAATAATGTCTATATAATCAGGTAATTAAAGTCAATCCTCTTCTTTTACTTGTGAGTAATGCTTGTAACCATATTGATTGATAACAAAAGTAAATGAAGACTTCGTATTGCATATTTAAGCATTTAATTTTCATTCTTATCTGTTTGCATTTTCGGACACTCCTACTGCTTTTATTCTCTCATATATGAGGTAAACTCTCTGTTTCAGTCCAATGGACCTTACTCACAGAAGCACCATCTTTAATTTTTGAAGAGAATTAGGACAAGGCTGTGAGTGACAGACTTACAGTCTCTTCTCTGGGTTGTACTGTTGTTTTAAGTGTTTTATATCGTTCCACTGAAGTTAACAAAAACTCCAGAAAACATGAGTTGCGGAAAATTAGTTGTCATCTAGGAGCTTTATACATCTTTATACAGTGCATGCCATTGAAGAGACGGTAAGTATATCCCTCAGAACCTCTTTTTCATTCATGTCAAAAATAAAACAAGGCGGTACTCTGAATAAAGTATATACAGGTTTGTTTCTTTCTCCTCAAACACTTAACATGAATTTTGTCTTACTCTCCAACCTCACAACACTGCTATTTTTCTACCATTTTCTGTGAGGTTGACAGCTCTAACATTAGTGATTGACAGCAAAGAATAACATGTGAAGTGTCTCAGGCAATACGTATGTCAATCATGAAAATGCAGCTAATTTCATACAGCACACATGAACCAAACTCGCTCACAAAATTTGCTTGTAACTCCTTAAAATTTAAGCGAGTCACTTTGCTTATAGAATGCTGTTTCCAAACTCTGTGTGAACAGATGTGTATTCAGAACTCAAAACAGGCCTGACAACCCTATTTTACTGCAGTGTGAATGTAGCCATAATTTGTGGTCTTTAAAGGACATGGAGTTTACAGAGGCAAATGTTCATACAAAGACCCAGAGAAGTGAAAATTTCAATTGACAGCTGATAGAATAGGTCTGCTCAATTACAACCCCCCTATTGTTACAATTTAAACAGTACAACTGAGCACAGACTAAAATTAATGCTTCCATTAAATAACAGGCTATTGTCTCCATAATATATCATTATCAATAGAGCAGTGAAAGTAAAGATGTTCTTCTCTTTAAAACAAATACACATCTCAAGGAGGTGGTGATAATGGAATACTTATTTAATTGGATCAGTAAACCATGTTTATCAAGCCGTCTTATCTGATCAATTTACCTCTTTGTAATATAGTTTGTGACATGCACACTATCATTTTAGAGTGATAGAAGATGCAATTCAGGAAAATCTCCCTCCACTGAACTGCTTAGGATTAACCAGCAAAGGCAGGGCAAGATAACTTTCTTTGCTGTCTGATATCATCTGCAATTCCAGGCTCACTTTACAGGAAAAAAGTGTGGCCAATCTATTCAAATCAAGTCATTGCAAGGCACTGCATGTATCTGCTGATGCTGATGTATCACTGCTCTCATTCAGTGACAAACTAACTGGGCCTAATTCTGTCAGACCTCAGAAAATACCTGAAAAGGCTACTCACTTAACACTGTAATACTGTGTTGACATTGATTGTGACCGGCTCCACTTGCTATACTACTTCCAAACGGCTTCCCATGCTGCTCAAAGAGCGCTTCCAAGGATGAAACAGTCAATGGATTTGACAATATTTGTTTACAACATCGACTCTTTGTAGAGATGTTCAAAAATTTTGTTTGAGACCAGTATCGCTGCTCCCTATATGTACATTATGCTGTCTGCGTAGGGCACCAACTCATTACGGGGGCACCACGTTACCTTGGGGGGCACCAGAAACTCCACTGGCTGCCCTTCCTCGCACGGTATATGTTATTCCAGGACACGACAGCACTCACGGAACCCAGACGATCGCCTCGCAGCTCGCATCGCACCTTTCCCCCCTCCCCCGCCATCCGAAAATCGCAGAGCTCTGTGTAGGGCATCAATTTGACCAGCACCGACCCTGTTTAAGATGCTTAGAAGCAAGCAAACAACACATCATTGAAGACACCTATAAATTCCTACTTGGCCTCATAGAAACACATTACTATAGATATGTTTTTGCAAAAGATTTTTTCACTGCAGTTTCCTTTTGAAATGAACACTAGAGGCATTGCAAAAACAATGATTTTATTCCCTTTCATACAAATCACGAATAAAAGTGCATATTATCAGTTCATAAACACTTATATTTCATTCTGTTCCCCAAAAACTGCTTTCTTTTGACATCAAATCACTTTTCACAATTTCCGTGAGATTAGGCTTGAATAGTCTAATGTGTTAAGCCTGCTTTCAGATATACCCGACCCTTGTAGTGGTTGTTCACTTTATGTCGGTCAGATGGCCCCTTCCTGCCTAATTGAATTCTGGTTAAGCTGATCTTTTCAGCAAGGCTGTCAGCCAAAGGATGGTATCAATCTACACTGGACCATGTCATTTCTTCAACTGGCATGTATGTGTGTGTGTTTGTCTGGCCAAAACTGTCTGAGGAAAAGCGCCAGTGCCAATGTTTACCTTATAAACACAACCTGTGTGTGTGTATTCCTGTGCAAGTCTGTCAGAACTCAGGCAAAGAACCAAGACCACAAGGCAGTGCAAGTCCATTTTGCTCAATGTTTGATTAATTTTCCATTACATAGAATAAACTTAACATTAGGCAGAAAAATCTACTTATAAAATTTCACAGGCCCCTCTGAGAAAAGCGAAAGCTAAAGTTAAGGCAAGGACAGCATCGATAAAGAATTGCACTCACATCTCTCAAAATACTCCACTACATGGCAGAGATTACTTCCAATCCAATCATGCTTTTTAGAGGTGAAATTCTTCACATCAGACAGTGACAAATTCCATTAGGTTAGAATAAGCGACTAGCACATGAATAATGGAATTGGCTGGACCAGTTTCTGATCAGTGGGGAAAGCCCTGTAAGCCAGACAGAATAAGATAGCAGCTGGTGTTTACCTGCCTATGCTGTCTCAGGTGACAGCTTATTCTTGGCATTCATAATTCATAATGATGCATGTGAATGCTTGTTTTGCATATGTTAAGTAATTTCAACCAATAAATCACTCATTCAATAAGCTTAATATATTTTTTTCCAAAAGAATATAAATCTTCTGTTGCTTGATTTTCTACATTTTATCCAGTGTTATATTCATATTATTTTATCAATCACCCCTAGAGATATTCCTTATTGTTCAAAAAGTTATTTGAGAGAAAGCATCCATATACTTTAAAAATCGACCATTCCCACAGCAAAGACAAATCACAAATTAGATCTTTTCAACATCGCCATATCTAAATGGATATTTCTGGATATAATATGAAGTCTCCTGAATCTCACATTTTTCTCCTAGAAAAACAAAACAAAACAAAAAACAGTAATATCACAAGTGTCTCCTGTAGAATTTCAGAAGATATCAAACATCTCAAACTGTGCTTAAATCTGACAAGATTTAAGAAAGTCTGCTATCAAAAGTCAATTTCAATATCAGCTCCACATTTCTCAATTATATTATTTCAAGATCCAATTATATGAACTTTAAATCAAACAACTGAGAGCTCCATTTAGTCTTCTGAGCTACAGCATGAGAGCAACTTCTGAGGGGGAAAAAAGCATTTGGGTTTACATGCCACAGAAAATGTATTTTATATCAGTTTATATCAGTTAGTGCTTCATGTGGTAACATCTAAATTAACTGGTTTGATTCAATTAATTTTTTTTTCTTTTTTTTTTTTTTTTTTTTTTTACATGTTTGTATCAACCCGTAAACACGTAACCAACAAGATTGATTAAGGATTTGATCACATAGAAATAATTCCTTAATGTAACAATGGCTGGTTACCATATTTTACAGTGTATAATGGCTTCTAGTCAGTAGTTTTATATTGTAAAAAATTTGCAACACTTCGTGGGATGAGACATTCACTCATAAACCTTTGTCCTTTTTTAGAATTTCAAATACTTTTTGCTTCGAATACAAAGTTGTCATTTTGTGATTTATCTTCGAGCTGGTTGGTTTGGTTCATTGCTTAAAATTCTTTTTTGAAAGTCATTAAGAAAATATAATAGAGAAAAAAAATAGTTCTGAAACCAATACCAGTGAAAAGGCAAACAGACACTTTTTCATTCTATTATGCCGATGTTTATTTCCTGTTACTAAATTTGCCTGTGTTGGATGTGTCATTAAAGTCACCTTAAGACTGCTAATTATTTTAGCATCACAGTATTAGCTGTGCCTTTACGGCATAGCAGGACAGAGGGTTTTGCGGAAAGCACACACTCTCCATTGACAGATCACATTGCCACCAGGTTTGGGGAGTAACGAAATACATGTAATGGGAATACGTTTTTAAAATACAAAATATAAGTAACTGTATTCCACTACAGTTACAATTTAGAATACAGTTACATTCAAAAAGTATTTTGATTACTGAAGAGATTACTTTGCATTTTATTGTCATTTGTTTCATTTAATATTTAGTCCTTTCAGATGGAAAACATTCATACATATAAATGATGCGATCCAAAGTGCATTTGAACAGCGGTGAAACACTTTCTTATGATGTGTTACATTCATACGAGCAGACAGAGAAGTACGTTTTAAGTAATTTTGGAGCAGAAGAAATAGAAATAAACCTTGTTTTATGCTAAGCTAAAATGCTATTTCTAGCCATTTTACATGCACGTTACCAGGCACAATCACATTTTTTTATCAAGAAAATTCATGTTGGATCATAATTACTTTTTTTCTAGTAAGACCTTTGATATTAGGGCAAAATTTGTATTGTTGATAATTTTTGTATTGTTTTCCTGTAAAAATATCTAAAAATCCTTAAAACAAGATCAATTAGATTTATCTTGTTTTAGAAACAACACTTCATAAGATATTTAGGTTTTTCAGAGTGTATTTTTAACATGTGTATTTTGTCTGTACTGGCAGAGTTTTTATAGTCAAAACAAGTGAAAAAATATACCAATGCTGAAGAAGTATTTAGAATACAATACTGACCTTGAGTAATCTAATGAAATACATTACAAATTACATTTTACAGCGTGTATTCTGTAATCTGTAGTGGAATACATTTCAAAAGTAACCCTCCAAATCCAGACTGCCACACTTGTTGGGTTTCCATCCAAAATTCGACTAAAGAAAATATGAATTGTTGCGTTTCCATACACTACGTAATGTGTATTATCATGAGGGAGCCCCTCGTCTAGATGGAGCAGCTGAATGACCTCTCCCTGCTTTGGGGACAGTTTTATTTGCAAAATTGGAGTAAGTAACTAATTTTATTAAATGCATCCACAAGAGATTGCAGAATAAGTGTAATATCTGATATAATGTGGGCTGAAATAGCTGCGATGCCCACACACCGCCAGGCCCAACATACCTAAGAGCGCCCGCCCTCAAAACTGTTCTGGCGGATTGTGAGAACCCACTTTATCGACCAGCTGTGGGTTAACACTTCAGAATGACAAGCGCTATGTTCAAAAAATTGTGTGCCAAGGTCGGACCTTTCGGTGGGCTAGTCACATCAAGCTATCGCACACTCATAACACATGCACTAATGGTCAAAACATGTCAACGTTTTGCGAATAAACTGTATCCATCACCTTAATGCACATTTTAACTAATGTGAAACTCTAGAAAATCCACCTCCTCTTAGTGCATTCAATTTTAAGTGAATTTAGAACGTTTATATGCATATTATTTCCATTCAGGATTTCTTATGCACAATTTGAAAATGCACACAAAAATAGTTGGATGGAAACCCACCTTCTATTACAACAATTTTAGACCACAAGCCAGTTAAAATATAATCACACTTATTTTCAAAATGTCATATGTTACAGCTATGCACTGAAGCAATATAGAGGGAAAATATAAAAACTCATAGCATATGCAAAAATGTATATTCTAAAAACTATCTAGAAGTCAATGAGTTCATAAATATAAATAACAGGTGGCATCATCGCAAGCGATCCAATTAGAAGCAGAATCACACTTTACGAGAGCAACAGAGCAACAGGGCAAAGAGAAAGGAGGATATTGAAACTTTTGGAAAAAAAACAAAAAACAAAAAAAATCAAATCAAATAAAAAACAACTTCAAAGTTTGGCCCTAAGTCACTCTGTTGAGAAAAAGTATTAGTGGGTAAAAGCAAGGAATGCTGGGCATGGCTGGACTCTTCTAAGTGCCCTGTTATTCTCATGCAACGGTTGCTGTTACATAATCTATAAGAACTAATAATAGAGCTGGGGCTTTGTTTTTACTTTATGACCTGATATAGAAGCACTCAGCCACAAAAAACCTCTTGGTCTATCAGATTTAATCCCATTCTGCTTGACATAATGCACTCAGTGGAAATGAAGAGAATTTAACATTTACCCCAAGTTCCCATTTTTCAACTGCGGAGACTCAGGTTATTGTGGGCTGTTTGCTGTTAGTGATCCTTACATCGCATTGATCTGCTCCTCTTGAATACATGTTTGTTTACATTAGGGAGCAACAGCATTTAACACACTCACAAAAACAAACATGTTTGTTTTTCTATCATGATGGGGATTCTCCATTGATTTGTTGATTTTATATTGAGCTAATAATATTTTCTATATTCTAACCCTAGTGCAAAAACCAAACCCTCATAAAACCTTCCTCTAATTTTAACTTATAATTAAGACACTATTTATTATGTTTATTAAGACACTTTCCTATGGAGACTGTGCCTAATGTGAAGTTTATTTCAGTTTTACGACAGCATACAAGTTGTTCCCGACAATGTAAGCAGAACCTGACCCATACATGCGTGGACTACAGTATCAGTATGTGGACATACCATAGATTTCTACTGTTTCTATATAAAGCTATTTATAATTATTACTATACACTAAACCTAATCCACATGCTAATTCTACCCCTAAAAGGATGAAAAAAATGTTTTGCATTTTTATACAGTGGCAAGAAAAAATATGTGAATCCTTTGGAATTACCTGCATTTATGTATAAATTTGTCTTAAAATCTCGTTTGATCTTCATCTAAGTTACAATGATGAACAAACACAATCTGTTTCAACTAATAACACATAATATTGTACTGTTCTTGTACATATTGAATACATTATTCAAACTTTCACAGCATAGGTTAATGATGTCAACAAAAGCTAATTATTGTCAGGAGTTGGCAAACCTGACATCCAATTAATGAAATGAGATTGGGAATGTTGGTTAGAGCTACTTTGACTAATAAAAAGCACTCAAACATTTTGAGTTTGCAAAAAAAAAAGAGATCTCAGAAGAAAAATAGTTGCTTTGCATAAAGCTGGATAGGGTTACAAAGTTATCTCGAAGAGCTTAGATATTCATCTGTCCACAGTTAGACAAACTGTCTATAAATGGAGACGATTTAGTACTGTAGCTACTATCTCTAGAAGTTGTCGTCCAGCCAAGATGACTCAAAGGGCACACCGCAGAATGATCAGTGAGGTAAAAAAGAACCCTAGAGAGACAGCTAAAGAATTTAAGGAATCATTGGAACTGGTTAACATCTCTGTTCATGAGTATACTATATGGAAATCATTAAAAAGTCCATGGAAGGACACCACGAAGAAAGCCGCTGCTTTCCAACAAAAACATCTCTACGTGCCTGAAGTCTGCCAAAGACCACCTTGTCACTCCACAACTTTACTGGGAAAATGTTTTGTGGACTGATGAAACTAAGGTTGAATTGTTTGTGAAGAACATGCAGCACTACGTATGGTGTAAAAAGGGCACTGCAAATCAACATAAAAAATAATCCCAATGGTGATGAGGACAATTTTGTCCCCACACAATAGCTAAGTAAGCACACACACCTAAATACACACTGGAAGAGCCCCTTTGGCTGGAAGTTGAGTTTAAACCCACTACGCTGTTGCACAAGGGGCTCTGAAACATGTTACAATTGAATAAACTTTTGAGCATGTGCTCATTAGGAGGAAAGCAGGAACCTGTCTCATGGAAACAAGCTGTAGGCAAACTGCACTTCAATAATAATACTTGCTTCTCATTTTAATGGTCTGATTCAAAGAGATTTGTGCTAAAATGTTTCTGACAAGATCTTTAACACCAGAGGACATCCTGTAATTGTGCCTGGGAATGCTAAATGTTCAGTCATTATTAAAATCCAGTTCCAGAGAATATTAATATAATTAGAGAGACCTGACACTAGCTAAAACATCCTGGTTACTTGCGTAACCTCCGTTCCCTGATGGAGGGAACAAGACGTTTTGTGTCGATGTAGTGACACTAGGGGTCTCTTTTGGGAGCCCGAAACACCTCTGGTCTTTGATAAAAGGCCAATGAAAATTGGCGAGTAGTATTTGCATACCACTCCCCCAGACATACAGGTATAAAAGGAGCTGGTATGCATCCACTCATTCAGGTTTTGTGCTGAGGAGCCGAGACAAGGTCCCAGCCATTTCAGCGGGTAGTTCAGCGTTGTGGCAGGAGGGACACAATGTCTCGTTCCCTCCATCAGGGAACGGAGGTTACGCAAGTAACCAGGATGTTCCCTATCTGTCACTCACTCGACATTGTGTCGATGTAGCGACACTAGGGGTCCCTATACGAAACGCCACAACTGGCTGAACTGTGTAACTTGAACTGGCGGTGTGTGACGGGCAGACCACTGTGGGCCTCGTAGCCAGCGCACCAGGCCAACACGTAACCTCCCCCAACGCTGTTATGAGTGTCGAACGGCCCTTTGGGGACACGTCGACTGCCCAAAAGATAGAGACAGGCTAGCCCAGTCGTGGCCTCTTATCCTCTTTTTTTTTCTCTCCCCCAAAAAAAGGAATTAACCGAGGGCGATCTCCGCGCGCTGGGTAGCGGCGTTCTCGCCCCTTCACCGAGGTGAAGTGGACGCCGCTGAACTGGCGAACTGAGTCGCATAGCCGAGTCGGACGGTCCGGACCAGCCATCGCGACGGGTTGGAAGCCAGCGAAAGCCACGCGTCCAAGCTCTGGGCAAGGGGGACCAAGGGGACAATCTCATCGGACGTACCGGCGGGTTGGGCCTCGCGGCAGGGCGGAGCCTGAGGTGCCACGTTAGAGTTCAGGGACATAGAAGCACTTACCTGGCTCCTTGTGACCACCCCCAGAACAGCCTGGTATGGGGGAGGAAGAGGCCTGTCCTCGTGACCCATGGAGACTGTCACATCGGGGGCGGATTTGTGCCACAGCTGGGTGTGCAGGGGTGGGGGGACCGCCGCTGGAGTGCCAAACCTGCCAAAATGGAATGGTGGACGGTGGTCGTGATGACGGCCGTGCACACCAAGTATGTAACCCAGGGAACAAGGAAACCGCTCTTTTGCTGAACTCTTGGGTACCGCAGCCACTTGGGCATGCAGCGAAATTTAATGAAAAGGCAACAAAAGATTCCCCTGCCAGCCCTCCACCACGCGATGGAGTGTTCTGCTTACCAGCTCCAAAGCAGTGGGTTTTGTCGTCCCTGGGCCACCTGTCTCAGGGGCGCTTCGAAGCCTTTCACGGGTTCTTGGCGGCCAGCCATGAGACGGGTGGCGTCTGCTTCCTGCGTCACCGCAGGGGGACGCCCTTGGCAACGAGCAGGTGGGGTGTGGGATCTTGAGCCACGCCGGGGCAGAATGTGCCGGATAGCCTCCGTCTGCTGCTTCACCGCCGAGATCTGCTGGGCAAAGTCCTCGATGGTGTCGCCGAACAGGCCAACCTGGGAAATAGGGGCAGCAAGGAACCGTGCCTTGTCGGCCTCTCCCATCTCGACCAGGATGAGCCAAAGGTGGTGCTCCTGGACCACCAAGGTGGACATCGCCCGCCCGAGAGACCACGCCATGACCTTCGTCGCCTGGAGAGCGAGGTCGGTCGCCGAGCGCAGCTCCTGCATCAATCCCGGGGCGGAACTACTCTCGTGCAGTTCCTTTAATGCCTTGGCTTGGTGGACTTGCAGGAGAGCCATGGCATGCAGGGTGGAGGCGGCTTGTCCAGCAGCACTGTAGGCTTTGGCCTTCAGGGATGATGTAAACCTACAGGCCTTGGACGGGTGCTTTGGGCGCCCGCGCCAGGTGGTGGCACTCTGCGAGCATAGATGCACCGCGAGCGCCTTATCCACCGGGGGAATCGCCAAATAGCCCCTGGTCGCCCCCACCATCGAGGGTAGTGAGGGCGGGGAGCTGAAAGATCAGGATTGGGCAGTAAAAGGTGACTCCCACAACCTTGTCAGCTCCTCGTGCACTTCCGGGAAGAAAGCAACTGGGGCGGGGCGTGGCTGTGAGTGGCGCCGCGAGCCCAGGAACCAATCATCGAGCCGCGAGGGTTCAGGGGAGAGCGGAGGATTCCACTCTAGCCCGACGCTCACGGCTGCCCGGGAAAGCATGTCCGTCATATCCGCGTCAGCCTGTGACTGGGCGACCGTACCCGAGGGGGGGAGCCCAGCTGAGGCTTCTGCATCCGACTGGATGAGCCCACTCTCCGATGCTGCGCTCGAGAGCTCATCACCTTTGCGGGCTCCGAACAAGAGGTCGAACTTGCCGTGAGACGAGCCGGCGGACTCATCTGGAAGCCCGATCGGGGCAGACGAGCTTGCTGGGGAATGGGAGATTTGTGGGGGGATCCCGGCGGAGGTGGTCCCATTGAGGTCCCCAAATCACCCCCAGTGCTAGCCGCGCTGGCCTCATACCCGTAGGTAGAAGGACCGAGGCGGGGAGCTGTTGGGGTGGCTTGCTTTGTTACGAAGGCAAGCCACGACCACAATGTTGCCATGGTCATGTTCTCGCAATGAGTACATGATCCATCCACGAACGCTGTCTCTGCGTGGGTTGTGCCCAGACATGAAAGACAGCGATTGTGACCATCAGAAGGTGAGAGATAACGACCGCAACCAGGAATAAAACACAAACGGAAAGGCATCTTTAAAAAGACGTTCCGTGTGTGCCACTCTTTTAGAGAAATATACTCTTTTATTTCTGCCGAAGTGCCCAGGGGTGTTCTCTGCAGTGCACCAGTGCAGAGGAGGGAGAAGCCGCTGAAATGCGCTGTCAGATCCAGCAGAGGTGAATGAACAGTCGTGGAATTCAGCTCAGTGAACATCGTCCGTTCGGCTCCGAAGAGAAAATCTGAATGAGTGGTTGCATTCCAGCTCCTTTTATACCTGTATGTCCGGGGGAGTGGTATGCAAATACCACTCGCCAATTTTCGTTGGCCTTTTATTAAAGACCAGAGGTGTTTCGGGCTCCCAAGAGTGACCCCTAGTGTCACTACACCGACACAAGGTCGAGTGAGTGACAGATAGGGAACAGACATTTCAACTTATTTTAAATCGCTGTATGCAAAATAGTTTACTAAACGTTGTGTACAATACCTACGCAATGATGCATAGGTATTGTATAGGTATAGGTGGTTGCCAGGGCATTACATTGCAGTTGCTAGTGGACTGCAAGGTGTTCTGAGTAGTTGCTAGGGGATTGATAAAGTGGATTCTAGGTAAGTGAGTTTAAACCCACTAACCCTTAGCACAAGGAGCTCTGAGAGATGTTACTAACAAAAAACAGAAGAATTTCAAAAAAAAAAAAAAAATAAAAGAGAGAAATAAACTAATTAAGGAAGACAGAATCAAACAAAGTAAGAAATAATATAAAATAATTTCCAGAACCTTTGAAAAGTTATAAAAAGGTGGAGTTGTTCAGGAGTGAGATGCTGACAGTTCAGTGCATATGGCAGTACCATTCAAAGAGCTATGACAACGATCATGCTTATAGCTCTATAAATGGCGCTGCTATCTGCACCACTCAAGTTCTTCCTTGGCACCTTCCTGTGGGTCTTTGCTGTATCTTGGGTGCAAAAAAATTAATTAACAGCCATGAAAACAAAAAGCATAAATCAAATCTGGTACACCAAGATTTTATTTGCCCTTTCAAAACTATGGGAGTAACACACAGCTATAAGAGGAAAAAGTTTATGAAAGCTGGACTTTTCCCAGCTGAGGAAGTGAAAATGAAAATTTGTGAAGCCAGACAGAGTTATTTGTAATCTATCAATGTACACCCGCTCTAAGGCTCCCAAAATCCACACTGCAATCCAGCTGTTTACAAGCGCAAATGCACAGAGCTGAGTAACATAATTTTCTCAAGTGGAATTATATTCTGCCAAAAAATATTCAAGTTTGTATTAAAACAAATTAATTAAATTATAAAATATTTTGTGTTCACTTAGCACTATTTTTTTATCATGCAAATCCAATTATTTTACCACCCACCCAGGTCAAAATGTAAGCGACTGAGCAATACTGTAATTTTCCCAGTTTAAAAAAGGTTATGTTTTTTTAAAGATGTAGTTCAACAAAGCTCATCCAAAGAAAAAAGAAAATGGAAAAAGAAAACATATTTTGCAGACTACATAAATTGTGACTTTATTTTACTGACAATTAAGCATATACGCACTTAAATTGTGAAATATATATATTTATATACAGTATATATATTTTATGTGTGTGTGTGTGGAGAACCTGGACCTTATGTGACCTGGACATCTTTCTGACAGATTTTGTGTTTCACCCAAGATGATATTTGAATGGTGTAGCACAGATAATGGAAAAGAAAGCACTGCTGTATTTTTCGTAGATGTCTCAAAGGCAACTGCAGTACAGGGTTTTAATTACTGTTATTAGACAATGTTTTGATCAGTGGGTCAGATCCACCCGCTATCAGTTTTTTTTTCATGACCCTAATGTAACTCTCCCTAGTGAAAAAATAAAATCTAATGGTTTCCTAAAGGAGCAACTTTTAGTTGCTACACTTAATTATTGAGCACTTTATACAAGCCAATGTTCTTCTACAGTCAAGAGATAAAACGCAATTTTAGGGTGAAAAGTGTCTTGATAAACAAGTCACTGGCTCTATAGTCTCATAGGGAATTTCCTGAATGTTACTACAAAGATTATTGCTATGATTGAATGCTGCTGTTTTTGGTGGAAAACAAAGCGGTTTATTGTTAAACTATCAGGTATTTATTAGGGATGGGTCAAAAAATTTTTTCAAGTCAACTGGCTCATATGAAGAATGCTGATAGGTCATTTGAAGTGTAATCGGGTAGCCAATCAACTTGTATACTCTCTCTTTGCCTACATTTAAATTTGCTCAATTTGCAAGCATCTGTCACTCACTCGACGTTGGTGTCGATGTAGTGACACTAGGGGTCACGCTTGGGAGCCCGAGACACCTCTGGTCTTTGATAAAAGGCCAATGAAAATTGGCGAGTGGTATTTGCATGCCACTCCCCCGGACATATGGGTATAAAAGGAGCTGGTATGCAACCACTCATTCAGATTTTCTCTTCGGAGCCGAACGGTCATGCTCATTGAGCTGAATAGCACCGTTCATTCACCTCTGCTGGATCTGATGGCGCATTTCAGCGGCTTCTCCCTCCTCTGCACTGGTGCACTGCAGAGAACACCCCTGGGCGCTTCGGCAGAAAAACTAGAGAGTATATTTTCTGAAAGAGCGTTTTTCCCCTCTAAAAGAGTATATTTCTCTAAAAGAGCGCACACACGGAACGTCTTTTTAAAGATGCGTCTTTCTAAAGATGCCTTTCCGATCGTGTGTTATTCCTAGTTGCGGTCGTATTCTCTCAACTTCGGATGGTCATGATCGCTGTCTTTCATGTATAGGCGCGACCCACATGAAGGCAGCGTTTATGAATGGTTCATGTTCTCACTGCGGGAACATGACCATGGCAACGTTGCGGTCGCGGCTTGCTTTTGTAAGAAAGCAAGCCACCCCAGCGGCTCCCCGCATCGGTCCTTCTACCTACGTGTATGAGGTCAGCGCAGCTAGCACTGGGGGCAATTTGGGGACCTCAATGGGATCGCCTCCGCCGGGTATCCCCCCGCGGACCTCCCATTCCCCAGTACGCTCGTCTGCCCCAATCGGGCTTCCGGATGAGTTCGCCGGCTCGTCGCACGGTGAGTCTGGCTTCTTGTTTGGGGCCCGCGAAGATGATGAGCTCTCGAGCGCAGCATCGGAGAGTGGGCTTGTCCAGTCGGACGCAGAAGCCTCAGCTGGGCTTCCCCCTTTGGGGACGGTCGCCCAGTCACAGGCTGATGCCAAAATGACGGACATGCTTTCCCGGGCAGCCGTGAGCGTCGGGCTAGAGTGGAACCCTCCGCTCTCCCCTGAACCCTTGCGGCTTGATGACTGGTTTCTGGGCTCGCGGCGCCGCTCAAAACAGCCGTGCCCCGCTCCAGTGCCATTCTTCCCGGAGGTGAATGAGGAGCTGACAAAGTCGTGGGAGGCACCTTTCACTGCCCGGCCCCGACTCCGCAGTTCCCCCGCTCTCACTACCCTCGATGGCGGGGCGGCCAGGGGCTATACGACGATTCCCCCAGTGGATAAGGCGCTCGTGGTGCACTTATGCCTGCAGAGTGCCGCCACCTGGCATGGATGCCCTAAGCTCCTGTCCAAGCCCTGTAGGCTCACGTCGTCCCTGATGGCTAAAGCCTACAGCGCTGCTGGACAAGCCACCTCTGCCCTGCACGCCATGGCTCTCCTGCAGGTCCATCAAGCCAAGGCGCTGAAAGTACTGCACAAGGGTAGTTCCGCCCCAGATTTGATGCAGGAACTGCGCTCGGCGACCGACCTCGCCCTCCGGGCGACGAAGGTCACGGCGCGGTCTCTTGGGCGGATGATGGCCACACTAGTGTTCCAGGAGCGCCACCTGTGGCTCAACCTGGTCGAGATGGGCGAGGCTGACAAGACACGGTTCCTTGCTGCCCCCATTTCCCAGGCGGGCCTATTCGGCGACACCGTTGAGGACTTTGCCCAGCAGATCTCGACGGTAAAGCAGCAGACGGAAGCAATCCGGCACATCCTGCCCCGGCGCGGCTCAAGATCCCGCACCCCATCTGCTCGTCGCCAAGAGCGTCCCCCTGCGGTGACTGCACCGGCTCCACCGCAGCCCGCCCCTTCGGCCCGGCCCCGGCGTGGAGCCCACCGCAGGAAACCGACGCCACCCGTCTCACAGCCAGCGCCGAAGAACCCACGGAGGTCCTCGAAGCACCCCTGAGAAGGGCAACCCAGGGACGAGGGAACCCACTCACGTGGAGCTGGTAGAAAGACCACTCCATCCCCCGGTGGAGGGCCGGGTGGAAAATCTTTTGTTGCCTTTTTGTTTGATTTCACCGCACGCCCAAGTGGCTGCGGTACCCAACAGTTCAGCAAAAGAGCGGCTTCCTTCCTCCCTGGGTCACATACCTGGTGCGTACGGTCGTCACCACGACTACCATCCACGGGCTTTGTCTTGCAGGATTGGCGCTCCAGCGGTGCCCTTTCCGCCCCTGAGTGCCCAGCTGTGGCACACAGCCGCCCCCGATGTGGCAGCCTCCACGGGTTACGAGGACAGGCCTCTTCCTCCCCCGTCTCAGGCTGTTCCGGGGTGGTCACAAGGAGCCAGGTAAGTGCTTCGATGTCCCTAGACTCAGCACGGCCACGACATGCTGTGGCACCTCATGCTCAGCCCCGCCACGAGGCCCCACCTGCCAGTACGTCCGACGACGTTGTCCCCTTGGTCCCCCACACGCGGAATTTGGATGCATGGCTTGCACTTTCCAATCCATTGCGGTGGCTCGTCCGGACCGTCCGACTCGGCAATGCGATTCAGTTCACCAGGTGCCTGCCCAGGTTCAGCAGTATTCACTTCACCTTGGTCAAGGGCGAAAACGCTGTCACCCTGTGCGCGGAGATCGCTACCCTCCTACGGAAGGACGCGATAGAACCTGTCCCTCCAGCCGAGATGAAGAAAGGGTTTTACAGCCCCTACTTCATTGTACCGAATAAAGGCGGTGGGTTTTGGCCAATCTTGGACCTGCGAGTACTGAACCGGGCTTTACACAGACTCCCTTTCAAGATGCTGATGCAAAGATGAATTCTAGCGAGCATCCGGCATCAAGATTGGTTCGTGGCGGTAAACCTGATGGATGCGTACTTTCACATCTCGATCCTTCCTCGACACAGACCCTTCCTGCGGTTCGCGTTCGAGGGTCAGGCAAATCAGTACAAAGTCCTCCCTTTCGGCATGTCCCTGTCTCCTCGCGTCTTTACGAAGATCGCAGAGGCTGCCCTTGCCCCATTAAGGGAGGTGGGCATTCGCATTCTCAACTATCTCGATGACTGGTTAATCTTAGCTCATTCTCGAGACGTGTTATGCACACACAGGGACCTGGTGCTCTCACACCTCAGCCGATTAGGGCTTCAGGTCAACTGGGAAAAGAGCAAGCTCCTCCCGGTTCAGAGCATCTCTTTTCTCGGTTTGGAGTTGGACTCAGTCTCCTTGACGGCGCGCCTTATGAACGAGCATGCCCAGTCGGTGCTGGCCTGTTTGAAGGCGTTCAAACAGAAAACAGCGGTTCCACTGAAACTTTTTCAGAGGCTCCTGGGGCATATGGCATCCTTGGCAGTTGCCACCCCGCTCGGGTTGATGCATATGAGGCCGCTTCAGCACTGGCTCCAGACTCGAGTCCCGAGATGGGCATGGCGCCACGGGACACACCATGTGGCCGTTACGTCAGTCTGTCGACGTCTTTTCAGCCCTTGGACGACCTCTCGTTTCTACGAGCAGATGTTCCCCTAGAACTGGTCTCCAGGCACGTCGTGGTCACGACAGATGCCTCCAAAACAGGCTGGGGCACTGTTTGCAATGGGCACGCAGCCGCCGGCCTCTGGACGGGTCCACGACTGCATTGGCACATCAACTGCCTCGAGTTACTGGCAATTCTGCTTGCCCTATGGAGGTTCCGGCCGTTGATCCAGGGCAAGCACGTGTTAGTTCGGACGGACAGCACAGCAGCGGTAGCATATGTCAACCGCCAAAGTGGTCTGCGCTCTCGCTGTATGTCACAACTCGCCCGCCGTCTCCTCCTCCAGAGTCGGCAGCACCTCAAGTCGCTGCGAGCCACTCACATCCCGGGCAACCTCAACACTACAGCGGACGTGCTGTCACGGCAGGTTTCCCTCAGGGGAGAGTGGAGACTCCGCCCTCAGGTGTTCCAGCTGATTTGGAGTCGATTCGGATGGGCACAGGTGGACCTGTTTGCCTCCCAAGAATCCTCCCACTGCCCGCTCTGGTACGCCCTCACCGAGGCTCCCCTCGGCATAGACTCGCTGGCACACAGCTGGCCCCCCGGACTACACAAATATGCATTTCCCCCAGTGAGCCTGCTTGAACAGACTCTGTGCAAGGTCAGGGAGGATGAGGAGCAGGTCGTCCTGGTAGCACCCTACTGGCCCACCCAGACGTGGTTCTCGGACCTCATGCTCCTCGCAACAGCTCCCCCCTGGCGAATTCCCCTGAGGAAGGACCTTCTTTCTCAGGGACGGGGCACCCTCTGGCACCTGCGCCTAGACCTCTGGAATCTCCATGTCTGGTCCCTGGACGGGACGCAGAAGACCTAAGTGGCCTACCACCCGCGGTGGTAGACACGATCACTCAGGCTAGGGCCCCCTCTATGAGGTGCCTGTATGCCTTTAAGTGGCATCTATTCACTAAGTGGTGTTCTTCTCAACACGAAAACCCCCAGAGATGCGCAGTCAGATCAGTGCTTTCCTTCCTGCAGGAGAGGCTGGAAGGGAGGCTGTCCCCTTCCACCTTGAAGGTGTACGTTGCTGCCATAGCAGCACACCATGATGCAGTTGACGATAAGTCCTTAGGGAAGCACGACCTGATCATCAGGTTCCTAAGAGGCACCAGGAGGCTGAATCCCTCCAGATCGTGCCTCGTTCCCTCATGGGATCTCTCTGTAGTTCTTCAGGGTCTACAGAGAGCCCCCTTTGAGCCTTTGCAGTCAGCCGAGCTTAAGACACTCTCCTTGAAGACTGCCCTCCTGACTGCGCTCACTTCCATCAAGAGGGTACTTGACCTGCAAGCATTCTCTGTCAGCGAAACGTGCCTGGAGTTCGGTCCGGGCTATTCTCACGTGATCCTGAGACCCCGACCGGGCTATGTGCCCAAGGTTCCCACCACCCCTTTTAGGGACCAGGTGGTGAACCTGCAAGCACTGCCCCAGGAGGAGGCAGACCCAGCCCTGTCGTTGCTGTGTCCGGTGCGCGCTTTACGCATCTATTTGGATCGCATGCAGAGCTTTAGAGTCTCTGAGCAGCTCTTTGTCTGCTTTGGTGCACAGCGGAAAGGAAGCGCTATCTCCAAGCAGAGGATCGCCCACTGGCTCGTTGACGCCATAACTATGGCATATCTCGCCCAAAACATGCCGCCCCCGGTAGGGCTACGAGCTCATTCTACCCGTGGTGTAGCGGCTTCTTGGGCCCTGGCCAGAGGTGCCTCTCTAACAGACATTTGCAGAGCAGCGGGCTGGGCAACACCCAACACCTTTGCAAGGTTCTACAGCCTCTGGGTGGAACCGGTTTCGTCCCAGGTAGTGGCATGCAACACAAGTGGATAAGCCCGGGATAGCTGGCCGGGTGTATTGCTTGCACATAGCACCTTCCACCTCCTTTTGAGCTGAAGACGTGCGCCATTAATTCCCAGTAGTGTTCACAAAATGTGTTCCCTGGTTGACTTCCTCCGAGCCCTGTGGCAGTCGAGTTGTCGGAGAGACTCGCTGCCGGCCCAGTACACGCGCTAACTAAGAGCCCTGTTCTGGGGTAGGTGCTCCGCATGTGGCGGTTCCCTGTAAGGCTAACCCCATGCGATCTATATCTTCCGCTAGTTTGTTTCCCTGTTGGCAAACTGCGTCTTCCTTGGGCAGAGCCCCTCTGCCCCAGTCTCCATGTTTGTAGTAACTCCTCCCCTATTGGGCAGGATCTACCTTGAAGGCTCTCCACATGGTTGGAAAGACCATGTGACGTATTCTTCCACTTAAATATCCCCCCCTCTCTTGGGGCGAGGTGTGGTCTCCGCGGCTAGACCTGGCGGCCCAGTTGGATATTCCCCCTTCTTTTTTAGGGAGTGGAAAAAGAGAAGGGGAAAAGAGGCCACGACTGGGTTAAGCCAGTCTCTATTTTTGGGTAGTCGACTTGTCCCCAGAAAGGGCCGTTCGACACTCATAACTGTGTTGGGGGAGGTTACGTGTCGACCTGGTGTGCTGACTATGAGGCACACAGCAAGTCTGCCCACCACACACCGCCAGTTCATGTAACACAGTTCAGCCTTGTGGCGTTTTGTATAGGGACCCCTAGTGTCACTACATTGACACCAATGTCGAGTGAGTGACAGATAGGGAATGTCATGGTTACTGCTGTAACCTCCGTTCCCTGATGGAGGGAACGAGACGTTGGTCCCTCCTGCCACAACGCTGAACTACCCGCTGAAATGGCCGGACCTTATATCGGCTCCTCAGCGTAAAACCTGAATGAGTGGTTGCATACCAGCTCCTTTTATACCCGTATGTCCGGGGGAGTGGCATGCAAATACCACTCGCCAATTTTCATTGGCCTTTTATCAAAGACCAGAGGTGTCTCGGGCTCCCAAGAGTGACCCCTAGTGTCACTACATCGACACCAACGTCTCGTTCCCTCCATCAGGGAACGGAGGTTACACCAGTAACCATGACGTTTCACTGCAGCACGCTGTGAGAGTTTACTATTAAAATGCTATTTACTGAGGTGGTTGCTGGGGCTTTTTCTTCTATTAGCTTGCATGGTAAGATCTGCTTTAGACCTTACCATGCGTTTAGACCTTGTGTTTCCTACTCTGTTGGGGGATTGTATTTATGTCTAATTGTGCAGAAGCATGTCATACATGCTTGATGCAGCATGTCTTGTGTTTTTATAACTGTGCAGCAGTAGCAGCATGTACATATGCTTAACTCAGTATGTCTATGTATGTTCTAGCAGTAGCAAGTCTCCGTAATTGCTCTGCAGCAGCAGCAGCAGCAGCAGCAGCAGCAGCAGCAGCAGCAGCAGCATAGCATATCTAGTCTGCCAAGATCAATGTCATCAATATGTGTTACCCACAGTAACATTCTAAATGTTGTAATTACTGAAATTACTAAGTTCAGGTATGAAACTCTGGATGGCACAAGCTGATAGGTTCTTTGTACTTCTTATGTGTTAGCCAATCAGCTCGCTCACATGTGATATGTCGAGCCAATCGCCACATATGTTGTAAGCTGATAGGTCATTTGAAGTGTAATCGGGTAGCCAATCAACTTGCATACTCTCTCTTTGCCTATCCCAGTCTCCAAGCGATCGCAGGGCTGAATGATCTAACTCTAAGATTCAAGAGACTAGTTTTGTTTATTCAAGGAGATTGAGATTTCTTTTTCTCTTTGTCCTGTTCAACTAGTTAAACTTTTAAAAACACACCTTGAGACACCAGCAATTTTTTTATATTCTGTTGAACTCTGCCTAGCTGTTTTGAATGTAAGAACGCATCCTATGTGAACGCCCCCTAAGAAACGCATCTATTCTCAAATGACACACTACATCGCTCTTAATAAGACATTTGCCTCGTCAAACATCTTATTAGATGTGACAGTCTCTCGGCTCTGGTTTGGTTTAGATCCTTTCTCTCCAATAACCTGGGTAGCATGATTTGCTATAATAATAGTCAAATTACCACAAGCTCAAGGCTATGAATGTTTCATAACTCTTAATACATCAGCCTAGACAAATAGAAGAATATTGACGTCTATTGTGGATTCACCCGCAGCCCTGCAAGGTGCTCCTCTGAGGTAAGTTTGTGCACGTCATGTTGAACAAAGCTAGTTCCTGTGGTACAGGGAAGAAATAATTCACTCTCGATGCAGAATAATAATGCTCTCATACACCAGCTGCATCTGAGAATTCCTGTCTAAAAGCCACCTCCTCCATTTATTGCACCTATTGATTTTGAGAAATTTGGCAACTGAGAAGAAAAGCCTAAAAAATGTCAGAGGTGAAGAGACATAATTTCTGGATGTAAACATGAGCGAAATCCAATTACTGGTGAGGGATAATTTACTGGAATGTGTATGTGAGGACTGCAGTCTTAACATGGTGGACCCAGCGAGCATATGCTCATTAGTAGGAAAGCAGGAGCCTGTCTCATTGAAACAAGTTATGAGCACACAGTACCTCAGTCATAATGCCTACATCTATTTTTAATGGTCTGATCTAAGGGAGGGCATTATGACCAAAATCCCACATCATGTAATGAGTAATTTACAGTAAATATCATAATATAGTTATTTTTATTTGCCAAATGCCTTATTCATTACAAATTAATTAAAAGTCTGGCATCGGTACAAAAACAGCTGCTAAAATTATGGATCACTCGAGTTAAAACACAAAACAGTTCCACTCCTGAATGTTGATTTGACAACATAGACTGGTCAAGACTCAAAGGGATTGTAAAACGGAGGATTTACACATACAAATCTGTGACCGCACATCAGTGGAATTTTATATTAATGTGTCCTAAATGTTCAGTCTTTGAAATCCAGTAAAGGCACGGTCAATTTACCTTTACGGCAAAATTACACGGGGTGAAGAAGACGTGGGTGGATGTTGAGCGCGTGTGTAACCAACAAAAAACTAACTGCCACGCAGCCACTTTTTGCTGCACTTTATACTCTGCGAGAGTAAAGTTAAAAAGAAACTTGCCGCTAAAATGATATCCTTGTCTACTGGGAATATTTCAGGTAGCTGTGTACTAAGCACTATCCACACAGAGGCCATTATCAAACAAGCATCTTCCTATTGGTCAGCACAATAAATTCACCTGTTAAAGTTCACCAAACTTGAACTCCACACAAAATCCGGGAGGGGAAATTCTTTGCCACCGGAAGTCCTTTGCGCAAATTTACGAACATGCGGATTCCCATTGAGATGACTGTATTATTAAGTAGAATTTTTTTTTCTATTTAATTTTATCCCCTTTTTCTCCCAATTTGGAATGCCCAATTCCCACTACTTAGTAGGTCCTCGTGGTGGCGCGGTTACTCACGTCAATCTGGGTGGCGGAGGACAAGTCTCAGTTGCCTCTGCATCTGAGACAGTCAATCCACGCTTCTTATCACGTGGCTTGCTGTGCATGACACCGCGGAGACTCACAGCACGTGGAGGCTCATGCTACTCTCCGCGATCCACACACAACTTACCACATGCCCCATTGAGAGCGAGAGCCCCTAATCGTGACCACGAGGAGGTTACCCCATGTGACTCTACCCTCTCTAGCAACTGGGCCAATTTTGGTTGCTTAGGAGACCTGGCTGGAGTCACTCAGCAGGCCCTGGATTCGAACTCGCGACTCCAGGGGTGGCAGTCAGTGTCAATCCTCGCTGAGCTAACCAGACCCCCTATTAAGTAGATTTTTACATTTTATGAAGAAAATTTCAGTGGTACTTGCTCATGCAAAACTCGCTACCAAAATTCAGTTGCATCATTAGTGACTATGATTCATATGTTTTAGAATACTAAAATAATTGCCATTCACAGAGCCAGCTGTAAACAAAAAGGCTAACCAACGTAAGTGTCATTATTTTCCAGGCTCACTAAAGCATGAACAAGTTGTGATGAGTCACTGGATCACACAATGTACACCCAGCATAGAAAGAATTGCAGTGATGGGACAAGAAAGGACTCACTTGAGAACTCCCTATACAGAACTAGACAGGAACAGGTCTAGTGTTGCAGAACCAGAGAAGCAGTTTGGAGGCAGAGGAGCAGCCACTGGAGAAGAAAAGGGCAGCGGGGTAAGGCAGCACACATGGAGGACAAAGAGGGAGAAGAGGAGAGAACAGGAAAGCAGGTTATTTCAGTCCCAATTGATTCAATCCATAATCAAAAAACGAGAAAACAATAACAGTGAGAACTAGAAAAGGAAAGTTTGTAAAACTTTGAATGTTAGCTTGAAGAAGCCTTAAATGTATGTTTAAGAAAAGTTTAAGATAGAAAGAAAGACAGACAGACAGACTGACAGATAGATGAGATAGATAGATAGATAGATAGATAGATATGAAAAATAGTGGATAGTGCATTGTTTTTAAAGTTTGTTCAATAACTGTATGCTGGCCTTGTCAAGCTTACATAATGAGTGAGAGAGACTGAAAGAAAAAGAAAAAGAGAAATCTGTTATAATGAGGAAAAACCTGTTTCACTGTAACAGAAAGAAACTGTTATTTTTGTGGTGTTTTAACCAATGCTTTAATGTTCAATTAATTGACTGAGAAATGGTAAGGTTATTGTAATAATAAAAAATAAAAAAATAGGCAAGAAACAAACAATGAAACACATGTAAGGTTATGCATTTTTGGGGATAATATTGAACAGATTGGAATGACATTGATATAACACAACTTTCACAAATTCTGTTGATCATGAATATAGCTTGACAGTTTGAGTTCAAAGTTCAACACCAGATCGTTTTTCAATTTACACAAAGAATTTGAGTATATCCATAAATAAGAAAGTTAACAAATTTAGCACAGTTTAGCCAATATTTGTAATATAAACTATTCTCAATAAGCAACTGGGTTGATAGATTACAGTAGCTTTTATGTACCATGTGAATACAGCTATTTTCCTGGTTTTAAGTAGTTGACACTTACAATTTACTGTATCTATGGTTCCTCGTTTGTTGGCTTGATAACAGGTTCACAACGCAAATTACTCAAACACAGAGGCACGCAATAGCCTTAAGAATGATTGCATGACTCACTGTGCTGCCTCTCATAAAGGTTATGGATCAACATTCACTCTCCAAGCTTTGAATAAAAACACTATTTATGTGTGTGTGCTATAAAGCAAACAGAGCTGACATGTAAACTTATAGACTCTCGTAATGAAATACTAACCCCAGTCTTTAAAAGTTCGGCATCAATAAATACTTGTGCAAATCAACTATTCCTGCAGAAACTAGCCAGGTGTAATTAAAATCAGAGGGCAGATGCACACTGAAATATTCTAAAGGAGCATTGAGTGTAAATTCCTCCATCTCAGACATCACAGATTAGATTGGTGCACTTTAATGCCAGGTGAAAGCATGGCAACTAGATTTGCATTTCAGGAAGTACCAGTACTTACAAAATGAAATAGTGTTAGGTTTAGTTTTAGGTAAAATAGGTTTTAGGTTTTGGTTATGTGTCAATGAAATGCTGCATTGGAGCCACCATAGCTGTTGTTATGAATATAAAATCAAGAACACAAACACAATTTAGCAGACAAATATTACAATGAAATAATTGCTGTTGGTCAGATTTGAATTTCATTTATAGGCAAATCTGACAACATTTGTCAGGTTCTTTCGCCCATCTGCACTTTTTTAAATTGTTGGTGTATGAAAACATGCGCTGGATGGACATCTTTGATCATTTAGATGCGTTTCCGGCAAAGTGCATTTCAGTGCAGGATGGTACTGGATGTGGCTGTGTCTTCAGCGTATTTCAGTGTGGACTGCACGTTTTTTCGGCTCGTATCCACGTGGATTGCTTGTGAACCAGTCATAAAACGATTCAAGCTTTGCAAAGGAACTGTTATTGAAGGATGGGGCAGTTAAAAACACTTGGACCCGATGCAAAACAAAGTAAAAAGTTCCATTCCTGAATATTTCAAATGTCATGACTGTTTGATGTCATGACTATGGTGCTGATAACATGTTTACACTGGGCATGTCTGTTGATGCGACACAACGGCTTGAGGCTGTCTACACCGGATGCGTCAACACAAACTTTCTAAACCGTTTATCTATGTTTTTGGCAGTAGTAGCTGCACTGCGCAGCAACAGACACTTCCATGGTAGACAGCATCACTGATTGTAAATGGTTCTATTGCTTTTTACATGACGTGACTCTCGCATCCGGTGTAGACAGGGTGTGAATGTTAACAGTTGTCTTGAGATAAACAGTTTCATATATTCAGATGCAATGTGCTGGACATGCATTATGAGTAAACCCTGAAATTTAGTTTTATAATGTTGTGGAGCTTTAAGTCTCAAATATGGCTGAATTTGAGGGGCAGCATGATGTTAGCCAATTAGAACAGTGGCCATTTACGTTGAAGTTTTAAGGAGGCGCTTAAGCGAGAACTGAGCATTTCAGACAAAAGGCCAGAGACAGGGTGGAAAATTATCATATATTATTAATTTATTATTATTAAATTATTACTAATACTGTTTTAAGGCAAAAAAAAACAAAAAAAAAACAATGACATTATCAGTGGACCTCAGGGTAGATAATAAAACTATATAAAAAACGAGCATTTCATGGCTCCTTTAAGAATATTGGGGGAACTCAAAAGTAAAATGCCTGGATAATGTCACAATAGAAAAAAATATTAATATGCTTAATTCAAAAATTTGAAATTGGGGTAAAATGGACCCAGACAATTCTTAAATCATCTTGATTAGGGAAGTAGTACATGTGACAAATATTTACCAGATTTAGTAAGAGCACACCAAACCATAAATTCACAATTGCATCAGATTAACCATTCACTATAAAGCCATGGGCGTGTCTGGTGGAGCATGTGTACAGTTAATCAGTTTTTGTAGCGCTACTGCACTGACAGCAAAAATCTGAATAAAACGAATTAAAAATGACAAATATTGTTTTCGTCCTCTCTGGGCATTTCGTTTGATCTGCTCTGTCAGTTCCTGCTTCATTTCGAGGAAGTTTATTGTCAAAGAGCAAAACACTTGTGGTGTGCTGCTCAGCTGTATCTGAAAACTGGTAAGAGTTGACATATGTGCGGTATTGCTTCAGTCTGAGGTTTGTTGAAGAAAACATCCGGTCCCAAGTGAGACCCGGTCCCAAGTGTTGAGTGATAGCTTATGCCAGATAACATGTGCTTATCATCAAAATCGAGAGCCAAGTCTGGCATTAGCGGGAAAACCCTTCATTAAATGCAAAACCAATATGATGGCCTAAAGATAAGCCAATCTATGCCAAAGACCTGTATGGCCTATACAAAGATTTTATAGTTCTCTCTTATGATGCACAGTGATAATATGTTACATAGTCAATGACTTAAGTCATCAAAAACATATTTTCTAATTTTCCTTCATGAAACCCATGGGTAATACGTCAATATAAATGTAAAACAAATTACAAGCTGGGCAGTATTTTTGGGGGGCTGGAGACAAGAATCGTAATTTTAAAATATGAGGCATGAGTTTGAACTGGCATGCACTCTGTGGACATGGAATGCTCCATTAGACAGAGTGTTGAGTTTGCTTCTGAATGGCTAATGGCATGAAAAAAGCCAGCTTTCATCCCCATGGTGGTGTGTTGTGACCTGAAATGCAGGTCCATCATTTCAGATAGGACTCATCATACTTGCGCACAGAAAGGCCTCAATAAATCCCATATATCAACGTAGCTCAAGTGCAGCTAACACGTAAAACTGCTGTTAGTTTTAGCAACGCCAACTGGGTGTTGTGTAGCTAACCTCTGCTTCACATGCACTCCTTGTGCTAATGTTTGCACAGGGCAAATCTTCCCGGCCCATCAAGACACAAGCTTTCAGATCTTGGGATATGCACAGGCCCTTAGGAATCACCCTTCTCCTCTCCACATGCCTTAAGTGTTGTTCACACAGGACACAATCTTTCGTGCAAAAGCAGTAAGATGCAGCACAATGTAATGGAGTAAAACACAGAGGTATCAAGATGCAAGTTGAACTTGGCATGGAATCTTAAAAAATTTGATGCTTATGCCATAGACACTGAGACTTATTGCAATGGTCAAAGATGCCTAGCATGTTTACTTTACTTAGAAAAACAATAAAAATATATGTTCACCGAGCTTGTCACCATGCATTCAGGGATTAACATTTCTGTGAAGATTACACGCAATTGCTGCCTAAGGGGCCGTTCAAACAGAACATGCTCTGGCATTAAAAAAAGCTAGACACTGCTCAATGAATGGAACAGAATGCAGGTGTTTTCCGAGAAGCGTTTTAAAAAGTTTAACTGTTTTTAAGTTGACACGGCGCACGTGTTGAACTGTTTTTAACTTGACACAGTGATTAAAAATGTGCCTCTCATACACAAGATGCTGAGAAAACAGAGAGATGCAGCACAGCGGTCAAAGACATCTGTCTAGTGCATGAAAACATAGATAAACTGTTATAAAATAGTGCAGATGGATGCAAAAATGCCTCTTGTGTGAAAGACCCCTCAAAATTTGGATACCTTATAAATATTCTGTCAAACTTTAGGAACAACCTTCGTGTAAGGAGTGTGCCTATGATGCCATAAAATGCTGTCTAGGTAGGTAGAAATTAAGTAACTAGCAACTAACTAAGTTTTGTCTACTTTAGAAAATAGCAAGCAGCAAAACTAGAATGTTTATGTGTAGAATCAATGCAGTTGCATGCCTGCAGTGTAGGCAGCTTCATTGATTATAATGAGAATGTTCTAGTTTTGTCATCAAGATTGGGTGTCAGTCTAAGGACAAGACTCATCCTTCAGGAAGAAAACTGCCTTTAAACAGATAAGAAAGAGTCAGTGAAATTTGCTGACTGGTTCAATGTGATGTGCCCTATCAGATGTTTGAAGGATTGACATGTCAAATGAATACCAGCAAACTGCGTAAAGAATACAGGCTCCCGTGTTATGTCTAGATTTCATACCTCTCTAGACCTCATTTCAAATACACTTCAATGGCCTCATCTCTCACAACCCGCTAATGTGATGAGTGCATAATGTGTTTATACAATCACACAATCTCTCTGCAAGTTGCTTTATGGAGTAGATGTTGAGGTAAACAATCAGTGGAACAAACTTCGATGCAGTCTGTCAGAAATGATTGGCCTTCCTCAGTAAGCCAACCATAACTTTAACATATAAATCTTAATAGGGATAATTTATGGCGTGCTGTAAGAGCCAGAGACCATGGCTCAACACAAACAGGCCCTTTCAGAGTAGCAGACATTACAGTTAGTTCTCTCCCAAAAGCTGCCATATACTTTGAGCCAGGTATATGCGACACTGTCCCGGGAGAGTCATACTTACAGAACAATTATGAATCCAATATATCAAATATAGTGCTGATGATAGTTCAAGGGCCCTAGGGCATTTCTATTATTAAGTTTCCATAACTCTGCATTTTTCTAAATCACTGTTGTTTTCCTTTATAAGACCACCTGTTATTTGTAATTAGCTGCCCAAACATTGCAAGACGCAAACCACATCCTTCCAAGCAGCAAGTGCTTACTCAGTTGAGTATTTTTACTTTCCTTGTGCTCGATCAGTTAAATAGCATAATCAAATTAAAAAAGAGCTACTCGACAGAAAAACAGAGCCAGAATGTTTTGTATGTAAAAACTTCTTCATAATATTTAATCAAAATTACTACCTCTGCCTTTGACACAACTTTTATTTACAGCTGATGTCACCAAAACCTCTTACTGTATTTAGCCGCTCGCCTCCAACCACCTGGCTCCATTCTGTTACGTAACTTCCCCTTTCACAATGCAATCAATTCCCAATAGAGGGCATTTGAATTTTTTTTAGTAAGCCCTAAGATCATACAATTAGTTAAGACAGAGGTTGGCAGTCTGGATCCCTTAAAGAAAAAGAGCAATGTTTTGAAAGCACCACAGAGTCAGAGTGTTTCAAAGAAAACACGAATTCCTTGCTATTATTAAATTGGGAAAGGATGAACTACATTCACTGAGCACTTTTTTTTAGCAACGCCTGTACACTGACTTATTCATGCAATTATCTAATCAGCCAATTGTTTGCCAGTAGTGAAATGCATAAAATAATGCAGATACAGGTCAGGAGCTTCAGTTAATATTCACATCATCCATCAGAATGGGGAAAAATTTGATCTCAGTGATTTCGACCGTGACATGATTGTTGGTGCCAGATGGGCTGGTTTGAGTATTTCTGTAACTGCTGATCTCCTGGGATTTTCACGCACAACTCTACAGTTTACTCAGAATGGTACAAAAAACATCCAGTGAGTGGTAGTTCTGCGGACAGAAATGCCTTGATGATGAGAGAGGTCAACGGAGAATGCCCAGACTGGTTTGAGCTGACGGAAAGTCTGTACAAAGCTCTGTACAAATATAGTGAGCAGAATAGCATATCAGAATCAGAATCAGAATCAGAATCAGAATGAGCTTTATTGCCAAGTATGCTTACACATACAAGGAATTTGTCTTGGTGACAGGAGCTTCCAGTGTACAACAATACAAAAACAGCAGCAAGACATAGATTATAATAAAAAATAAAAAATTATTATACACATACGTACAGACACACACATACATACATACACACATACACATGGGTAGTGCAAATCTAATACAATCTGTTATGTACAGTGTAAATACAAATCTGTTATGTACAGTGCAAATGTTTTTTTGTTTTTTTTTTTCAGAGGAATGAATTGGCAGAAGAGGTTGGATGTGTTGGATAAATATAACAAAGTCTAAACTGTGTTAGTTATTGCTCAATGGGGCAATTTAACTGTTCATGAGATGGATAGCCTGAGGGAAAAAACTATTCCTGTGCCTGACGGTTCTGGTGCTCAGTGTTCTGAAGTGTCGGCCAGAAGGCAACGGTTCAAAAAGGTAGTGGGCAGGGTGAGTGGGGTCCAGAGTGATATTTCCAGATATCTCCTCACTCTGGAAGTGTATAGTTCTTGAAGGGGGGGGGCAGGGGGCCACCAATAATCCTCTCAGCAGTCCCAACTGTCCTTTGTAGTCTTCTGATGTCTGATTTCGTAGCTGAACCTAACCAGACAGTTATGGAAGTGCAGAGGACAGACTCAATGACTGCTGAATAGAACTGTATCAGCAGCGCCTGTGGCAGGTTGAATTTCCTCAGCTGGCGAAGGAAGTACAACCTCTGCTGTGCCTTTTTCACAATGGAGTCAATGTGGGTCTCCCACTTCAGGTCCTGTGAGATGGTAGTGCCCAGGAACCTGAATGACTCCACTGCTGCCACAGTGCTGTTTAGAATGGTGAGGGGGGTCAGTGATGGGGTGTTCCTCCTAAAGTCCACAGTCATCTCCACCATTTTGAGCGTGCTCAGCTCAAAGTTGTTTTTACTGCACCAGACAGCCAGCTGTTTAACCTCCATTCTGTATGCAGACTCATCGGCATCTCGGATGAGGCCGATGACAGTGGTGTCAACTTCAGGAGCTTGACAGAGGGGTCCTTGGCGATGCAGTCATTGGTGTAGAGGGAGAAGAGTAGTAGGGAGAGCACACATCCCTGGAGGGCACCAGTGCTGATTGTACAGGTGCTGGAAGTGAATTTCCCCTGTCTCACAAGCTGCTGCCTGTCCGTCAGAAAGCTGGTAATCCACTGACAGATAGACATGGGAACAGAGAGTTGGTGTAATTTATTCTGGAGTATAGCTGGGATGATGGTGTTGAAAGCCGAACTGAAGTCCACAAAAAAGATCCTTGCATATGTCCCTGGTCTGTCCAGATGTTGCAGGATATGATGCAGTCCCATGTTGACTGCATCATCCACAGACCTGTTTGCTCGATAAGCAAATTGAAGGGGATCTATGAAGGGTCCAGTGATGTTCTTCAGGTGGGCCAACACCAGTCTCTCAAATGATTTCATGACCATAGACGTCAGGGCGACAGGTCTGTAGTCATTAAGTCCTGTGATTTTTGGTTTCTTTGGGATGGGGATGATAATGGAATGGTTGAAGCAGCATGGGACTTCACACTGCTCCAGTGATCTATTGAAGATGGGGGCCAGCTGGTTAGCACAGGATCTAAGACATGCAGGTGAAACGCCATCTGGGCCTTGTGCTTTCCTTATCCTTTGCTGTCGAAGACGCGGCTCACATCATCTTCACAGATCTTAAGTGCAGGTTGAGTAGCAGGAGGGGGGAGGAGGGGGGTTGCAGGAGGTGTTGGTGTTTGTGTGAAGTGAAGGTCAGAGTGGGTGTGAGATCGGGCCTTTCAAATCTACAGTAGAACACATTCAGGTCGTCAGCCAGTTGTTGGTCCACCACAGGGTTGGGGGCAGGAGTCCTGTAATTCGTAAGTTGTTTTATGCCACTCCACACTGGTGCAGGGTCGTTAGCTGAAAACTTGTTTTTCAGCTTCTCAGAGTATCTTTTTTAGCCACTCTGAATCAGAATGCACAACACGTTGAACCTTGAGGCGGATGGGCTACAACAGCAAAAGACCACGCCAGGCACATTATTAGGACCATAGTGTTCCTAATAAAGTGCTCAGTGAGTGTATTTTAACATAAATAAAAAATTACACACTTCACCTTTAAGAAAAAAAAAAAAAAAATCTACATATTGAAGATGGAAAATACCTGCACTTTGATCTGAGAATGTTGAATTGAGATTAACAAACTAAACCCTCGCCGTTAATCCATGGCAGTTCACAGGACAAGCACTAATTTGATCAGGAACTGAGGACTCCACATGTGATCATTAAAGACTGACCTACATCTACAGTAATGCTACTGATTATTAACGTAATTGCTGCTGATGCCCAATTATTACACAGACAAATTAGTAACCAAAAAACATAAGAGTATTAGAGCATTAAGTTTACATATGTATTTATTATAAACACAGATGTTGGACAGCAACACTGCGCTTACAGTGCAATAACTCACTATGCGTACAGACAAGTTATTTTCAGTCCACTGCACTGCGAGAACATTCAGTGCTCTCAGATTATAATCCATCAAAAAGATGTCTGTTGTATGTCTTTACAAAATAGCAGGATTTGGAAATACAGAACAGTAACTGAGAGAAAATATTGTGACAATTTTCAACAATCTACAAAATGGTGAGAGTCTGGGGAAGTATTCTAGAAAGCTGGTGTTGGTATACTGTTGCATGATTCTAATTGCACCAAATTATGTTCATGTTTGGTTAAATGACAAGTGAGGATGTTTAAGAATATGAAAAATTAAAAACTAACGTGTCAAGTTCTTAGAAATCTTTATATTCATGTTGGTTTCATACAACAACAAAAAAGTTTTTATTTAATCACTCTAAACTTTTAAAGTGGTGTATATTTCCTTACACCTTGAATACACATGAGTGTACAGTACACATTTTATTCATTATTTAAAAATACTTTTTTAAATAAATGTTTTTTCAAGGTAAAAAGCAGATTTTGCAAATGGTAGTATAAATATTGAACTATGAATATTATAACATTTTTATGGGGTTAAATTCCTATTTGACAACCTAAACAAACCTGGCCATGACATAAAGAGGTAAAATAATCAGATATTTTTAAGAGAACTTTTGACCATTAAATGCAGTCATAAGGTTCTGCCGTGGTCTTCTCTACAAAGTAATTTCCTGTTTGATGATTTTCTTCTAACATGACAACAAAATGGATTCCTGTGCCTGTTGGTTACAAAATAGACTTGATTTGGCAGACAAAACCTTTCAAAACCAATACTAAGGAAGACAGCAGGCCTGTGTTTAGATCCGTGTCATCTGTGTTAATCTGCCTGGATCCTCCAAAAACTCATTTGCCTGTCCCAGAGCTCATGCCTCCAGCGCCTGCAGCAGAGCTACAGCTCTTCAAATCAGCTGCCCCTGAGATCCCTACATACTTCACTCCAATGTTTATCAGCCATATTAACATGCTGACAGCCCCACCATTTGGAAACAGTTCCACGATTTATGGCCCAGGCAGGTTTCCAAGGGCTGTGGAAAACAAAGAATAGTAGGACAGAGTAAAGGGCCTAAATGGTCGTTTGCAAAATCTAATCTGGACCTGTTTTCAGTAGGTATGAAAACATTGTTGCCCATGGCAGGCAAAGACACAATGGAAAATAGAATATTGATATTCTAGTAATGTTTTTACTAGTCGAACATTTAAAGCTGAACGAGTAAATCGATTGGTCGACTAATAAAAACACTACTAGAATATCAAAATTCTATGTTCCTTTGTGAGTTTGCCTGCTGTGGGCAACAATGATACTGATTTTTTCACCTAACTCTTGCTGTTACAACTCAATGCATTGAGTGGCGCTTTGGATACATGACATTATTAAAGAAATATTTCACCCAAAAATGAAAATTTTGTCATTATTTAAAGTGATGGTAGTGCTTCAGAAGTTGGAATTTATGTTTCTATGTGTAGTGCAATTTATTAATTTTTTTAATCAAGATGTTGTTCATGCATAGCGCTCATTTTTCATAAGAAAAACAGGTTCAAATGTTGTTCAAGTTAGCTTTTTCTGAAACTCCTATGAGGGTGACATTTGTGAAAACCCCCATAGACTATAAATTTCATGTGTCATACGCTTTATTTTACAAAATGTAAATCATTACGCATGCTCAGTAAGGGGATTTAAGAGTTCTCAGATGTTTCAATGTGAACGAGCAATTTTTGAAAAACATTTGAAAACGGCAGTGTGGATTGAGACCATTTTGAAGCAAAAATGCTGTTTTAATTTTTTGTTTTTGGATTAATGTGGTCTATATTGATATCTTCTTGTATTTGCATTAGTAGTGAATAGTTAATGCAAAGAAGCATCCCTAGTATCTGTTTTAGGCAACAATGATCAATGCATTTTGATGTCTGTATGCAAAATATTTGTCTGCAAGATATCGAAGACTTGTAGCTGTGACACTTTAGTTGTAGATATTAAGTCTTGAAATGTACAGTGATATTTGTTGAAGCTCCACTAAGTAGTTTGTTGTTTATTGGCTCATTTCAAGCACCTCATCTTGAATGTAGACAAGAGTAGGTGGTTGAAGTCATGGGAGGAAAAAAACTGTTAAGTGGGAGACTTCCCACTTCTCGTAGCTGACCAGCAATCTACGCATGCAAAGGCAAATGTTGCTGCTGATAATGCGGATGCAATTGAAACACATTGCTTTTACATGAATATGGATTTTATTTGACAACAAATTGCTCTACCTATTATATAATTCTGAAGAAATCTGTCTTTTTAAATTAGTTCAGTTAAATAAAGATAGATATGTCTTTGTCTTCCTAAACAAGCAGTGCAGTAAATTAAGTCTTATTCTTATGTGAGAGTGTATAATTTTAACATATTTTTCAAAAGCACTATTTATTTCTTTAGGAGTAATTTTTTTTTTTTAATGGAACAAAAATTATGTGCACTTTTAATTTGGGTATCCAGGATGAAAAGGACAAGGAGAAAAATCTTAAGTAAATTGCGACATGAATGTTATGACATGTAAATGACAGTGACATGCCACTCTGTAATTATTGTCCATCTAAGACCCATACTGTTGACATTGCAGTGTGTCTCATTCCCATGAATCATTTGATTGGAATCGTCATGGAGAGACCTGAAGCAGAAAGGACATTGGACAATGTCAAAACATGTTTTTCTGACCATGTCGAACAAGTGTGTCACAGATAAGGGAAATAGCAAATAACTTTTCTGGTGTAAGACTGGCACAGAATTGTTCGCATCACTTCCGGGAAAGTCAAAGAACTCTGCAAGAACCAACGTCATAAAACTCTCACACAGAGGAGCATCTCCACCTGAGAAAACACACCCTACTGATTGGGGACCATAAACCGCAAATCACTCTCACATCTGCTCTCTCTCTCACCTCAGGTCACTTTAAGGACACTAAAAATTAAGTTATGACTTATCATGTTCTGTAATGTAAAAGGTTTTCTGATCATACATGTTTAGTATCATTTAAGAGGTCTCAGTGCAACTGGTAAAACGGTCTCATTCCCTTTCAGGAAAGTCAAATCGCAAGTAAGATTTAAGAACTTAGTAAAATACTGTATTTTATCCGGGGCACAACCCCTCCCAAGTCTCACACAGAGACCAGATGCTGTATGCAGATTAGGTGCATTCTTTATAAACATCAAACAACCTACTCAATCAAAGGTCGACTTACAACTCCCTAAATTGTAAACCAAATCCTAAATAACATCAAACATACACATCTGAAACAATAATAGAATCGTTTGGTACTTAAGAAAGGATGGCAGAGGAGCTCTGGGAATCTGTAAGCCAGATTGCTCATGCTTTACCGTTTGCATGTAGTTTTTTCTCTACCAGGTAATTGCAATTTGTATTTTTTATGTTTGGTAAATGTTTGAATGGAATGCAACTTTAATTATATTATTATGCTTGGTTCAATGATAGCTTTGAGTTTGATTTATTACTTTAATTGGATTGTTTGAATGTATTACTATTACCTGGTAAATAAATTGTTATTATGATTCATTCTGAAGGACTGTTTTCTAATATGTTTCTTATTAACTACAAATCTATGGTCAGAGTTGGCTTAATTAAGCTACTTCAGAAGTAACCCATTAGTTAAGTATGTAAAAGGCTAAACAGTAAACCGAGAATCTATAATAGAACTTAGCCAAGTAGAATTAAATGGGAATACTAAGGGTAGGACCGAGAATCTGTAAAACAGAACTTAACTGACTGGGGCTAAACGGCAAACCGAGAATCTATAATAGAACTTGGCCAAGTAGAATTAAACTGGAATACTAAGGGTAGGACTGAGAATCTGTAAAACAGAACTTAATTGACTGGGGCTAAACGGTGAGTCGAGAATCTATATGAACTTAGCCAAATAAGACTAAACGGATAAAGCCGAGAACCTATAAGGATTTAGTCTAAAACTTACTAATATCTGAAACTGATGAGTTTTGTAGTTAAAGGACCTGTGTCTGGCCGGCACAGGACCCAAATAACATTGAAATAACAAATGCAGTCTAGAAGAGAGAATTTAAAAATAATAAGATACAAAACTTAAATTCAGAGCATTGACACATCAACAAGGTTTTTTCATAATTTGAGTCAGATAAAATAAAGAAAAGAATTAATGATAAGATTAATAAAACATGGAACTCAAATCAAATAATCAAAGTATTATTTAATGTCGCGCACGGTAAGACAGAACATGCAGGAGACCTTCAGCCACGCCATTGGATACCGTCCTTGGACCAGTGGGTGACTTTCCCCTTACACTGGACATTGATGATGTGCTGGAGAATCAAACAAAGAAATGTCCGGGTCATATTTCGCCCATAAAACCTAAAGGAAAAACTAGAAATTATATTTTGCACAAAGGAAATGTTAAAATTTGTGAATTGTGACATTATTTTCATGATATTTGTGCACATTTTCCTCCAAATTCTCATGACTGTAAAGCAAAAAACAAACAAACAAAACATCTCATTCTCATATTTAATAGAGTAATTAAAATCATTCTGTTCTGACACAATTTTAAAAAATGAAAATCAGCAAAAATCCTGTTTTGTTTTCGGGTCTCCAGTTTTTTCACTTGCATTAGCTTGTGTTCTTAGCAAATAATATGATGTTTAGCGTATTAAATTTGTAAAAATTTCAAAATTCTGTCCATTTGGTCTCAGAATCATGTCCATTTCATCTGGGCACAACTTTCATTTCACCTGCTCTCTTTAAAATGAAAAATGCCTGTAGATGTACAAATGCATTATGACTTCTCTGTGAAAAAGCATACCATAAGATGGCCAAACCCAAAGGCATTGTCTAAAAGGAGGTAATCCATTTGTGTTTCCATGGAAACAAAATCCACAGATCTCTTTTGAGAAAGTGATTTAAAAGACTTGCATCATATGATCAGGATGAGAAGAAACGGCACACCATTATTCACTGTGCTCATTACCATGAATACAAGAAACTGTCAGAACTGCGAGGAAAATGCTAAACCCAAGCAGCTTCAAATTAAACTTTCGGCTCTACAGCTCTGGACAATTATTCGATGACAAAGCTCACAGAGTGGGTTTTAATCTCACCTCTATATTTAGTCATTTGCAGGAATGACTATGCTTAAAAATTGCAGCACATGAAACATAAAAACTCTAACAGAATTCAACAATTTGAAAACACTAGCAGTGAAAACAGAGCAGAGAGGCACTGATCGGAGGATATGTAGACATGAGGTGCTGACATCAGAATATTTTTATTTGGCCTCTTTGAAAGTTTGTCTTCTCTTCCCAGCAGGTACACCTCTAAATGTCACCAACAAGCCATGCATAAAAGCACTCTTATAAAAATGGCAAACTACAATAATAAATAATTTAAAAAATAAATCATTCATCTTTTATTGACAGTTTGCTTATGCTTTCTTAAGCATCTTGAATTGTGGCTTAGAATGGCTTAAGTGTTGCATTACAATTCATAATAAAGAGAGAGAGAAGATCAGTCAAAGCATATAATAATAGATAATTTGAGCATCTATTAAATGCATGAATGTGAGCATCACAAAAAGTTAGAGATCTTTTCACTGGAAAATTTGTGGAACACTGTAATTTCTACAACCCAAAAGGAAAGTATCTGCAGAGCACAATAAGCATGAATTAATTAAAATATTTATATTGTTGCCACTTGCACAATATAATTGTGCAATATATTGCATACACTGAAAATATTAATGCCCCTTCAAAAATGTTACATCATATTAATGTTTTTTATTTATACCTCCTTCACTTGTGCTCAGCATATTGTACATCTGTTCTCCGTGTCTTGTTGAATTAATAACATCAGACACATGCTTGCATTTTAGATTTCCCTTGAGGGTTATGAGTTCAAATAGACCAGCTGGCTTAAATCTTTAATCTTCACTGTATCAAAAATAACATGCTATGCTGTGGTTAAAGCCTGAGGGACATCCCCTCAGTAGACCACTTACAGCAGAGCATCTCTCTCTCCTCTACAAACCTCCTCCATCAGAGCACTTCAGCCACAATGTCCAACAATCACAACCATGTTGTGTTAGGTGAAGGTCATCTGGGAATCGTTGTGTTCTGTTAATGCTGACACTGTAACCTACATTACCAGATGAGCATTTAAAGTGGTCACATCACATCATGACAAATCAAACTCTCCTTGATCTTTTGAGATAAGAGTTTATTGAACTATGAAAGCTTACTGTATATATAAAAAAAGTAATTTATTTAAGCTGCAAAAATGGCTCGTTCTGTACTTCGGCAACTTATTGACGTCAGACAGAATAATTCTCTTGAATGCTTGAACACACGAGTGCCCACATTTACACATCAACAACGCATTCAGTATTCAGAAACTTGGCTCGCCAATTTACTTTTAAGTAATAAACAGAAAGCTGGATAGACACTATTATTTCTAAACGGCAGAATAACTAAGAACTAAGAGTAAAATGCAGGAAAATTCACCAAACCTTGAGCTGTTCCTGGCTGTGTGTAGAACCACCCACTCTGCATTTCTTTCTCAATAATCCCAACAATAGACACCTTAACAAAGTCCCTAAACATTTCAATCCATCCTTCACAGTTTCAAAAGCACATTTCAGCATGGATTGTTGTGTCACCTTGTCACAATGTATTGTAGGCTTTGCATAGAGGCAGTAATTGAAGTATGAGGCAGTTAAAACTATATTGGACCTGACAGGAAGCCTGCAGCTCGTGAGCAAAAGTGAGCTATATATATATATATATATATATATATATATATATATATATATATATATATACAGGTGCATCTCAATAAATTAGAATGTCGTGGAAAAGTTCATGTATTTCAGTAATTCAACTCAAATTGTGAAACTCGTGTATTAAATAAATTCAATGCACACAGACTGAAGTAGTTTAAGTCTTTGGTTCTTTTAATTGTGATGATTTTGGCTCACATTTAACAAAAACCCACCAATTCACTATCTCAAAAAATTAGAATATGGTGACATGCCAATCAGCTAATCAACTCAAAACACCTGCAAAGGTTTCCTGAGCCTTCAAAATGGTCTCTCAGTTTGGTTCACTAGGCTACACAATCATGGGGAAGACTGCTGATCTGACAGTTGTCCAGAAGACAATCATTGACACCCTTCACAAGGAGGGTAAGCCACAAACATTCATTGCCAAAGAAGCTGGCTGTTCACAGAGTGCTGTATCCAAGCATGTTAACAGAAAGTTGAGTGGAAGGAAAAAGTGTGGAAGAAAAAGATGCACAACCAACCGAGAGAACCACAGCCTTATGATTGTCCAGCAAAATCGATTCAAGAATTTGGGTGAACTTCACAAGGAATGGACTGAGGCTGGGGTCAAGGCATCAAGAGCCACCACACACAGACGTGTCAAGGAATTTGGCTACAGTTGTCGTATTCCTCTTGTTAAGCCACTCCTGAACCGCAGACAACGTCAGAGGCGTCTTACCTGGGCTAAGGAGAAGAAGAACTGGACTGTTGCCCAGTGGTCCAAAGTCCTCTTTTCAGATGAGAGCAAGTTTTGTATTTCATTTGGAAACCAAGGTCCTAGAGTCTGGAGGAAGGGTGGAGAAGCTCATAGCCCAAGTTGCTTGAAGTCCAGTGTTAAGTTTCCACAGTCTGTGATGATTTGGGGTGCAATGTCATCTGCTGGTCTTGGTCCATTGTGTTTTTTGAAAACCAAAGTCACTGCACCCGTTTACCAAGAAATTTTGGAGCACTTCAGGCTTCCTTCTGCTGACCAGCTTTTTAAAGATGCTGATTTCATTTTCCAGCAGGATTTGGCACCTGCCCACACTGCCAAAAGCACCAAAAGTTGGTTAAATGACCATGGTGTTGGTGTGCTTGACTGGCCAGCAAACTCACCAGACCTGAACCCCATAGAGAATCTATGGGGTATTGTCAAGAGGAAAATGAGAAACAAGAGACCAAAAAATGCAGATGAGCTGAAGGCCACTGTCAAAGAAACCTGGGCTTCCATACCACCTCAGCAGTGCCACAAACTGATCACCTCCATGCCACGCCGAATTGAGGCAGTAATTAAAGCAAAAGGAGCCCCTACCAAGTATTGAGTACATATACAGTAAATGAACATACTTTCCAGAAGGCCAACAATTCACTAAAATTTTTTTTTTTAATTGGTCTTGTGATGTATTCTAATTTTTTGAGATAGTGAATTGGTGGGTTTTTGTTAAATGTGAGCCAAAATCATCACAATTAAAAGAACCAAAGACTTAAACTACTTCAGTCTGTGTGCATTGAATTTATTTAATACACGAGTTTCACAATTTGAGTTGAATTACTGAAATACATGAACTTTTCCACGACATTCTAATTTATTGAGATGCACCTGTATATATATATATATATAGATATAATTTTAATTGTTTTAAAATATTGCCTTAGTCTTTCTTTACTGTTACCGGATGGCTCCAGACACAGAGACTACAAATCTTATTTTGAAATGTCTGAGCTCCCAGTTGTGAGCACACTGACGGCTGATTCACTGAGAAAGTGAATCTGATTCAAACTGCTAACCTGAGCTCCTGAGTTCAAACCCTCAGTTCTTTTCGGGTGATTCATGAAAAAGATCCGGTGCAGTGCAGTGAGCTCGTCAGAAACAGAACGGGTGAAAAGCGAGACACACTGGTTATGCACATTCTAAAAATATATTCAATAACTCACAAGATGATATCTGACGAAACCGCATATGAATGCACACAACTCGACTGTCACCAGTGGTGACTAGATTTATAAATTATTGTTGCAATCAACTATTTTTGGTCGCATTTGCGACCATTTTATTTGCAGTCTGGAGCCCTGCTGAGTTCATCGCGGCACATTCTGGGATTGCCTACATGGGGAAGGATACATAGGATACTACCTTAGAATATGGCCAAAATAAGATATCTTAGGAGATAGCGTTATTAAGTTACCTACCTTTTAGAACTTTTTTTGTGTCAGGAGCATGCCTAGCTGCCTCTGGAGGCAGCTCATTAGGTTGAAACTAAGATGACCAACTGAGCTATATGCTCGCACATGATATTTAACAGCAGTATTTCCAATATACAGATGTTTCTTGTGTGCTCTTTTCTGAGTAAATGTTGTAAGGTCATGGAGGTGAACAATCTAGAAAGGTCAAATTAAGTAGTACCAATGAAGAAAATTACACATGACAGTGAACGTAATGTATAGGTGCACAAGGCAAGAAATTGACTTATTCTTAGCTGCCTGTTGCACAAAGAACTTTCGAACATGCAAAAATGACCATCAGACATTAGATTTATGAGAATAAGCCAAGGAAACTATGAGAAACATTAGTATATAACAATCAATCAATCAGGAGATCTTCTACATTGCTGAAAGTGAGGCTTGATTTCAAAATTAGGAAGGATTATTGACAAGGCCAATGCGGCCAGTGCTCTGAAGACTCAGACTACCATGGGCCTCAAGGTTAGAGAAACAGTAGTGAGCAAAAATAGATTTAAAATTGAGAGAGATAGAAGAACAGTGCTTGACTCTGTGCCAGTGATTGTTGGCACAATGTGAAAAAAAAAAAAAAATGACGAAATGAGAAATGTTATCTGTTTCTGGTCCTTTCTCAGCACAAACACCGTCTTAACACCTTATTGAAGCTTTGATGTCATATACTAGTCGTAGTTCTTTTTGTGTCTTTTTTAGTAATATTTTAGAGCTGAGCATTACTAGAAAAACATACATTAACTATAGAAATTTCCATGGCTTTTCAATGACATAGGAAAAGAATATAAACCTTGTATCACTTACTTCAGGACGTGTGTAGAGCCGTTGATCTGTGTGGCCACACAGGGTGTTCCAGGCCCCAGGACGGAAGGTCGACGGTAACGCTTGTGTCCACAGCAGAGAATGATGAGGAAGGCACGACGGAAGGACTTATTGAGGAAGGCATAGAGGATGGGGTTGAGCATGGAGTTAATGTAGCCCAGCCAGAGACAGGCCGCCCACAGCTGCTCAGGGACACTGTAGTCTATGAAGGGATCCACCACATTTGTGATGAAAAAAGGTGCCCAGCAGAGGCAGAAGCAGCCCATAATAATGCACAGAGTCTTGGCTGCCTTAGTCTCTATGCGCATTCGGTGGTTGCGTTGGTGGTCCGCGCTGTCAGAGGCCGCGTTCCCCGCTCCTCCAGCCCGCTGCAGCATGTTGATCTGCCGGGCATGTTCCCGTGCCGTGACATAGATGCGCTGGTAGGCCAACACCATCAGGATGAGTGGTAAGTAGAAGGCCACAACTGAGCAGGTCAGCGCGTATGGCTTGTTCACCATGAAGACACATACTGTGGAGTTGCCAGAAATCTTCCGTTTCTCTATCTGTGGAGGGGGAGATGTGTACACATTCAGCTTATGCAAACACTAAAGAATGTGGCTTTTTTTTTTCTTTTAGATTTCTAGTGCTTCTCCCTTTGCATATGTTCATTAAAATTCTACCCTATGAATGTCAGTCCATACCAGGAACAATTGTGGACCAAAATGACTGAATTTCCTGTGGTTTTTCTCAAAAACTCCAAAGTGTATAATGATTGTAAAAAAAAAAAAAAAAAAAAAAAATAAATAAATAAATATATATATATATATATATATATATATATATATATATATATATATATATATATATATATATATAGTTTAAAAAGGATGTCTCACTTTACCTTTATCATTTTATCATATTTTAACTATATTACAACAATTTCTGATTTATTCTTGAAGAAATTCAACAGTATACATTATATAGTTACAATTTTAGTAAATGCCTATTTCACAAATGAATCACAATGGCCTTTTCCAGCAGTCAAAATGGGCCCACTTTGCATGTCCATTGCAACAAATCTATCCCTTCCCACTAATGTCAAACAATTTGTTACAGTGTTACTGGGGTTTAGAAATGTGCCATAGTTCTTTCTGCCATCTAATGTTTGAGGAGAAAATGATATTCAATAGGTCTTTTACCACTGGGGGGCCTTTAGCCCCACTGCACCCTATAATAAAAAATCATGTTAGTAAAAACATATTTACTAACATATTACTGTTCAAAACTGTAGAAAATATTCTCCCTGTGTGTGGACATGTGCATGTGTGCACAGCCCTTTTGAGAGGAAAGTATGCAATTTGTAGAAAAGATGTAGTACCCAATAGGGTTGCTCCGATACCAAAATTTTGGCTTCGGTACGATACCAGCTCTAGTACCTCGGTATCAATACTAACTCGATATTTAGGCAAGAAATAAACAAATTCAGATTTTTGATGAAATTACACAGAAAATTACTGACAAAAAGAACTGCATAAAGTCTTATAGATACAAATTAAAAACACTATTTAAAGATGTATTATATCCAGAAGGTCAGAAGGCAAAAGGTCACAACTAATTCTTCCAGTAGGGGTCAAAATGTACCCATCAAGACAATAGATGGAACAATTTGTTTTAAATTGTTATTTAACGTTTGGTTCCATTACCAATAACTATGCTGTATAACTATGCTTTATAACGTAAACTACCTGTACCAGGTCAAAAATGACCCTTAGACAATAGGAGGGTTAATTATTTTTATATAACATTTTTCTGCCTCAGACAATGCAAGTAAACATTGGTTAAAATAGTACACCTACAATAAAACTGTAAACTAAAAAAACAGATATATTAATAATTAGACCTGTTGCGATTATTATTATTAACAGTGATTTTAAGCTTTTCAAGAATTTGTTATGCTGCTGTCAAACATGGAGAAAAGAGATCTGATAACCTCATATTCAAATTTTTTTGCGGAATCATTTTGGAAATGCATACGGACATACACTGTTTACAAACATGCTAGAATTGATCTGATTCATCGAGGGAAGTGTCAGTGATGAGAGCCATTAATCACTGCCTGTTCATCCAGCCCTATCAAATTATAGCCCTACATGCCTTAAACCCACCACGACAACATAATCGATAAAAAACTAGCACATTTTTCTCTCATGAACTATAAACAAATTTCATATCAGCGTCAGACTTTTTTTTTTTTTTAATAAGCTGGACTTTGGCCCACAATATCATTGATATTCAACTTCAAACCACTAATTAGTCCTTTTGAGAAGAGCATTTGGTGGAAGCTTGACTCTTTCCCCATCTCTGAAAATGTGAAATAATTATCAAGAATAGGTGGCCATTAATATATGTGGACTTACACAAGGTACTCAAATGAAGGTAGAATTAAGTTTAAAGAGAGGTCCAAGTTCACAACTTCTTCTTTCTTGTTTTTTTTTTTTCTTTTGTCTTTTTTAAAATTGGGGTTTGAAGGAGGCTAAAATATATACATAGTTTTTTATCTGACATTACAAACAGGGAAAGATAAAAACAACTTCAAGTCTGAATTATATATTTAGTGAGTTCTCTAAAACCTTTAACTACATCTATGATAAAACAGATAATGTAGACTGAAAAACCAAAAACAACAACAAATCAAAACATAAATCGTGTCGCATGTTTCTGCACACTAGCGTTAATGCTGCATCAGAAAATGCTTTGAATCCATTGGTATCAGTGGGGATGTTGCGTTGCAAGGATGTAGAGAAAAATTCAAGGGATTGTGAAAGTAACTACAATCAAAAGTTGAGAACATTTTCACTTTTGCTGTAACCAGGGGGTCAGGAATTGGCTAGGTAGCATCGCCCCATTAGCCCTTGCTGGTAGATGCTGGAATTACACCATTTGGTGCCAAAAAAGCATGTTTCCTCAGTGACGGCCATTAAAAAATAACTGTATATTCTGACAAAAAATTATATATACACTAACCAAGCACTTTGTTAGGAACACCTGTAAACCTTCTTATTTCTGTGATTATCTAATCAGCCAATTGTGTGGCAGCAGTGCAGTGCATAAAATCATGAATAAAATAATGCGGGAGCTTCAGTTAATGTTAACATCAACCATCAGAATGGGGAAAAAAAAATTTATCTCAGTGATTTCAACCATGGCGTGATTGTTGGTGCCAGATGGGCTGGTTTGAGTATTTCTGTAACTGCTGATCTCCTGGGATTTTCACACACAACAGTCTCTAGAGTTTACTCAGAATGGTGCCAAAAACAAAAATCATCCAGTGAGCAGCAGTTCTGCGGACAGAAATGCCTGGTTGATGAGAGAGGTCAACAGAGAATGGCCAGACTGGTTCGAGCTGACAGAAAGGCTACAGTAACTCAGATAACCGCTCTGTACAATTGCAATGAGCAGAATAGCATCTCAAAATGCACAACACATCGATCCTTGATGGGCTACAACAGCAGAAGACCACATCTGGCACTTTATAAGCACCATAGTGTTCCTAATAAAGTGCTTAGTGAGTGTAAATTGCAAGTATTTATATACATTATAGCAGATGTTTTATTAGTTACAGATTGTTTTTTGGAGGGCTTTTAAAAGTGTGAAATGACCCAGGCATCTGTTGACCACTGAGAATTTTAGAAAGGTGGGTCCAGGTGTGCTTTAAGAAAGCCAACCGACCTGGCTCTTTCCACACTCACAAAATGCATCTTATGCATTCCTAGCCATCAAACGCTCCGTCTGAACTTTCTCTAGTGTGTAGGTGCCCGTGAAACCCGTCTGCTAGAACATTACATTTACATGTGCATGTCAAAACTGGAGAGAAATTCTTTCTTGACATCATTCCAATTCCATTTCCTTTTCTCCAGCATGACTTTAATTAAGGTCTCCACCCTGGACCATTTTTGTTTTTTTACTGAAAAGTAATGGATTAAGTTCCCTACCTGAGACTCTGACATTTAATTTCCCACTCAATCATCCCACCCCTCAAAGAAGGTCTTTATGAGAGCCCCTTCATACTGCAATTGTTTTCCTAGATACACGGACAGTGGCTTGGGTTTCTGCGAGTGGATGCAAAATTGCCTTTTTCAAACTGCATACAGAATGTAGAAGTAATATGAAATGCTTAAAAAAGATTTGGCTTTTATGATGTGAAAACACATGCGTCACAAGTTTGCTGGAATTGCTCATAATCACTACATGCACTTTTTATAGAGCATTTTAATAATCCATGCATCCTCATGTTTTTGCTCTTATTGTAGACAAGGTGACAGAGAATCAAAGAAACATCATTATTAAAAGATCCAAAGTCAGATTGCATTCACAAACCTTATCAACACAAACAGACTGTAACATCTAAGGGATGTGACTCACCAAATCATTTATTCCAATACTGTTCCAGCCTTGCATTATGGGTAAGAAGGAAATAACGGTTGGGATTATCCAGCATCCACCGATCATTAGAGCCACTCTCAGTGGTGTCATCTTATTCCTGTAGACTAGTGGCTGGCAACAGATGGCATAGTACCTGTAACAATAGAGGAGCACAAGTTATGGTAAAATTATCTTGCATAATCTTTATTTGTTCAGCAATACAGTAAAAGCTGCTTATGTTGCCTGCAAAATAACTGTACATAGCCACACTTAATATGTTGCTGGAAAAAATTAGTACATAACCATACAAAACATACTGCTGACCTTTTTCTTGTATGGATTTTCTTGAAAACTGTAACTTTAATACAGTATGCATGTAAAAGACAACAAGGCACAATGGTAATCCTGAAGGATGATGTCCTGTCAATGCCCCTGGCTGACAAAATGTCAACCGATCAAGCATCTGGAAAATTCAGGAATCAGAGATTCTGTCAACCTGCTAGAGTCTATTAACCTTTCTGATCTTTTGGTCTCTAGAGAACCAAGATCATCTGGTTAAATGGCACCATCAGTATTCTGAGGTACCTAAGATTCTTAAGAACACATATTAAAATTTTTTGGTGTAGAACTCTGTGGAGTTTTCTGCTGGGTTCTGTGGGCACAGATTTGGTGTGGGCACTGCCATTAACACAATTAAACTGATATTTATCAATACTTATAGCTGTGCTACAATGCCTAAGATAAGGAACATGATTAAAAACAATTTTACCATTTATTTCACGCTATAGGACACAAGCAAAAAGACAGACAGAGACAGAGCAGGCATACAGCAAAGTTTTTAATTACAGAATTGAAATGGCAATAAATCAACTCTGTAGAAAACCATATATAGGTTTAAAATAAAAGGAAAATCAAAGCATAGGACACTCTTGGTGAATGACTAAATGGTTGAATGAATGAATTAATGAATGAATAGCACTCATCTAACCAAGAATGCTCTTAGTTTGAGAGAAATAATGAAGCCGATTTAAAGGTGAAAAGCAGGCCTTGGTCTGCAAATAGGTGTAACTTAGTGACTCAGATGAGCCTCACAAAAGTGTCACTATTTAAAAAATGTGAGTGTACATAAAAAAGTCAAGCTGCACAATACAGCCACTCAAAAAACTACTGCGTAACACTTCACCATTTTGTTTATTTTTATTTCAATAATAAAAATTCTGTAGTCGACATCATTCAACATTATTTCCAGCTTAGGTGATGTGAACTGAAAACAAAAGTTGCTGCACAGGCGGAGGAATGTATTTCTTTTTCATGAAACATTACAACTTTACAACAAATAAGACAAACATATATATATATATATATTTAAATAATATGGACTGACAAATCATGTGCAATAAAACCAGGAACGTGAATTAAGAATGACAATAGGGCCAATTTGACTTTACCTATTCTCTATACGATATATGAATCTACTGTACTGTATATGACTCAAAGATTCAAGTTTTTGACATCAACATGTCAAATGTACTTTCAAACAAACATCAAGTCTGTTTGAAAGTACATTGCTATAATCTGTTAATCGTACATACTATAGTGATACCAGTGTGAATCTCGTCAATGAAATCACTGACGAAAATGTTTGTTGATGAAGGGTTTTTTGATTTCGTCAACGATAACGAATATGAGACTAAAAATACGCATCATGATGATTTTATTAAAGCACAGTGTTGACGAAAATATGTCGAGAAAAGTAATACTGCAAGATATTAACAGTTCAAGATCTAAACAGAAGAACAAACATCTAGAGGAACATCTTTTTATAGATGAAGATATTAGATATGGATTCATATAATCCAATAATCCAGTGTGTTGGGGATTTTTATGCTTGATCTGCATGAGTTAAATGCATTGAACATCGGCAAAATGAACTGCTTTAAAACGGATTAATTACCTCACTCAAACACATCCTATTTATGTCTACAGTACATGAGATTAATCACTATATCCAGAACATATATGTAAAATAACAACTTGAACTAAGTTATGCACTAGTCATGAAATGCCTAGCCTGAATTGCGTAATTCTGTGTTGTGAGTGTGCTGTTACTGTAAAAATTACACAACAGGCACTGCAATATCCTAAACTGACTAAACAATTAATAACAGTCTCTAAATCATGAAGAATTCAGAAATCTCTAAGCTAACTTCTCAAGAGTAGCTAATACTTAATTATATTAATTATATGCTATTATTTCAGGTGAAATATCTTTTATATGTTTGATACAGTACATGTTTAAATTAAGAAAATGTTTATACATCTTTTCTAAATGTTTGAATATTTGATTAAAGTGTGGTCCATTACAGTTTGACATACTTTTTTTTCTTCTAATTTTGCACATTATCATCAACTGAAAGATATTTTTGTTGACTACAATTATATGCCAGCCAGAGCTTCATGAATATGATATAATGAAATATTAAAAACATCAAAAAACTAAAACTATGAAACAAAACAAAAAACTGTGTAAAAATTAACACTGTGTGAAACTCTGAATGGCGCAAGCTGATAGGTTCTTTGAACTTGTTATCTGTTAGCCAATCAGCTCGCTCACATGTGATGTGTCAAGCCAATCGGCTCACATGGCATAAACTGATAGGTCCTTTGACATGCATTCGGGTAGCCAATAAATTGCAAACTCCTCTTTGCCTAACATTTAAATTAGCTCAGTTTGCAAATAATCCGATTTAACTGCAGCATGCTGCAAGAGTTTTTTTTAAACCCTCCACCTCCCCAGCTGCAGTTGTCTGTATCTGTAACATGGGGATTTTATTTATGTCTATTGTTTGAAATAAAAAACAATTAATGCCTTGTTGAAGAGCTGAGCCAATGTAAGCACTGTGTAAATCTAAAGTATCCTCATAACACTGGGTTTTTGTGGACAGAAGAGAGGATGCGAGGATTTCTCTGCATTAAAAGGCCATTGTCAACTCTACTACTTCCTTCAGTGTACCACTAAAATAAAAGCTTCCCCCCAAAATAAAGGCCTGCATAGCTATGCCGCATGCAGGTTAAGAACATATTACATAAATATGGTACTGTTTAATAATAATAATAATAGTTGTTTTTGTTAACATTATACAAAAATATATGTTCCATTATCATTTCTTAACTTAACTTATTGAGTTCCAAAAAATTATGATCAAATGTAGCAAAAACAAAAACAGGTACACAGTGAACAGATACAATGTGAAGATGATGCGAATCAATTTTTTTTCTCTCTATGTTTCACTGTATTTTTTTATCTTTCTAGTCTGGTTCTTTTTAAGAAAGCTCAAATGTGAATACCCTTTCTTTGAACAGAATTTCTATTGGCAGTAGAGCATGTCTGCCCATGACATATTTTGGTCAAAAGGAAACACTTACTAGTTTTTCTTTTAATGTGAATAATCATATCGCAGTTCAAATCTCAATTGCAATATTTAAAAAAAATAATCCCAATTAGATTTTTTGTCCAACTCATTCAGCCCTAAAACCATCCAACATTTACTTCCAATCAAATTCTAACCCTTACAATTTGCCATCTAGTGCACATTGAGAGAAAGGCAGAGGTGAGTGGACATTTTGTGCCTTTCTGTCAAGGATGTGTGGTTGGACAGGCCAGGTAATTCAAAGACAGAGAGAGAGACAGGAATGAGGGAAAAGCCACAGTACCAACAATCCTTTAGACCAAATGGGACAAATCAATCTTTCCTTCTCTCTTTGACCCAGATGTGTCAATGCTTCAGTCTGTGTGTGCTGAGGTTCCTGTTTATATCATGCCTCTGGTAATGAAAATCTGCCATTCCTACCATGTGTTCACCACAGAATGTTTACAGCTGGCAAAGAGTACTAAACTCTGCTCTATGTCAGAGGAAGTGCAATGCGTCAATGTGACCTTTACCCCTTCAGGTGAGAGTCTGGCCTTTAAGCACCTGTGCATGGCACAGATAAAGGCTGTGTCTGAAATCTGAAAGATTCAGCCTTTGCAGGCAGTATACAGAGGTATCAAGACACATTTGAATTGGGTCAAACAAGATGCCTTCATCTAGTCTGTGTCTTCATTATTTTTAAGAGCAGCACAGATTTACATTTAATCATCAGCCAAAGTGACATACAGATGAGGAACATCACAAGTAACTTATCATACACGAGCCAACAATTTTGCAGAATCTACTGCAACAACAAACTTGTGAGTTTAAATTTTTTATTTGTGGTGCTTTTAAAGGGATGTATTGAGAGATACAACTTCTATGAACGTTTAAGCGTGTTGACAACGCGTGGTGCTTTTGTGTGTAGTCATTATCAGCATGGTATCTACAAAAAAGTTGCATCTCAATTTGTTCTCTTTATATAAAGCATTGCTTGTGTACAAATTCCACGCATTTAACAATAATTAAAAATTTTAGTCAATATCAGACTTTAAATCACCTGCTGTAAGCAGTTTTCCTGTTATTATGCATAGTCCATGTGTTTATTTGTGAGGTGTGAGGTTTATTTTTATGGAGTCTGTTACCGATTCTTATAGTAGGGTGTCTAACAGACAAAAAAGAGCAAAAAGCTGTTGGATGCCGTGAAATGCTTTTGAAGGATCGAGGATCGTCCTGTGACTTGAAGCATTCTGGTTACATTGAAGAGCAGCATGCTGCACACGGGATGCGCATAAACAGTGTTGTGTCCTATACTGGAGCGTCTCTTCCTATTTATTTGTACCTCCTATTTATTTGTTGTGTATTTATTAGTTTTCCTATTGTAGGGCTGTGCTAAGTGTCCATATATCCCTAAGAAATGAATCTACTAACACGTTTAATTATGATATATTGACTTTTTGCATTAGTGCTGTTGCATATTAAGAGAATTTGCAAAATAATCGTAAAACTGGTTAACCATGATTTTTTTTTCTCTCAGATGGTAATCTAACCTTTAAAAACTCACACTGTGGCATTCCTAACTACAATGTTTGTGCTGGGCACCCCAGATAACATCCTGAAACACTTTATTGATTCTTTATATAAGGCTGTTTGAATGGAGCTCACATATCATTCTTCTGTAACAAATTTGGAAAGGTTAGGCCTTCTGAGATTTGCAGAAGCGAGGGCAAGTGTTTGTTAGTGGGTCAGTAGAAGCTCTAACTCTGCATTACTTACAGTACATGTCTTAAATCATTCTCTGTTAAAGTGTCAAAATACTTTCTGCTGTGAAAGGGACCAGAATTCCTTCGTGGATTACCAGGCTAAACACAGTGAAGACTGGAAGGCAAACCAAAACCTGAACAACGTGTGGAACCAACAGAGTGACAAGACAGGACCAGCTAAACAAGGAGAGCGAGGTTAGCACTCAACTTAGTATAACAATCTGGCAACGAAACAGAGAAAAATGAGGGCATATGTTGGGAGTGAAATCAGGCTGGAACAGGTGTTGCTCGATAAGCTAATCAGTGGCATGATTGGCGCCACCCTGAGAACAATGAACGTACCCATGGAAACACCGATCATGCCAGTTGAGCGCCCCTGCGAAACATGAGGAGAGAAAATGACAAAACAAACAAAACAAACCTGCGGGCTCACCAGAGCCGTGACAGTACCCCAACCCCAATGCTTTTCAGGTGCATCGGCACCTCTGCAAAAAGGCGTGAACAGACGGAACCTGGACGTCAGGTCCTTGTGCGGGGAACAGAGGGGGCTGGTAACCGAGGTTGCACTGGAAGGGTGATAACCCCGTAGACGACGACTGCAAGGAGTTATAGGCGTACTCGACCCAGACTAAATGATCACTCCAAGAAGACGGATTACGGGAGGCCACACAATGCAGAGCTTTCTCCAGCTCCTGATTTGCCTGCTCAGCTTGTCCATTAGTCTGGGGATGGAACCCTGAGGACAAACTCACTGTAGACCCCAGCTGTCGGCAGAACTCTGCCCAAAAACATGACACAAATTGGGGGCCTCTGTCAGAAATCACATCGACCGGGAGACCATGAATACGGAAGATTGGTTAATGACTACTACCGCTGTCTCCCTTGCTTAAGGTAATTTGGGGAGGGGAATAAAGTGAGCTGCCTTCAAGAAACCAATTCACTACAGTCAAAACATCTGTGTTGCCATGGGAGGGGAGACCAGTTACAAAATCCATGGCTATATGCGACCAGGGTCTCGAAGGGGCTGGCAGCGGTTGGAGGAGCCCGGCTGGGGGTTCACAGGATGTTTTGTTAGTCTCGCAAGTGGGGCAAGCTGCAACGAAGTGACATACCTCCCTGCAATGAAGTGACATATGCGTTAGTGATGGCCAGCAGAATCGTTGTCTAATGAGCGTCTGTGTATGAGTTGCCCCAGGATGACAAGTGACATTAGACAAGTGACCCCACTGTAAGACATGCGTCTGGACAGATAAATAAATAACCGACCCGCTGGGCAAGCGGCTGGAGACGCGGTGTTGTGTAGCCTCCACCTCCCAGGATACCATGCCCACCGCGCGATTGGAAGATAGAATGGTATCAGGTGGGACGGTGGAGGTCTGGACTTCAAAACATTGAGAGAGAGAGTCTGGCTTGATGTTTTTAGGCCCCGGGCGATACGAAAACATGAAATTGAAGTGTGTGAAAAATAATGCCCAGTAGGCCTGCCTAGAGTTAAGATGATTGACGCTACGAATATACTCTAGGTTCTTATGATCTGTCCAGACCACAAAAGGCACCCCTGAACCTCTAACCAGTGACGCCACTCGCCCAAGGTCAACCGGACAGCCAACAATTCTCGGTTGCCGACATCATAATTCCGTTCAGATGGGGTTAAATGATGCGAAAAAAGGCACACGGATGCATCTTTCTGTCCGAGGGGGCGTGCTGGGATAGGACTGCTCCGAAACCAACCTAGGACGCATCCACCTCTACCACGAACTGATTTGCGGGATTGGGAGTAATTAGAATAGGTGCGGTAGAAAACCACTTCTTTAATTTGGAAAAAGCATCCTCGGCTACCGGGGACCAACAAAATCAGTGCGAGTGGAGGTGTGATCCGTCAAAGGTGTGACGAGCTGACTGTGATTTCAAATAAATATCCGATAAAAGTTAGCAAGAAAAGCCTTGTGATAATCTGGGGTTGGCTAATCGGAAACAGCCTTTACCTTATTCGGGTCCATGCACACTCCCTCGGATGAAACAATGAACCCCAGAAACAGAGCGGACTGTACATGAAAAGCACACTTCTCTGCCTTGAAAAGCCGATTCTCTAACAGTCACTGGAGCACCCGCCTGACGTGCTGCACATGGTCCTGTATATTCTGGGAGAAGATCAGAATATCAAGCACATTATTCACAAGCCCCTGGAAGACGGTGGGGGTGTTGACCAATCCGAAAGGCATAACCAAATATTCTAAGTGCCCCCTATGGCTGTTAAATGCTGTCTTCCACTCATCCCCCTCCCTAATTCGGACAAGGTGATAATTGTTGCTTAGGTCCAACTTCATAAAGACGAATGCCCCCTGCAAGAGTTCGAAGGCTGATGTCATCAATGGCAAAGGATAACGATTCTTTACCATGATGTCATTCAGCCCCCGATAATCTATACAGGGTCTAAGCGAGCCATCCTTCTTCTCCATGAAGAAGAACACATCCCCTGCCGGCAAGGAGGAAAAGCGAATGAGACCGGCTGCCAGAGAATCATTGATGTACCTGTTCATGACCTTCCTCTCAGGAGCCGAGAGCGAATATAGCCATCCCCAAGGCGGAGAAGTGCCAGGGAGCAATTCGATAGCACAGTCGTATGGGCGATGAGGAGGAAGAGTTGCGGTGCGGGACCTACTGAACACCGCCCTCAGATCAAGGTATGTCAATGGCACTCTGGATATGTCCGCTGGTTCATCCTGTAACAAAACACAAGACTGGACAAGGGAAACAGCAGCGTTAAGACAGTGTGACAGACAATAAGGACTCCAAGCAAGAACAATGTTGGTTGATCAATCGATGTGTGGGTTGTGCTTTACCAACCAAGGATTCTTCAACACTACCAGAGCTGATGGAAATGGGATAAGGAGGAAAGACAACTGTTCCATATGATTCCTGGAGATGAACGTGACCGGCTTAGAGGAATGAGTGATGACAGACAGTGGTGTTCCGCTCAAGGTATGGGCGTTTATAGGTTCATCCAGCCGAAACGTGGGAAGTCGCCATTTGGATGCTAATTCAAGGTCCATAAAGTTACTCTCAGCGCCAGAGTCAATCAAAGCAGAAACAGTATGACATGCCGATCCAAGCTGAAGTCGAGCTGGAACAAGTGTCCGAAGTCCAGGGGATTTATCCAAAGGTGCCGCGCTCACCAGTAACCCCTCTCCTACCAACGAGCGATGTCTTTTTAACAGACAGGCAGCAGCATGGTGACCCGGGGCAGCACAATACAGACACAGTCCATTAATAAGGCGCTGCTGTTTCTCCCTACAAGAGATTTGAGTCCTGGTGACTTGCATGGGTTCATGATTGGGTTGAGGTTCTGATAAGTTAGCTGGAGAGGCAGAGTGGGTAGGATGATCAACCGCCATAGCAGGTGCAATACAGCGTAGATGGTGATGGCGATATAGAGAACCGTGACACTTATATATTCACTTCTGTCTCTGGCTGAATGATTAACAACGGGTCATCCTTTTAACACCTACCTACATCCAGACTGTTGTGAAATAAATTTTGAAAGACCAATTTTTGGGTTGATTGTCAGCCATGGTCTATTGCAGCTAATGCCAATGTGATTGGTGCAGTGTGTTAATGGAGCAGGGAGCGGATTTGTGTGATTTTGCCTGAAGCAGGGATTTTGTTTTTTTTAAACTGGAGTGTCTTTATTTTCTCTCGCTCCAAGATACGGCTCCATTGCGAGCATAACACATGTTAAAATATACTGTACTGGTAATTCAATTATATGTCAGCAAGAATTCACCACACAGTGTTACAGTATTAGGATATTAGAATGAATGCAAGCTGGAAGACAATGATAAAAAATAGAGTTAAAATGACGGAGAGAGTGAACACAAGTGTGGGAATGAACAAAGACTCGTTGTGGAATTTTAAAAGACATGTCTCAGGAAATCCTGAATCCAATAAGAAAAAAATCCATATTAAATCTCTCTCCTTTTCCATATGAGAAGTCTATCCCAAATTTTTATCAATATCAGTATAACATCATACTAATGCATCACCATCACAGCTGTAGAAATTGTGCAAGCATGAGTTTTATTTAACTTATTTTGTGTCCAAATGTTCATAATATATATATATATATATATATATATATATATATATATATATATATATATATATATATATATATATATATATATAAAACACACTAAAAGATCATGCTAATGAGACAGTGACTGGGCGCACTGTATACAATAGAGTGAACTTAAGGGGGAATTCAGAAATAATAAACTGTGCCCTGTTAATGTGCTGTTTATCTGCACTAGATCCCTCCGCTGGTTTAACTGATTTATGCAGATCAGGCAAAGGTGCAAATATGCCCAAAAAAATCTGTGCTGAACACAATTTAAATAACGCTATTCCAGTCTTGCAGCAGACTGCAATCTGGTTCACTCTATCGGGACTGTACAGCATCACTCCTGTACTGTGATGCAGATATGTGAATCATCTGTTTACCATGCGGGGTGTGCGCCTGACTACACCATGCATCTGGATATATGTCAGGTTATAACAGACTTATCCATCACTTGATCACTATTTAATGAATTACTACTGCTATGATTAATAGGAAATGTACATAAACATCTCTTTATAATAAAATTCAGTTTACCATCTGCTTTCCTCAGGTGGTAATAGCGTGATATTAATTGCGTTGGGCAAATAGCACAGAGTTTTGTGAATGAAGTGCAATCTATAATGAGTCTAACTTACAGTTCATAGAATGGAGGCATGTTTGCACAGAAAGGAATGATAATTACTTAATTTAAATACTCAAGACACAGCGCTATTTCAACACTGATTGTGGCAGCTTAAATTAGATACCAGGGGGTTAATGAGGAATTATTTTTGCGCTGAAATACCAAGCACAAAAGTTGCGCAACTGTCTAGTGAATTTGCCCATCAGAGGCAAATTCTCTCACCAGTGAGTGGAAAGCGAGCAAAGATCATGTAATAGAAAACCCGAAGTGGAATTGGAACAGAGTTATTACAAAATGCTTTGAGTGGGGAGTGCAAATTGATGTTGCTCCACTCACATACTCTGCCAACCACAGCCCAGCTGAAGATGGCTATCATCCAGCCAGTTATATGCACTTGTTCACCTGGCTTATTGAATTTTGACCATGGCACGTGTAAGCGGTATCTAAGGGGATGAAAGCAACTGCAACGGAGAACAGAATGCAGACTTGTACCATAATTAGTCCCCATGATCAATACGACCAGAGACAGTACTCATTCTCTGAACAAAGAGTGTATTTCAGGATCTCTGAATCATTGTCTATAGGGTGTTCATTGCATTTAAATTTGAACAGCATCATGAAATCAAATCTTTGATTAGAATTACTAAATGCAGAACCAAATTGCCGTTTTTGCACATCTCCTGAAGCATGTATGAATTATCAGTCATGCAAATAAGATTCCCTAAGTTTGCCCCGTGGGGAAAATAGCATCGTGAAAGTCTGCATGAAAATACAATTCAATGCTTGGCTGCAAAGCATGTGCTTTGGAGAAACTGACCTCCAGTCAAATGAAAAACAGACGTCTGGCCTGAGTGGGCAGACACCCAGTTCTAATGACTTTAAGCCTGTGAGCAAGAGCCACCTATATCACAGGCTCATGGCTCTTTTGACACTTACCCCACTTTCATTGGCTCTTTCAAGTAACGTTTCATTGATCAGAGGAGGAATATAAGTGCTGTGGTGAGAAGTGCGGCTATTTTTAGTAGACTTTATAAACCGATGTGCAAGCAATAAACCCTCTCTAAAGTTACGAAGACACTGCCTCGTGATATAAGTCAGAAATTGTTCTAGAGATGGTAGTCTGGACAGAAATCCAATGTGATATGCCTACAGAGTCAACAAGCGAGTCCTTGCAGGGAACAACATATCTCTGGCAGTAAAGCAATGTGGTGAATCGGGCATGCCTGGAGAACACTCTTTATTGTTGTCATATAAAGAGCATGACAGTAAAAGGTCAAAGTTATTTGTGATAGAGCTGGTTGAATTTGCAAGCTGATATTGCAGGGGAAGATAACATATTCATGCTGGTTTGCCAAAAAAAAAAAAAAAACATAAAAAAAAAAAAAAAAAAAAATATATATATATATATATATATATATATATATATATATATATATATATATATATATATATATATATATATATATATTAAAGAGTGCATCTTTATTTAAATGATTAAAACCTCAAATAAATTCTTACAGGAATGCAACAGTTAAAAGAGGTTCCAGTCACATTACATAACAGTCTACGAAATTTCAAAACCGCAGCCAAAACAGCTGAAAAACATTGACAGCTCCCCTGTTGATCTTTTATTCCCCGTGTGGAGGCAGATCAGGTGCACCACTCGACATTTTATCTATGGAGTTCCATCTCTCTCTCTGCTGCTGAGGTGTGCAAATAGTCGTGACATCAGCAGTTCCTAGATCAATTTAAAACTTACACCATATTCGTGCTTGGTCAGAGATTCTGTGACTGAAGTTACAGCATATGGTATTTTGTCTGTTTAATGCAATGTTTTCATATGTACTACATTACATTCAGCAAATTTTTCCTGTTTTTCAGTAAAATGATCTTAAATATCCTAAAAACTAGATAAATTCACCTGAGAAGCAAAATTTGTTATAAGCATAACCTTCACTAAATTCAACTAATTCACTAAGTTAACATGAAACAGCATTCAAAACCAATATTTACCAATATAAAATTTCGGAGCAAAACAGGAAATTAAACGATAAACATTTTGGTTCACATTATTTCCCACCAAGGTGATGTCAGCCAAAAATCTGACATCATGAAAGATTTACAATGAATGATTACAAAGACAAACATTTTTTCTTTGGAATAACGTGCACTGGTGAATCATTAACCAATTTGACTAGGAACATGTATTAAGAAAGTGCAATTTTGCTTCTTGGGTAAATGTATGTTGAATTACGATGTTTAGATGTTCCCTGTCTGTCACTCAATCAACGTTGTGTCGATGTAGTAACACTAGGGGTTCGATCTTGAGAGCCCCAATCACCTTTGCTTAAAATAGAAAAGGCCAATGAGAATTGGCAAGTGGAATGTGCATGCCACTCTCCGCCGGGACATACGGGTATAAAAGGAGATGGCGTGCACCACTCATTCAGATTTTTTCTTTGGAGCCGAATGCATGCTTGTGTTCATCCTCTCACCTTTTGCTTACGCTGCTGGATTTTACAGCGCATATCAGCGGACACCCTCGCACAGTCAAGTGTTGTGTTTCCCCCCTGGGTGCTTCGGCGGCTGAGTCCGCGGGCGCTAAAAGAGTATATTCAAAAGAGTATATTTCCTTCTAAAAGAGCTTGCACAAACGCTTGTCGTCTTTTTAAAGATGTCCTTACGCATTTGCACTACTGGATGTGGCCATTATCTCTCCCCTCCGGACAGCCATGAAATTTGCCTCGAGTGCTTGGGGCCCCAGCAAGCCGAGGCAGCATTCGTAGAAGGGACTTGTTCTCATTGTGAGAACATGCCCATTAGAACGTTGCGGTCACGGCTCACTTCCTTCTTTATGAAGCAAGGAGCCACCGCGGCTGCTCCCCAACCTGGTCCTCCCTGGGCTTATGCTCAGCCGGCCGGGTCGGCGAGCACCGTGAGCGATCTGGATGTGGACATGGGAGCATTTCTGCCGGCTCAGCCCCGCGGACCTCCCATCCCCCAGCATGCTCGTTCTATCTGGAAAAGCTGTCGAGCGATACAGGCGGTCCGCTTCAGGGTGGATTTAATGTGTCGTTCGCAGTTCGCGACGAGGATGAGCTTTCGGTCGCAGCATCGGAAGGTGGGCTTCTGCTATCGGAAGCGGACGAATCTTTTGAGCTCCCGCCCATGGGCGGTAGAGCACAGGATGAGGCGGACGCTGAGATGGCAGCTGTGCTTGCCCGGGCGGCTGCGAACATCGGGCTAAGTGGAACTCTCCACCCTGCCCTGAGCATTCGCGGCTGGATAATGGGCTTCTGGGCTCGGAGCACGACTCACGGCTGCGCCCTGCCCCGGTGCCTTTCTTCCCGGAAGTGCACGAGGAGCAAACGAAGTCGTGGAAGGCACCTTTTTCTGCCCGTACATGCTTCGCGGGCTCGTCCACCCTGACTACCCTCGACGGCAGAGCAGCTAAGGTATATGTCGAGCTCCCCCAGGCACGGAGCAGCACGTCCCCCCTGGGCTGTCTTCCAGGTGGGGCGCCTGCTCTGCCTTGCCGCAAACCTCCCTGCCTGGGCATGGTAAGTCCAGTCGTCCCTTTGGTACCACTGACGCGGGGCTGGAGGCCTGTTTAGCGCTCTCCAGCCCCTCGCGGTGGCTCATTAGGACGATTTGCCTTGGCTATGTGTTCCAGTTCACCAGACGCCTGCCCAGATTCAGTGGCAGGCATCCTCTCCACTACGGTGTGGGGCGAGGGTGCCTCCATCCGCTGGGTGAAGGGAGCAATAGAGCCTGTACCCATAGCAGAGCTGCACGAGGGCTTTTACTGCCCTTATTTTATCATACCCAAGAGAGGGTGAGGGTTGCGTTCAATCTTTAATCTGCGTGCCTTGAACAAAGCTTTACAGGATGTTATTTCAGAAGCACATCCAGGCGTCAGTACGACGTCGGGATTTGTTCGCGGCCATCGACCTGAAGGACTCCCCTTCGGTTTGTCCCTGTCCCCTCGCGTCTTTACCAAGGTTGCAGAGGCTGCCCTGGCCCTACTGAGGGGAAGGGTATACACATTCTCAATTATCTCGACGACTGGCTAATCCTAGCTCACTCACGAGACCTATTGTGTGCACACAGGGACCTCATGCTTCAGCACCTCGACCGACTCGGGCTGCAAGTCAACTGGGAGAAGAGCAGGCTCTCCCCTGTGCAGAGCATCTCTTTTCTCGGTATGGAGTTGGACTTGGTCAGAAGGTGGTGGTGCCAGTGAAATAATTTCAGAGGCTCCTGGGACAAATGGCATCCTCGGCGGCGGTTCTCCCCCTCGTGTTGATGCATATAAGACTGCTTCAGCACTGGCTTCAGACTTGAGTCCCGAGGTGGGCATGGCGCCACGGCACCCGGCGTGTGACCATCACACTGCAGGGCTGTCAGACTTTCAGCCCTTGGTCGGACCTGGCGTTTCTATGGGCAGATGTTCCCCTAGAGCAGGTCTCAAGGCATGTCATGGTCATGACAGACGCCTCGAACTCAGGCTGGGGCACCGTGTGCAATGGGCAGGCAGTCTCGGGGCTCTGGATGGGGCCCCTTCTCCTTTGGCATATCAACTACTGGCAGTTTTGCTGGCCCTGAGGAGGCTTCGGGCAAGCACGTGTTGGTCCGGACCGACAACACAGCGACCGTAGCGTACATAAACCGCCAAAGCGGTGTATGCTCGCGTCACATGTCGCAACTCGCCCGCCGCCTCCTCCTTTGGAGTCAGCATACGTTGAAGTCTCTGCGAGCCACTCACCTTCTGGGCATCCTCAACCATGCAGCGGACATGCTCTCACGACAGGTAGCGCTCCATGGGGAGTGGGGACTCCACCCCCATGTAGTCCAGCTGGTTTTGGAGAGATTTGGGAAGGTGCAGGTAGACCCGTTCGCCTCCCAAGAGTCCTCTCACTGCCTCCTTTGGTACTCCCTATCCTAGGACCCCCTTGGCACAGTTGTCTTGGCACACAGCTGGCCTCGGGGTCTGCGCAAGTATGCGTCTCCTCCAGTGAGCCTCATTGCACAGACTCTGTGCAAAGTTGGGGAGGACGACCAGCAAGTCCTGTTCGTTGCGCCGTACTGGCCCAACCGGACTTGGTTCTCTGATCTGATACTCCTGGCAGTAGCACCTCCCTGGTGCATTCCCCTGAGGCAGGACCTTCTCAGGGGCAGGGCACGCTCCAGCACCCATGGTCAGACCTCTGGAATCTCCATGTCCGGCTCCAGTACGGGACACGGAAGACCTAGCGGGACTTCCGCCAGTGGTGATAAATACGATCACTCAGGCCAGAGCCCCCTCTATGAGGCGGCTGTATGCCTTGAAGTGGTGTCTCTTCGCGAACTGGTGTTCTTCCCGTGGGGAAGACCCACAGAGATGCACCGTCGGGTCTGTGCTGTCTTTCCTTCAGGAAGGGCTGAGGAGACAGCTGTCTAACTCTACCTTGAAAGTGTACGTGGCTGCCATAGCAGCCTATCACGACACACTGGACGGGAGACCCTCACAACAGCGTGACCTGATCAACAGGTTCCTCAAGGGCACAAGGAGGTTGAATCCTCCTAGATCACACCTGATTCCCTCTTGGGTTCTCTCTGTGGTCCTACCTGCCCTACAGAGAGCCTCCTTTGAGCCCCTGGAGCAGGCCAAGCTCAGCACTTTGTCTCTGAAGACAGCCCTCCTGGTGGCGCTCATTTTCATCAAGAGGGTGGGGGACCTGCAGGTGCTCTCTGTTACCAGAGAATGCCTGGAGTTTGGGCCGGCACACTCTCACGTGATCGTGAGACCCTGGCCCAGTTATGTGCCCAAAGTTCCCACCACTCCTTTTCGGGACCAGGTGGTGAACCTGCAAGCGCTCCCTTCAGAGGAGGAAGACCCGGCCTTGTCTTTGCTGTGTCCAGTTCGCGCCCTGCGCATCTATCTGGACCGCATGCAGAGCTTTAGATGCTCGGAGCAGCTCTTTGCCTGTTTTGGAGGACAGCAGAAGGGGAAAGCTGTCTCCAAGCAGAGGCTGGCCCATTGGATTGTGGATGCCATTTCTCTCACATACCAATCTCAGGACTTGCCGTGCCCCTTGGGAGTCTGGGCGCACTCCACTAGAGGTGTTGCGTCCTCCTGGGCACTGGCAAGGGGGGCCTCTCTAGCGGGCAAATGCAGAGCTGCAGGTTGGGCTACACCCAATACCTTTGCAAGGTTTTACAACCCATGCATAGACCCGGTTTCGACCCGAGTGTTACACGGTAACAGCAGGTAGACTGGGCGGCCGGTTGGGTGTATCGCTTGCATTGCACCTTTCCCCTTTTTCAAAAGGTGATAATGTGCACCTTTTTGTCCACAACAGTTCCCCTGCTGACATGACATTCTTATTTTTAATGGAATATGTGTACAGTTAGAAAACACATCCATGGCTTGTTTTGATGTAAGCTAAATGACTTTGGCACACCTTTGGGATAGTTTATGCATAATGCATCCTCTAACTGAACCTATTCATGACACTATAAAGTACATCTTTACTTATCATAGATATTTCACAAATCTTAATGACCCAGAAGGCTTCAATGAATTTCTCACTTGCTGAAATACACAACAATTATCAAGTGAAATTACTGAAGGTTCTGAAACATATGTAAGTGGCTGCTAGTGACGCACAAATAACACAGCTAACAAGCACCTACAATTAGCATTCAATTGGAATGAGTCAGATGAGCGGAGGCATAATAGAGAGCACTAAATTAAGCATTACATCAACAAGAGACAAAGATTCATGTGAAGAGATTCACGCAGTATCAGAGACTTTAAATACATGCTACTCGTTGTGTGAGGTTTGCATGAGGAATGAGTCATGTTGAATATTCATGATTTAGCTGGTGATCTAAAATTAAGGAACATTGTGAATATTGCAATGATTTTAATGTGCTTTTTATTCGGTAATTAAGTTTTCTAAACACAGTGTAATTTGAGTATTTGTAGATCATTCCTTTTCTCATGATTCGCAACTATGAGAGAATTAAAGTTGTAGTTCACCCAAAAATGAAAATTGTGCCATCATTTACTTCCCTTCAAGTTGTTCCAGACTTGACTAGAGTCTGGAACTTTCTTCCATGACACACAAAAGGAGATGTAAGACAGGATGTTAGACTCTGTCACAATTCACTTTAATTGTATGGATAAAAGATGTAATGAAAGTAAACAGTGACTGAGGCTAACATTCGGCATAACATCTCAACATTGTGATTCATGGGAGAAAAAAGTAATATGGGTTTGGAACATCATGAGGGTGAGTAAATGATGACATAATTTTCTTTAATGGGTGAATTCTTTTTATTACCGTGTATTTTTATATTGATTCATAAACTGAAAATTAGATATAATTTTAAAAATTAATTACATTTAAAGCTTAAGTGTGGGAAAGCATGCCTTGATTTCTTTTAACTTGGTTTAAATGAAACATTTTGAATGTACTTGGCAACATTGGCTGTTTTCTTTGAAATTATGGATCCTCTTATTGAAAAAAGAAAAATTACATTTCAGACACATACATATCAAGTTATATATTAAAACAATTGACAAAAAGGCTTAAAAAAACTGTATAAAGATATCCTTTTTTCTATCCAGCCCTAGTGAGAAATGAGAGGAGACTGCTACTAAACCCGACAGCCAAAATAAAAGGAGAAAGCAGCTTTTAAGAAAACGGCACAGCATGTTTGACACATTCTTATATGAGATGACATGCCTATTATTGCTCTTTGTGCTAAGTGACTACCTGAAGGACACCCGGCCAGCCTCTTTGTCAAAACTCAGAATTGTGAAATAGCTGTTTCCCTTCCTCAAGATTCATGATTATAATAAGTGCTGCCTGTAGTCTAGTCGACTGTAGCTTCGGCATTCCTCCACACTCAGGAAAACATTACTCTCCTTATGAAAATCACACAAGGGCACACCAGTATATGCCAGCAGAGCTGTGAATGCAAGGCACGATAAATAGAAAATAGAAAAAAACAGATGGACAGAAATAAACTGAGATAGTGAAGTTACTACCATAAAAAGTTGCTTGCCACCATATTTTATTTTTAAAACCCTCGAACAATAGCAGAACAAGCGAGACCACAACAACTTTGAGTGCAGTCCTTTTAAAGACCAACTGCTGGGGGAGTCACATGATGCTATACGAAGGTCATCGCTTAAAGGCGAGCTCTGCTTAAACTTTGCTACAATTATCCTTTTAGAACTGTAATAGTTTTGTTTGTTAAACTGTGCTGGGATGGCAGGATGTCGAAAAATTTGAAATTGTCAGCCCGTGGGGACATTAATAACACTTATGTTCTCAAGCGTCGGATGCCTCGGAGGATCAGGATGGCAGAGGTCCAGTTGATGGTGGCAGCGAGCTTCGTGAAGTAGGTCTGGGTATCTCGAAAATGTATGCAGTGCCAACGAAAATCTTATCCTGACTTGGAGCACCTTGCAGAAATACATTGAGCGATCACATCTATGGAGGCAAATCTTTCCGATTTTATGCACTGCACTGTTGCCACATGATTGGCTGATTAGATAATGGCATGGATGATTGTTGGTGCCCAGACGGGCTGGTTTGAGTATTTCTGTAACTGCTGATCTCCTGGGATTTTCACACACAAGAGTCTCTAGAATTTACTCAGAAAGGTGCCAAAAACAAAAAACATCCAGTGAGGGGCAGTTCTGCAGAGGGAAATTCCTTGTTGATGAAAGAGGTCAACAGAGAATGGCCAGACTGGTTCGAACCGACAAAGTCTATGGTAACTCAGATAACCGCTCTGTACAATTGTAGTGAGAAGAATAGTATCTCAGAATGCTATTCTGAGATGCGGGTTGGCGCAGTTTTGGCGGCACGAAGGGGACCTACACAATATTAGGCAGGTCGTTTTAATGTTGTGGCTGGTAGGTAAAATGTTTCTCTCCACGTGGAATGTTAATGGGCTGGGGCACCTTATAAAAAGATGAAAGGTTGTATCTTTCCTTAAGCATAAAAACTATGATATAGTGTTCCTTCAAGAAATGCACCTTTCAGAATCAGAATCAGAATCAGAATGAGCTTTATTGCCAAGTATGCTTACACATACAAGGAATTTGTCTTGGTGACAGGAGCTTCCAGTGTACAACAATACAAAAACAATACAAAAACAGCAGCAAGACATAGATAATAATAAAAAATAAAAAAATATAAATAATTATACACATACGTACAAACACACACATACATACATACACACATACACATGGGTAGTGCTAAATCTAATACAATCTGTTATGTACAGTGTAAATACAAATCTGTTATGTACAGTGCAAATGTTTTTTTTTTTTTCAGAGGAATGAAGGATGTGTTGGATAAATATAAGAAAGGCTAAACTGTGTATTGCACATAGTTATTGCTCAATGGGGCAATTTAACTGTTCATGAGATGGATAGCCTGAGGAAAAAAACTGTTCCTGTGCCTGATGGTTCTGGTGCTCAGAGCTCTGAAGCGTCGGCCAGAAGGCAACAGTTCAAAAAGTAGTGGGCAGGGTGAGTGGGGTCCAGAGTGATTTTTCCAGCCTTTTTCCTCACTCTGGAAGTGTATAGTTCTTGAAGGGGGGGCAGGGGGCAACCAATAATCCTCTCAGCAGTCCCAACTGTCCTTTGTAGTCTTCTGATGTCTGATTTCGTAGCTGAACCATGTTCACATGAAGCTGAAAAACTTGGTAGGGCATTGGGTGGGCATGTGTTTTGCAGTGCTGGTTCGAGTAAGACCAGGAGAGTCATCACATTGATAAGTAAACTTCAATCTTTTAATGGATCCAGCCCTTGATCATAGTGATGCAGAAGTGTGTAGACCCTTTAGAGCAATGTTGACACTTCAGAGGATGTGTAAAAATCTTGGTCTTACAGACATTTGGAGATTTCTGAATCCATCTAAGAGGGACTACAATTTTTCATCAGTTCATAAGATTTACTCTAGAATATTTTTTTTTATATATCTAAGTCACTTATTCCATCTACCACTGACTGCTCAGTTGGGAACATTTTAGTTTCAGATCATGCTTTGGTGTGTTTAGAGATGTTGCCGCATATAGAGAAAAGAAAATTATATAGATGGCGCTTTAATACAAGACCCTGAATTTCAACAAATGTTAAAGCCAGAAGACAATGTTTATGTAGAAACCAACTGTTCCTCAGTATCCTCTGTGGGTGTGGCAAGGTTTTGTTTGTTTGTTTCTTTCATTTTTTACACCATGCCAGCTTCTATGGCTATATTCATGGTGGGAACCAGGTTTAGTTATTTAAAATAATTAAATAAGTTAAATGAGGTGTTTTAAGATACATTTTTCCTAAAAACCTTAAAACTAAATTTGGATTCACTTGATTAAAAACCTTTTCAAAAGAATCAACTGAATAAAACAGGTTGGGTGTGGCAAGGTAGGAATATAAGGCAGTTCTTAGGGGCGGATCATACAATATGCCTCATTCATTAAAAAGCACAAGAAATCTTAGAATTGGAAAAGATTATTAAAAGTGCTGAAACAGAGCTGAAGTGCCGAATGTCATCCAATGGTCTTAGAGAGTTGACCTAGCTAAAATATAGGTACAATACTATTCTGTCACAGAAGGTTGAGTTTTGGTTATTCAGGGCAAGACAAAAATATTTTGAGTCGGGGGACAAAGCAGGGAAACTCTTGCCAGATACATAAAACAGAGAGTTTTTTTCCACTGTTCCTTCAGTGACGTCTTCTGGAGGCAATATATTTCTTCTGCCACAGATATTAATAAAGCCTTTAATTCTATTTCGATCTTTATAACTCCACATCTTCGTCTACTTTTAAGGATATTAGCAACTTCGTAGAGCCATTAGAACTTCCAAAATTGATGAGTGATCAAAAAAACTTTCTTGACTCAGATATTACTTTGGGAGCTTGTTGAGGTTATTAAAGCCTTGCCAACAGGTAAGGCACTGGGGCCAGATGGTTTTGCTGCAGGATTTTTTAGATATTCCATTTATGTTAGAAGTTTACACAAAGTCATTAAAGAAAGGTGAACTACAGCCAACCATGATGCAAGCCCTGATCAGTCACCATGCACCCCACCAAGAGCGAGAACCACATTATAGCGACCACGAGGAGGTTACCCCATGTGACTCTACCCTCCCTAGCAATGGGTCCAATTTGGTTGCTTAGGAGACCTAGCTGGAGTCACTCAGCATGCCCTGGATTTGAACTCGTGACTCCAGGTGTGGTACTCAGCGTCTATACTCGCTGAGCTACCCAGGCCCCCTGATCAGCCTTATTCTTAAAAAAAGACAAGGACCCAAATGTAAAGTTATCGTCCAATTTCCCTGATCCAGTCAGACGTAAAAGATATTGTCTAAAATTCTGGATAATTGACTAAGTTGAGTAATTACATCTATTATACATATAGATCAAGTGGGGTTTATTCATGGTCTTCTGATAATATTAGATATTTTATAAATATTATGTGGTCAGTAGCGAATGATCAGACCCCAATCACCACCACCCCAGTGGTGGTGGCGTAGTGGGCTAAAGCACATAACTGGTAATCAGGTTGCTGGTTCAATTCCCACAGCCATCACCATTGTGTCCTTGAGCAAGGCACTTAACTCCATGTTGCTCCAGGGGGATTGTCCCTGTAATAAGTGCACTGTAAGTCGCTTTGGATAAAAGCGTCTGCCAAATGCATAAATGTTAATGCAATCACTGCCAACTTACTTGACGCCGAGAAGGCGTTTGATAGGGTGGAATGGGACACTTTTTAAGAATTTGGAAATGTATGGGTTTGAGGACACTTTTATTGGGTGGATTAAGTTACTTTATAAACAACTGTTAGCAGCAGTGCAAACTAATGGATTAATTTCAGATAATTTTCCTCTTGGTAGGGGAACCCGGCAAGGCTGTCCTCTCTCCCCTTTATTGTCTTGCCCTGGAACCATTAGCAGCCACAATAAGAAAAGAGGATGATTTTCCTTGTGTTATAGCAGGAGGTGTGGTGCATAAACTTCTACTCTATGCAGATGATATATTATTTGTCTCTGCCCTAGTAGATCTATGCCTAGCCTCCATAAAATTATTAATTCCTTCTCCAATTTTCAGGAAACAGGGTGAATTAGTCTAAATTGGAAGCTCTTGCACTGACAGCATATTGCCCTGTCATGGCTTTCCAACTTGGTGCCTTTTAATGGCCCAAGCAAGGCATTAAGTATTTAGGGATTTTATTTCCAGCAAATTTGAGAGATTTAGTTAGAGTTAAATTTGACCCATTAATGAAAAGGTTCTCATGCGATGTTAATAGGTGGGCTTCACTATATTTGTCTATGGCTGGGAAGGTCAAAATAAACTGTATCCCAAAATTAAATTATCTACTATAGTCTCTCCCCTTAGAAGTTCCTCTTTCTTATTTTAAACAATTTGATAGAATATCTAAGTCCTTTATTTGGAATGGTAAACGACCTTGGTTGCATTTCTGTAAGTTACAAAGACCAATTGACAAAGGAGGTTTATGCCTCCCAAATTTTTTGTTTTTTATTACTATGCTTTTAATCTTAGACAATTGACCCATTGGTCTCTTCCACCTGAGAGAGCCCCTCCCTGGTACTACATTGAACAAGCGGTCCTTGCCCCAATCTCGCCATTGCAAAGTCTTTCTATCTAACTGCCTGGAGAAGTAAAAATGCATCGCATTATTTCACACTTACATTCAGTATGGACAAAGGTTTCCCGTTTGTTCAGTTTTTATATTTACCTATAAATGTTTTCTCAAGCATATGGCTGAACCCCAAATTGAGTATTAACAAGTCCTCCTTTTGCTGGAAAGAATGGATTAAGAGGGGTATTGCTACACTTGGTGACCTTTATGAAAACAGAGCTTTGAGATCATTTGAAAATCTAACACAGCAATTTGGGATTTCTAGATCTCAATTTTTCAGGTATTTACAGTTGCGCCATTTACTTTGTTTTATTTTTGGTGGCAGACCACAGCCCCCAAAAGCTGCAGACACCCTCTGTATGGTGCTCAGAGCCTTTGGAAAGGGGCATGAAGCTTCAGTGTATTATTCCTTGTTGATTCAGAGTCTTGGTGATGGGGCATTAACAGCTCTTAAGAGGTTATGGGAAAGAGATTTGAACTTGGTATTTACAGTTGCGCCATTAACTTTGTTTTATTTTTGGTAGCAGGACACAGCCCCCCAAAGCTGCAGACACCCTCTGTATGGTGCTCAGAGCCTTTGGAAAGGGGCATGAAGCTTCAGAGTATTATTCCTTGTTGATTCAGAGTCTTGGTGATGGGACATTAACAGCTCTTAAGAGGTTATGGGAAAGATATTTGAACTTGGTATTGGAGGATGTGGAGAGGGAAAGAATTAAAAACAAAAATTCTGTATATATATATATATATATATATATATATATATATATATATATATATATATATATATGCAGAGTTTTTTTGCTCAGTCGTCAGTTTAGGAAGATCTAATGGTTCCACAAAGTTTCTAATATCTTCATCAGTAGACGAAGATGTGGAACTATAGAGATCAAGATAGAATTCTTTAAAAGCATTATTAATATCAATGGCGGAAGTAAAAATTTCACCATCAGCAGATTTCACTGAGGGAATGGTAAAAAAAAGACTATCTCTGCTTTATATATCTAGCCAAAAGCTTCCCTGCTTTGTCACCCGACTCACACGACTCTGTCTTGCCTTAAATAACCAAAACTCCACTTTCCGTGACAAAATAGTATTATATCTGTATTTCAATCGGGTCAATTCTCTGAGGCCATCAGCTGACATACGGCGCTTCAGCTTTGCCTCAGCACTTTTAATATTTCCTTCCAAAGTTTTTGTGCTTTGGATTTTTTGATGAATGAGGCATACTGTATGAGCCGACCCCTAAGAACCGCCTTAAGTGCCTCCCAAGCCACGCCCACAGAGGATACTGAGGACCAGTTGGTCTCCATATAAATATTGATTTCAGTCTTTAACATCTGTTGGAAATCAAGATTTTGCAGAAGGGATACATTAAGGCGCCAACTATATGATTTCTTTTTCTCTATATGTGGCATCACCTCTAAACTCACCAGGGCATGATCCGAGACTAAAATGTTTCCAATTGAGCAATCAACAACAGATGAAATGAGGGATTTGGATATAAAAAAAAATCTATTCTAGAATAAATCTTATGGACTGATGAAAAAAATTTATAGCCCCTACCAGATGGGTTCAAAAGTCTCCAAATATCTGTAAGACCAAGATTTTTACACATCCTGTGAAGCGTCAGTGTTGCTCTAGGGGGCTTGCACATTTTTGCTTCACTATGTTCAAGGACTGAGTCCATCAAAAGATTAAAGTCTCCTCCCAATATTATATCATGAGGGGTGCCAGCAGTTTGCAATATCCCTTCAAGATCTATAAAAAAGCCCTGATCATCAGTGTTAGGTGCGTAAATATTAGCCAAAATCAACCTTTGTCCTTGAATTTCAGCTAAAACTATAATGACTCTTCCTAATTTATCTTTAATCTGTTTGAGACATTTGAATTGTAGATGTTTATTTACCAATATAATGACTCCCTTGCTCTTACTTGAGCCAGCACTAAAAAAAACATGTCCACCCCATATCTTCCCAAATTTTTCAGCTTCCTGTGGGGAGAGATGTGTTTCTTGAAGAAACACTATATCATATTTCTTACGTTTAAGAAAAGTAATAACCTTCCTTCTTTTTATGGGGTGCCCCAACCCATTTACATTCCATGTGGAGAGAGATAGTACACTCATATTAACAACTGACATATTGATATAGTTGAAAAAATAAATTGTGTGTCAAAAACAAAATTATACATACCACATTCCCCATTAGTGAAACAATCAAACCCCGAACTTCCCCCCGAACAAAACAAACAGAAAAAAGAAAAACGTGCGCATTAAACCTGCGCACGACAGCGTCAACCGGCGACAATCCCTCTAAACTCAAAAGGTCCATGAATGCCCACGAGTCCCCACGACAACTTTGCCATTGGATTGCTCAACTTTGCCATTGGATTGCTCAGAAAATACTTTGTAAAATAAACCCAGCAAATAGGAAGAATGAACACAAAGAATGTGTAGATTCACTCACAGAATTGTTTTAAAGGTGTGATCTTCCACAAAACTAATTCCAGCTGATATAAAACTGTTCAGATTCCTCGGACAGACGAACAAATGTTCAGTGAACCAGCTGTTATGAGTTCAGTGGATGACGTAATCATTCCAATGTCCCGTAAAAAAAAACTCAAAACAAAGTCCAGCCAGCAGGAGGAATAAGCACGAAGAACGAATAGATTAATCCACAGCTGTTCCAAAGGAGTTTTATTCAATAGAACCAGCTCCAGCCACTAGGCGGAACCAATACAAAAAGAAACAAAACCGGCATACCTGTTCCCCGGATGGTCGAGTCAATTCACTTGGAGGCCGTATAAAAGTATATACCATGACTTACATAATCCGTCAACTTCATAAAAGACATCCTTTGTGTGAGCATGTAGATATTTTGCGGTCATCCGTAGTGTCCACTCTCAAACTGGCCGGGAACTTCAATGCAAAAGTTTCTTTAAGGAAAAGTGTTATTCACAAAACAAGCTCCGGCTGCTCGGCGGAGTCAACGCAAAAAGCAAAAAGAAACCAAAATGACGCCCAGCTTCCTCAAGAGTAAGAACAGCGAGTCGACCCACTCACATGAGAAACATCCAATGGTTTACTCAGACATTGATTCTATAAAAGACATTGCCTGATTTGGACATGCAAATACTTTGCGACCATTTTTCATTTCTATTCTCAGCTTGGCCGGAAACATCAGAGCAAACGAGATCTTTTTCTGATGTAAGAGTTTCTTGCATTCCTTGAACCGATCGCGTTCCTCTCGTCAAACTCGCAAAGTCCGGGAACAAGAAAACATTATGGTCCTTCCAAGAGAGCTTCCCTTTGCTCCTCGCCTGGTGCAACACAAGATCTTTATCGGATGATCTCAGAATTTTGGCCAGAATCGATCGGGGCCTTTCTTCCTCAGCAGATCTCTGAGCAGGGACTCTGTGAGCTCGCTCAATTTCCAGCTTGTGGCCTGTTATGTCAAGCAGACTCGGGAAAAGCTCCTCAAGGAATTTCACCATATCTCTGCCCTCCTCATGCTCAGGAATTCCAACAATTCGAACATTATTCCTGCAGCTTCTATTCTCAAGTTCTTCAAGCTTTTCAAGGAGATGTTCCAAATCGACTTTGGTCGCTGGCGGATTAGCGGTTAATTCCCTCTCCGAAGATTCCAGAAAGTCGATTAGTTTTTCAACATCAGTCTCTCTTGTAGCTAACTCAGAGAATTTTGTTTCCATCGCCGTAATCGATCGACGTATTACAGCGAGATCCTCCAAGTCAGCAAGAATCTTCATCAACATCACCGACATGCTGGACAACTGACGCTGGATTCCTTCTCCCACCGCACCATCCAAATCGAGTCCCCGGTCTGTAGGTCTGTCGGGGCTTACCTGAACACGTAAGTGTCTTATAATGTCTCCAGAGCCCGATGATTTTTACTTCTTTGCCATGTTTTGCATCAAAGAGCAAATGTGTAGCTAGGTGTATCAAAATTTACCAGATTATAACATGAAAATAATTAAAAACTTAGCAAAGTGCGCAGAGCTCGTTGCTCACACGTCTGCCTCTTGCATGGCGTCACGTACAACCCCCCCCCCCACTACAGAGACATCCTTGATGAAAACCTGCTCCAGAGCGCTCTGGACCTCAGACTGGGGTGAAGGTTCATCTTCCAACAGGACAACGACCCTAAGCACACAGCCAAGATAACAAAGGAGTGGCTCCGGGACAACTCTGTGAATGTCCTTGAGTGGCCCAGCCAGAGCCCAGACTTGAACCCGATTGAACATCTCTGGAGAGATCTGAAAATGGCTGTGCACCGACGCTCCTCATCCAACCTGATGGAGCTTGAGAGGTCCTGCAAAGAAGAATGAGAGAAACTGCCCAAAAATAGGTGTGCCAAGCTTGTAGCATCATACTCAAAAGACTTGAGGCTGTAATTGGTGCCAAAGGTGCTTCAACAAAGTATTGAGCACAGGCTGTGAATACTTATGTACATGTGATTTTTTTTTTTTCTTTTTTTTTTTTTTAATAAATTTGCAAAGATTTCAAACAAACTTCTTTCACGTTGTCATTATGGGGTATTGTTTGTAGAATTTTGAGGAAAATAATGAATTTAATCCATTATGGAATAAGGCTGTAACATTACAAAATGTGGAAAAAGTGAAGCGCTGTGAATACTTTCCGGACGCACTGTAGATAGCTAAATAGATGCAAGAAAGAAAACACCAATCACAATTTAGTATGCAAATAGATTAGAGGTCGACCGATAGTGGATTTTGCCAATACCGATAACTAAGGTGGTGAAAAAGGCTGATAACCGATAAATTGGCCGATAGTTAAAAAACAAAATCAATTTATAGAATGATACAAAAAAAAAATCTTAGTCATTCCTTACTATAAATGGCTCATACACTGAGGCTACAAGAGTCCAAAATAAATAAAATAACAAAAACAGTTAATTGTGCAACCAAAATCTCAATAATAACTAGAAAAATAAAGATTTATTTATTATTTATCACACTCGGATCTGCACCAAAACAATCGGACTGAGACTACCCTGTCCAGGTGCAAACGAACTCTGAAGCGTTTCATTTGTGGTGAAAATTCAATCTGACCCAACGGACCAACAAACAAAGACATAAACAATTCCCAAAAATGTGACAAATTTTTAACATGTCAATTATTTTAACTGGTATATCGATTTATGAGCTCCCAGAACTCTGACCAATGAGGGGACTGTTTGCTCAAATGTGACTTTTATTAATGCAGTTTTAGTCAGTTTGCGTTGCAGCACAAGTTAAAATGTTCTCAACAAGCCCTTGTATTTTTCCTCCATGTCCTTGGAATGTACTATCCCTGGATATGCAGGGTTTTCTGATGCAGAGTAAACTCTGTAGGCACCCATTATGATGACATCATCATTGTCAGTAACATTTTGAATGGCAAACATTTTAAGTGAATGGAAGATTTTCAAACATTACATTTCGTATCTTAAAGTTTAAAGTAAAAAATAAAAAAAAGATAGTACACCTGACTGAGATTATCAACAAAAAAGTCTTAATGGCGTCTGTACACGAATCAGTTGCTGACATTTAATACTTAGGTTTAGGTGTTTAGAACAAACCCTAACCAGAATGTATGAGGAATTTCAATAATTCGGAAGCACCAAAATACATAGAAAGAGGCAGATAGTCAGACATAAGAAAGAGGTAGACATTTTATAACAAGCCAAATATTATCAGTGTCTCCCTCCTGGAGTGCCCCCGTGACTCCTTTTTACAAGTGAGCCATTGGAAGGCGGTCTCTGTGACTGCAGGGGCCGAATGACGTAAACTAGAGGGTGAACTGAACACTCAGAGCTCATCTTGAATATCAGCCCTGTGAGCTAATGCATCACTCTAGTGTAAAGGGCCAGAGATGAAAGGGAAGGAAGTGCAAACTAAGCTTGGCGCTTTATTGAACTGCTAAGTGGCTTTACAGGGTGAGTAGCTTTACAATGTGCTAATGTCACACAAGATGCTTGAGATACTAAACCATGTTCGAGTACCACTTGTTTTCTCCTTTTATCATTCTCGATGGAGAGTTTACTTCCAATGGAAAAAATGCCAGAATCTTTAATAGGATGTCAAAGTATAAAATTGATTATAGCTGAATGCCCATTCACAAAGTTTAGACAAATTGTACACCAAAGTCCTACGGACCAAAAAGATAATCTCAGATGGACAAAAACATGACAATGCACTGGATGTCCTTAGGAAAACAGCTCCTCTTCGAGTTCTTGTATTTATTTGTCTTTTCAATGCTCTTGTGGCTATTACAGTAATTATTTAAAAGCAGCAAGCGCCATCCAAGAAAATGGAAGCAGCCTGCCAGATCAAAAGTACAGGCACTTTACCAAACATCCCTCGTGTTTCACTAACAACAACAATCATTTATGCAACATTCATCATTTAGGCACTGGAAATACTAAGAACTAGTGAATGTATGCACAATGAAACTAGATAACTTTACGTTCTTGGGGGAGGGCGGTGTATAACGCTGGGCGAAATAGGTAAAAAATTATATCTCAACATTTTTTAGGCCTTTTATCTGAACATGAGGAAGAATGATTTTTTTATAATTTTCTCTGATATGCACCAATATAAGAATACAAGTATTAAACAGCTATAATTACAAACATTTTTACTATGTTCAGTAAATGAAAAAAATGCCAAGCAGAGCCTTCTATGAAAATGTTTAAGTGATAACGCAAACTAATTGTTGTTAGTCCCTGTAATAAGTGTACTGTCATTTACCTTGGATAAAAGCATCTGCTAAACAACTACTTGCTTTCTGTAAGAGTGTTCCAGCATCCAGATGTTTCTCGATCTTACTTAAACACTTGATGTCCTTATGGCTTTGCCTGTTGATCGGCTGTAAGACTTGAATAGGTTTGTGATCACAGTGCTGGTGGACGATTTATTTGGCAAAGGACTTTGTGTGGCCACACTTATATCACCATGGAAACAGCATCACCACACAGAGCGCAAAACTGTACTCTCAACTGCCTGTCCTCAGTGGCGAAACAGTTTATGGCTGCCATGACAACAGCAACTGAAGGCATGTGTCAAGAATATACGTTCACTGCATTTCAATTAATATCACTTAATTAACACACAACCAAAACACCTCATAGGCAATGGTATAAGCATTCTGAAATGAAAGGGCATGACTTTTTGTACCTGTCTAGGGATATGCAGCACAGGTGTAGGATGGAGGCAGTGGTCAGTAGCACATCCAGAGAGGTGCGGACCAGGCAGAAGGTCTCACCATAGATCCAGTTCTGATGGATCAGTTCTATGGCACCAAACGGCATCACCAGCACTGACACCAGCAGGTCAGCGAATGCCAGTGAGACGATGAAGTAGTTGGTTTTGATTTTCCTGCAGGAGAAACAGAGAGGATGTATTTGTTCTCCTCATTTATGAATTCAAATGAATAACATTTTTAATGTTCCTCTCTTTTTTAGAGTTTAGGGGGAAATGATTAGAAAAAGTGTAAAAGAAACCAATATTCAAACAACCATTTATAAAACAGAAAATTCTATGAAATCTTAAAGCTAATGTGTGATTTTTTTGTTAAAATAATATTTCCTAATCCATTTTATTATGTAGAGACAACTACAAGTAATATTTCCCCCAAAAAGTGTTAACATTATGGTGCTATCAAATTACTGCTCTGTTTGTTTGAGCACCTTGACCAGCCCAACACAGCAACATTGGCTCAACCAATGGCATAAGTTTGGGGCAGGACTTATCTGTTTGTAGGACCAATTACAGGTGGATTTGAAAACATTCACTATTTTTACATCTTTTGTTTGGTGACACTAGTGAAATACATTACACTACAATACACTACAAATACATTTATGCATCTGGCACATGTTTTTACTCAAAGAGACTTAGGGGTAGATTTACTAAACAGCTGTACCACTTTTGTGCATGGTATTTCAGCGCAAAAACCTGCATCTTATTTACAAACCACCCGCAATCTATTTTAGCAGGTGCAATTACAACTGAAATTGTGCTGCATCTTGAGTATTTAAATGAAGTCATTGTCATTCCTTTCCACATATACACGCCTCCTTTCTGTGTAAGGCTCATTGTAGATTGCACTTCATTCACAAAAATAGCCTGCCGCAATTTAGATTGTGCTACTACTGCGAATGAAAGTAGGCGGTAAAATGAATGTTTGTGAACATTTTCAACTAATCAAATCAAAATCAAATCACTTTTATTGTCACACAACCATATACACAAGTGCAATAGAGTGTGAAATTCTTCGGTGCAGTTCCGAACAACATAGCAGTCGTGAAAGTGATGAGACATATACCAATCTACAATAAACATCAAATTTACACAACACAATTTAAAATCTAATATACACATAATTACACACAACACAATATACAAATAATAACATACAATGTACATTATACAATACACACAATATAGAACACATTATACAGTATAAATAAATAAATAAATAGTATATATAGTATATATAAAATGTACAGTAGGTTGTGTTGTACTGTATGACATTCAGGCTGTCGGTTGATAGTCAGTTGCCAGTGTGTTGTTAAGAGAATATAATTTTTGACAGTCCAGTGTGAGATAATAAGATTAATAAAGTGCAGTGCTGATGTATATTGATCGTGAGAGATCAAGAGTTCAAAAGTCTGAGAGTATCTCATCAAATATCGGCAGTATCTCATCAAATGATGATCAACTGATGGAGAAGAGCATTACAACCTGGCATATACACTGATCAGCCACAACATTAAAACCACTGACAGGTGAAGTGAATAACATTTATTATCTCATTAGAATGGCACCTGTCAAGGGAAGGTATATATTAGGCAGCAAGTGAACAGTCAGTTCTTGAATTTCATGTGTTGGAAGCAGGAAAAATGGGCCAGCATAAGGATCTGAGCGACTTTGACAAGGGCCAAATTGTGAATGCTTAGCATTGCTTATTCTTATTCTCATACGTTCGTCATTTTATCCTTTGTCATTTTACTGCGTGTTTCATGTTTTTCTGCTTTTCTACTATTTCATCTGTGAGTATTTTACCTGTTGCTGCTGGCGCCTAGCTCGAGTCTGTGTTTGTAGCCTGCTAGCTTTTTTAGCATTGCTTATCTATCTGTTTTCAGCATTTAATCCTTAACATCTGCCATTTTTCAGCACGCATCAGGTTTTCCCCCGCATTATTCTCTTATCGCGATTCAACTGCATGCATTTTCAGCGTGCATCTGCTTTCTATTTTTATCGTGATTAAACTGCGTGCATTTTACAGTGCGCACCCATTTTTCTCCTCTGGATTATTGCATCGATCTCAAAGCACCGCTTATCAAGAACAAACATAACAAACAATTGTGTGAGGGATTCACATCAATCTCAAACCCTCACTGCTCAGGTACAACAAACAACAACAACAACAACAATCAGTTGCAGTAAGTCATGGCATCCGCTCAGAACGATCCAGTGTTGGTCGGACCAATCAGACTCTATGCTAAAAGACCTGATCATGCGGACTGGGAGATGTTCCGGCCCGCCTTTGATGATGACATCGAGGTTTACGCTGATAGCGTAACGTGTTTCATCAGAAAGTGTGTAGAGAATGTTGTTCTGTCCAAAACAATATGGATCTACCCGAACCAGAAACCTTGAATTAATAGCGATGTTCGCGCGGCACTTAATGCGCGGACCTCCGCTTTTAATTCCGGGAACGCGGAGCAGCAAAACGCCAGTACAGGAACAAGATTGAAGGACAGTTTAACACCACCAACTCTAGAAGCACGTGGCAGGGAATTAATATCATCACGAACTTTAAAGGGAATAAAAACTCAGCCGCGAACACCGCTGCCTCCCTCCCGGATGAGCTAAATACTTTTTATGCACGGTTCGAGGGAAATAACACAGACCTCGCAGAGAAAGCTCTCGCGGCCGAACCTACAGAGGTTAGTTCACTCTCCGTCTCTGTAGCGGATGTAACACGAATGTTCCGACGGGTGAATATCTGTAAAGCCGCGGGTCCAGACAGCATTCTGGGCCGCGTCATCAGAGCGTGCGCCAACCAACTGGCTGGTGTTTTTACAGACATTTTCAAGCTTTCCCTCTCTTTGTCTGTAGTCCCCATATGCTTTAAAACGTCCACCATTGTGCCTGTACCAAAGCAATCCAAAATCACTTGCTTAAATGACTGGCGTCCTGTTGCTCTGACCCCCATCATCAGCAAATGCTTTGAGAGACTAATCAGAGATTACATCTGCTCTGTGCTGCCTCCATCACTGGACCCATTGCAGTTTGCTTACCGCAACAACCGCTCCACTGATGATGCCATTACATCTACAATACACACTGCTTTCTCCCACCTGCAAAAAAGGAACACTTATGTGAGAATGCTGTTTGTAGACTATAGCTCAGCATTCAACACCATAGTGCCCTCCAAGCTTGATGAGAAACTCCGGGCTCTGGTCTTAAACAGCTCGCTGTGCAGCTGGATCCTGGACTTCCTGTCAAGCAGATGCCAGGTGGTTAGAATGGGCAGTAACATCTCCTCATCACTGACCCTCAACACTGGAGCCCCACAAGGCTGTGTTCTTAGCCCACTCCTGTATTCCCTGTACACACATGACTGTGTGGCAACACATAGCTCCAATGCCATCATTAAGTTTGCTGATGATACGACGGTGGTAGGTCTGATCACTGACAATGATGAAACAGCCTACAGAGAGGAGGTGCACACTCTGATACGCTGGTGTCAGGAGCACAACCTCTCCCTCAACATCAGTAAGACAAAGGAGCTTGTAGTGGACTTCAGGAGAAGAGAAAGAGAACACAGCCCCATCACCATCAATGGAGCACCAGTGGAGAGACTCAGCAGCTTCAAGTTCCTGGGTGTCCACATCACTGAGGAACTCACATGGCCCCTCCACACTGAGGCCGTTGTGAAGAAGGCTCATCAGCGCCTCTTCTTCCTGAGACGGCTGAGGAAGTTTGGAATGATCCGCCATATCCTCACATGGTTCTACACCAGCACTGTAGAGAGAATCCTGACTGGCTGCATCTCCACCTGGTACGGCAATAGCACCACCCACAACCGCAAAGCCCTTCAAAGGGTGGTGTGAACTGCCAGACACATCATCGGAGGTGAGCTTCCCTCCCTCCAAGACATATACACCAGGCGGTGTGTGAAAAAAGCTTGGAGGATCATCAGAGAATCCAGCACCAAGCCATGGGCTGCTCTCACTGCTACCATCAGGCAGGCGGTATCGCAGCATCAGGACCCACACCAGCCGACTTCATGACAGCTTCTTCCCCCAAGCAACCAGACTTTTGAACTCTTGATCTCTCATGATCAATATACATCAGCACTGCACTTTATTAATCTTATTATCTCACACTGGACTGTCATAAATTACATTCTCTTAACAACAAACTGGCAACTGACTATCAACCGACAGCCTGAATGTCAATACAGTACAATACAACTTACTGTACATTTTATATATAGTATATATGCAATTTTTTATTGTATAATGTGTATTCGATATTGTGTGTATTGTATAATGTACATTGTATGTTATTATTTGTATTATTGTGTGTAATTATGTGTATATTAGATTTTATATTGTGTTGTGTAAATTTGATGTTTACTGTAGATTGGTATATGTCTCATCACTGTCATGACTGCTGTTTTGCTCGGAACTGCACCCAAGAATTTCACACACTATTGCACTTGTGTATATGGTTGTGGGACAATAAAAGTGATTTGATTTGATTTGATTTGTTATTTCTTCCTGCATTGCATGTCACATGTTTACAATACCTTCTTCCATCAGCAGTGAGGGATTCACATGTGATAAATGTAAGGAATTAGTCAGGCTGACAGAGAAGGTTAATGAGTTAGAGACATGCATCCGAATGCTAGTGGAGGTCAGTGAGAAAGAGAAGCCGGTAGATACTGTTTCGATGTGGGCAGTACAGAGAGCAGCACACACACTTTGGTTCCGGCTCTAGAGCCCCCGCAGCAGGGCGTTTGGGTGACATCTCAGCGGCATATCTGCTCAGCAAAGCGACACCACTCTCCCGTTCCCGTTAGGGTTTCCAATCGATTCTCCCCACTCAGTGATGCACCCACTGAGAATCATGTTGAAAGAGCCCTAATAATTGGTGATTCTATTGTAAGGAATGTAGAAATAGAGATGCCAGCCACTATTGTTAAATGCATTTCGGGTTCAAGAGCATATGACATCAGATCAAATTTACTAGTGCTGGCTAATGCTAAATGTAGATTTTCTAAAATTGTTATTCATGTCAGCACTAATGATGTCCGGTTTCACCAGTCAGAAATCACTAGAGATAATGTTAAAGAGGTGTGTGAATTTGCAAAAATGATGTCAGACACCGTAATATGCTCTGGCCCCCTCCCTGCTCATTGTGGTGATGAGGTTTATAGTAGATTAGTGTCACTGTATGGCTGGATGTCTGAGTGGTGTCTGGAGAATAGAATAGGATTTATAGACAATTGGAAGAGTTTTTGGGGTAGACCTGACCTGCTAAAGAGAGGAAGGTGCCGCTTTCCTCTCTAGTAATTTGGCTCATAGTCTTAATGATAGTATTTGACTAACTGGGGCCCAGGTCAGGAAGCAGACAAACTGGTTAATCTGAATGTCTGCTAGCTGCCTTGAGATGTCACACAGGTCACATAAACTACAACACATAGAGACTGTATCACCTAGATATCACATAGAGACTATGTCTGTTCCCCGAACTACCAAACACATCTCACTAAATCATTTAGAAAAAAACTGATTAAGGTCAAACTTGAACAAAACAAAAAAATTAAAGATAAACATCATATGAAGGTAGGGCTGCTAAACATTAGATCTCTTTCTACCAAAGCACTAAATGTAAATTAAATTATTACAGATCATAGTTTGGATGTGCTCTGTTTGACTGAAACCTGTCTTAAACTGGATGAATATATTAGTTTAAATGAATCTACTCCCCCAGGTTATAGTTATAAACATGAGCCTCGTCTGAAGGGTCGAGGAGGAGGTGTTGCTACAATTTACAGTGAAGATTTTGGTTTTACTCAGGACAGCATATAAATGTAAGTCTTTTGAACTAATAATGCTTAAAGTGACACCGTCAGATATAAATAAAATAAAAAACTCTGTCGTGTTTTACCCTTGCTACAGTATATAGATCAGCCGGGCCTTATTCTGATTTCCTTGGTGAATTTGCTAATTTTTTATCAGATCTTGTAGTTACTGTAGATAGAGCTTTAATTGTTGGTGACTTCAACATTCATATAGATATGAAAATGACACATTGGGATTAGCATTTATCGATATTCTCAACTCTCTTGGAATCAGACAAAATGTAACAGGACCAACTCATAGCCACAATCATATGCTAGATTTAAATCTGTCATATGGAGTTGATGTTGATACTACAGAAATTCTGCCGCAGAGCGATGACATCTCGGATCATTACCTCGTCTCTTGTATGCTGCGATCAGCTAATGTTACTCAATCTACACCATGCTATTGTTCATGTAGAACTATTCTTTTGACCACTAAAGATAGCTTCACTAATAATCTTCCAGATCTATCTCATACATTCAGTAAACCCCAAAGCCTAGAAGAACTTGATGAAATAACAGAAAATATAAATACAGTCTTCTCTAGCACTCTTGATAGTGTCGCCCCCCTTCGATTAAAGAAAATTAAAGAAAAAGCCCTGCACCATGGTACAATGATCACATTCATGCTTTCAAGAGAGCAGCTCGGAAAATGGAGCGCAAGTGGATGAATACAAAATTAGAGGTATTTCGCGGTGCATGGAAGGATAGTGTCTGCAGCTACAGACAGGCACTAAAAGCTGCCAGGTCAGCATATTTTAGCAAACTCATAGAAAACAACCATAACAATCCTAGGTGTTTATTCAGTACTGTGGCTAAATTGGTTAGGAATAAAGCCTCAACAGAACCAGATATTCAGTCGCAGCACAAGAGTAATGACTTCATGAATTTCGTTACTGATAAAATTGAAATAATCAGAAATAAAATTGGAATTATACAATCATCTGTCACAGTACCTCAGAAAACAGTGTCTCATAATTTTCCTCACGTGCAACTTCAAACCTTTGCTGTCATAGGTCATGAAGAGCTAACAAAACTTATCGAAACATCAAAAGCTACAACATGTATGTTAGATCCAATACCAACCAAGCTCTTAAAAGAGGTATTCCCTGTAATATCAGAACCTCTTCTTAATATTATTAACTCCTCGCTATCCTTAGGACATGTCCCAAGAAACTTTAAAATGGCAGTTATCAAACCACTTATTAAGAAGCCACAACATGATCCTGGAGAACGGGCTAATTATAGACCAATTTCAAATCTCCCGTTTATGTTGAAAATACTAGAAAAGGCAGTATCCTCCCAAATATGTTCATTTCTACAGAGAAATATTATATATGAACAATTTCAGTCAGGATTTAGGCCCCATTACAGTACAGTGACTGCACTTATCAGAGTTACAAATAACTTGCTCTTATCATCTGATCGCGGCTGCATTTCACTTCTAGTACTTTTAGATCTTAGTGCTGCATTCAACACGATAGATCACAACATTCTCATGAATATGCTAGAGAATTATGTTGGCATTTGTGGAGTTGCATTAGCATGGTTTAGGTCCTATTTAGCAGACAGCTACCACTTTGTCTATGTAAATGAGGAATTGTCAACCAAACAAAAGTAAAGTATGGAGTGCCACAGGGATCAGTTTTAGGGCCTCTTTTCTCCTTGTATATGCTTCCCCTGGGAGATATTATCAGGAATCATGGAATAAGTTTCCACTGTTATGCCGACGATACCCAACTTTATATTTCTTCAAAACCTGATGAGATTTCACAATTCTCCAAATTAGCAGAGTGTATTTAATAAAATAAAGATTGGGTGGCCAGAAATTTCGACAAAACAGAGGTACTAATTATTGGACCAAAAATCTCTAAAAACAAGCTGCTAAAATATAATTTGACTCTTGATGAATGTACTGTTACACCTACGAAAAATGTAGGTGTTATATTTGATACCAATCTGTCCTTTGAAAATCAAATTACCAATGTTTGTAGAACAGCATTCTTCCACCTAAGAAATATTGCTAAATTCGGCTGATGCCGAAAAACTAATTCATGCATTCATGACCTCAAGACTAGATTATTGTAATGCATTACTGGGAGGATGTCCAGCAAGATCAATAAATAAACTTCAACTGGTTCAAAATGCAGCAGCCAGAGTGCTGACTAGAACCAAGAAATATGATCATATTAGCCCCATTTTATCGTCGTTACATTGGCTACCTGTTAAATTTCGTATTAATTTTAAAATTCTGTTAACTACGTACAAAGCTTTGAATGGTCTAGCTCCACAGTACTTAAGTGAACTTCTACCACGATATATTCCATCACGTTCATTATGATCACAAAATTCTGGCCTGTTAATAGTTTCTAGAATATCAAAATCCACAAAAGGAGGTAGATCCTTTTCATATTTGGCTCCTAAACTATGGAATAATGTCCCTAACACTGTTCGAGATGCAGACACACTCACTCAGTTTAAGTCTATATTAAAGACTCATCTATTTAGCCAGGCATACACCTAATTTATCCTTCAACTCACAATTAGGCTGCTTTAGTTAGGTCTGCCGGAACCAGAAACCAGAAACATTGATCGTGATCTATAACTCTGCAATAAATTGAATGGCATCTATGTTAATATTATTAGGGGTCAAGCCCCGAAGGGGCGAAAGACCTCTATTGTTTTCGTTAGTTTTCTTATTCTTCTTCTTCTTCCGCTCGAGTCTATGGCTGCCCATAGAACCGCTTGCGGGAAAGTTATGAAATTTGGCACACAGATAGAGGACAGCCTGATCTGTTAACACAGCAAATTTGGCGTCTCTACCTCAAGTCCTCTAGCGCCACCAACTGCCCAATTTTGCACTCATGTTTATGTTAATATGTTTTGAACCGTGAGTCCTAGGCTGTTTGTCCGATTTGCATGGAAATTGGCCTGCATCATCTAGAGGCACTCAAGACAAAAATGTATTCACAGAATTTTGATGAACCATACCATTTTCGAATGGCGCTTCAATGAATTGGACGAAGAGCACGCCAAAACGTGAGGGTATATCTCCGTAATGCTTTAGCGTATTCATAACAAACTTATTACTTGTCATAGGCACCATGACTCGAGGGTGCCTGCTCAGTTTCGGAACAGTGCCACCTAGTGGTCACGAGATATGAAAAAAGCTAATTTTTGCTTATAACTTCTGAACAGTTTGTCATAAAATCATCAAACTGGTCTCATTAGACTCAGTGGGGCATAGCGAGTGTCGGCCATTTTGGACGTCGGCCATTTTGAATTTAGTCATAAAATGCTGTATTTTACGAATGACTTGGCGTATCGTTACAAAACTCGGTATGTGTCTTTGGCACCATGCTCTGAAGGGACTCAAAAAATTTCGGGACAACGCCACCTTGTGGTCAAAAATTATAATGCTATTTCTAAAAATGCTAATAGCTATTGACTCCTTTTGCCTACTGTCATGAGACTGGTCTTGATAGATTCCGTGGTTCATGCCGAGAACAATTATATCAATTATGTCATAATCAAGCAAACTTCCTGTCCGCCATTTTTAAATGTTTTGAAAACATACATTTTCGAACTCCTCTTAGATTGTTTCTCCGATTTGCATGAAAATTGGCCTGCATCATCTAGAAGCACTCAAAACAAAAATTTATTCACAGAATTTTGATAAACCATACCGTTTTCGAATGGTGCTTCAATGAATTCGATGAAGAACGTACAAAATTGAACTTGAGGCTGTTTCTCCACAACGCTTTGAGGGATTGGGACGAAACTTGGTATGTGTCTTCACCATTAGGCCCTGAGGTTACCTGCAGCGTTTTGGTGCACTGCCCCCTACTGGTCAGGAGATAGAAAAAACTGATTTTTTTGGTTTATAACTTTTGAACACTTTTGCTGAAAAATAACAAAAATTGTCTCTTTAGATCAAGTGCTACATACTGAGTCGAACGATACCACATTTTCCTATGTCGGCCATTTTGGATGTCGGCCATTTTGAATTTAGCCATAAAATGCTGTATTTTACGAACTACTTGGCGTATCGTTATGAAACTCGGTATGTGTCTTTTGCACCATGCTCTGAAGGGACTCAATTGCCACCTTGTGGTCAAAAATTATAATGCTATTTCTAAAAATGCTATGCTGCTCATGGTTCCGATAATTGGCTTGACCCCAGTATCGCTGCTTGCAGCTATATTTCTATTTGTTTCCCTGTCTCAACCTTGGGACTTCTATCCTGAGTTCAACAGAACTGGCTGGATCCAGCTCCATTCCTGCTTTGTGTTGGACTCCACTGCTACGTGTCGCTGAGTGATGATGACTAATAGCAGCTGGTGCCAGCCAAACATCACTTCAGTCTATTACGATGGACTTTAGAGGATGAACTGATGCCAACTCCAACCATAGGACACGGGATACTTATGCCATTGCCTGAACCTTGGACTTAGGATAGACCTCACCAAAATGACTGGCCGGTTGAACTGCGATGCACCTAACTATTCTCTGTCTGCATCACCTCGGTCTAATGATGGACTACACTCTTGAAATGGAATACATAGACTATCAATTCATTGCCAACAAATCCCTTCATCAGCCAACTAATGAGGACAATTGCATCTATGTGAACTTCTGCAGTTAATCCAGGATGGACATCAAAGACATTAGTCATTTATCTTACAGTTCATACAAAATCTTTGTTTAAACACTGACTGTGGCAGCGGAGGCGTGGTCAAGCATATGTCCGGAGAGAGAGAAAGCGGTAAGGGCACTTGCACCTGAGCTAGATTATGTCTAACACCTGTCTCTAATTCCAGTGAGCATGAGGAGAGCGGCATATAAGCAGCCACGCCACCAGCAGAGAGGGAGAGAGAGCCTGGCACAAGGAAGTCCATGGTGTCTGTGAAGCTGATGAGTTTATGAGTGTTCATATCTGTGAAGCTAATGAGTTTGTGAAACTACGTACCTGTAAAGCTAATGAGTTTTGTGAAGCTGTAAGCATTGAAGTTGCCAATTAAAAATCTTACCTGTGCAAGGAGAAGCCCGTTTCCCTGTGTCCTCCTTTCATTCTGCTGTAGACCCTTTTACACTGACCCTTAACACTTACTTAGTTTAATAATTTTAAACCATGACTTGCACTATAATATTACATAAGTAATATTGGCATTATATTCATTATGTTAGCCAGAGGGGAACTGGCCCCCACAGTGAGCCTGGTTTCTTCCAAGGATATTTTTCTCCATTAACCAACATCTTATGGAGTTTTGTGTTCCTTGCCACAGTCGCCTTCGGCTTGCTCACTGGGGTTATAAATACAATTATTATTTAATTACTTATTTTTAAACACAATTCACAACTGTATTTTATCAAACTACACAATGACTCTAAGACATTATAGATATTACAGTTTCATTTTCTGTTAATGCATGATCTTCTGTAAACCTGCTTTGAAATGATGTGTGTTGTGAAAGGCGCTATACAAATAAAAATGACTTGACTTGACTTGACTAGACGACTGGGTCAGAGCATCTCCAAAACGGCAGGTCTTGTGGGGTGTTCCTGGTATGCCGTTGTTAGTAGTACCAACCAAAAGTGATCCAAGGAAGGATAACTGGTGAACTGGTGACAGGGTCATGGGTGCCAAAGGCTCATTGATGCATGTGGGGAGCGAAGGCTAGCCCGTTAGGTCTGATCCACAGAAGAGCTACTGTAGCACAAATTGCTGAAAAACGTAATGCTGGCCATGACAGAAAGGTGTCAGAACACAGTGCATCGCAGCTTGCTATGTTTAGGGCTGTGTAGCTGCAGACTGGTCAGAGTGCTCATGCTGTCCCCTGTCCACTGCCAAAAGTGCTTACAACGGTCACGTGAGTGTCAGAACTGGACCATGGAGCAATGGAAGAAGATGGCCTGGTCTGATGAATCATGTTTTCTTTTAGATCATGTGGATGGCCGGGTGTGTGTGCGTCATTTACTTGGGTAAGAGATGGCAGCAGGATGCACTATGGAAGAAGGCAGGCCGGGGGAGGCAGTCTGATGCTCAGGGCAATGTTCTGCTGGGAAACCTTGGGTCCTGTCATTCATGTGGATGTTATTTTGACACATACCACCTACCTAAAATTGTTGCAGACCACGTACACCCCTTCATGGCAACGGTATTCCCTGATGGCAGTGGCCTCTTTCAGCAGGATAATGTGCCCTGCAACACTGCAAAAATTGTAAAGGAAAGGTTTGTGGAAAATGACAAAGAGTTCAAGGTGTTGACTTGGCCTCCAAATTACCAATCTCAATCCGACTGAGCATCTATGGGATGTGCTGGACCAACAAGTCCGATCCATGGAGGTCCCACCTCGCAACTTACAGGATTTAAAGGATCTGCTGCTAACCTTCAGAGGTCTTGTGAAGTCCATGCCTCGATAGGTCAGAGCTGTTTTGGTGGCACGATGGGGACATACATGATATTAGGCAGGTGGTTTTAATGTTGTGGCTGATCGGTGTGTATATAGATGCATGGTGTAGTCAAGCACACTTTTGGCATTTTTAAGAGACGATTCAGTCAAATACGTGGTCTGCTGTGGCATCCTCTGCTATATAGCACTCAGAATCGGCCCACAAGATCAGAACTGCGAGCACAAATTGCACAGTTGCACAGACAGCGAGTGCAAAAAAAAAAAAGCGCTTTTACCGGGCGCAATTTATTCTTAGTGAATTCCCCCCTTAAAGTGCATTTAACAACTGTTTTTCAAAACTTCATAGATTTAATACCCTGACCGTGGCGCTGCTAGCACCGACTCTTCTAGTTGAGCATCAGGAACACCTTTACACACTTTAAATTAAATTAATAAATATAAACACACAGACAACAGCTAGGCAAGATGTGTTCCCTCATGACTGGAAATTCATATTCCCTATTAAATCAATAATTAAAAAAAAAAAAAAAAAAAGCTGTAACAGGATATCGAGTCAATATGTGTACTTTGTGTGTGGTACGTTGCTGATAGGCTGTCATAATGTTTGCTCCCTTTGAGTATATCCAGAGCTCTGGGCACCTATTAATGAGTAATAAAACTCTTGCTTGAACGTCTGAACACACAGCTCTATTTATAACTCACTGAGAACCATTAATGTGTTCAAATCATTCTGGCACTTAACCATAACATGGCATAAAATTCACATACCAACTGCCTGTGAATATACATCTTCGAAAGAATGCAGAGAGGGGCACTGATTGGCTTTCATGCAAATTTGACAGCAATTCAGAAGAATAAAAGGAACAGGCATCCGATAATTATGCTATCAGATAGTGTATCAGTATTTACAATGGATGCATCATTGAAGCAAAATGGCACCAGATGTTTCATTTGACCCTGCTGGAGGTGCGTTCGGACATTGATCATTACCGTCATGACTTAACATTAAGCATGTGACACTTGGGTGAGCTTTTTGGTAACCCTTGATGAATGAACATTATTTTATTTATGCCTTCTATTATGAGATAACCATTACACAGGTGGTGGAGTGCAAACATGCTGCAGTGCATAAGTTTAGGTGGTATGCAACACAATAAGCAATACATAAATCAAACGGAAGTACATGAAAAGCAGGCAGGAATGTATTTAAGTGATGTGAGGCATAAGGTTTGAAAAGACAATGAGCATACCAGATTTTTCAGTCTAGAGAGATAAAGGGACAAGGGAAGCTACAGCCTTTACAGAGCTTAGATGAACTCTCCAGGTTGTACAGTAACTTATTTTTACCATTCAAAGGGTTCATTTGTGAATTTTTAGGGCCAGCAAAGCCTTCCCTGCTGGTGTAACCGTTCTCAAAATAAATCTTTTCTGTGATGTAAGGCACTGTAATGAGCAATGTCCATAGGGTGTCCTATTCATTTTGAATGATGGGGATATTTTTCTAAAGCGGTTCTCTTCTCACCTTGGGCTGTGTCTGAAACCTGAAAAATATTGCCTTTGCAGGCAGTTTACAGAAGAAGGAAGGCATCAAAACACTTACTCAATGTTTGTGTAACATTCTGTCCACTAAAATGCCTTCATCAGATCGCTTTTTTTTAAGGCAGCATAGATGTATCCTCTGCTGCCTGTGGTATTACACAATCCTGTATGTGCTGTTCTGTGTTTTGTTGAATAGTAGGGCTTGCATGACCACTCATTTTTACTATACTACAAGTCCTTCAGAAAAGTAGTTGACTAGTTGGTGCACACAAAAAAATAGCTCATTAGCTGAATTTGATTCAATCATGAACAGTGGTTCCATGTGTTTGAAATGACTTTCTTAACCTAAAATTAATATGTAATCTCAACACAAACACTTTGTGTAGAAATAACCTAGTTGAATTGGGTGAACCCAACAAAATTAGATGTGTCAATGTAACTGAAATAAATCTCTTATTTCTTTATGTACTTACTAGTGAAAGTGAATGTTAGCATCCTAAATACCTGCTGGTTGGAAGCACTACAGAGTGTCATTTTGTAACAATGGTTAGCACAGCATTTACTCAATGAATCGAGCAATCAATTTCATGTGCAACATCTACCTGTCCTTATCGTTAGCTCAAGCTTCACTTTTCACCGTAATGGTGACCCCTCCAACATAACAGAAACTCTTCTATACCTCAGTATAACAAAACATTAAACACTTACAAGCAGTGCGGGTCCTACCCCATTTGGCAACCCTCAAGCCCCCCCCCACCAAGAAATAAATAAAAAATAAAATAAACAAAGGCGTACAAATATCTATGCACATTGTACACTACACTGTGGCCCATAAAGTACACAATATATTGTCCCATGATGTTGTAGGGGGGTCTGAGGGCATGCTCTCCAGGGAAATTTTTATTTATTTATTTTTGCAAAAACAGCACCAAAGCATTCATTTCTGGTGATTTTAAGAGCATCATTTGAAAGTTTTCTTTAGTAGCCTACCTTTATTGTGTAGCATTAATGAAACTATGGACTAAAAACATATTGACACCTTTTCACATTACACAGCACAATATTTTTACCCCAAGTTTATCAAAGTTACCTTTCTCAAAAGCCTGTTGTAGCAGCATCATGGTACAGTGATGGTACAATATGGTAAAACCTTGTTTTTTAAAAAAAATAACATATCATGTATTTAAATAGTAGGCTACTCCAAGGAACATGTCCAATACACATGGTACTGGCTTGGTAATTTTTGGTACTTTTAAGTGCTTTCATGTAATGTTAGTATTTTGATACACTTTTATTTAGAACATGTCTTTACCTGAAGTAGACAATCACTCACAGGCTGCATACGCACATGACCTTCTTCATCAATGACAAACGATTGAATGCAGTTGCAGGTTTTGTCAATTAAAATAAAAAAGTAAATATCCACTTCATTCAGCGTTGTTTTTGTTCTCTTTTCTGAAGCAGAAGGAAAATTGAGAAATACAGCCGGTGTTCTCATCAGAGTAAGACGTCATGCAAATTGACCCCCGCTACCCAGTATTCTACTGGCAAATGTTCAGTCTCTGGACAACAAGCTCTGTGAGCTGAGAGTGCGGATCTCTTTCCAATGAGAGACGAGGGACTGCTGCATTATCTGCCTTACAGAAACTTGGATGTCTGCGGAGATTCCAGACTCAGCCATCGAAACCACGGGGTTCTCCGTGCACCGAGCAGACAGAGCGAAAGACCTCTCAGGTAAAAGCAGAGGTGGTGGTGTATGTTTTATGATCAACAAATCCTGGTGTGATCAGAGGAATGTACATTCTATCAAGTCTTTCTGCTCTCCTGATCTGGAATTTCTCATGCTTCTGTGTCGACCATTCTGGCTACCGAGGGAATTCACAACGGTCATTATCACTGCCGTGTACATCCCGCCACAAGCTGACACAGACTGGGCACTCAAGGAACTGTATGGGAGTATAAGCAAGCAGGAAACCGCGCACCCTGAGGCTGCTTTCATTGTGACCGGGAACTTTAACAAAGCCAACTTCAAGTCAATAACACCGAAATACTACCAACACATCAGTTTCAACACACAAGGGTTTTGGACCATTGCTACTCTCCCTTCCAGGATGGCTACAAATCCCTCCCCCACCCACCATTTGGCAAATCGGACCACTCTTCCATTCTGCTTCTGCCCGCTTACAGGCAGAAACTGAAACAGGAAGCACCCACCGTCAGAACGAACCAGTGCTGGTCAGACCAATCAGACTCTATGCTACAAGACTGTTTTGATCATGCGGACTGGGAGATGTTCCGGTCCGCCTCTGATGACGACATCGAGCTTTACGCTGATAGCATAACGTGTTTCATCAGAAAGTGTGTAGAGGATGTTGTTCCGACCAAAACAATACGGATCTACCCCAACCAGAAACCTTGGATTAATAGCGATGTTCGCACTTGATGCGCGGACCTCCGCTTTTAATTCCGGGAACGCGGAGGAGCATAAACAAGCCAGTTATGCCCTCCAAAAAACTATCCGAGCAGCCAAATGCCAGTACAGGAACAAGATTGAAGGACAGTTTAACACCACAGACTCTAGAAGCAAGTGGCATGGAATTAATATCATCACAGACTTTAAAGTCTTCGTTTCGAGGGAAATAACACCGCCCTCATGGAAAGAGCTCTCGCGGCCGAAGCTACAGAGGTTAGTTCACTCTCCGTCTCTTTAGCGGATTTAACCTGATCCTTCCGATGGGTGAATATCCGTAAAGCCACGGGTCCAGACGGCATTCCGGGCCTCGTCATCAGAGCGTGCGCAAACCAACTGGCTGGTGTTTTTACGGACATTTTCAACCTTTCCCTCTCCTTGTCTGTGGTCCCCACATGCTTCAAAACGTCCACTATTGTGCCTGTACCAAAGCAATCCAAAATCACTTGCTTAAATGACTGGCGTCCTGTTGCTCTGATCCCCATCATCAGCAAATGCTTTGAGAGGCTAATCAGAGATTACATCTGCTCTGTGCTGCCTCCCTCACTGGACCCACTGCAGTTTGCTTACCGCAACAATCGCTCCACTGATGATGCCATTGCATCTACACTACACACTGCTCTATCCCACCTGGAAAAAAGGAACACTTATGTGAGAATGCTGTTTGTAGACTACAGCTCAACATTCAACACCATAGTGCCCTCCAAGCTTGATGAGAAACTCCGGGCTCTGGGCTTAAACAGCTCGCTGTGCAGCTGGATCCTGGACTTCCTGTCAAGCAGATGCCAGGTGGTTAGAATGGGCAGCAACATCTCCTTATCACTGACCCTCAACACTGGAGCCCCACAGGGCTGTGTTCTCAGCCCACTCTTGTTTCCTTGTACACACATGACTGTGTGGCAACACATAGCTCCAATGCCATCATTAAGTTTGCTGATGATACGACGGTGGTAGGTCTGATCACTGACAATGATGAAACAGCCTACAGAGAGGAGGTGCACACTCTGATATGCTGGTGTCAGGAGCACAACCTCTCCCTCAACGTCAGCAAGACAAAGGAGCTTGTGGTGGACTTCAGGAGAAGAGAAAGAGAACGCAGCCCCATCACCGTCAATGGAGCACCGGTGGAGAGAGTCAGCAGCTTCAATTTCTTCGGTGTCCACATCACTGAGGAACTAGCATGGTCTGTCCACACTGAGGCCGTTGTGAAGAAGGCTCATCAGCGCCTCTTCTTCCTGAGACGGCTGACGAAGTTTGGAATGAACTGCCACATCATCACATGGTTCTACACCAGCACTGTAGAGAGCATCCTGACTGGCTGCATCTCCGCCTGGTACGGCAATAGCACCGCCCACAAACGCAAAGCCCTGCAAAGGGTGGTCCGAACTGCCAGACACATCATCGGAGGTGAGCTTCCCTCCCTCCAGGACATACTGTATATATATATATATATATATATATATATATATATATATATATATATATATATATATATAGACACATATAAAATCACAGAATGTTTACTATGTTTAGATCATGCCCCCGAAGTGATGTCACCTAATGGGTTGACCGGCCCTGCTAAAAAGTATCCCCCGTTATATTCATCTTGCACAAAAACACAGAAAATAAAACTTCATTTTAACATTTACTCTCCCTAACGAGTCCCATGCAAAGCATGCTGGGAAATGGAAATAGCCTGCCCAGTTTCATCAATTCTAATTAACACCATAAAAAGTATTAATGTCGTCCCAGCTCAAATGGATTAAGAAAACTTCTGTTTTGCCAATTAATATGGATAGAACGCAATTAAATTTCAATCAAGTTCAGACAAAATGTTCTAGAATTGTTTTGCTTTAGTTCATTTAGTTCATTCAACTTAATTAAATTTATTTTTGAGTGTGGGTTAATGTTCACCTTATTTAAATGCCTTGTAAAATGTAAAAGCAACAATTATGTAAAATATTTGCTTGTATATGTCTACAGCTCAGCTGAATGTGTTCTGGATCATTAGACGTGACGTTATGATGATCTGGTTTCTAGAAGGTACCTTCATACAAAAAGCTGCCTGTTTCCTGTTACCTTCAGTTTCGGACACAGCCATAATGTCAGAGGGAATCAGCTGCCCCAGAAAATGGACTTTGATTAGCAGCCATCTCTGTTCACATCAATGATGGCTTTCTTAGATATTCACATTCTTGATGGTGTTGGCACGATCTAGACAGACTGAGATGATGGTGAGACTGTGAGATACAATGTGGGTGGAGATCTGGGGCTTATGTGAACAACCGCTGTTTTTTTCTGTCAGACTATTTCTGTTAATAAAGGACTCAAAGCTCCATTCAGCCGGTGGCTTTCATTGATGCAAAAACAATTGCTGCATAGTTTTCCAAGAACACACCAGGACTCCAAATGAGTAATTAACAAGCTGCTAATTACCCACTGAAATGGAACCCAAAGAGGATATATTTAAGTGCTTATGAGCTTGTGAACTGTTAAACTAATAAAAAAAATGGCCTACGATTGCCAGAGACACTGTAAAGCATGTTCACTAATTTGACAATAAACTGTGTATCATGTGTAAAAGTGGATAATTTACAACATATACTGTTCAGACAACGTTTAGTCTCTGGAACATCAAAAAGGAGCCATCCAGTTTTTAATAAAAACCCTTTTCTTACAGAGTATTTTTGTCTAATTTTCCTGTAAAAATATCTAAACATTCTTAAAACAATATAAATTTACATGAGAAGCAAAATTACATAAGATATTTATCTTGTTTTTAGACAAATCTAACCAAGTTGAGTAACATTTACAGTATGCTTTTTACAAGTAATGCTTATTACACAAAATTTTGTTACATTTTTTCTGAAAACAAAACTACATTTCTTAGGTCATTTTTCTTCTCAAGTAATTTTTTTTTTAAATGTATGTTTAGACATTTTTACCAGAAAATAAGACAAAAATACTCAGTTAGAAAATTCTTTTTTGCAGTGTACCACAAACACAAGTGATGTGAGTTCTGAATAGAGATGGGAATCATTAGAAATTTATTGATTCTGGTTCCAATTCAATTAAGTATTTAGAGTTAGAAATTACTGTAATTATTGACTTTATTCAGTGAGTGAGTGAGCCATTTTAGATTGATGAGTTAATCTGAGTTAATCTGTGACTCATTTGTGAGTCGTTTTGAGCAATTCATTAAAAGAATGGGCTCATAAGAGTCATTCATTTGCAAATAGGAATACACTGGGCTACACCGCTTTGTTGTTGCATGCAATCAGCATAGACAACTCAGTAGACAGACATGTTGTCTATTTATTTTTTTAAATTGTACTATTTTTCCTCACTCATCGCATTCAATTCAGTCGGCATGCTTTAAGTATAATTTGTTTTGCTGTGGCGCAGAGTACGAGAATTCCCAATCCTCAATTCACAGCCCTAGTTGAACAAATAAAATGAATAAAAAATTTCTCCTGGTGTGAGAGAATAGTGGAGAGTAGTGGACAGAGATAAGAGGAGGTGCAGGAGGGCAGGTTTTCTGACCTGAGCTGCCGGTCCTTGCAGACGGCCACCATAACCAGCAGGTTGCCCAGGACACTCATGAGCATGACCAGTGACAGGAAGCTGATAAGAGCAACCCTCTTCACCAACCAGTTGCTGTGGTAACAAGAGAAAGGACACAGACTTATTGAAAATCAGTTTGAATGGAACAGATCGTATGGAATGAAAAACATACTGAAGTGAGGTGGTCAAATGATACTAATTGACAAGATGTCTTCTTTAAGACAAAGAAATTCAATGAGGCTAACAAGACCACATACAAGACATGACTACGGAAATGCTTCCCTTTAATTGTCTATTTAAGGCAAGTAAGTTTTAAATGCTAATTGTCAAATGTTGACATTTAAGGAAGGTTTCACCTCTATTCCAATGGAAACAGCAGTGTAGAGAACTGCCCAAGAATAGAAAGCACATTGCCCACACAGTGTGGACAAAAAAGACAATTCCTTCTTGCAAAAAAGATAATTTCTTGCACGAGTACAAATTATGTTATATTAATGACGTGAATCTCATGACACAAGCAATATTTTTCATCAAAGTTGCTATAATCATTTGCAATGATGCCTGAAATATTTATATGTCTGCCACATACATTTGTTTGTATTTGTCATTAAGACTGTGATTTAAATTAGATGGTACCCATATCACACTGTGAAACACAATGTACAGTGTACATCAGAGAGGGACTGAAATTCCTACATTACAAATGCCTCTTGCACAACATTTTAACATTAAAGTAATTCTTATCTGACACAATGTTTATCCTCAAGATTGACAGTGACTATGAGATTGCAGGTTAACCCTGTCATTGTGACTGCAGGCTCATGGTAGAGGGTAACCCCCTGTCGCACATTACAGACAAATGAACGACAGGCTGAGGCCGGGTGTCTTAAATGTCCTCTGTACAAGTATAACACAACATTTGCTAACATAATAAAATTGTTTAATGACAACCAGAAATTTATCAACCAAAACTGAGTAAAAAATTACAATAAAAAATAATGATTAAAAAGGCTCATTATGAATGTTAAAACACCCTAGTTTTCTGGGCTTGCCCACATATTGCCATGTTGTTCTTTAGAATGACACATACGGTAAAAATTAATCTATTGCGTAAAATCAATGATTTATCAAGATTAGAGTATAGGTTAGAATTAGACAGCTTAGAATTGATCCGTTGTATGGAACGTGTACAGGTCTTGTAAATGGCCATTGTTTCTTTTAAGATTGTCTCTATTTCTAAACATTTTAAATGGTGTTGCAGTATAACCAATTAATTTATAAAAGTACAAATAGTATTCCATGTAAAATCTCAATTATATACAGTATATACATTTACTGAAGCTCCTGACACACATCTGCATGACTTTATGCATTACACTGCTGCCACACGATTGGCTGATAAGATAATTGCATGAATAAGTAGGTGTACAGGCATTCCTAATAACATGCTCAGTGAATGTATGTATAAAAATAACACAAAAATTGGAAAGCTCAATGGTCAATGGATGTAGAAAAGTCCTGCCTTACAGGTAAGAGATCCAATCACCTTTTAGATACAGACATCGCCTGTCAATCAACTCGAGAACATGTATGCACATTAGCTATACAAACCAGGAAAATTGAATTTTGTAGCATAATCTGAGGTAAAGAAGCACAATTTATGATGCCAGTGTTGTCAGATTTTACTGCTGATTTTAAATATGTTTTTTGATTGTAATCTTAACCAACCATTTTGGAGATTTCGGTCTTTCCCCACTCAAGTAAATAGGAGCTGCACTTGTATGCTGCTTGTTTACATAGAAAAATAGCAGCCCAGTCTGCCTGGGAGTGTTCCAAAAATGGCCGCCAAGTGGACTGACTTGCTATCAAGCTTTGGTTATACATAAAAAAACTACAACCTTTAGAATGTGAAAATATTTTTTTAATAACTAAGGCAGTTAAGACTGAACATGCAAGTAATTTGAATGAATACTTGGACGCCAGTGACATTTTAGATCTGTGTGTGGTCTTTTCAGATGGTCCTTTACGCACGTAAGCACAAAGGCGAATATTCAACGAATATCATATTTAAAACTAACTTTACCCTGCTTCTTGTTAAGGATCCCCTTTAAGAACCACTCCTGAATTTAAGATCTTTTGTTCATGAGCTACAGTATAAAGCTGCACCTATCTAAAGCCTTTCAAGAAATATGAACATTTCTAGCATTGCTTTTCCATGCCAGTCCTCTCTCGGCTAAAGTTCATTTGTTTAAATAAAACAAATGAGCATAAATTAGATAAGGAATACTTTTTGTAACATACAGTACATTATGAAAAACCCAGTGTGAATTCAATAGCCATTACTTTCATCTTTGCAACTGACCAATTATGATTTCTTGACTGCCTCATATCTTACATTATAAATAGCCTATATCATTCAGTGTTGGGGAAGCTACTTTGAAACTGTAGTTTGCCAAGTTGCAAACTTCTCATAATTTAAAGTAGTTAAATTTACAGTCAAGGTAATGTAGCTACACTATAACTAGGAATAAAAAGTAACTGCACTGAATCTATGTAAGTTGCAATATCTTTTTAAATACTGCAAAATACTCTAGACTTACAGTATAGTGTTTAAGAGCAGTTTTTAATTGGGACAAAAACAAGGATCTCAATTAGGGTGCATTGGCATTCATTGATTGCAATTTTTACACATGAAAAATTCAACTAAAACACACTAGTTTTTTAATGCGATACTCCCAAAGCTGTGGAATGTTTAAGCAGTATTGACTGAGGAGATCAGCCAAAGAACGGAAGTCTAACAGAGACAAGTCTTCGTTCTCTCTGCAGCTTATACGGTTATGTGTGTATATTTGTGTGTGTGTGTATAACGACTGGCGAAACCTTTGACCCAGAGTATGTAATTGAACTGAGGGTGCAATCAGAACATAGCTGCTCGATCAGAGCACTCAGTGAGATGACCTCAGGTCAGTCTGTACACACTGGCCCTTTTGTTGCCTTCTGTCGGAAAACAGCACATTTCTAGACAGTGTGTCTAGTATTGAATGCATTCTAATTTCTCATTTAAATTAATTAGTAGCTTTTGTGCCACAAGTGCATATTATTCTGAAAAGGGACTTGAAATATCCACTAAAGTAAGCTATGAGAAACTAAATACTGTGAAGAAAATCTGATTTAATGTCATCAATGATGTAAATAATATACAATCTTTTTTCCTTGTTGTGCATGTTGAATTGGTTCCAATTTAAAATGCAGTTGATGAAGGTTTCTCATTTGTCTCATCTATCTTTCGAGGAAAGGACACACAAAAAGTTCTCAACATTTTTAGAAAGTAAGTTAGTTTTAACACTGATAACATCTTAAGGTAGCTGAGTGTTTGGGAAGTAGGCATACTTTAGTGCATAATGTATTATAGGTCTTATTTAATGCTTGTGACATGGACATGGGCAAAAGACGCACAAAAGACTCACATCTGCAGTGAGTCAGCGAGGGGATTTTGACTTGATCCTTTTTTTAAAGCAATGTGGTCTACCTGTAATATGATGTCATGTAATTAAGCCACATGTTCCTCAAGTTCTACATATTTTCTTTTTAGTGTGAGAGCTGTGTCAAAAATTCCAGTCTCTAGATTGCACTTTAAGTGAAAACATGCTTTTTCCAGAGAATGATGGCAGCAGCTCAAGTTAAATTTCAGTCCTCCTGAATCTACTCATTATATAATAAACGATAATTGTTAGATTCATAAACACTACTATTTTTTACATTCCATTACATTTTCTGCTAAAAGAAAATATGTCTGAAATTCTGAGGAATCAATAGCCAAAAAGGGGGAAGTAAAATATTTTGCTCGTCTCAATTGTTTTATTTATTATATAGAGAATGCCAAAATAAAGTGAAGTTGTGCAGCCCTGTGTACTATTTCTCAAAAATATCATTCACCAAAAAAGGAACAAACAGTGCTGGTGAAAAAACACACAGGTCTTTGAATCTCCAGCATTGCAGGGTGGCTGGTTTGAGCTTTCCTATTGTCTGGCTTGTCATGCATTCAGCCATACCTGTTGTTATTCAACTGCTACTGATATGAAGGTTGGAGGAAATTTGCCCTCAATTGCTGGGAAACTGTCCAACAGTCTAACTGTTGAAAATCCAAAGGCCCTTCATTTTTATTAATTCAGCCCTGTGCAAACTTCATGGCCACTTGTGAAGGACAAACATGCTGATTAAAGGCACAAAGTGCATAGTGTGAATTTACCAAGATCAATGAATAATTGACCCTTGCAGAAGTGGGCATTTGCAATTCTAGATTTGCAACTATAAACGTTAATTTTCCACATAAACTAAGCTAACTTTCAGCTTGCCATAAAACTCCTGCAAGTTATGGCAGGGCTGGACTGGGAGTAAATGTCGGCCCTGCAAAAATCCAGCCCATCCGGCCCACATGTTTCCCTGTGATTGTTTCACTGGTCAGAGCTCTGTGGGTGAGAGACACGGGTACCGCTCTGCTTTCGCTTTGCGGCCGGCAGTGGATATGCTTTGCGGCTTAATCGGGTAGTGCCGTTTTGTCACACTTTGAGGATTTTGAGTGGTCCACTACTCAACCGGCCCACCAGCAAATGTTCTGGTCATAGTGTGGTTAATGAACAACTTTACAACATATATGAACATGAAATTTAGTAATTATACTAAAATGTCCAACATCATGGTTTAAATTTATCACAAGGCTCTAAAATCATACATGTAAACTGCTTTGTTTGGATGTATTGCTGCCTTTCAACCCTCCTGGGAAGTTCCTACTTGTAAGTTTGGAAATCAGGCTTCATAATTTCATAATTCTTTCTCTCTTTTTTTATATTCTCACAAAGACAGGAAACTTGCGCTAGTAAAAAAAAAAAGAGCAAAGGATGCACATTAGACCTTATCTATGTATTTTATAAATCTTGTGCTGAATAAATGGTGGGAAATGTATTTTTTGTCGCTTAAGGGCAGTTCATACCGAACATGTTCTTGTGCTAAAATCCGAAACAGTACGTTGGTGTCAAGGAGTGCATTTTTGGCTCTAACTTAAGAGTGCTAGTGCTAAGCGCAGTGCTATACCATACATCATCATAAGTGCAAAGTCAGTGGACATGGCCATGAAGTTTTGGTATTTTCATGCAAGCATGCTGTGGTGATGGGGGCGTGGTCATGTAACTGTCTGCAGGAGTGAGAGCGGAAAGGCTCGTCACCTGGGTTATCATTATTTCTAACACCTGTTTCTTGTTGTAGTGTGAGTGGCAGAGAGAGACCAGAGAGAGACTGTACCTGTGTGTGCGCAACAAGAATCATTTACTTGTTTATGTGTGTGACTACTTGGCCACTGAGTGCCCTTTTTGTTTATTTTGTGAACGACACTGAAGAGTAATAAAAATACTCATGTTGACAGTTCGCTGCCTCCTGACTCCTTCACAGTGGTGCCTAAACCCAGGATTTATTGGAGGAAAACGTCGTCATGGAGTCTTCATCACTGGGCGAAGTCATCAAGTCCTTCACTTGCATCCAGAAAACACAACACCAGGCCCTCATGGAGTTACGCCTGGAGCAGGAGCAATGTTTCCAACTCCTGCTCCAGGCTCAAGTGGAGGACTGACAGGCGTTCTGGAGCCTGATGATCCGAGAGGGGGCTGCAGCTCTGACTCCATTTTGACCCTTGTCAAAATGGGACCAAGCAATGATCCCAAGGCCTACCTCGACCTCTTTGAGAAGACTGCTGAGGTGTGGAAGTGGCCTCCCGACCAGTGGGCAGCCTGCCTGTTACCGCTACTCTCCGGGGAAGTACAGCTAGTGGCCCAGCAACTTCCTGCCGCCAGCCTCCTCGAGTAAAAAAACCTGAAGAAGGCCATCCTGCAACGAGTTGGCCATAGTCCCAAACAGAGCTGCCAGTGTTTCAGGTCCCTGAAGTTCGGGAAACACGGCTGCCCATTTGCTTTTGCCCAACAGCTCCGGAATGCCTGCCGGAAATGGTTGCTGGCTGAGGGAGCCTGCGGCACTATGGAGATCATCAACCTGGTGACACTGGAGCAATTCATCTCCCAGCTTCCTAGGGGGATGGCAGAGTGGGTCCAGTGCCACTGCCTGGCATTGCTGGAGGAGGCCATCCAGCTGGCTGAGGACTACATGGTGGCGTTTCCAGGAGGCAGTAAACCAGAGGCTCTTCCTTCTCTCTCTCTCCCCTGCATCTCAAACCCCCCACCTCCGGAACAGGATGGGAGGGGTTGGGGGGGGGACCCCACCCAAACCCCATCCCCGATCTAGGGTGTCCCCCACTTCTCCTATCTCTCTCCGCTCTCCTCCCCAGGTTGATGGGACTGCCCCCACGAGTGAAGTAGGGAAGCCTGGGCCGGTCTGTTGGGGCTGCGGGGAAGCCGGGCACTTCCAGGATCAGTGCTCGGCGATGGAGGTGGCGACACTGGTACGGATCCCTGACGTTCTGCAGGCTGCCCCCAATCGGGCGTATTGTATACCGGTGCGTATCGTATACCGGTGAGTCTAAAAGGGGATACATACCAAACTTTGTTGGATTCAGGCTGTTCTCAAACCTCCATTCACCAATGCTTGGTGCAAGACGGGGCACTGGGCACGGATAAACGGGTGAGGGTGCTTTGTGTGCACGGGGATATTCACATGTATCCGGTGGTTACCATTGAGATACTATTCAGGGGAAAAAAGTATAGAGTAGAGGCCACGGTTAATTCTCACCTCACCCATCCACTAATTTTGGGAATGAATTGGCCTGATTTCAAGAATCTATTAAGGGAAATATGTGTGGATGGGTCCTGTAAAATATTGTCTCGGTGTGTGACGTGTGATGCTATGGCTGGAGAGGTGGTGCTGGGGCCATCTACATCTGGGGGTTCCCTGAGGGGGATTTCCCTCTAGAGCAGTCATGTAACGAGTCTCTCAAACACGTGTTTGACCAAGTGAGAGTAATCGATGGTCAACAGCTCCGGCCTGAAGTCGCACTCACATACCCATATTTTTCATTTATCAAAGATAGGTTGTATCGAATGATGCAGGACACTCAAACAAAACAAAATACAACCCAATTGTTAGTACCGAAGAGCCGTCGGTAAACCCTCTTCCAGGTGGCTCACGATAATCCAATGGCTGGCCATCTAGGTCATGTAAAAACACAACCGAATAATGGCCTGTTTTTGTTTTGGCCAGTTGGTGAATCCACCGGCCAAGCCAAAAGCGCCATTGGGCCCTCTACCGCTAATCGAGGTCCCCTTTGAAAGAATTGGCATGGACCTTGTCGGGCCATTAGAATGGGCCACACGCGGGCATCGCTTTGTGTTAGCTCTGCTGGACTATGCCACGCAATATCCAGAAGCAGTGCCCCTGCGCAACATCTCAGCACATAGTGTTGCGGAGGCATTCTTCAGAATTATCTCCTGAGTGGGGATTCCATAAGAAATCCTCACTGATCAAGGCACTATATTTACGTCACGAACACTACACGAACTGTATGAATTATTAGGTATTAAATCGATTCGCACCAGTGTTTATCACCCACAAACATATGGGTTGGTGGAACGATTTAATAAAACCTTAAAAAATATGATTTGTAAGTTCATACACGAGGATGCTAAAAATTGGGATAAGTGGCTCGATCCCCTGTTATTTGCAGTGCGAGAGGTCCCACAAGCCTCTACAGGGTTTTCCCCATTCGAGCTGAAGTATGGGCGTCAGCCGTGCGGCGTGCTCGACGTCATATGGGAAGCTTGGGAGTAGGGACCTTCAAACAGTAAGAATGAAATTCAATACGTCCTTGATCTTAGAGCAAAACTCCACACTATGGGTCAGTTAACACAGGAGAATTTGCTCCAAGCTCAGGAACATCAAAGCCGACTGTATGACAGGGGCACTCGACTATGGGAATTCGCACCAGGAGATAAAGTGCTTGTATTGTTGCCCACCTCATGCTCTAAATTATTCGGCAAGTGGCAAGGGCCCTTTGAAGTCACACGGTGAGTCGTAGATCTCGATTATGAGGTTAGGTGAATGGACAGGGGCGGGGCATGTCAAATTTACCACCTCAACCTCCTAAAATCGTGGAGGGAGGTAGTCCCTGTGGCCTTGGTGACGGTAGTCCCAGAGAGGGTGGAGCTCGGGCCGGAGGTGACTCTCAAACCGAATTCATTCACCCCTCTTGTGGAGACCACCTCTCACTGTCGCAGCTCACAGACATGGCCAAGTTGCAAGCGGAATTCGCAGATGTGTTCTCGCCTCTCCCCGGTCGCACAAACCTCATAGAACACCATATCGATACCACCCCGGGGGTGTTGGTTTGTAGCCGCCCCATCGCCTTCCTGAACACAAGAAAGAGGTTGTTCAAGAAGAATTGGAGGCAATGCTCCAGATGGGCATAATAGAAGAGTCGCACAGCGATTGGGCCAGCCCAGTGGTTCTGGTATCTAAGAGCGATGGGACAGTCCAGTTCTGTGTAGACTATCGCAAAGTGAACGCGGTGTCCAAATTTGACACGTACCCAATGCCTTGGATTGACGAGTTGCTCGATCGGTTGGGCACGGCTCAATTTTATTAGACACTGGACTTAACAAAGGGTTATTGACAGATCCATTTAACTCCAATGTCCCGAGAAAAAATGGCTTATTCCACACCGTTCGACTTACACCAATTTGTGACCCTTCTGTTCGGTTTGTTCGGGGCCATGTTCCAGCATCTCATGGATAAAGTTCTCAGACCACATACAGCATATGCTGCTGCATATTTAGATGATATTATTTTTTATAGTAATGACTGGAAGCGGCACATGCAATCTGAGAGCTGTCCTGAGGTCGCTGCGACAGGCGGGGCTCATGGCCAACCCGAAGAAGTGCGCAATTGGGCGGGTGGAAGTTCAGTATATGGGCAGGTGAACAAAAGGTTAACAAAACCGCAGAGATCACAGCCTGTCCGAGGCCCAAGACCAAAAAGGAGGTGAGACAGTTTCTGGGGCTGGCTGGCTACTACCGAAGATTTGTGCCTATTTACTCTGACTTCACCAGCCCACTGACTGATCTTACTAGAATGGGGCCCCCGATCCGGTTCAGTGGAACGGAATCGTGCCAATGGGCTTTCCTGAAAATAAAACCAGCGTTTTGTGGGGGGCTGCTTTTACATGCTCCTAATTTCTCTCTCCCCTTTATTTTACAGACGGATGCATCGGACAGAGGGCTGGGGGTTGTACTCTGGCAGGAGGTGGAGGGGGAGGAGCAACCGGTGCTGTACATTAGTCGTAAGCTCTCGCTGAGAGAGACTAAGTACAGCACTGTGTACGTTTTGTGAACGACGCTGATGAGTAATACAAATACTCACGTTGACAGTTCGCTGCCTCCTGACTCCTTCATTGCCCAGATAACAAACTTGCCACACATGCACTATGTCGAGGCATAAATGGGTTTGGCGAAATCATGCGCGCAAGGTGCTAATTAGGTCAAGTGCAATTTAAAGTAAAATTTGGAGGTTCTTATCCATCTGCGTCCTATAATATAGTCCAAGCACCAGTGATATAAACAAAGACAGCACATTTATAAGAAGTTGGTAGAGTAAATGGAATATATGCAATGAAATAGAAGAACAGAAATATGGATTTACATTATTTTGTGCATTAACTGCATCCTTGTTAAATGGGACGCACTCCTTTTATACGCATGGAAAATGTGGTTCAGGATATGGATGTAGGCTCAATTAAATTAAAGAGAATGTAAGTGTTATTAATTATTTTTATCTACTTACACACAAATCGTGGCAAGTATTAACAGTGATTGTATCAGCACGTACTTCACTTCTACTGGTCGATTTTGATTTTGAAAAATGAAATACATTTATTGAAACAAGAAAAAATTAAACCAAATATTTCTAAATTCAAATTACACTTCAAACAAAAATAAATTTGAATAAAAATAATAAGTGGTAAAAAAAAAAATCATACCAAATCCAATCATTTTACTCTCTCCGTCTTCCACCAGCCCCTTTTGCAGTGACTTAAAAATCACTCTACGACAACAGGCAGAAAAATACCAATACAAATTAGATCATAAATACAATTGTAAATATAAACAATAATAATAATAACTGAAAAATTAACCATGACCTATAGATATTTTAACACAAATCTCATATATGATTTTTTTTAAATGATAAAAAGGCTATAGTCAGGGACATAATTTGATGTTCCACCATATTTTCAGAGTTTGGACATGAACTTTATTACTAACTGCTGGTGGAATCTCCAAACTGCAAATGCAGGAACTTAATTTGGACTTTGTGTTGTAAACAAACATGGAATTGAAACTTCTTCACACAATAACCTATTTCTAATGAAAATAGCATATTGCGCTTTGCGCCACTTCATTAACATACAATACACCCACAGTTTGCACACATACACCCACAGTTAGCACAAACACTCCCACCCACGACCACTGTCGCTTTGTGCTGGCACAAAAATTGCACTTAGAATTAGTGCTCTCAAGGAATTTGGATAAGAAGTAGTGCTGCACTTTGCGCGCTTATGAAAATAAAGCAAAAAAAGCAAAAAAGCAGTGCTTTCTGCACGAGATTCTGAAAAACAAAACAAAACAAAAAAAACAGTGCAACAGCCAAAGATGTCCATCTAGTGTACAAATAAGTAGCCAAGTAGCTCAGTGAGCATCAATCGTTCGGCTCCGAAGAGAAAATCTGAATGAGTGGTTGCATACCAGCTCCTTTAATACCTGTATGTTTGGGGGAGTGTTATGCAAATACAACTCGCCAATTCCCATTGGCCTTTTTTCAAAGATCAGAGGTGTTTCGGGCTCCCAAGAGTGACCCCTAGTGTCACTACATCGACACAACGTCGAGTGAGTGACAAATAGGGAACTGGCTTTTTACTTTTTCAGGATAGCTTCTTTTCGCCACTCTAATCTCCTTTATCAGTCTGAATTTGGCCTGATTTTAGATTTTATCCCCAATTCTGTAAGCATCCTCTTGGCCTGACAAAGTTGCCTGAATTTTGCTGTAAACTATGGTGTGATGGTGGGGGCGTGGTAGTGTGTCTGTCTGCGGGAGAGAGAGAGTGGTAAGGCCTGTCACCTTGGTTGTAATTATCTCTAACACCTGTCTCTTGTTATAGTGATGGTGGAGGGAGACTCAAAAGCTGCTCCAGTGCATCAGTTCGGGAGAGAGAGAGACCTGAGAGCACGAACTCGACGCTACAGAGTGTTTTGAAAAGTTTGTTGTTATCTTATTGAGTGTTGTGAAGTTACGTGAACTGAGTGCATTAAAGAAAATCCAAGACCCTGAAGGCAGAAAATAAATGTCTTGCCTGCACATGGTTTGTCATTGTTGAATGTTAAATAAGTCCTAGTAGGAATGCACATGTCCTCACAGAAACTGATATATGATGTCACAGTGCCATGTCAGTGGCTGCAGCATCAAAAACACTTCAATCAGTGCAGTCAAAGCAGGCTTGTAGTTCCAGCTCTGCTTCATTGGTCCATCTTTTTACAGTCTTTACTACAGGTTTAGCTAATTTTAGTTTCTGCCTCTAGGTCGGAAGAAGATGAACCAGACAGTGATCAGAGAGTCCTAAAACTGCACGTGGGACAGAGCAATATGCATCCTTTATTGTTGTGTAGCAATGATCCAGTGTATTTTTGTCTCTGGTGAGGCATTTAATGTGCTGTCTGTATTGGGGCAGTTCACGTGTGAGATTTGCCTTGTTAAAATTTCTAAGAATAATAATAAGTGAGTCAGGGTGTTGTTGCTCAGTGTCTGTGATCTGATCAGCCAGCTGTTGCAGCGCTGTGTTCACGCATGCGTGTAGAGGAATATAGACACTCACAAGAATACACGAGGAAAACTCCCATGGCAAGTAAAGAGGCTTATAGTTTATGAAGAGCACCTCTAAATTAGGACAGCACATCTTCTTCAGCATTGTTATATCTGTGCACCAACATTCGTTGATGTAAAAACACGTTCCACTACCTCTCATTTTCCCCGTTAACTCCCCGTTGATCTGCTCTGAACAGCTGGAAGCCCTGCAGATGTAATGCGCTGTCTGGAATGGCTTCACTCAGCCAGGTTTCCAATGTAGCAGATTTGCAAAGTCCTAATTTTTGCAGGCGAGGAGAAGTAATACGTCCGTTTTGTTAGGAAGAGAGCAGAGATTCACTAGGTGGATGCTTGGCAGTGCGGTTCGAAAGCCACGCTGTCGGAGCTTGACCAGCACACCGGCTCGCTTCCCACGTTTGCGTCTTTTAGGGCGCTTGTACAGCACCACAGCTCCTCCGACTAAATGTCCAACTGAACGTCCGAGTAATCCAAAAACCGGTAAAAGATTGTCTGGTGTGTGCTGCCGAATATTCAGCATCACGTCTCTGGTAAAACTAATCGGAAATAAATTACTTATCACAGGACAAACAAACAAAAACCGCAAAAGAACTGGAGAGATCCACACCGAGACGACCATCCGCTGCACCATCTTAGCAGTATTATATTCTGTAATTGAAGTAAGGACTGTATTGAAGTACTGTAAATCAGCATAGATTATATGTAATACATGATATACTGTAGTTGAAAAAAGCAAAGTCTTTTAAAATAAAGGTTATAAATTCATACCCTTCAAGCACTGACATGCACAGAAGGGGGGCAGCAGGGCCGCAAGGCTGCCCCTTTCATTCACAAATCTAAAGGTGCCCTTTTGGTCATCCAGAAAAAGGGAATAAATTGTAATAATTAAATTAAAATAGTTAAATAAAACAAAATTAAAATGTCATCATAATCTCACAATAACAGTAATGTGTTATTATGAGATTTCTTTGTAAATCGCGGGGGTATTAAAGATAATAAAGCGGAGCTGCCTTTAAGAGCGTGCTACAGCAGATCGGGGGCAGATTCCAATCGCAAGTGATCCTCCCTATGCCCTATACTCACTCCGAAGTGCAGAGCCCTTGAAATGAGTACTCTGAAGGAAACATGGCATTACTGTATGAATGTACCATTCGCTAACAGTCTTGTGGAAGGGCCCTCCAAGAAAAGATTCATTTTCTGACTTTCGTTTTGAACTAGCTTTCGAGTAGCATCCCCTCCTGCAGCAGTGCCCTTCAAGAAAGCAAAAAATGCAGTTTTTAATTCTCCCAGGAGCATCGAAGTGCCATTACCTCAGATGAGTAACAGGTCAGATAAAAAGTCCACTCCATGTATTGTGCTGTAAATTCATCAAAAGAAAATACTCGATTGCTACTGCATTTCCGACATTGCGTATCTCTAGTGTAGACATATTTATTAATTATAATGGGAGTGGTCGTGTTGCTTTCAGTGATATAAATTAAATTAGTCTTTAATAGAATATTGACATAAACTGAAGGAGCTGTCTGGTTCAGCCAAAGCCAGTTTGGTTTTGTCATTAACAATTTTTATTGATTCCACACTCAAATCAACATAAACAGCACATGAAAACACGGAATCAATTTTCAACAAAATATACCCCGCTCCCTCCCTCCTTCCACCCCACCCACCCACCCAACACACAACCCAGTAAAATAAAATAAAAAATACTTCGATATAAAAAAACAAAAAATTGCCCAACAAAAAAGAAAAAGGGTTCCACACATCAATTAATTACATACACACCAATTAAACTGTCCCTCTCCACTGTTCCTCCCTGGTACCCTCCAAGAAGGCCAAATAAGTGCCCCACTTCTTCTCAAAGGCACCCAAGCTGCCCAGCCACCTATGCGACATCTTTTCAAAGGCCGCCACTGTGCCCAATTCGGTGCACCCTCATTTCACCAGCCGAATTCCATCCCCCAAGGATCACTTTCCTGCCGATCATCACACTGGTAAGGACCCAGTTTTTAGTGTGTGTGTTCGCTAAGTTAACCCCTGCCCCACCACCCAAAATACAAAGTCTGGGGCAGAGCCAGTTTGGTTTTGTTGAAACTAATAAGCCATTAGACTAATCACTTTTAGAAAAATACCATTAGGCTTCCACAATACCGCCGCTCCCTATACACATATTACGCAGTCTGCGTTGGGCACCAACTCCCTAGGGGGGCACCATCATATGCTAGGGGGGCACCAGAAACTCAACCAGCTGCCCTTACTCGCATATTATAGGTTATTCAAGGACCCGATAGCATTAGCGGAACACAGTCGATCGCCTCGCGCTTGCACTTTCTCATCACGCCTTCAAACCGTGCACCACGTTACCAGGGTAATGCCATGGTACTGAATGATTGATCATGTTCATGTTTCATGATACTGTCATGGTACTCCAATATACTTTAAAAATACCATGGTTTTTCTATGACACGTCAAAAACATGGGGTTATAACAGACCATGTCTGAAAATAAACAAGTGTAATACCATGGTGCTTTTTGTGAGAAATATAACAGAAATGGCTATTATTATTGATAAAGGAAAAATTAAACAAATTATGTACAGTATATATATATATATATATATATATATATATACAAGAAAAATGTTAAATACTCAAAAAGCAAAGAAATTAGTTAAGTATTTATAATTACTACTCATTAAAAAAATAAAATAATAAAAATCAGTGCCCTTTTTTATCCTTACGCCCCTGTCCCTGCCTAAGGTCTGTGCACGTCACTGACTTCAAGGTTGTTTATCAAATGATATGCAACAAACAGCCACATCTCTGGTTTCACTGGAGCACTACTGCTATTTGCTAAATTCCTCAGGTGAAGTATGTCATACATATACACATGAGACAAAGAGTGCACGTTTAAATGCGCAAATATTCTGCTTAGCTTTCATAAATCTAAGGTGGCATATATTTCTCCCCAATCCATTTGCAGATGAACGCATCCCTGAAATTGAATAAGGCATCTCAATGGAGTTCAACCTCTTTGACCTCATCCATATAGACTCACATCTGTAAATGTGTTTCCTGACTATTATAAGTCTTTTTTCCCTCTCCATCCTGTTCTATGGATTGACACTAATTAATGAGAAATCTGTAAATAACTTGCACCTGGGAATGGGTTGGGCTATGTATCGAGCTTTGCCTTTTCTCCTGGCGCATGTGAGATTCTTCCATACGTGAGGACAAAGAGTCTTTTTGGAGGAATCTGCAAGAATGCGGATCTCCACAGGATGACAGGCATAAGTTCAAATGTGGATCGTTTAGCACTTGTAAGCATCGTATTTGTTATAATAATTTAAGGGTATTTGTAGATGTCATATCGTCAACATGGAAATGTATTCGAGGTGCTGTAAGAAACCTTTAACCGTGATGAGGTGTTTGAAAACATGTCTCAGATCCCCACTCCCCATTTCGACATGTGTTAGGCTCATTTGAGAAAGTAAATATGTGTGGTAGCCTATAGAATTATGTACTATATTAAATGTGTTGAGCCATTTTTCTTGCGATGCTGACTAAAACCTAATTCAGAACCTCAGTGTTATCTGTACACGTAACATCCATTGAGAAATTTGCTGAAGGTAATAAATCTTTGTCATCTATTTCACATGGTGATGACAATGCTGACAAGACAAGAGGTACTTTCAGCACAACCTCTAAATTCTGTAGTAATTGTGCATTATCCTTCAAGCACCACCAAGGCCAGATTCTTTTAATTTCTCTTTACTCCTGTATACAGTACATGAGGCTCGGTCAGTAAGCATCTTTCTCCACAGCAATGTAAGTTCCCTGTGATGCTTGTGGAAATAACAAACATGGGATCCGAGGAAGACTATTTTATTTCCTGTTGCTTTGCTTTATTTCCAGATATTCCAGAGTTGTTGCTGTGTTTGTTTCTTTAAATTTCCATGGTGACCTGCAGCAGAATTGTGCTGCAATAGTGGGGTTTACCTCTTACGTAAAACTCTGGGATTCCCCCAATGTACTTAAGTGCATTTACGCAGACATGAGGGAGAGTAGTCGATATTTTAATTGGAGTGTATAAATGGATATACACTCATTAGGAAAACTATGGTCCTAATAAAGTGCCTGACGTGGTCTTCTGCTGTTGAAGCCCATCTTGCTCAAGGTTTGATGTCTTGTGCATTCTGAGATGCTATTCTGCTCACTACAATTGTACAGAGTGGTTATCTGAGTTACCGTAGCCTTTTTGTCAGCTCAAACTAGTCTGGCCATTCTCCAATGACCTCTCTCATCAACAAGAAATTGTTATTTGTATAGCGCTTCTCACAACATACATCGTTTCAAAGCAGCTTTACAGGAAATAATGAATAAGAAAATAAAATAAAAAAAGGAAACTGTAACATCTATAAAGTCTTAGAGTGATCATTGTGTAGTTTGATTAAACATGATTGTAAATTGAGTATAAAAATTAAATAATTAAATAATAATTGTACTTATTATTATATACACTCTGTGAGAAGCTGAAGGCGATTGTGGCAAGGAACACAAAATGCTATGAGATGTTGGAAAATGGAGAAAAATAACCTTGGGAGAAACCAAACTCACTGTGGGGGCCAGTTCCCCTCTGGCTAAACAACATGAATATAATGCCAATATTAGTTATTTGTGTGCAGTGCAAGTCATGGTTTAAAATGTGTAAATTAAGTAAGCATTAAGGTCCAGTGATAAAAAAAAAAAAAAGATTTTTTATGAACTGTAAGATTAATGACTAATGTCTTTGAAGTCCATCCTGGATTAACTGTAGAAGTTCACACAGATGCATTGTCCTTTGTTAGTTGGCTGATGAATTTGCCATTTGTTGGCAATTGCTCATTTGTTGGCAATTAATTGACAGTCTTTATATTCCATTTCAAGAGTACAGTTCATCAATAGACAAAGGTGATGCAACAAGGCATTTCCATCCACAGAACTGCCGCTCACTGGATGTTTTTTGTTTTTGGCACCATTCTGAGTAGGGCTGCAACTAACAATTATTTTGATAATCGATTAATCTAATTATTATTAGAACGATTATTCGACTATTCTGCGATTATTGCAACTAATTAATCATTAGCTCTTAACCGATTATTCAGCTTGTGCCCCGAGTTAAAAGGTTGTATTAAATGTGCTTACTAACAATAAAGAGGACAAAATCATCTTTTAAAAATACCTCTAAATGACATTCACTGAATTAAAGGCGGAAAAAATACTTTTTAAGTTTAATTCAGTAAAGGAATTCACTGCAAAAAATCCTATTGTTACCAAGTGTTTTTGTCTTGTTTTCCATTTAAACTTTTCTAAAAATCCTTAAAACAAGATACATTTACTTGAGAAGCAACATATAAGATATTTAGACTTGCTTTAAGAAAACGTATCTTAAATATAAGTGTATTTTGTATATAAGTGTATTTTTTCACTTGGTTACACTTCTGTGAGTGCAATAAAGACAAAATACACTTATATTCAAGATCTATTCTCTAAAAGCAAGTCTAAATATCTTATAAGCTGCTTCTCAGGTGAATGCATCATTTTTGAAAGGATTTTTAGATATTTTAAAATATTTGTATTTTTAATATTATATTCAACATTCTCAGATAACAATTTTTTCCTTTGTAGTGTAGCTGCTAAAGAAAATGTACGTTGGTTTAAAGGAGTTTTAGATATTTATATTGGAAAACAAGCCAAAACAAAAACAAATCAAAAACTTATTTTGTTGCAGTGTATAATGGGGCAAAAACTACCTCTCTCACCTTTCTGTTCACTTCAATCCATCTTTAACTCACAAAAAAAACAAAAAACCTCTCTCTTATTAATAAAGCTGCTTATTGCCAATTTTCTTCATGATAATGCACAGTGACATATACTATGATTCAATAAGTCACGAGCCATCACGTTATAATCTAGCTGCATTAAGTGTGCGTGCTCGAGGGACGAGCGTCCCTGCAACAGAGTGTGCCTCAGCCGGGTGCAGTTTCAATCTCTCCTTAGATCGGGACATTCGCTCAACTCAGAGAAGAGGTGCTGACCGCACAGAGAAATGCCAGTTTTGGAGTTTGTAATTATTTACATGATCTGCTTCCATATTATTTGAACTTTAATAAAGCTATTACACATTAAATATAACTGCATTAAAGATGTAACGCCAGAGTGTTTCCTTTAAAGATGCTTGACACCCAAGTTTTGCTTCAGCGGCGCATTAGTTCCAGCTCCAATTATTCCACAACGAGAGTACTTCTGTATTTACTTATTTTGTATTTTTGCATAATAATTCCCATATACTTTGTGATCTACATCACCTGAAGCTGTTTGGAAAGTTTAGAGTGCATATGGACTGTGAGCTGTGTAATTCTACCTCTCATCAGTCAGGCACGAACTGCAGTGCTGCTCTCGCGCATCATCATTACAGTTTAATGTGATCTTATGTACGTTTAACGATATCAAAGGACTATTTGACAGGGAAAATTTTTGTCGACATTTTTTTATTGTCGACTAACTTTCAGCCCTAATTCTGAGTAAACTCTAGAGACTGTTATGCATGAAAATCCCAGAAAATCAGCAGTTACAGAAATATCCAAACCAGCCCGTCTGGCACCAACAACTTGCCGCGGTCGAAATCACGGAGATCACATTTGTTCCCCATTCTGATGGTTGATGTGATCATTAACTGAAGCTCCTGATCCGTATCTGCATGATTTGAATAAGTATGTGTACCAAATAAAGTACTCAGTGAGTGTATTTTACAGTGTATGTGCTTTTCCCTTATCCCACTGTACTCCCAGAAATGCTCAATTCTTTCCGTTGTGTTGACTTGTTGATATGATGTATGGCTTCATCCTATAACGTTAATTATGTGGTCTGTTACATGAGCACTCATCCAAAACCTGTAAGAATTGCGTTAATGAGTTTACATACTGTATGTTCACATAAACCATGTTCTCCGGGAGAAACCTGGATGTGTTAAATCGCTTTCTCTTAATCCCTTAAACAGTGTTAGGAAAATGGTGTTCTCGTTTACAAAATGCTTCAGAATGCCGCTTTCAGCAAACACCCTGGAATAAACCGTTTTCTAAAGTGCATGTAAACGTGGTCAGTAAGCTTGTGCTTAAACATCACCCATAGATCTGATATCTCAAAGTAAACAGGGCTAAAAATTTTTCTATACCCTACCAATCAAAAGTCTGGAAAACATGATGAAATAATTTCCATGGCTTTTCCATGACGTTTGTGATTACTGGATAGTTTAATAATTGATAAAACAAAATATTTTACTGAGATTGCACTCACAATTTCAAGCTGCTAATTTTTTTTTAAAGCTGAGCATAACTAGACAAATACATACATATTCACAACAGAAAGACTTTTTAGACTTTCAGACCTGGAAATCACAATTTTGAAATTCCCTGATACTTGCTGTAAATCGTTCGGCCTAAAACAGCATCAAGCGTTCACAGTTTTCTGTTTGTTCTTGACCATGTTATCATTGCTACATCTGGTAATTTCTGGGGCGAGATGGACTACAGTATGTGCCCTGGTAGATGAATTGCTGCCAAACAGATCTAGAAGATAATCCAAGCATGCAAGGCTCCCGTTTGAGAAGCGCTGGGCTTCCCTGTCCCCTGGAGCCTGTGCTCTGACAGCTCAGAGCCACTGGAGAAGTGCCAGCTAACACCGAAATGCCTGGTTCATAGTTTTGCTTCTTCATAATACACAAGAGACTTTGCACCTATAGTTATAGAAATAAAATATAAGGCAGAGCTATTCTTTTATAACAAAAAAATGTAATTTGTATTGTACAGAACGTGAGGATTTGAATACTATTCACACAGGGGCCATAAATTGTGCATGACTCCTTTCAAGGGCATCTCATTAGGGATGGAGTCAGGATGTCTTTATCAAAGAGACCCGTCGCCCCGCTCATAGTAGCAGTTCACAGGTCAGTTCAATAGTAAAGTTCACAGCAGTGGGGTGATTTTCAGGCTGATTTGCTGAGATCAAAAGGCCATGACATCTCTACAATTGCATTTCTGGACATGTTATAGCAGAGAGAGGGTGGAAGAAAGAATCGACAGACACGGATAGATTAGTGCAGCACTACTCAACATGTGGCCCTTCTTCTTACCATGTTACCAAGGATCAGCAGGGCTGGGTGGTATGACATGATATATATGGTGGTATACTGTATACTGTGCAATTGTATACTGTGGTGGAAATGTGTCAATCAGTAGAGATTCTGTTATATCGTTTATACCTGGGTAAAATACTGTATATCCACGGCACAATTACAGTTTTTATTCCTAAAATTTCTATATACAGTATAGATGGCTTTGTTGATTATAATGGGATCGATTTAGTTTTGATTTGTCATGGCATTCCTCTCGTGTCCAGTGTAAACATGCAACTGTAGGGTGTTTATGGTGGCTAATCATCGTCACAATATGCTGCATTAATAGAGCGCAACAGTGACTGCCCACTTTCTTAAGCTGTCTGGGTTCCAGAAATATTTTTTTCCATTCATGTCTTCCATAAGTATTTCATAAAATCATTTATAAAAAAAGTTAAAAGCCATGAACCAAACCAACCAGCTCTGAGGTGAATCACGGCATTACAAATTTAAATTTTAATCCAAAAAGTATTTCAGAATCGAACACAAAGAAAAAGGTACAAGACTAGGTACTTACTGTCTTTCATGAATGCATGAACTACAATCCCATGACGCATTGCGAATGACATAATTGAATTAAAAATTATACATATAGATAGTAAGTATAAGTACAGAAACAATATAATATTTTATTGCAAAATATTCAGATATATACAAATATGTAAGTAGCTTGAGAGTGCCGGAAGACCGACTTGGTTGGGTCATTCACAGTACATCATGCGAGTGGGTGGTCGCTGCAATGCATGTTTGGCACGCTTTGTTGGCCGTGATTCTCTGTTTGGTGGAGTGTATATCTTCAGGATCATGGGTAGTGTAGTTCATCTCCAGAAATGTTGATATTCTGAAGTTGAAATAATGCAGACTGATGGCTTCAACAGAAGCATAATCCACCGATTAATAACTTTGGAGCTCATGGCAGGTCTGTCTTTAAAGGTTTGTAAGTTATTGTTAAAAATGTATTTGCTTATGGAAAACATTACTGGGATTTTAACTTCCTGAACTCGACTGTTGTGCTCTATATAGAATCCAACTTTGTGTTTCTGACATTTTTTGGTTTAAAATGTGGCTTCTCCAATCATATTTGTAATGTATTACTGTTTTGAGTCTTGTGTTTCTACCTTAAGTATTACATAACGTAAAGCGGTTTTTGCATTGATGCCAGACTTATCATTCATGTGTCATGAATAATCTTTGTTTTGGTTTTTGTGTCCATCAAGTTCAAAATAAAAAAGCAAATTACTTTTTATTTGTAATATATTTTAATCACTGGATTATCTAAATAATGTATACATTACAACATGTTTATGTAATATTTAAACCATTTTTGGATAGAATTTCCAGCAAAAATAACTATATCATGATATATACCTTTACTACTGTATTTACTCATACTGTACAGTAAAATATGATTTTGGTCATACTGTGTACCAAAAATAGTGTACTCGCCTTATTAACATAAATTAATTACTAAACCAATTAAAAGGAGTTTAAGTGAACCTGCTCTGTGGCCCCTGTGCTTTCCAAAGTTGAGTAGAGCTCTGGATTAATGACTCACCTGCTTGTCTCATTTGTTCTAATTTAACAGAGCATTAACATTAGTTCAAGCAGCATAATAAAGCACAATGGGATTTACCTCTAGTTATGAGCTCGATGACAAGCTCTTATGATAAAATGATAATCTTTAAATTTTATTCTGCAGAACGTCATGGTTACTGGTGTAACCTCCGTTCCCTGATGGAGGGAACGAGACGTTGGTGTCGATGTAGTGACACTAGGGGTCACTCTTGGGAGCCCGAGACACCTCTGGTCTTTGATAAAAGGCCAATGAAAATTGGTGAGTGGTATTTGCATGCCACTCCCCCGAACATACGGGTATAAAAGGAGCTGGTATGCAACCACTCATTCAGGTTTTACGCTGAGGAGCTGATATAAGGTCCGGCCATTTCAGCGGGTAGTTCAGCGTTGTGGCAGGAGGGACCAACGTCTCGTTCCCTCCATCAGGGAATGGAGGTTACACCAGTAACCATGACGTTCCCTATCTGTCACTCACTCGATGTTGGTGTCGATGTAGTGACACTAGGGGTCCCTATACAAAACGCCACAAGGCTGAACTGTGTTACGTGAACTGGCGGTGTGTCGTGGGCAGACTTGCTGTGTGCCTCATAGCCAGCACACCAGGTCGACACGTAACCTCCCCCAACACAGTTATGAGTGTCGAACGGCCCTTTTTGGGGACAAGTCGACTACCCAGAGATAGAGACAGGCTTAACCCAGTCGTGGCCTCTTTCCCTTTCTCTTTTTCCACTCCCTAAAAAAGAAGGGGGATTATCCGACTGGGCCGCCAGGTCCAGTCAGGGGGTGTCCCTCCCAAGGGGAGGACACCGCGGAGACCACACCTCGCCCCAAGAGAGGGGGGGACATTTAAGTGGAAGAATACATCACATGGTCTTTCCAACCATGTGGAGAGCCTTCAAGGTAGATCCTGCCCAATGGGGGAGGCGTTACTACAACATGGAGACTGGGGCAGAGGGGCTCTGCCCAAGGAAGACGCAGTTTGCCAGCAGGGAAATGAATTAGCGGAAGATATATATCGCATGGGGTTAGCCTTACAGGGAACCGCTACATGCGGAGCACCTACCCCAGAACGGGCTCTTAGTTAGTGCGTGTACTGGGCCGGCAGCGCGTCTCTCCGAAAACTCGACTGCCACAGGGCTTGGAGGAAGTCAACCAGGGAACAACTTTTGTGAACACTACTGGGAATTAACAGCACATGTCTTCAGCTCAAAAGGAGGTGGAAGGCGCTATGTGCAAGCGATACACCCGGCCGGCTATCCCGGGCTTATCCGCTTGTGTTGCGTGCCACTTCCTGGGACGAAACCGGTTCCACCCGGAGGTTATACAACCTTGCAAAGGTGTTGGGTGTTGCCCAGCCCGCTGCTCTGCAATGTCTGTTAGAGAGGCACCTCTGGCCAGGGCCCAAGAAGCCGCTACACCACGGGTAGAATGGGCTCGTAGCCCTACCGTGGGCGGCATGTTTTGGGCGAGATATGCCATAGTTATGGCGTCAATGAGCCAGTGGGCGATCCTCTGCTTGGACACAGCGCTTCCTTTCCGCTGTGCACCAAAGCAGACAAGGAGCTGCTCAGAGATTCTAAAGCTCTGCATGCGATCCACATAGATGCGTAAAGCACGCACCGGACACAACAACGACAGGGCTGGGTCTGCCTCCTCCTGGGACAGCGCTTGCAGGTTCACCACCTGGTCCCTAAAAGAGGTGGTGGGAACCTTGGGCACATAGCCTGGTTGGGGTCTCAGGGTCACGTGAGAATAGCCCGGACCGAACTCCAGGCATGTTTCGCTGACAGAGAACACTTGCAGGTCACCTACCCTCTTGATGGAAGTGAGCGCAGTCAGGAGGGCAGGCTTCAAGGAGAGTGCCTTAAGCTCGGCTGACTGCAAAAGCTCAAAGGGGGCTCTCTGTAGACCCTGAAAAACTACAGAGGTCCGATGAGGGAACGAGGTGCAGCCTGGAGGGATTCAGCCTCCTAGCACCTCTTAGGAACCTGATGATCAGGTCGTGCTTCCCTAAGGACTTACTGTCAACTGCGTCGTGGTGTGCTGCTATGGCAGCAACGTACACCTTCAAGGTGGAAGGGGACAGCCTCCCTTCCAACTTCTCCTGCAGGAAGGAAAGCACTGATCCGACTGCGCATCTCTGGGGGTCTTCGTGTCGAGAAGAACACCACTTAGCGAACAGACGCCACTTCAAGGCATACAGGCGCCTCATAGAGGGGGCCCTAGCCTGAGTGATCGTGTCTACCACTGTGGGTGGTAGGCCACCTAGGTCTTCTGCGTCCCATCCAGGGACCAGACATGGAGATTCCAGAGATCTGGGCGTGGGTGCCAGAGGGAGCCCCGTCCCTGAGAAAGAAGGTCCTTCCTCAGGGAAATTTGCCAGGGGGGAGCTGTCGCGAGGAGCTTGAGGTCTGAGAACCATGTCTGGGTGGGCCAGTAGGGTGCTACCAGGACGACCTGCTCCTCGTCCTCCCTGACCTTGCACAGAGTCTGTGCAAGTAGGCTCACTGGGGGAAACGCGTATTTGCGAATGCCAGGGGACCAGCTGTGTGCCAGCGCATCTATGCCGAGGGGAGCCTCGGTGAGGGCGTACCAGAGCGGGCAGTGGGAGGATTCTTGGGAGGTGAACAGGTCCACCTGTGCCTGACCGAATCGACTCCAAATCAGCTGGACCACCTGAGGGTGGAGTCTCCACTCTCCCTTGAGGGTAACCTGTTGTGACGGCGCGTCCGCCGAAGTGATGAGGTTGCCCGGGATGTGAGTGGCTTGCAGCGACTTGGTGCTGCTGACTCCGTTGGAGGAGACGGCGGGCGAGTTGTGACATACAGCGGGAGTGCAGACCGCCTTGGCGGTTGACATATGCTACCGCTGCCGTGCTGTCTGTCCGATCTAGCACATGCTTGCCCTGGATCAACGGCCGGAACCTCCGCAGGGCGAGCAGAATTGCCAGTAACTCGAGGCAGTTGATGTGCCAACGCAGCCGCGGACCCGTCCAGAGGCCGGCGGCTGCGTGCCCGTTGCCAACAGTGCCCCAGCCTGTTTTGGAGGCGTCTGTCATGACCACGACACGCCTGGAGACCAGTTCTAGGGGAACAGCTGCTCGTAGAAACGAGAGGTCGGTCCAAGGGCTGAAAAGATGGTGACAGACTGACGTAATGGCCATGCGGTGTGTCCCGTGGCACCATGCCCATCTCTGGACTCGAGTCTGGAGCCAGTGCTGAAGCGGCCTCATATGCATCAACTCGAGCGGGGTGGCCACCACCGAGGATGCCATATGCCTCAGGAGCCTCTGAAAAAGTTTCAGTGGAACCGCTGTTTTCTGTTTGAATGCCTTCAAACAGGCCAGCACCGACTGGGCGCGCTCGTTCGTAAGGTGCGCTGTCAAGGAGACTGAGTCCAACTCCAAACCGAGAAAAGAGATGCGCTGAACCGGGAGGAGCTTGCTCTTTTCCCAGTTGACCCGAAGCCCTAGTCGGCTGAGGTGTGAGAGCACCAGGTCCCTGTGTGCGCATAACACATCTCGAGAGTGAGCTAAGATTAGCCAGTCGTCGAGATTGTTGAGAATGCGAATGCCCACCTCCCTTAACGGGGAAAGGGCAGCCTCTGCGATCTTCGTAAAGACGCGAGGAGACAGGGACAGGCCGAAAGGGAGGACTTTGTACTGATACGCCTGACCCTCGAACGCGAACCGCAGGAAGGGTCTGTGTCGAGGAAGGATCGAGACGTGAAAGTACGCATCCTTTGGGTCTACAGCCGCGAACCAATCTTGATGCCGGACGCTCGCTAGAATGCGTCTTTGCGTCAGCATCTTGAACGGGAGTCTGTGTAAAGCCGGTCCAGTACTCGCTGGTCCAAGATTGGCCGCAACCCACCGCCATTTTTCGGTACAATGAAGTAGGGGTTGTAAAACCCTTTCTTCATCTCGACTGGAGGGACAGGTTCTATCGCATCCTTCCGTAGGAGGGTAGCGATCTCCGCGCAAGGTAGCAGCGTTTTCGTCTTTCACCAAGGTGAAGTGGACACCGCTGAACCTGGGCGGATGTCCGGCGAAGTGAATCGTGAAGCCGAGTCGGACGGTCCGGACCAGCCCTCGTGACGGACTGGAAGGCGCAAGCCATGCGTCCAAGTTCCGCGCAAGGGGGACCAAAGGGACAACGTCATCGGATGTACCGGCAGGTGGGGCCTCTCGGCGGGGCGGAGCTCGAGGTGCCACACCACGTCATGGCCGTGCTGAGTCCGAGGACATCAAAGCACTTACCTGGCTCCTTGTGAACACCCCCGGAACAGCCTGGGACAGGGTAGGAAGAGGCCTGTCCTTGTGACCCATGGAGACTGTCACATCGGGGGCGGATTTTTGCCACAGCTGGGCGCTCAGGGCGGGAGACCACCGCTGGAGCGCCAACCTGCCAAATGGAGTGGTGGACGGTGGTCGTGATGCCAGCCCGGATACGTGACCCAGGGAACAAGGAAACCACTCTTGCTGAGCTCTTGAGTACTGCAGCCACTTGGGCATGCAGCGCAATTAAATGCAAAAGGTAACAAAAAGATGAAGACCTGCTTACCAGCTCCAGAGCAGTGGGTTTCGTTGTCCCTGGGTCGCCCGTCTCAAGGGCGCTTTGAAGCCTTTCACGGGTTCTGGGCGGCCGCGAGACGGGTGGCGTCTGCTTCCTGCGGTGGGCTCCACGCTGGGGCCAGGCCGAAGGGGCGGGCTGCGGCTGAGCCGGTGCAGTCACCGCAGGGGGACGCCCTAGGCAATGAGTAGATGGGGTGTGGGATCTTGAGCCGCGCCGGGGCAGGATAAGCCGGCTAGCATCCATCTACTGCTCTACCATCGAGAACTGCTGGGCAAAGTCCTCGACGGTGTCGCCGAACAGGCCCGCCTGGGAAATGGGGGCAGCAAGGAATCGTGTCTTGTCGGCCTCACCCATCTCGACCAGGTTGAGCCAAAGGTGGTGCTCCTGGACCACTAGTGTAGCCATCTTCCACCTGAGAGACCACGCCGTGACCTCCGTCGCTCGGAGAGCGAGGTCGGTCGCCGAGCGCAGTTCCTGCATCAATCCCGGGGCGGAACTACCCTCGTGCAGTTCCTTTAGCGCCTTGGCAGACTTGTAGGAGAGCCATGGCGTGCAGGGCGGAGGCGGCTTGTCCAGCGGCACCGTAGGCCTTGGCCGTCAGAGACGACGTAAACCTACAGGCCTTGGACGGGGGCTTTGGGCACCTGTGCCAGGTGGCGGCGCTCTGCGGGCATAGGTGCACCACGAGCGCCTTTATCCACCGGGGGATTGCTGAATAACCCTTGGCCGCCCCACCATCGAGGGTAGTGAGAGCGGGGAAGCTGAAAAGATCGGGACCGGGCAGTAAAAAGTGCCTCCCGCGACCTTGTCAGCTCTTCATGCACTTCTGGGAAGAAAGGAACGGGGCGGGGGTGGCTTTGAGCGGCGCCGCTAGCCCAGGAACCAATCACCGAGCCGCGAGGGTTCAGGGAAGAGTGGTGAAATCCACTCTAACCGACGCTCGCGGCTGCCCGGGAAAGCATGTCGTCATCTCCGCGTTAGCCTGTGACTGGGCGATCAACCCCGAAGGGAGGAGCCCAGCTGAGGCTTCCGACTGGACGAGCCCGCTCTCCGATGCTGCGCTCGAGAGCTCATTACTTTCTCGGGCTCCGAATAAGAGGTCGAACTCACCGTGAGACGAGCCGGTGGACTCACCCGGAAGCCCGATCGGAGCAGACGAGCATGCTGGGGAATGGGAGGTCTGCGGGGGGATACCCGGCAGAGGCGGTCCCATTGGGGTCCCCAAATCGCCCCCAGTGCTAGCTGCGCTGGCCTCAAACCCGTGGGTAAAAGGACCGAGGCGGGAGCCTCTGGGGTGGCTCGCTTTCTTACGAAGGCGAGCCGCGACCGCAACGTTGCCATGGACATATTCTCGCAATGAGAACATGACCATCCACAAACGATGTCTCCGAGTGAGCAGTGCCCAGACACGAAAGACAGTGATCGTGACCGTTAGAAGGTGAGAGATAATGAGCACAACCAGGAATAACACACAATTGGAAAAGCATCTTTAAAAAGACGCGTCTTTAAAAAGACGTTCCGTGTGTGCGCTCTTTTAGAGAAATATATACTCTTTTAGAGGGGAAAAATGCTCTTTCAGAAAATATACTCTCTAGTTTTTCTGCCGAAGCGCCCAGGGGCGTTCTCTGCAGTGCACCAGTGCAGAGGAGGGAGAAGCCGCTGAAATGCGCCGTCAGATCCAGCAGAGGTGAATGAACAGTAGTATTCAGCTCAGTGAGCATGACCGTTCCGAAGAGAAGAGCTCCGAAGAGAAAATCTGAATGAGTGGTTGCATACCAGCTCCTTTTATACCCGTATGTTCGGGGGAGTGGCATGCAAATACCACTCGCCAATTTTCATTGGCCTTTTATCAAAGACCAGAGGTGTCTCGGGCTCCCAAGAGTGACCCCTAGTGTCACTACATCGACACCAACATCGAGTGAGTGACAGATAGGGAACTACTATTAATTACTGCTCTGGATAACGTTACCCCAGTGATGGCAGTCTTAAAATACTACATCAAAGAATTCCTCATCTGAACATGGCACAGACATTGAAAAACATCTGCTGTCTTCCTCTAAGCATAAAGTACAGCACTTCCAAGATACTCTGGAGATATTCTTCAAGAGGAGTGCTCACAGAGGGATAAGGACTGCATAATTCCTCTGAAACAGGGACATATGGCTGATAAGCAACTGAAAGGAGGGAATGTGGTATAAATCCATGTGGTTTATAGTGATATCCGGCACTCTGTGATCAGTGATGCTTGCCGGTATGAATTAAAATGTTTTGAGAGACAATGCGTTCATGCGGGTACAGTGATGATCACACACTCAGACTGGGGTGCTGCATTTCCTCAATGGGGTATCTGACAGCATTGTTAGACACGCTAGATTTCAGACTCGCCAAGAGCTAGATGGCTGCCGGAGCATCTAGCTTTACCATACATTAGGCTTTTACTGGGGGTTGTAAGAATTGCACTGTACCTGAATAAATCTCTCTTTCTCTTTTAATTACAGTGCTTCCAAGGCAGCACTCTGTTGATCTTCCTGAAACATTATGGTTGGTGTTCTAAACCTCTATGTACAGTGTTACACTTCTGTAATTAATTCAGCCTGAACTGCTTAATGTACAGACTCCATTCAAACTTTTTTGTCTTAGGTGTTTTACTTTTTACTTATAGGTTTTACTTTATACTTTTTAAATTAAAGTTTGAAAATCTATCAATGTATTGATTTACATTGATAGAATGTAAATGACAAATATTTGCATACACAATTGAGACTAGTCTCTATTCTTACAGTTATTGAAATACTAAATTATAATTAGCCTAGTTTCGTTTTTATTTATCCATTTACAGTTACCTTTATATGGCACACTGACTATGTGTTGATTCTTGTGTGCAGCTAAAACAAACTGTGTGCTAAATTTCAAAATGACGCAGAACCAAAGCCTAAAACCTAAGCTTACCTAAAACCTAGGTTACACCATTTCTTTTGCTGCCTTGCAAGCACTGCTATTTCCTTCTGGAAATGCAATTCTAGTTTTCTTTCTTTTTTGTTTTCACATTCAGCAGTGAAATTTATACCATCAGCACTAGGGGTGTAATGAATTCTGTAAAAATGAAAAAACATAAATATTATAAATATTAAATGTGTAAGAAAAGATTAAAATGTCCATTTTCAAAAGTAATGGCTGTACAGTTAGACAGAGTGGAAAAGAAACTGCACAAGGGTGTAACAATGTAAAACCTAAACATCAAACAAAGATGCAAATACTGTACAAATCTGAGTATACTTGATGAACATGAGTGTGCAAGTTAGACTGCATGCCTCATCTAAAAATACTTTAAAAAAATTAATCAAATCATTGGTCAAAAAAAAAAATAAAAATAAAAATAAAAAAAATCTAATAAATATCAGCCAATCATGGGGGCCTGGGTAGCTCAGCGAGTGTTGACACTGACTACCACCCCTGGAGTCGCGAGTTCGAATCCAGGGTGTGCTGAGTGACTCCAGCCAGGTCTCCTAAGTAAACAAATTGGCCTGGTTGCTAGGGAAGCTAGAGTCACATGGGGTAACCTCCTCGTGGTCGCGATTAGTGGTTCTTGCTCTCAATGGGGCACGTGGTAAGGTGTGCGTGGATCATGGGGAGTAGCATGAGCCTCCACATGCAAAGTCTCCGCACAACGAGCCACGTGATAAGATGCGCGGATTGACTGTCTCAGTCTCAGCAACTGAGACTTGTCCTCCGCCACCTGGATTGAGGTGAGTAACCGCGCCACCACGAGGACCTACTAAGCAGTGGGAATTGGGCATTCCAAACTGGGAGAATATAAAATAAAAAAATTAATATCAGCCAATCATAGTGATAGAATATTGGTTATTGGAATTGTTTTACTCCGAGTCGGCACCTTGAATGTAAACAGCAACAATGTTTAAATGGCATAACATTTTACTGACAGCAGCAGACCTGACAACAACATGAAGACACTTCCATGAGCAATGCACACATAACGCTATTTATAACTGTCATTACTGTTTTGTTTAATGCTGAGACTCCAGTGATGTTACAGGATATTAACTGAGGGTTTGGGGAAAATGTAAGCAGATACAGGAATGGAGAAAGTTGATGCCAACAAAGGAAGACCATATTTCCTCTGTTCTGCTGAGCAAACAGTCCCAACCTCTCTGGAGACCTTCAAGTCCCCCTATTCCTGAAGTAGCTTCCCCAGCAGTCCCATAAAGCTCACATTCCTTTGGATTCTTGAGGGAACCAGTCATATTTACAGCAGTGACATTTAGAAAAAGCAGGTCACTGAGGTGAACTTATAGTAGTATGTCACTGTTGTGCCATTTGAGTGAATTCCTGCAAAGTCCCCGGACAGGGTTAAAATGCTTTTAAATCATTTATGCATGAACCAGTTCTATTTATAAGCTAACTTTGGCCTCAAGGTTGGCTATAACATGTTAGGGAAAAGACAGATGATGGTGGAGGTGCTCTTACCTCTCATTGGTATCTACTTCCTCCATCTCAGGCATCTGGCCGGTGGAACTCAGATTCATGTGCCCATAGATGCAAATCGACCCTGGAGAACAAGGAGAAACAGAGGTTATGGTGATCGCATGGTCAAGAATCTCAATTACCAAAGTCATTTTCTTCAGTGTTTTTGTCTTGTTTATAAATCTAACAAAATTTAGCAAGGTTTATGCTTAAACCAAGAAACAATTTGCCGATAGAATTAGTTCAAGATCAAGATTAGTTCTCTTAATTTCTTAAACAATTTTGCTTCTCAAGTAAATCTTGTATCTTGTTTTAACCTTGTGCTGCCCTGCATACACATGCGTGGATGTTGTATTTTGGCTTCGCTATACCCAACGCATAATTTCAATTAAATTAAATCAACTGAACTCAGTTAGTAAAGGGTTAAACTTTCGAGTGATGTGACAAAACAACATGGCACTGATCACATCAGAATTTGTCTTTGGAAGAAATGCCAACAAAACTACATCTGGTAAGATTTTACATTGAAAACTGTCAAAAGATTAGAGTCTCTAGTATCATCTAATATGCCATTTTTAAAATTTGAGCGATTTACCACAAAACGCCACAATGCTAAACACAATATACACTAATGTGTAACATAGCACATTTTTTCCTTAGAAATCCTATATTTACTGTGCATTTTCACATTGAGAATCAATGGGTTCATCCAAAAGATGAAAAATGTTGCTTTCAGAGGCTTTATATGGAGTTAGGATGAAAATAAGGTGCATTACGAACTGTTCTGAGACCAGTGCAGACAGACAATACACTGGAGGTTAAGTCATTTACTAAATAGGGAGCAAGGGAGGATCCTATAGCTTTCATATGCAGCTATGTGCATTCACTCCAGAATTAATTATGCTAATTTCTGATGTAATGTGTGAAATGCCTCAAAAACATCAATAACCAACCAATATTATGTGGAGACATAAGTGGAGTATTGGTGGAGTATTGGTATCTACTCTCCATAAGTGGAGATCTTTTGGACTCAAGATGGCGCCGAGTATGGCTGCTGCGTTGCGAGCTCCGACACAACTTAGCAATGGTTTGTTTGTTTTGTTTACAATTCTTATGTTTCTTGTCTTGGATGTTGCCTGCCTTATTGTCTACGACAGACAAACACTTTTGGACATTGGCTCAGCGATCTCACACCGTAAACCGGACTTCACATTCCTCAATGCCGACCCGCTGTTTACAAACACGCAAGCGGAGCCCTTTGTCTGGGCAGCACGGCCGCGGAAACGCAGGAGGAAAAGGGGAAACAGAGCCGGCGTTCTCATCAGAGTAAGACGCCGCGCAAATCGACCCCCGCTACCCACTATTCTACTGGCAAATGTTCAGTCTCTGGATAACAAGCTCTGCGAGCTGAAAGCGCGTATCTCTTTCCAACGAGAGACGAGGGACTGCTGCGTTATCTGCCTTACGGAAACTTGGATGTCTGCGGAGATTCCAGACTCAGCCATTGAACCCGCGGGGTTTTCCATGCTCCGAGCGGACAGAGCGAAAGACCTCTCAGGTAAAACTAGAGGAGGTGGTGTATGTTTTATGATCAACAAATCCTGGTGCGATCAGAGGAACATACATTCTATCAAGTCTTTCTGTTCTCCTGATCTGGAATTTCTTATGCTTCTGTGTCGACCATTCTGGCTACCGAGGGAATTCACAGCGGTCATTATCACTGCTGTGTACATTCCCCCACAAGCCGACACAGACCAGGCACTCAAGGAACTGTATGGGAGTATAAGTGAGCAGGAAACCGCGCACCCTGAGGCCGCGTTCATTGTGACCGGGGACTTTAATAAAGCCAGTTTAAAATCAGTCGCACCAAAATATCACCAGCACATTAGTTTCAACACACGAGGGGACCGGGTTTTGGACCATTGCTACTCTCCGTTCCGGGATGGCTACAAATCCCTCCCCCGCCCACCATTTGGAAAATCGGACCACTCTTCCATTCTGCTTCTGCCCGCTTACAGGCAGAAACTGAAACAGGAAACACCCACCCTCAGAACGATCCAGTGCTGGTCGGACCAATCAGACTCTACGCTACAAGACTGTTTTGATCGCACGGACTGGGAGATGTTCCGGTCCGCCTCTGATGACGACATCGAGCTTTACGCTGATAGCGTAATGTGCTTCATCAGAACGTGTGTAGAGGAAGTGATTCCGACCAGAACTGTGCGAATCTATCCGAATCAGAAGCCGTGGATCAACAGCGATGTTCGCGCAGCACTTAATGTGCGGACCTCCGCTTTTAATTCCGGGAGCGCGGAGGAGCATAAACAAGCCAGTTATGCCCTCCGAAAAACTATCAAAACAGCAAAACGCCAGTACAGGAGTAAGATTGAAGGACAGTTTAACACCACCAACTCTAGAAGCATGTGGCAGGGAATTAACATCATCACGGACTTTAAAGGGAATAAAAACTCCGCCATGAACACCGCTGCCTCTCTCCCAGATGAGCTAAATACTTTTTATGCTCGTTTCGAGGGAAATAACACCGCCCTCGCGGAGAGAGCTCTCACGGCCGAAGCTACAGAGGTTAGTTCACTCTCCGTCTCTGTAGCGGATGTAACCCGATCATTCCGACGGGTGAATATCCGCAAAGCCGCGGGTCCAGACGGCATTCCGGGCCGCGTCATCAGAGCGTGCGCGAACCAGCTGGCTGGTGTTTTTACGGACATTTTCAACCTCTCCCTCTCTTTGTCTGTAGTCCCCACATGCTTTAAAACATCCACCATTGTGCCTGTTCCAAAACAATCGAAAATAACTTGTTTAAATGACTGGCGTCCTGTTGCTCTGACCCCCATCATCAGCAAATGTTTTGAGAGACTAATCAGAGATTACATCTGCTCTGTATTACCACTCAATCTTGACCCGCTGCAGTTTGCTTACCGTAACAACCGCTCCACTGATGATGCCATTGCATCTACAATACACACTGCTCTCTCCCACCTGGAAAAAAGAACACTTATGTGAGAATGCTGTTTGTAGACTACAGCTCAGCATTCAACACCATAGTGCCCTCCAAGCTAGATGAGAAACTCCGGGCTCTGGGCTTAAACAGCTCGCTGTGCAGCTGGATCCTGGACTTCCTGTCAAGCAGACGCCAGGTGGTTAGAATAGGCAGCAACATCTCCTCATCACTGACCCTCAACACTGGAGCCCCGCAGGGCTGTGTTCTCAGCCCACTACTGTATTCCCTGTACACACATGACTGTGTGGCAACACATAACTCCAATGCCATCATTAAGTTTGCTGATGACACGACGGTGGTAGGTCTGATCACTGACAATGATGAAACAGCCTACAGAGAGGAGGTGCACACTCTGACACACTGGTGTCAGGAGCACAACCTCTCCCTCAACGTCAGTAAGACAAAGGAGCTTGTGGTGGACTTCAGAAGAAAAGACAGAGAACACAGTCCCATCACCATCAATGGGGCACCAGTGGAGAGAGTCAGCAGCTTCAAGTTCCTGGGTGTCCACATCACTGAGGAACTCACATGGTCCGTCCACACTGAAGTCGTTGTGAAGAAGGCTCATCAGCGCCTTTTCTTCCTGAGACGGCTGAGGAAGTTTGGAATGAACCGCCACATCCTCACACGGTTCTACACCTGCACTGTGGAGAGCATCCTGACTGGCTGCATCTCCGCCTGGTACGGCAATAGCACTGCCCACAACCGCAAAGCACTGCAAAGGGTGGTGCGAACTGCCAAACACATCATCGGAGGTGAGCTTCCCTCCCTCCAGGAAATATATACAAGGCGGTGTGTGAAAAAAGCTCGGAGGATCATCAGAGACTCCAGCCACCCGAGCCATGGGCTGTTCTCACTGCTACCATCAGGTAGGCGGTATCGCAGCATCAGGACACGCACCAGCCGACTCCATGATAGCTTCTTCCCCCAAGCAATCAGACTTCTGAACTCTTGATCTCCCACGATCAAAATACATCATCCCTGCACTTTATTACTCTTTTATCTCACACCGGACTGTCATAAATTATATTACTGTCATTATATTATGTCTCTCTTAACAACTGACTATCAACCGACAGCCTGAATGTCAATACAGTACAATACTGTACATTCTATATATATACTTTTTTCATATATATTTTAATTTTTATTGAATAATGTGTATCTATATAGTATCTATATAGTAAAAAACAAAAAAAAAACAAAAAACAAAAACAGCATATTGTATACTGTGCAATGTATGTTATTATTGTATATTGTTGAGTGTAATTGTGTATAACAGATGTTTAAATTGTGTTGTGTTAATTTGATGTTTTAAGTTGTGTAATTATGTATAACAGATGTTTAAATTGTGCTGTGTTAATTTGATGTTTTAAGTCGAGTTTAATTATGTATAACAGATGTTTAAATTGTGCTGTGTTAATTTGATGTTTTAAGTCGAGTTTAATTATGTATAACAGATGTTTAAATTGTGCTGTGTTAATTTGATGTTTTAAGTCGAGTTTAATTATGTATAACAGATGTTTAAATTGTGTTGTGTTAATTTGATGTTTATTGTAGATTGGCGTATGTCTCATCACTGTCACGACTGCTATGTTGATCGGAACTGCACCCAAGAATTTCACACACCATTGCACTTGTGTATATGGCTGTGTGACAATAAAGTGATTTGATTTGATTTTGATTTGAGACATAATAAAAGTGATTTGATAAAAAAAAAAAAAAAAAAGACAAAAATTGATAGACTTTCTATAGCTTGGTATTATTTAAAATTACACAACTTAGTCCCACTGTCCACATGTTGCCATATATTTTTAGGAAAACTATTTTTTCAAAATGTGTTATTTATTTTAATTTTTTTTGGCGCTACTAAACTCAAAAAAGCTACTAAAACAAAAAAGGGAAATGGAAAATGCACACAGTAGTCATGCTTTGGTCTCAGAAGTTTAAGGATTTTTTGCAGTGTATTTTACCACATAACCCATCCAAATCACAACACTTGTTGATTTTACACAGGCTGTTCTGATGATTTGGTGTGTTGTGTTGTGCTGTTGTTCTTTCTTTACACAGATGACAAAAATAGCTGCACAAAGAAATTGGGTCAAGCCTAAGTTTAAAAGGAAGGAAAATATATTCAGCATATCATGTGTGTTATCTATTAACCCCAGGAACAATGTGAGATACCGACTGTAATGTGGTGAAGGAAATTTATTGCTGTTGTTGTCATGTGTCAAAGAGGAGGGTAAAATTACAGATGCTCTCAGAAGCTTATTTATATGAAAACATTGAACACATGCTACCAAAGTAAATAGGAAAGAATTAAAGGATGGGGCTTCTTAAAACCTCAATTGTTTTTGGTTTAACTTAATTACTTAACAAACATTGCTGTTTGCAGGTAGGTGTGGAGAATGCAGAGTTAATGTAAGTTCCAGTGCAATACATAGACAATAAATTCAAGGCTTATGCAACACTTTAATAGCCATATTTGAAACCAAGTTTAACTCATAGTCAATTTAAAGCTTGGCAAGTTCAACTGCTTGACTGTCCTGGGTTTACTTTGTTGACACTGGAGGTCGCCGTCTACTGTTTTGTCTTAACTTTGTACTGCTTAAATGTGACGTAATCTCTTGCAAATATTTATAGTTTCTTACTCACCCTCATGCCATTCCAAACTTTCTACCATGGAATACAAAAGGAGATGTTTAGCAGTATGTCCACACTTCTCTTTTTCATACAGTAAAACCATACAGTGATCAGGGGCCATCGACTTGTGCGCTATAGAAGTCTTTTGAAGCCATAAGAGATATATATTTTTGAGAAACATACCAAAATGTAAATCATTATCCAAATCATCTCTAAAATCTCTATGATACGCAGTCTGTTCCTCATCCAAACCTACACTGTATGAAAAAAGCTGTATCCGGACCAGTAGACTCCTGTATAAACCACTGAATTTCGGACGTATTCAGAAATCTACTGGCCTTGAGTCTAAAATGCCACAGGCCCGTATACATCAGATTATATATATAATTTCAGATGTACAGTGACTGACAATTCCTTCCGTGTTATATCCATTTGTTGCCATGGTAAGTAATCCCCTTAAAGCCCTAGGTATACTTCCATTTTGACTCAGCATCTATGTACAGTCAAACACAAGCCTGTCAAAGTATATTCCATATAACTGTGCACGCATACACAGGCATGCCATGGATGGCCATGAGATCTGTCTCGAGTTCATGGGTCGCCAGCACGCCGAGGCAGCTTTCGTGGAGGGGTCATGTTCTCACTGTGAGAACATGCCCATGAGAACGTTACGGTCGCGGCTCTCTTCCTTCTTCGTGAAGCAGAGAGCCACAGCGGCTGCTTCCCAACCCGGTCTGTCCTGGGTGCAAACTCAGGCGGCTGCGTTGGCGAGCGCCGTAGGCAATCTGGATGTGGATATGGGAGTGTTTCCGCCAGCTCAATCCCCGTGGACCTCCCAGGCCCCAGCACGCTCATTCTGCCAGGTAGATTTCACGAGCAAGGCAGGCGGTCCGCCTCAGGGCGGATTTAATATCTCATTCAGGGCTAACGACGAGGATGAGTTATCGGTTGCAGCATCAGAGGGTGGGCATCTGCTTTCGGAAGCGGACGAATCTTCTGAGCTCCCACTCTGGGGCGGTAGAGCTCAGGATGAGGCAGACGCTGAGTTGGCAGCCATGCTTGCCGGGGTGGCCGCGAACATCGGGCTTGAGTGGAACCCTCGGCCCTGCCCTGAGCGCTCGTGGCTAGATGATTGGTTTCTGGGCTTGAAGCGCGACTCACGGCCGCACCCCACCCCAGTGCCCTTCTTCCCGGAAGTGCACGAAGTCGTGGAAGGCAACTTTCTCTGTCCGTACACGCTTCGCCGGCTCGTCCGCCCTAACTACCCTCAACGGCGGAGCGGCTAAGGGATATGTCGAGCCCGTAGGGCGCAGCCACCTGGAGGAACCGTCCAAGGCTCCCTTCCAAGTCACCATTGTGGGCTCGCGGAGCAGCACGCCTCCCCTGGATGATCCTCCCAGTAGGGCGTCTGCTCTGCCTTGCCGCAAACCACCCACCCTGGGCATGATAAATCCAATCGTCCCCCTGGTGCCATTAGCGCAAAGGCTGGAAGCCTAGTTAGCGCTTCCCAGCCCGTCGCGATGGCTCATCAGGACATTCCGGATTGGCTACGTGATCCAGTTTGCCAGACGGCCTTCCAGGTTCAGTTGCGTCCTCTCCACCGCAGTGCAAGGCGAGTATGCCTCAGTCCTTTGGGCGGAGGTCGCCACCCTTCTGGTGAAGGGAGCGATAGAACCGATCCCCTTAGACGAGTCATACAAGGCTTTTACAGCCCTTATTTTATCGTGCCCAAGAGGGGGGGTTGCACCCAATCCTGGATCTGCATGCCTTGAACAGAGCCTTACACAGTCTTCCATTCAAGATGTTGACGCAGAAGCGCATCCTGACGTCTGTACAACATCAGGATTGGTTCACGGCCATCAACCTGAAGAACGCGTACTTTCACGTATCGATCCTTCCTTGACACAGACCCTTTCTTTGGTTTGCCTTCGAGGGACGAGCATACCAGTACAAGGTCCTCCCTTTCGGTCTTTACGAAAGTCGCAGAGGCTGCCCTGGCCCAGCTGAGGGAGAAGGGCATTTGCATTCTCAATTATCTCGATGACTGGCTGATCCTAGCTCACTCGCAAGATCTATTGTGTGCGCACAGGGACCTTGTGCTTTGGCACCTCGACCGACTGGAGCTTCAGGTCAACTGGGAAAAGAGCAAGCTTTCCTAGGCACAGAGCATCTCTTTTCTCGGTATGGAGTTGGACTCGGTCACCCTGATGGCACGCCTTACGAACGAGCATGCACAGTCGGTGAAACAATTTCAGAGGCTCCTGGGACATATGGCATCCTCGGCGGCGGTACTCCCCCTTGGGTTAATGCATATGAGACCGCTCCAGCACCTGGTTACAGACTCGAGTCCTGCGGTTGGCATGGCGTTACTATCATGCCTCGGTGCCATCAAACTTTCAGTCCTTGTTCAGACCTGACGTTTCTATGGGCAGGGGTTCCCGTCGTGGTCATGACAGTTGCCTCGAATTCTGGCTGGGGCGCTGTGTGCAAGGGCAGGCAGTATCGGGGCTCTGGAAAGGGCCCCACCTGCAATGGCACATGAACTGCCTAGAGTTGCTGGCAGTATCGCTGGCCCTGCGGAGGCTTCGGCCTTTGATTCAGGGCAAGCACATGTTGGTCCAGACGGACAACACAGCGACTGTGGTGTACATAAACCACAACATCGAGTGAGTGACAGACAGGGAATGTCTTGGTTACTGATGTAACCTCTGTTCCCTGATGGAGGGAACGAGACATTGTGTCCCTCCTGCCGCGGCGCTGAACCGACCGCTGACATGACCGGGACTCTCTCTCGGCTCCTCAGCACAACTCTGAATGAGTGGTGCACACCATCTCCTTTTATACCCGTATGTCCGGGGCGGAGAGTGGCATGCAAATTCCACTCGCCAATTTTCACTGGCCTTTCCTGATTAAAGCAAAGGTGATTGGGGCTCTCAAGAGCGAACCCCTAGTGTCACTACATCGACATGTCTCGTTCCCTCCATCAGGGAACAGAAGTTACATCAGTAACCAAGACGTATGCCGTGGTTGGTCAGAATTATAAGCTCTTGAAAGTTATGAAGGCACATATGAGAGGTTTGATTATTTCGCTGGAGAGAGCTCCCTGTCATATGAAATGCCTCCTGTTTTCTGTCACATTTGAAGCAAAGAGATTTGTAACTGCAATAAGCTTTTGGGTTGCCACACACACAGATGTATAAATCCATGCTGGTGCAATAACAGCACCACTGCAGTTGGGAAGCATGCCCACAATGAAGCACAGAAAGAGAGAGAGAGAGAGAGAGAGAGAAAGAGAGAGAGAGAGAGAGAGGTTGGGGGGGGTTCTGGTAAATTGAAACGTGGCTGGGCTGGTGGGATTCTCATCGTTCTCAGCTATGCCTTGGAGGAGAATTCCAGCAGGAGCCCACCAACAAGGATGTTAAACCTCTAGACGGGATACAAGTCTCCTGGTTGGTGCTCAGACTATCTTTTACATTCTCCTGAGAAAATAAACAACCAGTTCCACACAAAAAAATTAAATACATTGAGATGATACATTGTTTCCCATTATTCTGATTCCTGTGTAAAACTTTCCTCAAAGGTCCTGCTAATTGTAGACCTAAAAAATCTAATATCAGACAACGTTCTGTTAGTTTCTCAACTGATTACTCAACTATGATTATAAAATGAACTAAAATTATTTAGCAATTCAATGGACCACAAACATAGGCACTTGCCTTAAACTTTAATAAAGTAAAAAAATAAATATGCCAGCTATGAAAATGCCAGCTAAATGATTAAATGCAAATATAAAACTGAAGCTTGAATATAAAGAAATAGAAAACCATTGCTGAAACTAAACTGAAATGTAAAGTAAATCTGAAAGCAGTATTAAAATAAAAACAAATTTGAAAATGCAAAACTAGATTAACCCTGGAAGAGAGTCAAGTTTCTGTACTGGAACGACACCCATTTAAGACCACAAGTGCAATCATCACTGTCAGGTTTAAATTAGTGTGCTTCGACTGCTACATGTACAAACAGTATAAATTAGGTGTGACACAATCTAATAAAAGTAATAAATACTGCAGCTAACAGCACCTGAAATAGCTTGCCAACTGGCATTACTTTCAACAGAACACAAGACCTGCCAAAGTCATAAAACACAACATGTCTGTCTCACTCCAAGTATCATTCGATTCATTTTTGCTTGCAAGTTACTTCAAAACCCATTTAAAATTAGGAAATTAAATAAACCTGATGTTTATTAAATCTGAAAAGCTACAAAATGTGTTTGGCCTCCAAGGGGCTTTCTAGTATTAGAGTGTCTTGTACAAATGGAGAGAATAAAAAGAGACCTCATCATTTACACTTGTACTCATAAGCAAATATTGAGACCTGATGTAGTCAAAATCAAACATATCAATTTAATTAAACATATTCTTTGTTATAACTTTCAAAGAGTGCAGAACATTCACAGAGGACATGCGGATGATTTACAGGATATAAAGATGTAAGAGGTGGAGGTGTCATTGCTACTGTTAGGTGACACTGGAAAAATAATAATATTTCATTTTTTTGCTGTGATCAATGTCCTATGTGAACAGATATGGAAGAGGATGATTGTGGTGGTGAAAGTTTGCTTCTTTCTGTCATTATCTTTCTCAAGTTTCAACTGCAGGATGTAGTTTCAGCCTCAGATGGCATGCCTTAAATACACCTGAATAAAATATTTTCCCTCAATATATCTGATTTCAGATTTACATAAAATGTAAAAAGAAAGAACTGTGGTTGGCCATTTTGCATGTTGGTCAAATGGCCCTTTCCTTTCTAAGCGGTCAGTTCCTGGCCAGAATAAGCTGCAAAACGTCATGGTTACTTGTGTAACCTCCGTTCCCTGATGGAGGGAACGAGATGTTGTGTCGATGTAGTGACACTAGGGGTCACTCTTGGGAGCCCGAGACACCTCTGGTCTTTGATAAAAGGCCAATGAAAATTGGCGAGTGGTATTTGTCTGCCACTCCCCTGGACATACGGGTATAAAAGGAGCTGATATGCAACCACTCATTCAGGTTTTATGCTGAGGAACCGATATAAGTTCCGGCCATTTCAGCGGGTAGTTCAGTGTTGTGGCAGGAGGGACACAACGTCTTGTTCCCTCCATCAGGGAACGAAGGTTACACAAGTAACCATGACGTTCCCTATCTGTCACTCACTCGACGTTGTGTCGATGTAGAGACACTAGGGGTCCCTATACGAAACGCCACAATTGGCTGAACTGTGTTACGTGAACTGGCGGTGTGTGGTGGGCAGACTACTGTGTGCCTCATAGCCAGCACACCAGGTCGACACGTAACCTCCCCCAACATATTTATGAGTGTCGAACGGCCCTTTTTGGGGACAAGTCGACTACCCAAAGATAGAGACAGGCTTAACCCAGTTGTGGCCTCTTTTCCCATTCTCTTTTTCCACTCCCTAAAAAAGAAGGGGGATTATACGACTGGGCCGCCAGGTCTAGTTGGGGGGTGTCCCTCCCAAGGGGAAGACACCGCAGAGACCACACCTCGCCCAAAGAGAGGGGGGGCGATATTTAAGTGGAAGTATACGTCACATGGTCTTTCCAACCATGTGGAGAGCCTTCAAGGTAGATCCTGCCCAATGGGGGAGGAGTTACTACAAACATGGAGACTGGGGCAGAGGGGTTCTGCCCAAGGAAGACGCAGTTTGCCAGCAGGGAATTAGCGGAAGATATACATCGCAAGGGGTTAGCCTTACAGGGAACCGCCACATGCAGAGCACCTACCCCAGAACAGGACTCTTAGTTAGCGCGTGTACTGGGCCGGCAGCGAGTCTCTCCGAAAACTCGACTGCCACAGGGCTCGGAGGAAGTCAACCAGGAAACAAAGTTTATGAACACTACTGGGAATTAATGGTGCACGTTCTTCAGCTCCAAGGGAGGTGGAAGGCGCTATGTGCAAGTGATACACCCGGGCAGCTATCCCGGGCTTATCCGCTTGTGTTGCGTGCCACTACCTGGGACAAAACCGGTTCCACCCGGAGGTTGTAGAACCTTGCACAGGTGTTGGGTGTTGCCCAGCCCGCTGATCTGCAAATGTCTGTTAGAGGCACCCCTGGCCAGGGCCCAGGGAGCCGCTACACCCCTGGTAGAATGGGCTGGTAGCCCTACCAGGGGCGGCATGTCCTAGGCGACATATGCCATAGTTATGGCGTCAATGAGCCAGTGGGCAATCCTCTGCTTGGAGACAGCGCTTCCTTTCCGCTGTGCACCAAAGCAGACAAAGAGCTGCTCAGAGGTTCTAAAGCTCTGCGTGCAATCCAAATAGATGCGTAAAGTGTGCACCGGACACAGCGACGACAGGGCTGGGTCTGCCTCCTCCTGGGGAAGCACTTGCAGGTTCACCACCTGGTCCGTAAAGGGGTGGTGGGAACCTTGGGCATATAGACCGGTCAGGGTCTCAGGATCACGTTAGAGTAACCTGGACCGAACTCCAGGCATGTTTCGCTGACAGAGAACACTTCCAGGTCACCTACCCTCTTGATGGAAGTGAGCGCAGTCAGGAGGGCAGTCTTCAAGGAGAGTGCCTTAAGCCTGGCTGACTGCAAAAGCTCAAAGGGGGCTCACTGTAGACCCTGAAGAACTACAGAGGTCCGATGAGGGAAGGGTCTATAGGGATTCAGCCTCCTGGTGCCTCTTAGGAACCTGATGATCAGGTCGTGCTTCCCTAAGGACTTACCGTCGACTGCGTCGTGGTGTGCTGCTATGGCGGCAATGTACACCTTCAAGGTGGAAGGGTACAGCCTCCCTTCCAACCTCTCCTGCAGGAAGGAAAGCACTGATCCGACTGCGCATCTCTGGGGGTCTACCCAACGGGAAGAACACCACTTAGCGAACAGACGGCATTTAAAGGCATACAGGCGCCTCGTAGAGGGGGCCCTAGCCCGAGTGATCGTGTCTACCACCACAGGTGGTAGACCGCTTAGGTCTTCCGCGTCCCGTCCAGGGGCCAGACATGGAGATTCCAGAGGTCTGGGCGTGGGTGCCAGATGATGCCCCGTCCCTGAGAAAGAAGGTCCTTCCTCAGGGGAATTCGCCAGGGGGGAGCTGTCGCGGGGAGTGAGAGGTCCGAGCACCACGTCTGGGCGGGCCAGTAGGGTGCTACCAGGACGACCTGCTCCTCGTCATCCCTGACCTTGCACAGGGTCTGTGCAAGCAGGCTCACTGGGGGAAATGCATATTTGCGCATGCCAGGGGGCCAGCTGTGTGCTAGCGCGTCTATGCCGAGGGGGGCCTCGGTCAGGGTGTACCAGAGCGGGCAGTGGGGAGGATTCTTGGGAGGCGAACAGGTGCACCTGTGCCTGTCGAATCGACTCCAAATCAGCTGGACCACCTGAGGGTGGAGTCTCCACTCTCCCCTGAGGGTAACCTGTCGTGACAGCACGTCCGCTGTAGTGTTGAGGTTGCCCAGGATGTGAGTGGCTTTCAACGACTTGAAGTGCTTGACTCCAGAGGAGGAGACGGCGGGCGAGTTGCGACAACGAGAGCGCAAACCGCCTTGGTGGTTGACATATGCTACCGTTGCCATGTTGTCTGTCTGAACTAACACGTGCTTGCCCTGGATCAATGGCCGAAACCTCCGCAGGGCGAGCAGAATTGCCAACAACTCGAGGCAGCTGATGTGCCAATGCAGTCGCGGACCCATCCAGAGGCCGGCGGCTGTGTGCCTGTTGCAAACAGCACCCCAGCCCATTTTGGAGGCATCTGTCGTGACCACGACGTGCCTGGAGACCAGTTCTAGAGGAACACCTGCCCGTAGAAACGAGAGGTCGGTCCAAGGGCTGAAAAGACGGTGACAGACCGGCGTGATGACCACGCGACGTGTCCCGTGGCACCATGCCCATCTCGGGACTCGGGTCTGGAACCAGTGCTGAAGCGGCCTCATATGCATCTACCCGAGCGGGGTGGCCACCGCCGAGGATGCCATATGCCCCAGGAGCCTCTGAAAAAGTTTCAGTGGAAACGCTGTTTTCTGTTTGAACGCCTTCAAACAGGCCAGCACCAACTGGGCGCGCTCGTTCGTAAGGTGCGCTGTCAAGGAGACTGAGTCCAACTCCAAACCGAGAAAAGAGATGCTCTGAACCGGGAGGAGCTTGCTCTTTTCCTAGTTGACCCGAAGCCCTAGTCGGCTGAGGTGTGAGAGCACCAGGTCCCTGTGTGTGCACAACATGTCTCGAGAATGAGCTAGGATTAGCCAGTCGTCGAGATAGTTGAGAACGCGAATGCCCACCTCCCTTAACGGGGCAAGGGCAGCCTCTGCGACCTTCGTAAAAACGCGAGGAGACAGGGACAGGCCAAAAGGGAGGACTTTGTACTGATACGCCTGACTCTCGGACACAAACCGCAGGAAGGGTCTGTGTCGAGGAAGGATTGAGACGTGGAAGTTCGCATCCTTCAGGTCTACTGCCGCGAACCAATCTTGATGCCGGACGCTCGCCGGCTGAAAAACCCCTTCTTCATTTCGGCTGGAGGGACAGATTCTATTGCGCCCTTCCGTAGGAGGGTAGCGATCTCCGCGCAAGGTATCAGCGTTTTCGTCTTTCACCAAGGTGAAGTGGACACCGCTGAACCTGGGTGGATGCCCGGTGAAGTGAATCACGCAGCCGAGTCGGACGATCCGGACCAGCCCTCGCGACGGATTGGAAAGCGCAAGCCATGCATCCAAGTTCCGTGCAAGGGGGACCAAAGGGACAACATCATCGGACGTACCGGCAGGTGGGGCCTCGCGGCGGAGCGGAGCTCGAGGTGCCACACCACGTCGTGGCCGTGCTGAGTCTAAGGACATTGAAGCACTTACCTGGCTCCTTGTGACCACCCCTGGAACAGCCTGGGACGGGGTAGGAAGAGGCCTGTCCTTGTGACCCGTGGAGACTGTCACATCGGGGGCTGATTTGTGCCACAGCTGGGCGCTCAGGGGTGGGAGACCGCCGCTGGAGCGCCAAACCTGCCAAATAGAGTGGTGGACGGTGGTCGTGATGACGGCCGTGCACACCGGATACGTGACCCAGGGAACAAGGAAACCACTCTTGCTGAGCTCTTGAGTACTGCAGCCACTTGGGCATGCAAGTGCAATTAAATGCAAGTCCCTGGGTCGCCCGTCTCAAGGGCGCTCTGAAGCCTTTCACGGGTTCTGGGCAGCCACGAGACGGGTGGCGTCTGCTTCCTGTGGTGGGCTCCACGCCAGGGCCGGGCCGAAGGGGCGGGCTGCGGTGGAGCCTGTGCAGTCAACACAGGGGGACGCCCTTGGCGATTTTACTCCCACAATCGGATGGATTTCAGAGTGAAACAAGATGTTCAAAGAGAAAGAAATGTAGGTTGCAAATTGATGTTATCCATCAGATTTGATTATATCCCACAATGGAGTCAGAAGATTGAAGGGGAGGGGTTGAAAAAGGAACATTTTTGATAAAAATCTTTTTGATAAAAGATTAATGTAAATGGATTGGAGTAATGTGCACTGATGAATCATTAAGAAAGTGCATTAATAAAGTGAAAATGGTAATTTAACAGTGTTCATAAAAGCAATGAGCACAGACTTGAAGTCAGTAAAGCCTATTAATGTTTTCTTCATTATCACCAAAAGTTTGGAATGGATGCTTTTAAAGGAATAGTTCACCAAAAAATGAAAATTCTCTCATAATTTACTCACCCTTATGCCATCCCAGATGTGTATGACTTTCTTACTTCAGTAGAACTCAAATGAAGGTTTTTAGAAGAATATCCCAGCTCTGTAGGTCCGTACAATGCAAGTGAATGGGTGCCAATATTTTGAAGTTCCAAAAATCACACATGTCTGCATGAAAGTAATCCATAAGACTCCAGTGGTTAAATCAGTGTCTTCAGAAGCAATCTGATAGGTGTGGGTGAGAAACACATCAATATTTTAGTAAATTTTTACTTTAAATTCTCCTCCCTGCTCAGTCAAACTCCACTTTATCTTTCACTTTCACATTCTTCTTAATGTGTTTTTGGTGATTCACATTCTTCATGCATACACCCCCTACTGGGCAGGGAGAAGAATTTATAGCTTTATGTATAATTTATTAACATTTATGACTTAAATGTTGACCTGTTTCTCACCCACACCTATCATATATATTTTGAAGATATGAACATAACCACCGGATGGATGGATTACATGTATGCTTCCTTTATGTGCTTTTTGGATCGTCAACATTTTGGCACCCATTCACTTGCATTGTATGGACCTACAGAGCAGAGATATTCTTCTAAAAATCTTCATTTGTGTTCTGCAGATGAAAGTCATACACATCTGGGATGGCATGAGGGTGAGTAAATGATGAGAGAATTTTAATTTTTGGGTGAACTATTCCTTTAACACCTGTTTTCCAGTAGTGCAAGAGAGTAATCAGAGAGGCAGGAAATTCTTTTACACAGATCACAGATATACCACTCCTCGCAAGGTACACTCAATCTCTCTGGCTCAAAATTGAGGGATCCATTGGATGTCAGGCGCTGACTCAGCCACCCACTGAAAACTGAGAGGGTCTTTCAAACTTTCCCCCATCTCAGAAAAACAGGTCTCACTGAGTCAGCAGTCTCCAGTGGGAAGATTGAATTAACACTAGAGACCATCTCCCAGATGTGAGGAGGGTCACCACCAGCACCTAAGGTTCTCCCAGTATAGTGCTTTAAGTGTAATGGAGAGAGTAATAAGAACAGGGAAAGGTTCTTTCAAATGAGCCTCATCACTAGGCCATGCAATGCTCTGAGGAGTTTCATATTTGATTTAAATGCAAATTTGGGGTTTAATGTTGATCTGGGGAATCTACTTTTTAAACCTGTGCATCTACCGTTTCTCTGGATCCTATTTTTTAAGGCCATTCATTTGTCGGTGGTGTGCTCTGCATAGCTCAGATTAAGGCAGCAGAGTTACGCATTTAAAAAAAAAAATTATCCTTTAAAGGTGAAGTGTGTTATTTCTGCACCACTAGCATCACCAAATGGAATTGCAAAATTCAATCAGCTGCTGTGTTTGGCTGGCCGAGATGCTCAAACAGACAGACCATGTATTAATAGTGGCACACAATTTTAAGGGCAATTAACCTATGAATGGCTTACTTCTAGTTGTTTCTGCATATTAAGCTTGGATAGGAGAAAGTATTTTAAGATAAAATAATTACACACCATTAACAAATGCACTTCATCCAAACTTTAGAACCCCTTTGCTTCTTAAACCATTAATTGCTTACAATGTAATGCGTTACTTTCAGTAATGAGTGACTATTAATGGTAAATCACTGAGCATTTTGTTAAGAAATTCACAAAGCAAGACGAAGCGTTTGCCAAAAACATTTAATTTTAACAGGTAGTTTGTTTACTTTTTACAGAATGTAATGAATACGAATGAAATGTTGTGCTAAAACACACAGACATCTGTCTGTTCAAAATTTGTTATGTAAAATTTCCTTTAAGTCAATCAATAATGGTGAGTGCTGTAATGGGAAATAAACACTTGGAGATGAATTTCCCACAATAGCAGGTACAATCTAAACAGCACTTTTAGCATCTGTCACTCTTTAGGATGGAAATATTAAACCACTCCATGAAGCAAATTATTGCACAGTGACGTAAGCTCTTTGAGTGGTAGAAAAAGCCCATTGGAAAGAAAAATCACCTATGAGATCTCTCTAAAATCTCAGCTGATTCTAGACAGTAGTAAGATGTAAAGGGGTCATGTCATGCACATTTTATTTTCTTCCTTGAGGTTCACTTATGATGTTAGTAAAGTTTTTTTCAGTATTACTTCACCATTTCCAACCCTGTCTTTGGCCCTCTGTCTGAAACGCTTGGTTTTATGTGTACTTCACCTTTAAGACACACCCACTGTTATGATTGGCTAACATCTTTGAAAAGTTTTGAAAAAGTGTGGAACTGTATTTTACAAAAATGAAAGAATGAAAACTTGCAAGCGATTTACAAAATCCCCTAAAACACACAGTCCAGGCAATAATTGATATGAACATACAGTATGAAAATATGTTCCAATTGTCACTGGCGGCCAAAAGTTTGGAATAATGTACAGATTTTTATATTATGGAAAGAAATTGGTACTTTTATTCACCAAAGTGGCATTCAACTGATCACAATGTATAGTCAGGACATTAATAACGTGAAAAATTACTATTACTATTTGAAAAAAAATGTTCAGAACTTCTTAAACTACTTTAAAGAGTTTTTCTCTTCAAAAAATCCTCCACGTGCAGCAATGACAGCTTTGCAGATCCTTGGCATTCTAGCTGTCAGTTTGGCCAGATACTCAGGTGACATTTCATCCCACGCTTCCTGTAGCACTTAGCCATAGATGTGGCTGTCTTGTCGGGCACTTCTCACGCACCTTACAGTCTAGCTGATCCCACAAAAGCTTAATGGGTTTAAGATCCATAACACTCTTTTCCAATTATCTGTTGTCCAATGTCTGTGTTTCTTTGCCCAGTCTAACCTTTTCTTTTTCTTTTTCTGTTTCAAAAGTGGCTTTTTCTTTGCAATTCTTCCCATAAGGCCTGCACCCCTGATTCTTCTCTTTACTTTTGTACATGAAACTGGTGTTAAGAGGGTAGAATTCAATGAAGCTGCCAGCTGAGGACATGTGAGGTGTCTATTTCTCAAACTAGAGACTCAGATGTACTTATCCTCTTGTTTAGTTGTACATCTGGCCTTCCGCATCTCTTTCTGTCCTTGTTAGAAATAGTTGTCCTTTGTCTTTGAAAACTGTAGTGTACACCTTTGTATGAAATCATTCATTCCTCAAAACAATGATTGACTGATGAGTTTCTAGAGAATGCCGTTTCTTTTTTGCCATTTTTGACCTAATTACATCCTTAAGACCTTAAGACCTGCCAGTCTATTGCATACTGTGGCAACACAAAAACAAACACAAAGACAATGTTAAGCTTAATTTAACAAACCAAATAGCTTTCAGCAGTGTTTGATGTAATGGAAAGTGATTTTCTAGCACCAAATTAGCAATTTAGCATGATTACTCAAGGATAAGGTGTTGGAGTGATGGCTGCTGTAAATGGGGCCTGTCTAGATTTGATCAAATATAGCATTTTTTCAAATAGTGATGGTGCTGATTTTTACATCAGTAATGTCCTGACTATACTTTGTGATCAGTTGAATGCCACAATGGTGAATTAAAAGTACCAATTTCCTTACAAAACAGCAAAATCTGTACATTATCCGAGCAAGCTAAAATGTCTGAATAAAACAGAGAAAATTATGAGTTTACTCTTGTTCCAACAGAGAGAACCTGGGAAGTAGGATTATAAAATCTAACAAATATATATACAGAGAGGACCTCCCTGCCACCATACAAATGTCCTCCAAGGATGCACATTTAGCCAAGCCTATGAGGATGCCATGCTCCTCGTAGAATGGGCTCGAATACCCGAAGGCGAAGGTAAACCGTGCGCTTCATAAGCACTTGAAATAAGTAAGCCAATAAGACAGTCTTTGCTTGGACACCGAAACACCCCTGTTGCGGTCACCAAAGCACACAAACCATTGCTCTGACTTACGCCACTGGCTAGTTCAGATGGCCAAAATGGCGCCACTAATAAAAGCCGAACCCGATCCTCCTGAACTCTCTGCAGAACTGTGTGCAGCAGACTGATCGGTGAGAACACGTAAAGATGCATTGTCAGCCACTGATGAACCAACACATTGATGCCCAGCGGTGCCGGGGACGAGAGGGAAACCAGAGAGGACAGTGTGTTTGCTCAAAGCGAACAGGTCCACTTCCGCTCTGCCGAACCTTCTCCAGATTTGTTCCATAATCTGAGGATGCAATGTCCACTCTCTGTAATGTAATGTACTGTAATGTCATCAAGCCCTGTCTGGACAGGAGATCCACCATCAAATTCAACTGGCCCGGAACATGCACAGCTCGTAGAGACAGCACATTGTCCCATGCCCACAGAAGAATGCGACATGCCAGCCTCAGCATGGCATGAGAACACACACTTCCCTGGCGATTTATGTAGGACACCACTGTCCTGTTGTCCAACTGGATGAGGACATGGCTGCCCTAAATCTCAGGGAGCAAAATATTTAATGGCAGCAGCACCGTGAACCTCTCCAGACAGTTTATGTGCCAATATTGCCGCTGGCCCATCCAAACCCCATAGGCAGGACGGCCCTCGTATACAGAGCCCCAACCCATGGATGAGGCATCTGTCATTATAACTTTGCGGTGACAAACCTGTCCCAACAGAATGCCCAACATCAAAAGCCGGGTCTGTTTCCATGGTAACAGTGTTTGGTAGCATACACGCATCACTTTGAAGAGATGGAATGCATGCATAAGTGGTTGAAGTCCCTTTGTGGAGTTCATCCAGCACTGAAAAGGTCTCGCATGCAACATGCCCAGGGGAATGACAGCGGAAGCAGTGATCATGAGCCCCAAAAGCCTGTGAAATGTTCTCGCAGGGAGAACGCATCTGTGGCAGGGCTGATTAAGCCTGAGAGGGATAAGGCTGACCAGAGATGGCAGTGCGACACACTCTCTCTCTGTCGCACTGCCATCTCCAGTCGGCCTTATCCCTCTCAGGTTTAATCAGCCTTATTAGGGGCCGGGTGTGTGGAATCATGACCCGGCCCCGCCCTCCGCCCTGCCACAGCATCCAACTCTGAACATTGCTAGACACTGGCAGAATGACAGAATGCAAACTGGAAACAGACGCTCCTGCATCACCCGCGAATACAGCTCCACTCCTAGAAACCTTGGCAACAGGACACTCTTGTCTAAGTTTACACACAGCCCCAGATTGCTCAAATGGCTGAGAATGACATCTCAGTGTTGGGCAGCCAAAGTCTCCGAGTAGGCTAGCACCAACCAGTCGTCAAGATAATTCAATACGCGGATGCCCTGAGGCCTCAAAGGCGTCAAAGCTGCATCCATGCATTTTTTGAAAGTGCGTGGTGCCAGTGAAAGTCCGAACGGAAGGACACAAAACTGATATCCCGATCAGAAAGTGAATCTGAGAAAGCACCTGTGTTTTGGCGCAATCTTAATATGGAAATAAGCATCCTTCAAATCTGTTGTCACAAACCAGACCCCTGGCTGCACTTGTGACATTATTTGCTTCTGCATCAGCATTCTGAATTGAAATTTCATCAGAGTGGAATTCAAATGTCTCAAAACCAGAATGGGACGCAAGCCATAATGGCTGTAAAAAACGCATTCTCTCTGAGAAGGGGGAATCTTCTCTATTGCCCATTTTTCTAAGAGAGAATTAATTTCCTGAATTGAATTACATAACCATGCTTTATCAAACCAAGTTCGAAATGCTCTTCAGCTGCTGCCAAGCTGACAGACGGGAAGACAGAGGGATTAATGCATGGCTCTTGCCTGCAGCATGACTTGTAACCACTAGATGGCATGCTTGGCATAGTTTTAGCAACTGCACCAGAACCAGCGGCACAGTGGAGGGAAGCCTTCGCTCCTCCAATACTGTGGCTGGTTGAAGGGAATTTTATAATATTTTTGCTTTCATAGTATTTAGGCATAAAAGAAGAGCACCCTGAAATGTATCTACAGCAGGGATGCTGACTGAATAAACTTTTCCCTGGTATTTTGAATGGGGAAAAATATATGAACATTGGGGGGAATGTATATTTTAGAAAACTGGTTCACTACAACAGCCCCAGCATTCTTTATGGGGGGACAACATGTGGTGCTTATGTTCACTGTGTGTCCTTGATGAACATCGAATTCTGTTATGCATGTCTCGAGACCCTTGGTCATGGAGACTGAGGCTGAATTCGGAATGTGTTTTTTTATGGTTCACTCCCCAGTGCAACTATATTCTGGCTGTCGGGTGTTCGAGGCGTTAACAATGGCGAACTCATCCCAATGCTGTCCAAAGGGCAAATAGGAACAACATGGATATGTCTGTATGGCCTGATTTCGTTCACCGAATGGGGGCTCACCCTTTGTTTCAATGCAAGTCTGTCAAGCTCACTTCTGGTGTCCTGCTGGCCACTTAATAGGGGCTGGTCCAACATCCAAACGCCTATGCAGACACGCCCATGATGGCAAGAATGTTAGAGGACCCCAATTCTTCTGAGGGGGTGCAAAACTCGTGTCCGGCGCCTTATGCAGATCTCTGGTGGGACACTGCGAAGATACCAAACGTGAACGCACCGGAGCTGCATCGGGCTTTTCTCCCTCTCTGCGAGGAAGTATCTGCTGGAACAGTCCGGATTGTGACACAGGGGTGTTCAATAGAAAGGCCTTGTTCTTGTCACGAATATCTGTGAGCATAAGCCACAGATGCCGTTCCGCTGCTACAAGGCCCGCCATATTGCTCGTGCTGTTGGTCGGAATATGTTTGGTAGCTGTTAGCGCCAAATCAGAAGCACGGGACAATTCCATGATGGTCTCAGCATCCAGTCCAGCTCCCTCGTCTAAATCCCTCATAAAATGGGGCTAGTAGGCTTGCAAAACCACCATATAAGTGGATCCACTCCCATTTATTTTGTGATAAAAACAGCTGACTATACAATTTCTTACATATCAAACAAATTAAAATATGAAACATTACAATTACACTTGTTACTCACCGGCATTGTTGGGAAAGCTACTCAAAATTTAGCAAGCTAAGCTACCAGCTACTCAACAGAAAAATGTGTTAAGCTAAAAGCTACACTTCAGAGAAAGTAGCAAGATTCACTCCAAAGTCACACCAAAAGTACTGTAGCTTGCTACATTTAAGCTACTTCATATTTTTTCAACCAGATGCACAGAGCATACTGTCATAGGCAAAGCATCTAAAATACTTATTCACATTATGTTTATCAAAGCCATGGTACAGCATAGTACAGTATAGTGCAATACAGTATACAGGGATGCAGTATGGTGCAATATAACATGCATGTAAAAAACATGTAAATTCATATTTATGCTACTACCTCTACAAATCCATTCGAACATAATTTCCTTCTGATCAGAGGCCAAATTTCTTGTGTGTGTATGTGTGTGTGTGAGCACATCTGGGCAATAACAATGTGATATCTGATGGTATCAGATGGTAATACTATGGTACTTTTGAGATACAATTACCATATTTACATATTATTCTGTATTTTCATGGTGCTTTAAAGTACTTCAAAGTATATCATGGTATTACAATGGTAATTTGACCATTACCATATTCATATACTATTGAATGTGCATGGTACTTCAAGGTCATTCAAAGAATACCATGGTACTACTATGGTACTTCACTATATAACTACCTAGAAGTGGGCAATCCTATATCACGATATAAGTAATTTTATATCACGATAACGATATATTTTCTTCTTTTTATTATTATTATTGTTGTTGTTGTTATTGTTATTATTATGATTATTGTTTCCTCACGAAACATCTTAAAGCAATGCAAAAAGTAAAATAACAAATAAAAATATCCATAAATAAAACACGTAATTAGGCTCTTTGTGTTTTTAGTAATCTCTATAAAGAACATATAAAATATCTGAAAGAAAATATGGCTGGTTTGTTTCCTGATATCAGACATCATTCAAACTGAATTTTAGAAAGGGTTTTGTTGTGTATTTAAAAAATCCACTTGACATCGAGAGAAACCAGAATGAGTAGCAGGTGTGACCTGCGATTTTTCTGTCACAGGAGCACAAATGAAGGGACTGGAATGACTAAAGACTCGCACACCTGCGTGTTTCTGACTGAGTGCGCAACACTCGAACAAAACACAGCTGCACGTGTTTGGATGAGAGGCTTGTTTGGAGCGCAATGAATGTAATTGAATTTGCTTTGACGGTGGCTCAATCGAAATTTCATGCCACAGAATCGGATTCAGTGTCATTTTTCCTCGCGTTCTACACAAGCTTTTCATCTAATGACACGTGCAGCTGTCAGTGAAAAACTGTGTTTCATTATTTCTATCAGTCTCATGTGAAGCCCTGACCACTGCAACTGAATATTTGATGAAAACTTAAATGAAACACAAAAACATAAGAGCACTGGAAATTTTAGAAATGCAAAACAATACAGCCAAACATGGAAAAGAACTGACAAAGACAGAGAGTGCACAAGGGAAATATATACACAGGGACTAACAAGGTTAACAAGAAAAACCTGGGGAACAATCATAGGGGAACAAGGAACAGAGACAAGAACAAGAACTAAAACATAATTTCAAAATAAGAGTCCATACAAAACTAAAGTCCAGAACATATGTTACACTACTAAGTCTTTTGATACTCTTTTGGTGGTAAAATTGTTACCTGCAGTGCCATTCAAGCTGTACACGTGTTGAACTTAATAAAGACCTTCTTTATCACTAGGGGCAGTGGTGGCTTGGTGGTTAAGGCTCTGGGTTACTGACTAGATGGTCAGGGGTTCAAGCCCCAACACCACCATGATGCCACCATTGGGCCCTTGAGCAAGGCCCTTGACCCCATCTGCTCCATGCACTCTAACCCCAGCTTGGCTGGGATATGTGAAAATCTGTTTATTGTAAATTGGTGTCAGGTGTATTCTGTTGATTCATGTCTTTTATTTTGAAATTCTAGTTCCTGTTTCATGTCATGTGTTCCTGTTTCCCTAGTCATGTGATTTCTGTTTTCCCTCCATGTTCACGTGTCATGTTTTCATTGGTTTATTGTTTAATTATCTTGTTATCAGTTCTGTTTGTTCATTGGTTTATGTTCTCCCATGTCTTGTATTTAAGCCCTCATGTTTGCATTGTCTATTTGTCAAGTATTGAATGGTATTGTATGGGTTTGTCAACTCATAGTCAACTCATAGTCAACTCATAGTCAACTCATAGTCAACTCATAGTCAACTCATAGTCAACTCATAGTCAACTCATAGTCAACTCATAGTCAACTCATAGTCAACTCATAGTCAACTCAAGTTTCATGTTATGATTGCTTCATGTTTGTAGTCAGGGTTAATGGTTTTCATGGTCTCTAAATAAACTGCACTTGGGTTCTTCATCTTCACATCCTCATCATCGTCATCATTGTCAGCAGTTCCAGCCAATGTTACAGAATACTCGACCAACCCATGGACCCAGCAGTTTTACTTCTGCGCTTACGTCAGGGGAATCGTCCTCTGGAGGACTATGTTGAGGACTTCTGCGGTCTAGCCAGCCAGGTAGACTTTAATGAGGTTGCCCTCAAGGGTTGTTTTAGATTTGGACTAAATGAATCAATTTCTTTTTTGATGCCTGGCGATTGCAGTTCCCTCAGTCTGGCTCAATATATCGACCTCGCCCTTTGATTCATCGGTTCCCCGTTCACTGTGGGGGAGGCGGATCCTGAGCCAGAGTTCCATGTCATGGCCGCCACGACGCCTCATCCTGCTCCATGCCACGTCACAGCGACGCCTCATCCTGCTCCATGCCACGTCACAGCGACGCCTCAGCCTGCTCCATGCCACATCACAGTGACATTGCCTCAGCTCGGCGTTCCCTTGGCTCCACTATGGTCCTTCAGCCTGTCGGCTGTGCCGGGGTCCCTCGTCCCTCTGGCTCCTCCTTGGTCTGTCGGTCACCTGGCTCCCCTCTGGCTCTCCGATCCTCTGGCTGCGCCTCGTCCCTCCAATCTGTCAGCTTCACCGGGGACCTCCTTCCCTACGGCTCCACCTTGGTCCTCAGTCCCACCGGCTCCACCTCAGTCTTTCGATCCCTCAGCTCCGCCTTGCTCCTTCGAGCCTCTAGCACCGCCTTGGTCCTCCCTGCCATCGGCTCCACCCTGGCCCTTCGAGTCTTCGGCTACTCTCCGGGCACCACATTCCAAGGCTCCGCCCCTCGAGCCTCTCATGGCTTCACCTCCCACGGACTTTGCCCTGGTCCCATGCCCCTCGGCCTTTCTCGCCACGCCACGCCCCATGCCTCAAGACACCCCCCCCCGCTCCCTACAGAACTTTGAATTATGTAATGTATTACGTGTTTAGTTTATGTGTTGGGGTGTCAGGAGAAACCCCTTAGTGGGGGGATATGTCAGGTGTATTCTGTTGATTCATGTCTTTTATTTTGAAATTCTAGTTCCTGTTTCATGTCATGTGTTCCTGTTTCCCTTGTCATGTGATTTCTGTTTTCCCTCCATGTTCATGTGTCATGTTTTCATTGGTTTGTTTAATTATCTTGTTATCAGTTCTGTTTGTTCATTGGTTTATGTTCTCCCATGTCTTGTATTTAAGCCCTCATGTTTGCATTGTCTATTTGTCAAGTATTGAATGTTATCGTATGTGTTTGTCAAGCCAAGGTCAAGTCGAGCCAAGTCTAGTCTGGTTATAGTCAAGTTTCATGTTATGATTGCTTTATGTTTGTAGTCAGGGTTAATGGTTTTCACGGTCTCTAAATAAACTGCACTTGGGTTCTTAATCTTCATGTCATCGTCATCATTGTCAGCAGTTCCAGCCAATGTTACAATTGGTATATGTCTCATCACTGTCATGACTGCTATGTTGCTCGGAACTGCACCCAAGACTTTCACTCACTATTGCACTTGTTTATATGGTTGTGTGACAATGTGAAGTGAAGTCACTGGCAAATGATAGAACTTCCATTAATTGTAGATCCACTGCAACCAGTGTTCTCTTTATTTTCTGTATTTTAAAATATTCCATGAGCATGTTGGCAAGTGAGAGTGCGCACGAAATTCAGCAGCATGCGCGTGAGCTTTATGAGTCATTCAGATTGAATCGTGAACTGATTCAGACCGCTTTGCTATAACATGTGACCAAGTCATTGCAAAGAACCGACTCGTTGCATTTCATTTGTGAGTCGGACATCTTTAGTTCTGATTCAAAACTGTCAATAGTAAACACCGGTGTGAGGTATGATATAGCAGTGTAGCTTTTGTTAAAGCTATGCCGCTACCTAAACAAAATTATAGCTTTGCTACTGACAGCTACTTGATTTAAAAACTAGCAAAGCTACCACCTCACTACTCAGAAATGTAGTTTAGCTATTAGCTTCGCTATTTGTAGCGAAGCTACTGCCCATCACTGTTCACCAGCATTACTGTTGTGTCCAATATTGTTGCCACTGCTTCATCTTTCAATAAAAGTTTCTTTGCAAAGCCTGAATCCTTGGTCCTCAGAAGAATTTATCCATGAATCCAAAAGAATCCAAACATATAATCTCACATTGATGGGTTAAGGAACTTTGTTTGAATTAGCCACTCATTCTTAAATTGGGATACTTTATAAGGCTAAGCAGAGATTTTCCACAACCAGATACATAACTTTTCTTTTTGCTGGTTAAAAGCAAACTACAGTTACAATAGTACCACATTCAGTGTTGCAGTATCCCAGCCGCTTTCTCTCTCTGTCAACTCACCTGCTGCGACGATTACGTATGTTGTGGAGACAGGGACTATGCAAATGACTCATATCTTGTATGTCACAAGGGGTGGGAGGGGTTGTGATTTCAAAATGAGTTGTTTTTGCAGGGTGGAAACAATAAATGCTCTTTTTGGGCTGGAGAGGATATTTTTAGTTCTGAAACTTACAGTAGGTTTTTATAGCACAATGACCTCTTGTATGTCAAAATATAAGGAAAATGATTTTCCTCATGACATGACCCCTTTAATTGAGAACAAGTGGAGACTCCTGCTTCTCAGATTCTTCTCCTGAGAAAAAGAGCGCAGTAATCTCCCATGTGTCTCCTTTAGAGTTTCAGAAAAGATCTGAACAATGTCAAAAAGTGTGCTCTGATTTGCCAAGATTCCAAAGTCAGATATTTAAATATGAGCTCCACCATTTCTAATCTAATCAAATCCTTTCTTATCATCTTATCTAAATTCTCCCACAACCCAGTTATCTGTAGTTATGCTATCCACCTGTGTCATATCATATGTATACAGTATGTAGGTAAACAACAGCCTCATTTGTGGTTACTTTTATTTCTCCAAATGAATTTTAGGTGAAAAATATGAGATAAAGTTTATAATCAAATGAAACACAAACACAAATTTAGACTCTTGAGCTATGAAAGAATGTTAATTTTCTTCTGTAAGGGCTTCTATAAGATGAAAGAAAGTATAAGATGACTCATCCACTTTGATTGAAATTCTTACCAAGACCAATTTAAACACTTGATCAGGATTGGAGAAAAGTATGTTTATGAATTAAACTATGGTGAAACCTCCAATTTTTCAGGCTGCATTTATTTAACTTTTGATTTGTGAAGATGGCAGCCTTTATGTTGGAAAATAACACGTTAATATAGGGCAAAAATAAATAGATAAACAATGAAAAAAAGATAATAAAACACCCCTTTGACAACCTGCTAAAGAAAGCACATTCTGTTTATGGAAATTAAATAAAATCCCACTCACCAACAAGTGATATGGTATAAAAAAAGAAAAAGAATTTGCCTGACAAAAATGAAGAATCAGGCTATTTTGAACAGTAGCTAACAACTTCAAAACAGTTCCCTATAGCATTGCAGACACATTACACGCAGCCCTCAGCTGAACGTTTTAATGAACCAGGGAATTTCTCCAGCTTGTGATTAAATACAGTGGTGATTAATCCTCCCAGTGAGGTCTTGGGCACAAATCCTTCCTTTAAAATACTTTTATCAGACATGCAGCATTTAGTCTTGGTAAATTAACCTGTAAAATGAGAGCAGAGTCCAAGGACTCCCACATTGTTTACCATTTCCTTTGTGCTAACCACCGCCACCGACCACACACTCTACTACAAGCCACAAGTTTTTTTTTATCATTAACAATTTTTTATTGATTCCAAACTCAAATTAAACACAAACAGTACATGAAAACACGGAATCAACTTTTATCAATATATGCCCCCCCAACAGTAGTCAGACAATGTATAACAACAGACACACATATAAACAGACAGTTCAAAGAAAATACTTGATGACATAAAACATTAACCAACAAAAAAGAAAAAGAAAAAGGGTTCCACATCTTAATTAATTATATATATTTAATCTAAACTGTCCCTCTCCACTGCTCCTCCCTGGCAACCCTCTAGGAAGGCCAAATAGGTGCCCCACTTCTTGCCATAAGCATCCAAGCTGCCCAGCCATCTTTGCAACATCTTTTCAAAAGCTGCCCTTCTTGCCCCGCCTTCCGCAACCTGGGAGGGAAACAAGGGGAGGGAAAACAAAACAACAAAATGAGGAGAGGGAAAGGCCAACACGGAGCGACATGAGAGAGAGAGAGCGAGAGAGAGAGAGAGAGAGAGAGAGAGAGAGAGAGAGAGAGAGAGAGAGAGAGAGAGAGAGGAAAACATTTACTCGCTGGTTCCCAGACATGCCATCGCCTGGTCCTTGATCACTCCTCCACCCTCTGGCGGACAACAGCTGCTCCTCCCCGGGCAGACCAGAGCCAGTCCTCCGACCCCTGGCGGACGGAATGCCCCTCCGCATTTCGGCGGCCAGTAGGGAACTCCTCCGACCCTGGCAGTGGCCCCACCGCTCCAGGCAGCCGGCAGTGAGCCCCTCCTCCCCTCGCAGATGGTGGCCGTTCCTCCACGTCCAGGCGGCCGGTAGCAACTCCTCTGTCCCCTGGCGGGTGACCACGGCTGCTCCTTTGGGGTGGATGGTAGTGGGGTGGACTCTATGATGGCGCATCCCTCCTCTTTCCCGGTCTTCGGCACCAATGTAACAGGAGGAAAGGAGGATGTGTCTTTACTTCTCCGGGCAGCTTGGTAGAAAGACTTTGTAATGGCAAGATAGGGGCAAGGACCTCCTGTTCAATAAAGAGCCAGGGAGGGGCTCTCTCAGGTGGAAGCAACCAATGCGCCAAATGTCTGACTTTGTCAACTGGCCTGTGTAACTTATTAAAATGCATCCAAGGACGTTTACCATTTCAGATAAAAGGATTTAGCTATATTATCAAATTGTTTAAAATAAAAGAGGGGAACTTCAATGGGGAGAGACAATAGTAGGTAGTTGAATTTTGGAATACAATTCATTTTTATAACATTAACCTTCCCAGTCATAGATAAATGTAGTGAAGCCCACCTGTCCACATCGCTCGGAAACCTTTTTATTAAAGGGTCAAAATTAACTCAAATCACACAAATTTGCTGGGAATAAAATACCCAAACACTTTGAGTCAAAGCTTCGGATTTAGACAAATTAACTCTGTATTCTGAGAATTTAGAAAAGGAGTTAATAATTCTGTGGAGGCAAGGCATAGATCTATTGGGGTCGGAGACGAATAATAAAATATTTTCTGCATAAAGCAAAAGCTTATGCGCCATACCTCACGCCACCACCCCTGGAAAATCATCTTCTTTTCTTATCGCGGCTGCTAATGGTTCCAGAGCAAGACAGAACAATAATGGGGAAAGAGGGCAACCTTGCCGGGTGCCCCTTTTCCAGAGTAAAATAATCTGAAAATAATCCATTTGTTTTACCACCACTACCGGGTGTCTATAAAGTAACTTAATCCATCCAATAAATGTACTCCCAAACCCGTACCATATCAAACGCCTTTTTGGTGTAAAGTGAGATGGCAGCGACCAGAGTCTGATCGTTCATCACTGACCACATTATATTGATGAAACACCTAATGTTATCAGAAGAGCTGCTGCCCGAATAAACCTCACCTGATCTATATGTATAAGAGATGTCATAACATTATTTAATCGATTAGCCAAAAATGTTTAACGTCTAGCTGGATCAGGAAAATTGGACGGTAACTCTCGCTTGGATCTTTGTCCTTTTAAATATCAGACTGATCTGGGCTTGAGTCATGGTTGGCGGAAGCTTTCCATTCTTTAATGATTTCGTATAAACTTCTAGCAAAAGTGGAGCCAGTTCTGTAGCATAAAATCTAAAAAATTCAGCGGCAAAGCCATCTGGCCCCGGAGCCTTAATTACCTCACCAAGCTCCTCCAAGGTTATCTCAGAATCAAGAGAATTTTTTCGTCAGTTTAGGGAGTTCTAATGGTTCCACAAATTTTCTCCTATCTTCATCAGTAGATGAAGATGTGGAACTATGAAGATCAAGATAGAATAATTTAAAAGCATTATTAATTCAATGGCTGAGGTAAATATTTCACCACCAGCAGATTTCACTGAGGGAATGGTAGAAAAAGACTCTCCCTGCTTTATATACTAGCCAAAAGCTTCCCTGCTTTGTCCGCCGACTCAAAGTATGACTGTCTTGCCCTGAATAGCCAAAACTCCACCTTCCGTGACAAAATTGTATAATATCTGTATTTCAATCAGGTCAATTCTCTGAGGCCATCAGATGACATTCGGCACTTCAGCTCTGCCTCGGCACTTTTAATATTCCCTTCCAACTCCACGAGTTCTCTTGCTTTGGACATTTTGATGAATGAGGCATACTGTATGATCCGACCCCTAAGAACTGCTTTAACTGCCTCCCAAGCAATGCCCACATATTCTCCAGGTTTCCATATAAACATTGATTTCAGCCTTAAATAGATGTTGGAATTCAGGATTTTGCAAAAGGGATACATTAAGGCACCAACTAGATGATTTCTTTTTCTCCGTATGTGGCAACACCTCTAAACTCACCAGGGCGTGATCTGAGACGAAGATGTTTCCAATTGAGCAATTCACAACAGATGAAATGAGGGACTTAGATATATATATAAAAAAATCTATTCTACAATAAATCTTATGGACATATGAAAAAAATATATAGTCCCTACCAGATGGGTTCAAAAGACTCCAAATATTTGTAAGACCAAGATTTTTACACATCCTGTGAAGTGTCAATGTTGCTCTAGGTGGCTTACACACTTTTGCTTCATTATGATCAAGGACTGAGTCCATCAAAAGATTAAAGTCTCCTCCCAATATTATATCATGAATGGTGCCAGCGGCTTGCAACATCCTTCAAGATCTATAAAAAAGCCCTGATCATCAGCGTTAGGTGTGTAAATATTAGCCAAAATCAAACTTTGCCCCTAAATTATCTTTAATCTGTTTGAGACATTTGAATTGTAGATGTTTACTTATCAATGTAATGACTCCACTGCTCTTCCTCGAGCCAGCACTAAAGAAAACATGTCCACCCTATATCTTCCCAAATTTTTCAGCTTCCTGCAGGGAAATATGCATTTCTTGAAGAAACGCTATATTATATTTCTTACATTTAAGAAAAGAAATAACCTTCCTTCTTTTTATGGGGTGCCCCAACCCATTCACATTCCACATGGAGAGAGACAATCTACTCACACCAACATTTGACATTAGAAAAAATAGATTGTGTATCAAAACTAAAATGATAAAGACCACACTCCACATTAGTGCAACAATCAAACCCAAACTCCACCCAGAACCAAACAAACAGAAAAAAGAAAAGTGTGCATTAACCCTGCGCACAACAGTGCCAACCAGCGTCCATCCCTCCAAACTCAAACAGTCCATGTATGCCTACGAGAGTCCCCGCGACAACTTTGCCATCAGATTGCTCAAGTCCAGTGCTTCTATACAAATTCTGTAAGACAGAATTACACAACAGAAAATAAGTAACAAACTCCAGCCAATAGGCGGAATAAGCACAAAGAATGTGTAGATTCATCCACATAACTGTCCTGAAGGTGTGTTCCTCCACAAAACAAACTCCAGCCGCTAGCGGAACCAGCACAAAAAAAAAAAAAGAACGTTCATCTCGGGCAGTCAAATGAATGTTCAGTGAGCCGGCCCATTTGGCTATTACATGAGTGTAACAAATGCCCTAATCCCTCAAATGATTTGCAAGAAATATTCCACAAAACAAACGCCATCCAATAGGAGGCATAAGCACAAAGAACGTGCAGATTCATCCACAAACTGTCCCAGAGGAGTGTTATTCCACAAAACAAACTCCAGCCACTAGGCGGAACCAACACAAAAAGAAACAAAATAGGCACTCAGTTTCCTCGGACAGTCAAGAGAATGTTCAGTGAGTCAGGCCCACTCAGCTGTTACACGAGTGCAACAAATGCCCTAATCACTCCAATGTTTGCAAGAAATATTCCACAAAACAAACGCCATCCAATAGGAGGCATAAGCACAAAGAACGTGCAGATTCATCCACAAACTGTCCCGGAGGAGTGTTATTCCACAAAACAAACTCCAGCTGCTAGGTGGAACCAACACAAAAAGAAACGAATATATATATATATATATATATATTCTATATGTACTTCTTTTCCTGTCAAAATGCATTTATTTCCATCTTAGGAAAGAAAACAAAACAAAATGTGACAATATAATGCTTTATTTATTTATTTATTTATTTTTTAATTTAATTAATTAATTAATTTATTTATTAATTTTTCTCCCCTTTTCTCCCCAATTTGGAATGCCCAATTCCCAATGCGCTCGAAGTCCTCGTGGTGGCGTATTGACTCGCCTCAATCCGGGTGGCGGAGGATGAATCTCAGCTGCCTACACGTCTGAGACCGTCAATCCACGCATTTTATCACGTGGCTTGTTGAGCGCATTATCGCGGAGACATAGTGTGTGTGGAGGCTTCACACTATTCGCCGCAGCATCCATGCACAACGCCCCACCGAGAGCGAGAACAACACATTACAGCGACCACGAGGAGGTTACCCCATGTGACTCTACCCTCCCTAGCAACTGGGCCAATTTGGTTGCTTAGGAGACCTGGCTGGAGTCATTCAGCATGCCCAGAATTCGAACTCATGACTCCAGGGGTGGTAGTCTGCGTCAATACTCGCTGAGCTACCCAAGCCCCCCAATATAATGCTTTATTAACATTTTCTAAACAAAGCCCTCTAAACTCTCCGCTTTCCTACAACAATCGTGAAGCCGTGTTCATGATTTGCATCAGGGCATTAGCGCCAGCACCGCATTGAACTCCATATGAAGAGCATTTGCAGACAAAAACATCTCATTATGTGTTTTGGTGATAGTTAAGACTTGACATGCTTCAGTGATAATTAAAATGTGCCTTACACAGGTTGAAAAATACTTGATTTCTATTAGAGGTAGACCCATATATCCGTTTTACTGATTAATCTGTGCCGTTAGTTGCTTTTTGAACTATCAGTTATCTGAAAAAATCTATGCCGATAGTTACAGATAATTTTTTAAAGATTTTTTTCCCCACAATTTTTTTTTATTCCTCATTAATAAACTTAATTTGTTGAAATATATTATACATAAAAATCCCTTCATCTGGTGAAAACATAGGCTATGAAATGGTTCATTTGGTAAATACTTAAATATAGAGCATTTTTACTGCATTATTAACTAAAGTCTCTGTCATTTCAAAATAAGAGTCCCCAGTCTATTTTGGGCTTGTTTATAGTCAAAAGTCACATGTTATGTCATTTTTTTCTGGTTATTATTGGGATTTTGTGTTACACAATAAACTGCTTTTGGGATTTATTAATTCAAAGCCTCAATGTCTGTGCCCTTCTTAGTCAGGAAAGAATTAAAATTATTAAATAAATGTGTTAGTCTCCTCTCCACCAATACCTAGTGTGTGGTGGGCATTCTGGTGCACTATGGCTGCCGTCGCATCGTCCAGGTGGATGTTGCACACTGGTGGTGGTTGAGCAGATCCCCCTATACTATGTAAAGCGCTTTGAGTGCCTAGAAAGCATTATATAAATGTAAAGAATTATTATTATTATTATTCTAATCAATAAAAAATAAATAAATGATAGACCGATTAATCAGTTACCTGCCTTTTCCACCAGTTTAGTTATCAGTTATTGGGAAAATCCACTATCGGTCGACCTCTAATTTCTATCACAAGTCCCATCTGGGCTCGTTTTGTACATCAAATAGCATTAAGACATCATTTCTCCATCATTTTATCATGGAAGCGCTGTTGTGTGTGTGTGTGTGTGTGTGTGTGTGTGTGTGTGTGCAGAGATTCTTTTATTACTGAGATAACAACCTCCTCTATCATAGGAGAGATTGTAACGGTCAACTAGCGTGTTACGACAGTACATCCAATAGAATGTATATGGGACCGCCGCATAATGCTATTTTATGCTAAGCTTGTAGGCTCCTTTGGTAGAAGGGCTCTAGTGTGTGTGTGTGTGTGTGTGTGTGTGTGTGTGTATGTTGTGAAGTGTGACACATTACAAAGGTTCTGCCCTTCAAACCAGTGTTTATGCTGGTTTATGTTGTATTAACGGTAAATGCGTTAATCGCAATTAAGAAAAATTTACGTGTAAAAATTTAATTGATCACATGCATTAATGCGTAAATTCTGACAGCTCTATTGTTTATATAACAATTGCAGGACTTTTTTGTAAAAAGCGGTATTTAAAAAACAAAAATGATCAGTTATTGGTATCTGCAAAATCCATTAATCGTTTAACCTCTACCTACCCAGACAGCATTTTTGGGGATCATTGTCACATTGTGATGCCCAAATATGTTGTACTGTTAAGCAGCTCACTTGGTTTTGAAACAGCCTCTGACTGCAGGGCTGCTAAACTGCATGAATATGACAAGATCCAGAGAAATGAAAGTAAAATAACTCAATGAGGGACTCTCCTGGTTGCTGAATTTTTTATCAGAATGGCGAGTCATTCTGAAACATGTCCCCTCAGTGGGTTTGAATTGAAATGTTCTGTCATTCTGTCCTCAAAAACAAGTTACTTAGCGTCTTGCAATTGCTTCATGGTTCAGTCGCCTGAAACTGGTCAACACAAAGGTGTCCGTGCTGTGATAAAGTCACCTGCCTGTGCATGAACTCAAGGCTTTTTATTTTGATCTTTACTGACTTATATGTCTGCTGAACTAAAGTAACTGCATTTTTAGATCATCTTACACAAACAGACACATAATAAAAGCCTTAGTAATAAAATTATAAGCACAGACAAATTGAATTTTTCCACTGCTGCAATGACAGCAGAGAAAATGAAAAAGATGCTGATTGGCTTCTATACTTAAATGAATAAAGCGGATAAGATGTACCAAAAGAGTAATGCTCTCACAATCTCCTATGGCCAGATAATGACCTTGCAAAATGTGAGAATGAATGAGCGTATCACATTCCCCAGTGCAGTCAACAACTTTATCCACACAGCTATTCTGTTAGCCAACTGAGCGTGTCAATGAGAAGGCTGATCTGTTATTTGAACCCATAATTTTGCAATAAAGTGTAAAAGCAAAATTGAAGTAATGTATATGAGAAAGTTGCTGAAAATAATTTCAGAATGTTTGCAGCATCATTTGCGCGCTGCTCTGTGTTTAGGGTTGCCAGTGGTTTACCAAAAATTTGGGACAGTGTATGCAAAACCATTGGCGGTATGGATATGTTGTTATATTAATTATGTGTTTAGATGCATAGTAAATGAAATGTCACAGAAATCCCACACATATTCTCTAGCTACTATCCAGAACTATGTTACCTTGCAATTTACATTTTTCAATTGCAATTACATATATATGTACTGTACATTTACATTTGTTTTGAATGACCTGTATCACCATCTCTACTTTGTCCAAGGGCAGTCCAATTTCTTGATAATACTGACTCTTAATTTCCACACAGCAAGAAAGAAATCCTTGTAGAACAAATCATAGTTCACAAGTACTGTGTTACTCCTAATAAAAGTAACTAAGTTACACCATTATTTTTTATGGCAAAGTCTACTTATGCATTGAAAGGGCAACATTTTTTCTTACTGTCAGTTAGCCGAGTCTCTCTCTTCCAATAGCTGGGTTTATCTGCATGGCAAAGAACGCACACACACATAGTGCTCCCAGAACTGTGTGATGTGCTGTTGCTCCCAGACATGAGAGAAGTTCTTTACCGTGTTTTGTCTGTGTGCTCTAAACCGCGAGTAGTTTCTCCAGAAGTGACAATTTTGTTGTTTTGAACACATGGGATAGAAATGCGGCTTTATTTGCACATTGTTTTTGTGATATTATGTTTTGTTTTTTTTCGCTTTCGCATAAATTTAATTTGCATCTTGGATGGAAACATGCAGTAGCTACTAACATTTAATAAAAGTGCATTTACAAGTGTTTTATTGCAAAAAAAAAAAAAAAAAAAAATGGTATACATGTATTTATACAAGAATCACAATCAACAATCACAATGTAGTACACATTCAAATGCTATAATTTTGACACAATTTTGCCTTCGTTTATTCCCATGCACAGCTGAAAGAAAACAAGACACATGCTGATTGTAATGACTATGGCAAATTTTACAAGGTATTTCGTTTACATGTAATTAAACAGATGTCCTTCACTGTACATTTTTTGTATAATTAACGGTAAAAATGTATATTATGTTTAACAAGAAAGTACATGTACTTTTCATGATAAATAATTGTTAAAATTAAGGTAAAAAACAATAATGACCCATTGCATTTCATTATATTTTATGGGAATAGTTATGTTTCTTCTTAGTTTCAGTATCAGTTATGCATTTGGGGTGTTCCGTGTTATATTTTATGTAGTTTAGTTCATGTTTGATGCATTATTTTAATTTCACATGTGTTACCTTGATGGTGTTTTGTGTTTGTGTGAGTGACACTGTGCACACTGTCTCTACATGTTTATTGGTAATTGCTCCTAGAAGGGCCACTACTGATTTATATCATCATGTGCCTTTTTGCAATTACTAGAGTGATTAACAATACATTAAAAACAGATTTTTATTAGGGATGCTCCGATCAATCGGCCACCGATCGGTATTGGCCAATATTCACGTCCTATGACTCGATCGGTGATCTGTAATTTGGCCGATCACATAAATCGATTGCTCATGTCGCAAAAGACGGTGCGGCTCCTTTAAGGCTTGAGCAGCACTGTCATGGCATCACGAAGTGTGGGGAATACTGGCATAGTGTTGTAAGACAACAAACTTGATTCAGCAGTTAAGAAATATGCAGTGGGAGAGGTATGGCGAATATGAAAAGCTTGTGTACTGTACTGTTAATTTGGCATTTCACAGCATTCATGGCAGCAGCTTCTCAGTGTCTGCTGGGCATAGGCATCTCAGTAATAACGCGAGTTACAAGATGTGGTATAATTAAAACATCTTTATTAAACATCTCCAGACTAAATGACCTTAACAGTAGTAGCACTTGTAGAGTCCAGAAACATGCACTCTTTCTCCGCTTTCCTTTCATCTCTCATGAGACCGCATGTTCCCCTCATTAAAGTTCAAGCAGCAACAAGTGAAAAATTAACTATTAATACAATCGTCCAACTAAATGAAAAGGCATATATAAAAATAATAATTATTTATACAATATTAAGATTCCATAATATAATGTATTAAACGTATTAATAAAATCAAAATAAAATAAGGAATAATAATTATATGAAATAATGACAATGAATCAATAACCAAAAATGTCACATTAAGTTTAATTGCACCTATGGGTTTTCAGTTTGACACTGCTTAATTTAAAAAAAAATATTTTTTATCTCAATATAGCTAGAGAATATTTTGTTAGCCTATACTTGATTTAAAGTCTTTTTAAAAAAAAAAAAAAAAAAGCTTTTTTAATAAGCCTTTTAAACTTTTTAAACGGTTTTTGTCAGAAATAAATAGGCAAAGTGATATTACTGGGGAGAGGAAAATTCAATTAAAAGGGACAGTGTACAGAAAGCTTGTATATACAGTTATGACAGAGATCCTGATAAAAGGTGAAATGATCAGTATCGGGATCGGTATCGGCTGATCAGGTGACAAGAAGATCGGTGATCGGTATTGTCTGTAAAAATCCTGATCGGAGCATCCCTAATTTTTATAGTTCCAGATTATTAGTGTATCAAGTTTATATAATTTAAAGAGCCCATATTATCCTAATTTACAGGTTCATAATTTTATTTTGGGGGTATACTAGAATAGGTTTACATGCTTTTATGTTATTGAGACATTATTTTTCTCATACTGTACATTTCTTTTCTCCTCTCTTCATCCTCTGGCCCAAACACTCTGATTTACCTCCTGTCTCTTTAAAGCCCCCCTTTCCAAAAAGCCCAGTTTGCTCTGATTGGTCAGCTGGCCTAGTCTGTTGTGATTGGTCATCTGCGTAGAGCGTGTCAGAAATTTAACGCCCCTTACATAACGGAATAATAGGGTTCAAAACAGTGTTACTATGAATGCAAACTTTAATACAGTGAAAAAGACACTTTATTACCATAACATATATATATATATATATAAAAATAACAATTTCCAACATTCTTTTGAATGTCCATGTACTACAATAAAATATTTTATGCCATGAGTGTACTTTCATTTACTATTACTATTATTTTGAATGGCCATGGAAAATGAAGCAATGTGATAACAATTTTACCTGGCTGCAAAAAGTAGTCCGTTAATTTACCTGATGAACTTACACCTTTTGCTGACCCTTTATTCTTCGTAGAGCTAATGTGTGCTTCTAAATCACTTGCACCTTTATTAGCAACTGTCGCATAAGTGCCAGCTTTACATGTCATACATTCTGCTTCCCACGGTTCTCGACCTGGACGAAAGCATGGGAATTTTCTGTGCAAATCTTCTGTAAATTTGCACTTTTGTTTGGGCATTGTTTCCACTCAGCTGCCATTTGCTGCTACTGTCAAGCAAATGTTTGATGCCGAACACAACAGTGCTTTGTGCGTTCGCAGAGAGATTGACAGGCAGGAATTTGGCCAATAGTTGCTGCAAGCCTCTTATAAATCTACCAATCGGTGTGCGAGAAGGTGGGACTTACAAAGAGGGGTTAAAGCAATGCAAATATGCGTGCACACACAGTGAAGTATTAGACCAGATGCACATCATAATGCAACTAAAGCCACGTTTTAAGGTCCGAAAAAGAGGACATGTCCAGGAAAAAGAGGACGTATGGTCACCCTAGTTTACATGCATAAAGAGCTATGCTACACACTAAAGGAAAGGTAAAATCCCCGAAAGCATAATAGGGCCTCTTTAATAATATAAAGGTTAATGAACTGTAAAATATACAGGCATCAAAATTGCATCCCTAAGAATACAAATGCAAGTTTCTGTCTCTTTCAGACAATTGGAATAGGTCCCTATCAAGTTTAAGCAATCTGTTATCCCTAATAACTGTAATTATTATAAACATCTTTAGTAATTTTCTGTCATTTCATTTCACTCCAAGGAAGGTTCAATAATAGTAAGCATGTTGGTCTTCTTGACTAGGTAGATGGAAGACATCACATCACAAATTGTAGGCATTCTAGGTGAGCACCAGCCAGTTTTATACATCACTGAGCTTAGAGTACTGCTGACATCAGTAGAGATATTGCTTAAGCTAGCCTGTCAGGACTGACAGCCTGACTGAGTTGCCGGTAACAGTTAGTGATAAATTTTAAAGGTGAAGTCATTTCTGTGCCACTAGCATCACCATTACACATTTAATGACTGTTTTCAAACAGGTTTCTTGAAGACTCCCCTGACCTGCCTTTGGTCAAACAAACAGATAGTCCCCACCCTAAACTCATGCCACTGGTTTAGCCAATGTTGCTATATAGGGCTGGGCAGGATGCTCAAACAAACCGAGCAATGTTTTCAATGTCACATAGCCACAGTGTTTCCTTTTTTGGAGGAAACAACCTACAGTATAAATGGGTTACTTAGGGTCATCTCTGCATATTAAGATTGGAAAGCACAAAGTAGTAACATCAACATTTACACATACTGTATATTCTTTAAAATCCCACTGACATTACACTCATTAACAGTATTATTGCAAATATATAGCATATATATTCACACACACCGATCAGCCACAACATTAAAACCACCTGCCTAATATTGTTTAGGTCCCCCTCATGCCACCAAAACAGCATCTCCAAATAGCATTCTGAGATGCTTTTCTTCTCACCACAATTGTACAGAGCAGTTATCTGAGTTACCATAGACTTTGTCAGTTCGAACCAGTCTGGCCATTCTCTGTTGACCTCTCTCATCAACAAGGCGTTTCCATCCAGAGAACTGCCGCTCACTGGATGTTTTTTGTTTTTGGCACCATTCAGAGTAAATTCTAGAGACTGTTGTATGTTAAATCCCAGAAGATCAGCACTTGCGGGTTGGCGCAGTTTTGGTGGCACGAGTTGGACCTACGCAATATTAGGCAAGTGGTTTTAATGTAGTGGCTGATTGGTGTTTATATATATATACACATACAGTTGTGCTCAAAAGTTTGCATACCCTTGGAGAATTGGTAATATACTGTATGTACCATTTTTAAAGAAAACATGAGTGAGCAGGCAAAACACATTTCTTTTATTTCTTATGGAATTCATATTAAAATGTAGGTTATAACAGAATGGCACAATCATAAAACAAAACATGGCAACAAAGAAAAAAATGAAATGACCCCTGTTCAAAAGTCTGCATACCCTTAGTTCTTAATACTGTGTATTGCCCCCTTTAGCATCAATGACAGCGTGCAGTCTTTTGTAATAGTTGTCTATGAGGCCCCAAATTCTTGCAGGTGGTATAGCTGCCCATTTGTCTTTGCAAAATGCCTCCAGGTCATGCAAAGCCTTTGGTTGTCTTGCATGAACCGCACGTTTGAGATCTCCCCAGAGTGGCTCGATGATATTAAGGTCAGGAGACTGTGATGGCCACTCCAGAACCTTCAACTTTTTCTGCTGTAACCACTGGAGTGTCAACTTGGCCTTGTGCTTAGGGTCATTGTCGTGCTGGAAAGTCCAAGAGCGTCCCATGCGCAGCTTTCGTGCAGAAGAATGCAAATTGTCTGCCAGTATTTTCTGATAACATGCTGCATTCATATTGCTATCAATTTTCACAAGATTCCCCGTGCCTTTAGAGCTCACACCCCCCCAAAACATCAGTGAGCCACCACCATGATTCACAGTGGGGATGGTATTCTTTTCACTATAGGCCTTGTTGACCCCTCTCCAAACATAGTGCTTATGTTTGTGACCATAAAGCTCTATTTTGGTCTCATCACTCCAAATTACAGTGTGCCAGAAGCTGTGAGGTGTGTCAAGCTGTTGTCGGGCATATTGTAACCGGGCTTTTTTGTGGCATTGGCGTAGTAAAGGCTTCTTTCTGGCAACTCGACCATGCAGCTCATTTTTGTTCAAGTATCATCGTATTCTGCTCCTTGAAAAAACCACACTGTCTTTTTCCAGAGCAGCCTGTATTTCTCCTGAAGTTACATGTGGGTTTTTCTTTGTATCCCAAACAATCCTACTGGCAGTTGTGGTTGAAATCTTTCTTGGTCTACCTGACCTTGCCTTGGTATCAAGAGATCCCTGGATTTTCCACTTCTTAATAAGTGATTGAACACTGACTGGCATTTTCAAGGCTTTGGAAATCTTTTTATATCCTTTTCCATCTTTAAAAAGTTCCATTACCTTGTTACGCAGGTCTTTTGACAGTTCTTTTCTGCTCCCCATGGCTCTGTATCTAGCCTGCTCAGTGCCTGCACATGAGAGCTAACAAACTCATTAACTATATATATATATATATATATATATATATATATATATATATACACACAGACACTAATTGCAATTTAAAAAGCCACAGGTGTGAGAAATTAACCTTTAATTGCCATTTAAACCTGTGTGTGTCACCTTGTGTGTCTGTAACAAGGCCAAACATTCATGGGTATGTACATTTTGATCAGGGCCATTTGGGTGATTTCTGTTATCATTATGATTAAAAAAGGAGCCAAACAACTTGTGATAATAAATGGCTTCATATGATCACTATCCTTAAATAAAAAACAGTTTTTTTGCATGATCAGTCATATTTTCACAAAATTTCACAATTTCTGCCAGGGTATGCAAACGTTTGAGCACAACTGTACATACATACCACACATATACACACAGTATCAAGTCTACCTGCACAACCTCACATATTTTACTGAGATTTTTTTTTTTTACTTCTCTTGCATATTTTGATAATGTAACTAAATAATAATTGTAACAATAACTCACAGGAATTATTTTGTGTCTATTTATGTAAATGTGTTAAGTGACAGCAGAATGGCAACCATAAAAACACTGGCTTGACATGATTAAATGCATGAATTTAGTAGGACTATGTCCAGTGTTACCAAGGTAGCAAGCACATTTTTGATTCTCCTTATGAAAGTGTTTTAGAAATTGATTACAAATGAGTAGTATTATTGATATAGAAATAATTTGTTAATGCGGAAGTCACATAGATAGTCTAAACTAAATGCATACATCTTTCTTTCCAATGAAGAAGGGTAGAGCAATCAAATAGGTTATTTATTTTAATGCTTCAGTGATTGTAACCCTACGTGTTAGATTCAGTTATGAAATGTTTGCACAAGGCTCATACAACATTGTAATCCCCAGCAAATTCCTTTGTTTCTTTTCTTATGGATGACTAGAGGAAAAAACCCAGATTAATTTCTACATATTAATTTTCTCTCAACTTATATTGAAGTTGTAAAGCAGACAGGGAAATTATGTAATTAATGGCATTTATATAAATGCAAGGGAGACAGTAATGCACAGTACAATGAATTCTGTAAATAGTGGTTAAATTTACTTGAAAAACAAACTATAACGATGCACTGGTGCTGGCAATGACAAAGGTGATGATGATGAAGTGAAGAACCCAAGTGCAATTTTATGAACAAAAGTGAAATCCAAAAACCCCAACTACAAACGTGAAATATAAACATGAACTTGACGGCTATGTTAAGACTGTCACTAAAAATGCGATTTTTGGCATATCCAGATGAGTTTTGATAGTCTGGACAGCAAAAAAAAACACATGAAATCTGATTTTTTCCAATGCGCATTGGTTTCAAATGCAATTTAAATCTGATTTTTTTTAGATGCGTCTGAGTCCAGACACTCTGGCTGCTCTAATCGGATTTCAAATGGTCTTTTGCATCACTCTTAACGTGACACACAACGATGACGTAAAAAAAAAAAAACTTGACTTGACTTGACTTGACGTGACGTGACGTGACGTGACGTGACGTGACGTGACGTGACGTGACGTGACGTGACGTGACGTGACCAAACACAATACCTGACAAAGGACAATGGAAAACATTAGGGTTTAAATACATGGACAAGGGGTAAAACAATGACGAGGGAACCAATGAACAGACAGAACTGATAACAAGATAACAAGACAATAACCCAATGAAAACAAGACACATGAACATGGAGGGAAACAGGAATCACATGACTAGGGAATGCATGACATGAAACAGGAACTAAACTTTTCAAAATAAAAGACATGAAATATATGAACAAACACATCAAACATTACACAAACAGCATTGCGCTCTATTTTAAAAACAACAGTAACAAATCCACATACTGTAATGTTTTGCGATATTGTGCTGAGTTTACAGTTTAGGGTTTCCTTAAATTTATGTATAAGAACTACAATAATGCAGTAGGAATGTCTGGAAAGCAGTAAAAGTTTTCCTTCTTGGGTAATATTTTTGGGAGTATTTTGTTTCTTCTCTTCAATCAATTGTACAAATCATTAATATGTTCCAAGATATCATTTTGTAAGCATTAAACATTTTGTTGAAATACATTAATCAAATCAAATTTATTTTAATGAATCTGCACAAAGCAGAAAGCATGAAAAAAAGGCAAGCCCAGAAGCTCCATTCGTGCTGCACATCAAAACGGTTTTAATAGATGAACCCCGGCAAGGAAAAAAAGCTTAGGGGAATCCATTTTCACGTTGTGAAGTGGGCTGTAGCTCTATGTGTTTATTTTCTAGAGTCAGCGGGTGCAGAGGACGCGTTGGCATCTCATACAGGCGTAATAAAGCTGGTGCACCTTTGCCAGGGTAAATTATGATGATTTCGCTCTCGAGTTTCTTCTGAGTAAATACTTCACAGTTTGCTGTCTGGGTTTCATGCACTCCTAGTCTAAGTGTCAGATGTGGAGCTTTTGGATTGCACCAGACCTGGAATTCAGACTCTGTGCAAACTCATGCAGAGAGCAGACACGACGAGAGGACTTGGATGGATTGTGGAGTGCTGCTTTTGTTAGTGTTAAAGCCGGTCTCCCTCATCTGAGCTAAGTGGGGTTGCACAGACAAAGTGTGGTGGAAAGGGGCTGCACGGAACCTCCGGCTCAACAAGATCCACAGTGTGCTTGAGAGGCAGTTTGCCGGATTTATCAGTCAGGTGGTAGGCTGCTCCCTAACCTTTTCATTCACTACAATAGACCGTGGTATGGATTTACATATCACCCCAAAATGATGCCTTTTCTTGGAATCGGCTGAGATAACGTGAGCACATTGCTCGGTGTGCAGCCATATGGCATTTTCTTTTTGTCTAGCAAAGCACAACATTTTTTATTCAACTATGGAGTGTTTGCACTGGTCACTTTCCAGACTGGGCAATTCACAAGCCAAGGACTGAGTGCGTTTAATCAATTATTTGGCGAACAACTTAAACTGGCTCTTTTGTGGAAATACAATGGCAAAAACCTGATTAGAATATCAAGTTTGTTTGCCTTGGAGAGAAAAGTAGCTTCGTGTAGTCCTGGCTAAGTGACTGCAGTAAAGCTACTGGTAATAAAAAACAACTAATCATTAAGGGCAATGGCTGTTATTATGCAGAACAAATATTATCTGTACTATGTCAATATCCTTCTCATGTCACACACGCAGTCTCATCTGCCAGCAATTAAATTCCATAAGTCATCTCATGTACTTCGGGAACACTATGCAAATTAAAGTCATGTTTTCATAGGTCACTGCGAGACAAACTGATATGACCTGTAACATATGGAATGATTTAACATCCCTGACTGCAGATTTCTTTAACGGAGTCTAGTAAAGAGTGACAGAGATAAAACAGTGACAGGGTCGGCCACATTTACGCAAGCCAGGAAAGCACACAGAAGAGCAAGCACTCTGTCCCTGGGATTGTTTTCTGTCCATGGGCAGATGAGCACTGACAGAAGCAAGCCTGTTTTTGTCATATCTCCAAGTAGTCTCATGTCATAGGTGTACTAGTTTCAACGCTGCGCCTCTGCCTTAAATGGCTGAGCCAAAGGACTTTGCCTTATGTTTCATTCAATTTTTCTTTTTAATAAACTTTTAAAAGCTCAGATCTTGGAAACAGGTCCAGATGCTACCAAATACACTCACCGAGCACTTTATTAGGAACACTATGGTCCAAATAAAGTGCCAGATGTGGTTTTATGCTGTTGTAGCCCATCCATCTCAAGGTTCCACATGTTGTGCATTCTGAGATTCTATTCTGCTCACTACAATTGTACAGAGTGGTTATCTGAGTTACCATAGCACTTCTGTCAACTCAAACCAGTCTGGCCATTCTCCGTTGACCTTTCTCATCAACAAGGCGTTTCTATCCGCAGAACTGCTGTTTGTTTTTGGCACCATTCTGAGTAAACTCTAGAGAATGTTGTGAGTGAAAATCCCAGGAGATCAGCAGTTACACAAATACTCAAACCAGCCTGTCTGGAACCAACAATCATGCCAGTCAATATCATTGAGATCACATTTTCCCCCATTCTGATGGTTGATGTGAACATTAACTGAAGCTCCTAACCCGTATCTGCCTGATTTTATGCACTGCACTGTTGCCACATGACTGGCTGATTAGAGAATTGCATAAATAAGTCAGGTGTACAGGTGTTCCTAATAAAGTGTTAAGTGAGTGTATGTCCTATCAATCCAGTTCACAGGGGGAATGGAGGATTTTAAAACAAAATAAAGGCTTACTAATTAAATTTAGTGAAGAAAAAGAACAATCTGAAAATGTTGAAGTAATGGTGTAATTGTGTAAGATGTAAGTTAACAAACTCAGCATGTACCGCTTTAGTATGAATGTCTCTAACCTACTGTAAAAATTTACTTTCTCAGAAATAACTAACTGGAGCTTTTTTGCTCCCCTGAAAGTTGAGTGCACCTAATAAGAGTGCTTTCGTGGCTCCAGCACTGCAGGTTATGGACTGCCGTGATCTTCACTGAGATGTGCTGTAATACTAGTGGACATCATGAGGGTAATAAACAGAAATCCAGGTGTTCCTTTGCTTTCATGCCTCCTCTGAGTCCCACTCTAATAATGTGGCCATCAGTCTTCTGATAACTCACACTAGGCACCAGAGCACCTGGATTTTTGAGGTAAATGACTGTAAAACTGCAAAGGACTGTGAAACTGAAATTGGAGTGTTGTTCAGAAACATAAAAAACCCACTGGAGAAGGTGGCTTTCTTTAAGGCAAAGGTAAATCAATTATATGAATATTTATATGAATATTTATACAAAATATTCAATATTACAAACAATGCTTTTTCGTAACAATGAATTTGTAATGGGTGTTTCTTCTAATACTGTAAACTGAGGTGCAGCACAAATGTTCCTATGTAAACCTTATCCAATGTGATGCTATCAGTGTAACTACTGTTAGATTAAGATATGTCACATACTTGACCATCATGTAGTTTTATTAGGCTGTTATGTTATTACACGGCACTCTGGAATAATTGACCAATAGTAGTGCTAGTCTTATGTCTCTTGGATCAGTCTGTGGTCTCTTTCTTCAAACATAATCATTTAAACTCAAAACAATATTTAATGGCCATTTATTTATTTATCTATGTGCTTTGCGTCAGGGATCAACCTGTCAGGGTTTATTTTGTAATAATGACCAGCTGATGCACATTATCCCAAACCTAAACATAATGCTCAAGCCATTCTTTGATGTAAAGTACAATGTGTTATATAGTACTATGGGTTACAAAATACCATCATTTTACATGTAATTTTTTGATATTTTATAAAGTGTTCCTTATAAAGGCTCTGATAAATTGAAGACCTAGTATGATATTTTGTGCAATTAAAGGAATGTTCTGGGTTCAGTACAAGTTAACCACAATAGACAACATTTGTAGCATAATGTTAATTATTACAGAAAATAATTTTACTCACACCTTGTTTATTTAAAAAAGCTAAAATCGCAGTTACAGTAAGGCCAATTCACTGAATGGGGGTGAATGGGGCCTGTCCATTAACAGTAAAATGCACACTTTTTCAAAAGTATAACCACAATATGTAAATTTTATACATGCTAACATCATTTTAGATGATACAATCTTTGTTATACATTATTTTAGTGTCATAAAATTGCTTACAGTGTTTACTGTAAGCCGGCATTAGGTTATCATGGTAACAGAGTTGTAACATTGGATATAATTTTACATAGATAAGGCTAGAAAGCGATTTTATCAAACTAAAATCATGTTTACATGTCAAATGTTTATGTTTTGTGGCTAGACTTTTGAAGTAATGTGTATTTTAGTGTTTACTGTCCGCCCCATTCACTTACATCGTAAGTGCCTTAATACTGTAACCACGATTTTTGCTTCTTTTCTTTTTTTTTTTTAAATAAGAGGAACAAGACAAAATAATTTTTTGTGGTAAACAACATTATGCCACAAATGCTGTTGATTGAACTTGTATTGAATCCAGAACATTAATTTAATTCTAACCTTGGTATTTCCCTATGTTAGTTCTGACATACACCTCAAGATACAACTTGGACACATCATAAGTGATGGAACCTGGGGTCAACAGGTGTTTAAATAAACATCAATTTTACCTAACATATATCCATACGATATCACTACAAGACAAAAGTCCAGATTTGAACCCAAAAATGTGAGCTTAGGTCAGATGAGGTGGAAACAGGATAGGCGGGGTAATTGTGCATACAGCATTCATCCCACTGTTTCTGTCTGGGGTCAGTGCCCATTTTTGGTCAGTGAGGCAAAACAAGAGCCCTTGTTCACATTGAGGAAACCATGTCTGTACCTCATTAAAAAACTTGATTCCTAAACACTTTCTATTACTGCAGTAATCTCAAGATTTGCAGAGGGCTAAACTCTGAGATACAAATGACATTTACCATTACCTGTTAATGCATTGAAGTCACAACTGACAGCAGCTCAGTGAGTAGATAAAACGTTTCTCCTCTCAACCAGCATAAGATGTTTCCTCAACAAGCTTCTCAACTTCCAGGGCAACACAAGGGATGAAAATGAATCATCCCAATCACTGTGGTGTCCCAAACTCATTAATCCTTTATGTCAAAATCGAACATTGTTGAACATGGCTCCCATTGAAAATTGAAAACTCCAGCTCTGCCTACAACTACATTCTATTTAATCAATGGATTTACACCTTGGGTCCATACAAAGTGATTACACAAAAGAGGAAATTGATTGCGGAGTTTCAGGAAATGTAAAGAGAGCTGCATGTTCGCAGTTGCTCTGAGCTTCACCTTTGGTTTTGGGCTCAGCATAGGGGCCCTAATGCATTGTAAAAGAGCACTTATTGATCTTCTGGCCAGTGCTCCCTACTAAGCTATCTGTCAAAACACATTCGTTCCGTGCTTGGCACAGCAATATTGACAGCTCTGCACTCATTATTGCATAAACACAAATTGACCTAGCAGCTCTCTGGATATGTGATGAATCCTCCCATTGCTAATGCTTAGTACAGCAATACAGAACAGTCGTATGCTAAGACATTACAGACAGTACAGCTTCATTTTCTGTTAAGCTGCTTTGAAATGATGTGTGTTGTGAAAAGCGCTATACAAATAAAAATGACATGACTTGACAGCAGAACAGAGGAGATCCAATAGTCTCTGCTATCTATTTTAGGATCACTACCTAAGCATTCCATCAGAACTTTTTTTTTTTTTTTTGATTTTCATTTCATCCAAGGTCAATATTTTACTCTATGCGCAACCCTCTACTATATGAGTAAAACACTTGCACATGTGACCAAATTTCACGCTATGCAACAAAAAATATTTGTGATTTGCCACTAGTTAGTACATTTTCAGATTTTAATCACCAGTGATTTAGTATGATGAAGAGTCTCTTTTTTTTTTGTTGGGAGTAAAATGTTTGGTTTGACTCGTTCCGTGTAATGTGTCCTAAGATGAGATATATATATATATACCTTTCTGTTCTTTACAATGATTTATTTCAATCACGCATAGCTCAGGTGGGGTAAAGGAATAATTTACATTAATGCTGATGAACTGCCAGTATTCTTAGAGGCAGTATCATTTAAGCATGTGTTCTACAAATCAATGGAAATACTTGTATACACTACAAATTATGCATGTATAAAATTACATATATATATATATATATATATATATATATATATACATGCACAATACAATATATGCAATTTCAAGACATCATATTTATTGTTGGAATACATTGATTTGTATGTTTTCTTAAATAAAAAATGTGACCAAAATGATAAAATTTATATTTTCATATTGTATCAATTAGATGGTCCCCTGTATAATTAACAGCATTAGCTCAGGATGAATATATTTCATATGTAAGCAAAATAGACATTATAACTGAAATTTACCCCATATGAATCGGAACAGAATTTAATTGAAATCAGAATCTAATCAACAGCTTGTGGATCGGAATCTAATCAAATCTGGAAATCTGTATCAATACCCAGCCCTAATATGTAGTCCTGTATTCATTATTTTAACCTAAAATGAGAGCCTCCATCTAAGTCACTCATCTAATATGTTGCCTATATTCACACCTGTTTTTTTTTTGTTGTTTTTTTTTCAGTATTTTCTGTTTATTGGAAATGCATACATTTTGACTGATTAGCCATTGCAAAATAGAATGGAGAGCTCTTGGAGTGATTTTAGCAGAACACTAACAGGAGGAAAAAAATATGCTGTTGGATATCCATGTTTTAACACTGTCTGGTTGACCATGAATTTTGAAGACTAAAATCTTTAGTTTTTCAGTGGCTGATGCCAAATCCAATTTCTAGAGCGCAGGTTGGCCAGTTGTCATTGTTTGTAAAATTGCTGAAATTAAATGAACACTTATTTAACACAATAGTTACTCACAATTTACTGCTAAATATTTGAAAATAGAAAATATGCATTATCCACTGACAAGGCTAACCTAATGCTTCTGATAATCAGCCACGAATATTGCACTGGATGAATAGGCCTACTGGCCAATGTTTGTTAATAATGTAAAAATGGGCAAATTATAGTTGATAAATCGTCCTGGCCAATATACTGTCTATATTGCTAATCTTTAGAATGGTTTTGTACCAACTGCATTTTGAGCATTGTTAATATTGACAAATCTTTTTCTTTGGTTTTTAGAAGTCTCACTTAATCAGGGCAAGTTTGACATCATAAACCTGTCATTCAGAGCATAGTCTGAGATAGCAACAGCCAAAGTCTGTGTTTGTTTTACGGGGAACGGCACTCAAACTCACACTTCTTCCAATCACATTGATTGGAGCATCTGACAGAAATTACCCTCTTTATAGAGCCCATTATCCTACAGGTTTACATAGTTTTTCCTGCAAAGATTATGAATGACGTTTCAATATGTTCAATAAAAAAATGAGGAAATGTGCCTATTTTGTGTTATTTCTTTAGTGAGATTGGTTTCCATAACTTAGACGAAGATCAGCTCACATTTTAAGTCACATTAATAAAGGACTATGGATAATACTTATGTGTTCAAAAATGGTCTGCCACCACTGTACCATGTTTACAGTAGATCAAAAACTCATCAGACAAATCAAAAGTATTCATTTCTAATGCTCTTACTCTCTTTCCTATATTTTCTCTCTCTTTCTGTGTCACTGGAGAACTTCAGAATTGCAAATTATGGAGAAGGATTACTGCCTGGTGATGGACAGAGAACACTTTCCAAATGTGACAACCATTAAATTACCTTGCCGTAAAATTTACCGTCAGCACAGGTGATTTTCAAATGTTGATTGTAAAGTCACTAAAATCCACAAAATGATGAACAAAGAGAGGGCAAATGAAGAAATATTTTAAAAAGAGCTAAAGAAAACTGATATATGATACTTTAGAGCTCAGGGGGCCTTCAGCTAAAACACATCACAACAGAACAATAATATAAGGCTCTGTTCAAGTATTTTTATATTTAAATATCATAATATATCAATATTTAATGGAAGCTTTAAAGGGCCTTAATTAATCCACACATCAAGAACTTGATAGTCTCACCATCAATCAAATCATGGTGCTTCTTGCACCTTTGGGCAAGGTACATAGATTCACTCTGTCCTTAGAGATACATGGTGCAGTTTATCAAGATTACACAATGCTGTGCCAAATGTGAAGAATGTCTTGGCCTATTATGACATTTGTATTTATAAATAATAAATGATGACACGGGAAGCGTTAACAAAGATCATGTTACAGCCAGAACACTTGTTGAAAAGACTCATTTAAATCCGTATAAAAATAAAAAAAGGTTTTCAGAAGAGTTTCAAAGGGGGTTTTCATGTATATTTTGATTATGAACTGAATTTCAAAGTTGGTCAGCTTTGAATCTGAATAAAAACCCTGAATTAAAACAGAAGTTTGAATTAATTCTGCTGTTATAAGAACAGAAATATTCAACAAATGTGAGAAAGTTTTATCTTACAGTACAGCATTATTTCAGACGTATTTACAGCTAATATTTCCCACACATTCTTTTCGGAACAGACTTTAGTCTATATCAAATACTGTTGGACTACTGTGTATTTTATAGGCTGCATACCCAACATATAAAGATTATTTTATGCACCACATGTATTATAGCAGTCTAAATATTGCGGTGTATTTTCAGCTTTACCACAGAAAGAGAGACTGATGAGCTTTCAATATTTCAGCGCAATTACAAAGCTGTCAAGTTCGTTAACGATAAAAAATAAAAAATAAAAACAAATCACTCACCATTTCTGTGTGGAGCGCGCGGGTCAAAACCATGGCACGGCTTTAAATCCTGTGGAAATTCACGTCATTCACACGCTTGGAAAGAAACGTACAACTTCTAGGATTCCCCGGGTTTACCGAATGCCCACGGTCATGTGTGAGTTGCAAGCGACGGTTATGTCAGAGCAAACTAGATACGATACGCGCACGGCCACCTTCGTGGCTCAACGGTCAGTCCTGCAGAAACGAGCGCCAGCGCCTTTCGATTTCCACAGAGAAACGCAAACTGAAGTCTCAAGTCCCTCCTCTTTCACACGACTTCCACCTCTGTGTGTCTGTTGCCCTTTTCAAGAAGCGTTTCTGTGTCACCCTGCGTCCAGTGTCGTTGTCATATGTGCGTAAAACTGAAACGCGCGCGTTTACATTTTTGAACAAGGCGTTTGTTTGCATACAGGTCACCTTAATTTCAGTCTATAGAGATGTCAACGCACTTTAAATTAAGATCACTACTTTAAAAGTGCGCTGACATCTCTATAGACTGAAATTAAGGTGACCTGTACGCAATGCAACTGTAATGTGGTCTCTCAAATAAAATGACTAACAATGTTGATGTATTAATGTATAGTTGATATACTGCATATATATATATATATATATATATTTTTTTTTCCTACAAAACAATTATATTGTAGCAATTTAAGCATTTATTGAATTCAAGCAACATGTGCTTAAAATGTCATTATTTTGTAGAAAAATAGGTTTAAACAGGTTTAAAAATATATAATGTTCTGACTATTATTTCATATGTTAGGCTTTATATAATTAAGCTTTATTCTTTGTATAAAAGGGCTGTTGAACAAAAACATTTATTACACTATTCATTGCTATAACTGCGTGATGGCTCTACATTATAAAAGGCTTAGGTGTTTGGGAAAAATAAAATATTGTTATTTTACTTTGTGTGGTTCAGAACTATTGATTAAACTACATATGTAAAGTTTGTTGAGGCAAACAATAATGTTGATCTGACAAAACCTTGTCTGAAAGTTTAAAATATTTTTAAATGCTTGAAGTTAGAAATGTGTACATGTTTTAAAGAAAGAAAGAAAGAAAGAAAGAAAGAAAGCATCTTAAAGCAGATTAAAGGTCTTGTGTGGAAGTTTCGACAGCTGAAGTTTGAAACATTTTTGAACATTCAAAAACAGACTCATAGCTCATTTAAACATTCGATCAATGTAATGTAGTCTAGGGGACTTTTGGACACTTTGAAAAGGCTTAAATGATGCCTTCGCAGGGCTTTTCGATGGAAGAATAATAATGGTAGCCAAGCTGTAGGGTCATTCCAAACAGAATTTCCCAAAAAAATGACTAAATGACCACTATTTTTGAGCCCCACACCTTTCAGCCCTTTGAAGCTCTCACAATTGAGGGTAAAGTCTTTGAAGGAAACAGGGTGTAGGGATGATCAGTTCTGAATGGAACACACCCCATCATTCAGATGAGTTAGAAAAAATATAGAAGCGCGAGCCAGAACTGCCTGAAATCTTTTCAGAATTTCACCAAACATTGCACAGATACTGTAGGAGCCTACTGTGTTTGGTTAAATTCATCAATATTTAAAGTGTTTGATGAAGTTAAAGTATTTCATAATTTACTATGGTCCCTGTAAATATCTGCATTTTGTATGCATAATTTGTAGTATTTACACTGAGTTTACATTATGTATAACAAATGTTAAAATGGTACTGTCTCTTTAAGAACAGTGGCTGTTCAGTGAACGTGTTTTGTTTGATTGGATTCTTTACCACATCTGTGCTATGTGTTTGAATTAATCTGACTGTAAATAATATAAAAGTTTTAAAAGAAACTTAAATCAATGAAAATAGATTGCTTAGATCTCCGCTTTAAAAGAAAAATGGACCGGGGGGCCCTAAAAGAAAATTGGCCCTAGGGCCCTTGCTAGTCATAATCCACCCCTACTTGCAAAGTTTCTATTGGACTGAGGTCAGGGCTTTGTGATGGCCCCTCCAATACCTTGACTTTGTTGTCCTTAAGCCATTTTGTCACAGCTTTGGAGCTATGTTTGAGGTCATTGTCCATTTGGAAGACCCATTTGTGACTGAGCTTTAACTTCATGGCTGATGTCTTGAGATGTTGCTTCAATATATCCACATAATTTACCTTCCTCATGATGCCATTTATTTTGTGAAGTGCACCAGTCCCTCATAGAGCAAAGCACCCCCACAACATGATGCTGCCACCCCCATGCTTCACGGTTGGGATGGTGTTCTTTGGCTTGTAAGCCTCACCCTTTTTCCTCCAAACATAACGATGGTCATTATTGCCAAAAATTTCAATTTTTGTTTCATCAGACCAGAGGACATTTCTCCAAAAAGTAAGATCTTTGTCCCCATGTGCTCTTGCAAACTGTAGTCTGGCTTTTTTATGGTGGTTTTGGAGCATTGGCTTCTTCCTTGCTGAGCAACCTTCAGGTTATGTCGATATAGGACTTGTTTTACTGTGGATATAGATACTTGTCTACCTGTTTCCTCCAGCATCTTCACAAGGTCCTTTGCTGTTGTTCTGTGATTGATTGAACTACGGTCATATCTAGGAGACAGAATACGTCTCTTTCCTGAGCAGTACGATGGCTGTGTGGTCCCATGGTGTTTATACTTGCGTACTATTGTTTGTGCAGATGAACTTGGTACCTTCGGACATTTGGCAATTGCTCCCAAAGATGAACCAGACTTGCTGATTTCTTTTGATTTTCCCATGATGTCAAGAAAAGAGGCACTGAGTTTGAAGGTAGGCCTTAAAATACATCCACAGGTACACCTCCATTTCAGTACACCTCCTATCAGAAGCTAATTGGCTAATTGTCTAAAGGCTTGACATCATTCTGGAATTTTCCAAGCTGCTTAAAGGCACAGTTAACTTAGTGTATGTAAACTTCTGACCCACTGGAATTGTGATATAGTCAATTAAAAGTGAAATAATCTGTGAGTAAACAATTGTTGGAACAATTACTCGAGTCATGCACAAAATATATGTCCTAAACGACTTGCCAAAGACTTCCACTGTATATATATATATATATATATATATATATATATATATATATATATATATATATATATATATATATATATATATTACTATTTGTCGACACCCAAATAATTTTTCAACCCTGTTATCATAATATTTTTCTCCCTGTTTGAAAGAATGACCCAAATTATTCAGTCCGACATGGCACTGTAGCATTGAAAACAATAAATGAACTGAAAGTTGTGTGAGATTGTATAGAAACTGGAACTATACATCATTAATAACACACACACACATCAGTAATTTTTTTTCTACATTGCAATTCATCATGGATTTGTTCTCTATTTTCTTGATCATCCATATATAACCTTTTTAATCTGCATGTCTCACAACCTCTGTCAATTTCTCTAATCTATATATATAGCTTCAGTAAAACAAACAACAACAACAAAAAAAAAAACAGACATAAGTAAGGCATAGAAACCTTTGCTCAAAAACCTTGAGAGTCCAGATCCAACATTTTAAATACTTTTATTTACATAGCCAAGCAGTTTGATACAAAATAAACAAAAATAAGCAATAAAAATATAGCTATTATCAGTGAGTGAAATCAATACGCCTAAAAAGACCAACATACTGTAAGTTATATTTTAGATGCTGGTGTGTAGGCTGTTTAACCAGCAAAACCTTGAGATCAAAATTTTTTTTTTAAATAAGTTTTGCTGGTGAAAAGCATGCTGGTCCACCAGCTTGCAGCATAATCTACCTGGAAATTTTTTTTTTTTTTTTGGTCTAAACAGATCTTTTCAGCAGGGAAGGGGAACCTTTTAATTAAAAAAAACTGTATCGTAATTTATGTGTTGACCACCACCAAGACCTCTCACAATCCAAAGAGCTTGTTGACGCTCTCAAGAGTCATGGGAGCATGAGAACTCGAGGTTTCCCTAAATTATTTCTTTTCTGGAGGACAGAATGTATGATATTTTTCTAAAAGCTTAATTAAGGCAGCATATTCTTTCCATGCACTGAGCCTCATAAGTTTTCCTTGTCTGTTGTCCCAACCCTTGTTCTCTCTGTGAAAACTGGTAATGCTGTCCAAAGAGTCCAGTCCAGTCATCATCCAGACAGAACCATTATTATGCCTCTAGTTTGTCTTGCCATGTGAAAATTGGAAGGCACTTTGCACTATATAAACAGAGAAAGCTGATTTGTCAAAGGAGCATGGTTTCTTTAAAGTCGTCATCTAATTTCTTAATCTTTTTAATTTGCGTTCAAAAAACATAGACATTGAAAAGGCTACATTTCCATAAATGGGACACATTTCTGTTCTGAAAAACACTGCTAAATACATATATAAAATGCAACTATACACATAATTGTGTATGCTATCCATAATTCAAAATTAAAATAAACAGACTTATCAACTTTTGAATGAAAGGAGAATATGTTTCCCATACCTTTTGTTTTTGAAATTAACGATTGTGCATCTAGTCAAATTCTACTATAGTTTGCCATAAATTCATCTGTCACTTGGTAGAATCTAGCCAAATTAGGCACATGCCAACTTCTGGACAGGTTGTGTGACATGCCCGCATCCTTGAAAACCATGAACAAAACTATCCAAAGTAAATGAAAATATGACTACACTAAATACAGCTTACATTTGGTGCTATGTTGGGTTGTGACTCGATGACCACTGGAAAATCTGAGTCCTGAAGCAAAACCTGTTAAGAATCACTGCTCCACACTATAACATATTCTCTCACACAATATATAATTTTCTTGCATAACAGTTTGGTGTGCTGCAGATATGACAAACCAAAAAACTCCTTAACATACAAAGAAACAGGGATCTCTCTGCTCTTTCATGTGTAGAGACAAATTACTAAGGTACCTAGTCATTGTTCCTGTGAAATCACACTCCCACTCCACCCACAGAGTGGTAGCGAAATTGAAAAAAGATTAATCTTCAAAACAGTCACTTTTCTGTTCAGCTTCCTTACTCAATCCCACTTGCGTTATGAGAGAAAATGTGCAAATCCTGGTATTTCTCTTCATTATGAAAAATAGGTTGTCTGCTTCCCTGTAGGTATATTTAAAGGGTGAATGAGCAGCCATTACATTTAAATGTTAGTCATAAATTTTTCATAATTACGTGTACACCTGTCTGTCCTGAAGATACATTTAAAGTATATTTTTATCAAGACACCAGACTAAGCAAACAAGGGCAGGTAAAGACCTTAAGTTGCTTTTAATTAATTAATTAAATCAAGGGGTAAGCAATCCTTAGGCACACAAGCGACATGACAAAGAGAGAGGAATATTATATGTTTATACTCTAAGTTTTTATTTTATTTAAAAAATGTTTAAGTCAATCACATATGCATAAAAAACAAACACAAACACTTTTTGCAGTAATTACGCAGCCTTCTTTATTAGCTATAAGTTGTATGGGAAGCCAAACACAGAAGTGAAAAAAACTGCGCTACCCAACTGAAATGTTCAGGGCAATGCGCCATTTACTTGCAACCCACTGATAATCAGTGTTGGGTAAGTTACTTAAAATAGTTATCTACTACAAATGACTAATTATTTATCTAAAATTGTAATTGGATTACTTTACTAATTACTCCATTGAAAACGTAATCACATTACTAATTACTTTTAAGTCACTTTCTAAAACACTTTTCCACACAACAAATTCAAAATAATGTCTATATTTCTTTCTTGTTTATTGTTACATTGCTAACATTTCTCCTTCACAATAACTCATTACAGGGCATAATTAATGTATTCTGCATAAATAATATATTAGAAATAAGCATAACCCTATAATCAGGGTTTGAAATTAACTTTTTGGCTCACCAGCCACTGTGGCTAGTAGTTTCCAAGGCCACTATAGTCACTCAACTGTCACAGTCTGGCCTGACTGTGCCTCCTCTGATTGTCAGTTTGTCTTGTCTGAGTGTTTTTTGTGTTGGTTTTGTCTCTCTCTCCCTCTTGTGATTTGCAGGTGCCATGTGGAGAATGCCAGCTCCGTTATCCGGACAACAGCTCATTCTCCAATTAATAATCATCGGTGGCACATGCTTCCTATCTACCCATCTTTTCTTAAGCTCCTCTCGTGTTGAGTTCTTTGTCGAATCATTTGTTATGCTTGTAAAGTTTGTGTCTCCAGTCCGTTGGTTCTAGAGCAATTCTTGCTACAGTCTGTTTTCTGGTTTGTTTGTTTTTGATAGTTTTTAATTTGTTATCGGTTATATCACCCTCATGAGAGTTTTGATTTGTACTTTGGTTTATTTTGCATTAAAGCCCTTTTGAAATTGCCTCTTGTGTTTGGGTCCTACCTTGCAAATTGTACCTAATTGGACCCAGCAGAGGCAATGGACATTTTTTTTTATTCTGCCCCAGCCCGAAAGGAATCGGTCTCTCAAGGCACCGCCCAGCATAACAACCCTTTGGTCAGCTCCCAGAGCGGTCGGGATTTTGGCATCTATGCTATGGAGCTGGCCAGTGAGCCCCACAGGTGCTTTGATGTGACCCAGTTAAAACAACTGTTACTTTCAGCTTGGACAATCAGTTTGGTACGGAGGTGCTGGGTGATATTTTTGTATATTTTTGATATCTTGTGGACCATGTCTGCCGTTTTGCAGAAGTGGAGATTCTGCTGCATAGATGGAACTCCAGAACTTAAAACCCCTCTCAGCCCATGCCCTGTTCCCCCCCGGGCACTTCTCGGGCTTCACATCGCCGTAGGAGGAGGAAGCTCGCGTCTGACCGCCAGGAGGTGGAGTAGCCCGTTGTGACTGCCAGAAGGTGGAGGGGCCCGCTGCGGACCGCTGGGTGGTGGTAGGGCTCACAACTGACTAACAGGAGGCGGTGGAGCTCGCTACTGACCTCCAGGAAGCAGAGGAGCCTGCTGGTGATCGCCAGGAGGCGGAGGGGCCCGCTGTGGACTGCCAGGAGGCGGTGGGGTTCGCTACTGACCACCAGGAGGTGGAGGAGACCTCTGCTGTCCACCAGGAGGTGGAGTAGCCCTCTACTGTCCGTGGAGGCTGTTCCCCAGTCGCTGCCAGCACTCACAGCCATGGAGGCCATTCCCCAGTCACTGCTGGTGCTCACGGCTATGGAGGCTTTTCCCCAGTCGCTGCCGGTGCTCACGGCCATGGAGGCTGTTCCCCAGTCACTGCTGGTGCTCATGACCATGGAGGCCATTCCCCAGTCACTGTCGATGCTCACAGCCATGGAGACCGCTCACCACTTGCTGCCGGCGCTCACGGCCATGGAGGCCATTCCCCAGTCACTACGGTTGCTGCCCCATCTGAACCTGTCCTGTCCCCTGTGGCCACTCGGTCTGACCCAGTCCTGTCCCCAGCGGTCGTTGACCAATCTGACCCAGTCCTGTTCCCTGCAGTTACTGACCAGTCTGTCCAGTCCTGTAAGGTCCCTGTCCAGCCTGGCCAGCCCTCTGCAGTCCTCACCCAGTCCTGTCCCCAGTGGCCACCATCCAATCTGCCCAGTTTCCTGTAGCAGCCAAAGACCAGCTTACTCTGCCAGACCCTGTCCCCTTCCTCTAGCCTTCTCCCTGGCCACAGGACTTTGCTCCTTCCTTCAGGCCTCTGCCCTGGTCATCTGACCCTGTGTCGTTCCTGAGGCCTCCTCCCAGGCCACCAGACCCCACCCCCTTCCTCAGGCCACCGGACCCTTCCCCTATTCTCAAGCCTCTTCCTGGGATGCCTGACTCCGCCCCTTACTTGGAGCCACCCCTATGGTTTCCCCCATCCTCCCTCCCTTGCCTGGTACTTCGAGGGCCTTCGGCGCTATCCTGCTTTGTGCTTCATACCCCGCCTTTGTCTGTGTGTCTGTCGGTGTTGTTTGGTCTTGTCTTCTGTTTGATATTCCCCTTTTGGTATGTTTTGTGTTTGTGTTGAGCACATGGCTCAGTGTTGATCTCCTGGCCATGTGCTCTATCTGTCTTTGTTTTTGTCTCTGTGTGGGTGCACAGCTTCGGGTTCGGTTTACTTGCCGTCCGCTCTTTTGTCTGTTTTGTGCTTCATGTTCGGAGCATGGTGCCTGGATCCTGACTCTCCTGTCGAGTTCGGTTTTGGTTCTGGTGTTGGATCCGGAGTCTCATGCTCCATGTCTTGTCTTTCTTCCCACCCTCCCTCCCTCCCTTGGTCAATCCCTCCTGTGTTGGTGAGTCTGTTTTGGATGCCAAGAGGTGTCCATCAGGGGAGGGATACTGTCACAGTCTGGCCTGACTGTGCCTCCTCTGACTGTCAGTTTGTCTTGTCTGAGTGTTTTTTTGTGGGGGTTATTTTTTTGTCTCTCTCTCTCCCTCTTGTTTTTTGCAGGTGCCACATGGAGAATGCCAGCTCCATTACCCAGACAACAGCTCGTTCTCCAATTAATAATTATTGGCGGCACCTGCTCCCTATCAACCCTTCCTTTCTTAAGCTCCTCTTGTGTTGAGTTCTTTGATGAATCGTTTGTTATGCTTGTAATGTTTGTGTGTCTCTAATCGGTTGGTTCTAGAGAAATTCTTGCTTCAGTCTGTTTTCTGGTTTGTTTGTTTTTGAGAGCTTTTAGTTTGTTATCAGCTATATCTCCCTCATGATAGTTTTGATTTGTACTTTGCATAAAGCTTTTTTGAAATTGCCTCTTGCGTTTGGGTCATGCCTTGCTCTCCCGTGACACTCAACATTTTCACTATCCAAAATCCCCCACCTCGCAAAAAGTGATAAAGGTTACGGTATGCTGTAACTGAATGCATTTGTTTCGACATTATTTGAACAAGAATTATTGATCTGTTTCAAGTGATGTCACTGTATAACCGCACCGCCATGTTTGTGACCAAAATTCCATATACCTTCAATCTGCTGTGCTGTGGCATGCGGAAAAATTCAGCAACCTTTTTGTTTCTATTTATAAACCTCGAAAAGCTGTTTAATTACCACAGCCAAAATGTATTTTTTCTATAAATAAAGTTTTATCTTTTAAGTGGCATGGCTTCATGAAGGGGAAGAGCAGGGATGAAAACACTTGTGGGTCTTTGCTCATTTATTCAGACATGTCAGTTATCTGTACACATGTCAATTACATTTATAACATCATCTATTCGGATACAATTAAACTGGAGATGCACACAGGATGATGTTATGTTGTTCACAAGTTAAAAGCAGATCTTACATTCAAATAGGCGGGATCATCACAGATGTTTTGTAATATTTTGACCAAAGGAGAGCAGAAAACAACACAAACATTTGTAACTTCTGAATGAGAGATGATTACGGTGATGTAGTCAGATCAGACTCGCTGGCGTACGGAGGTAAATCTTGGATTAAATATATTTAAATGTCAGCGAAAGTCAAATTTGGCAATATTTGTGCTAATCACAGACCTGTATGCACCTTTCCAAGGACTTGGCATGGATCAAAAGAATTTTATTTAGGTTTTCTTGATATCGTTTAATGGGTATTTTTCCATTCATCGTCATTGTTTCCTCCTGCTGATGGTCACAAATATGGTGGCTGCAGGGGAAAAGTGATGTCACTGAAACAGTTCAGTAATAGTTTAGCAGGACACAAGCCTGATTTAAGTCACCTTTAGAATATCTATGTCATGGACAGTTAGAACAGGAGGAAAATCTGTCAATAATTTGTCCATAATTCATAGAAGATTTAATCCATTAATTTTAAATAGTACTTCCCTATATGAAAATTTACCACTGACCCTTTTCACAAGTCATAGTTGGGTAAACTATGGCGGCGATCGGGAAGAACAGTAATAACCATTTCCACTACAGTGTTCCTATTTGGACAAATTCTAAAAGAAAATGTCTGGATTGTTGTTTCCACGAATTTCCAAAAGATGCTGAACTTTATACAAGCTTGGTGAGTTCAGGCAATTAAACACGAAGAAGATAACTTCTTTATTAAACGAGGAAGCACTTTCGTCTGTGGACAGTATTTTCAAGACGAGGACTTACAGTACAGCAGTCGCTCATAGGTAAAATTGTGAAACGCTTTGAAATCTTAGCTGTACCGTCACAGTTTATTGGAATGACTACCCGTCACAACTGACACAAGAGTGTGTGTTTGACAGGGTTAGAAGTCAGATGGAGTGGGACATGGTTCTCTCCACTCCTTCACATCCTGTGTTGCCCTCCATCAGGTATTAGTTTCACTGAGTACAACTCAAAGATTGGTTAACTGTGCCCTCTTTTTTAATTTTTGGGTCAGTGTAATTCCTTTGATGGACGTAATCAAGGGCCTGTGATTCGCTTGAGATGAGAGAAGTTAGTGATTCCCCAGAGAGAGAGAGTGAAAGGTCAGGGGTGTAAGGCAGGATCTAATGCTTCAAGTCTAAGAAACTGGCACATATTTCTCTGGCCCCTCTGCCCTACCACGCTATTTATCCATACCTGGCCAAAGTTTCAGGGAATGCGCCTGCCAATGCTTAACGCAGCAAATATGCCTCATGAACAATGTACGCAGACCACAAAGTGAAGAGCAAACTGGAAAATGTGTTTGTATATACTTACCTAGACCATTAAGTGACCGAGTAGCTCATTCTTAATGATGTTTAATGTCTCTCCCAGACAAATGCATTTGAATTAGTGGATATTAGCTTTTACCTCATCTACAAATGTAAATGACAAATGTGGCATTTTTATGGAGTGCCTTATTAACAGACTACCTTCTTGGAGATTAACTATGGAATTTTTAATTGTACAACACTATTTTGGAAGGTCTAAACCTTCTGAGCATTTCATACTCACAAGTAAAGTCAAAAGGCATGTTTTGTGCAAGTTTATGTGAAGACAAGAATTGTAAGTAAAGGCCTTTAAAGAAACAACATCTTGCTTGTCAGCAATCAGGACTTCAGTAGTGTTTTTTTTCTTGGACAAAGTTTCTTTGCAGCACAGAAATAAACAGTATGCATGAGCTCTGATTTCCCACAGAGTGTCCTAGAGAGAATAAATCATGAAAAATACATACATAACATACACAAGCCTACCCTATGATGCGCTTGAATGTCAGACGTATTCTCTGATATTGAATTTTTTTTTTTACAAATGTTTGTTGTGTTGGGCAGCCCGGTTGGCTTTGATCATATTTTTTTTTTCCTGAAGTTCACAGCTGTCTGCATCTACAATTCTGGCCTTTTAATATAAGCTGATCAACATCAAACGAATGAAAAAAAAAAAAAAAAAACTTGTCCTTCTCTATAACAAATGGCCTCGCTTCTCAGCAACCACCCACATATGGCAGTTTTGTTTTTGTTTTCCATCTGATCCAAATTGATGTACATGCAGTGTGTGTTTGATACAAGTCCGGAGCCAAACAGATACATACATTTTAGTAAATTGATGGGGGAATATAAATACAGCTTTTGAACAAAGATTTCTGTATTTTTCATTCACTTGACATAGAGAGGAGAGTTGGGTAGACCACTTTAATGATTTATGTTATTTTGCTGTTTGGGATTGTCATGTGTGGTCTGAATTTGCAGGCAAGAGTAGAGGTCTAATTAAAGTTTCAAATACAAAATGATTTATGCAAATGTGGCAGGAAGGCCTCATTTCAAACATGTTGAATCTTCTATTTTGCAATGCCATGGTGACTAAAAGGTGGCATGACGTGATGTTAGGGTTCCCCTCCTCAGAAATCCCAGTTTAACCCCTGCTCATCAGACTTAATGGAGTTCTTCTTTGTGTGTCATTTAAAGGGATTGTTCACCCAAAAAAAGTTATTTCTCTCATCATTTACTCCCCCTTATGCCATCCCAGATGTGTATGACTTTCTTTCTTCTGCAGAACACATGCAAAGATTTTTTGAAGAATATTTCTGCTCTGTAAGTCCATACAATGCAAGTGAATGATGAAACAGCCTACAGAGAGGAGGTGCACACTCTGACACGCTGGTGTCAGGAGCACAACCTCTCCCTCAATGTCAGCAAGACCAAGAAGCTTGTGGTGGACTTCAGGAGAAAAGACAGAGAACACAGCCCCATCACCATCAATGGAGCACCGGTGGAGAGAGTCAACAGCTTCAAGTTCCTGGATGTCCTCATCACTGAGGAACTCACATGGTCTGTCCACACTGAGGCTGTTGTGAAGAAGGCTCATCAGCGCCTCTTCTTCCTGAGACAGCTGAGGAAGTTTGGAATGAACCACCACATCCTCACATGTTTCTACACCAGCACTGTAGAGAGCATCCTGACTGGCTGCATCACTGCCTGGTACGGTAACAGCATTGCCCTCAACCTAAAAGCCCTTCAAAGGGTGGTGCGAACTGCCAGACACATCATCGGAGGTGAGCTTCCCTCCCTCCAGGACATATATACCAGGTGGCGTGTGAAAAAAGCTCGGAGGATCATCAGAGACTCCAGCCACCCGAGCCATTGGCTGCTCTCACTGCTACCATCAGGCAGGCTGTATCACAGCATCAGGACCAGCACATACAACCTACTGTATATTTTATGTATACTATTTTTATTGTATACTGTGTATTCTATATCGTGTGTATTGTATACTGTTCATTGTATATTATTATTTGTATATTGTGTTGTGTGTAATTATGTGTATAATAGATATGTACATTGTGTTGTGTAAATCTGATGTTTATTGTAAATTGGTATATGTCTCATCACTGGCATCCAAGACTTTCACCCACTGTTGCACCTGTGTATATGGTTGAGTGAAAATAAAGGGATTTTTTTTAGTGACCAGACCTTTCAAGCTCCAAAAATCACATAAAGGCAGTATAAAAGTAATCCATATGACTCCAGTGATTAAATCAATATAATAGGTGTGGTTGAGAAACAGATCAGTATTTAGTTTTTTTAACTATAAATATCCACTTTCACTTTCACATTCTCAAAGTGAAAGTGGAGATTTAGATTAAAAAAGGATTGAAATATTGATCTGTTTCTCACCCAAATTGAATGCATTACTTCAGAAGACATATATTAAATCACTGGAGTCATATGGATTACTTTTATGCTGCCTTTATGTGATTTTTGGAGCTTCAAATAAATGGTCACCATTCACTTACATTGAAAGGTCCTACAGAGCAGAGATATACTTCTACAAATCTTCTTTGTGTTCAGCAGAAGAAAGAAAGTCATGAAAGTGAGTAAATGATGAGAGAATTTTCATTTTTGAGTGAACTATCCTTTTCAGAATCAACTTTGTTTTAGATGTTTTTACTAAAATAATAATTGAGACAAACAAGACAATTGTTCATATGCAATTGGAATATCTTGGCTATCTTGGCAATTCTGAGGACAGTTTGTGACATTGTTGAGATCTCTTCTTCAGCTCTAATATAAAAACATGTAAACATAAGAGGGCATCCTTCTATAGACTATTCATGTTGTTCCAAAACTGTAAGTCTTTATTTCTTCCATAGAACACAAAAGGAGCTTTTATTGTTTGGAAAAAGATGAGGGTGAGTAAATGATGACTAAGACTGCATTCCAAATGGCATAAATGATGCCTTCGCAGGGCACTTAGAAGGAAGAATAAGCACGGTAGCCATGCTGTTGGGTTGTTCCAAACAGAATTTACAATAAAAAAAATCATTAAAAAAGTTAGTTCAGCCCTCCAAAGCTCTTGCTATAAAGAGTAAAGTCTTGGGGAATGGTCACTTCTGAATATAAGGTACCCAGTATTTTCATTTTTGGGTGAACTCTCCGTTTAAGCAAAAATCTCAATTTGCTCTCCATTTGCATCTGAATGGGCTGTCATCAAACAGCCATTTGATTGTTAAATTTAACATGCTGTTAAAAATTTGTTTGTCAACACAATGTTAATCAGTCACTGACAGAAATTAATTAAATGTCTATAATTTCTTCTTGACAACACCTTATGTCGATAGGGAGTAAGAGAGAGAGAGAGAAACTCTGTTAAATGATAATAAACTGCATTCATTCATAACAGTTTAAATACAAAAATACCACACCGTTATTGTAAGAGCAGAGTGACATACTTGATTACTCCTTTAATGCTGCTGCAGTGTGTATAAAGAAGTCTATTACAAATAAAGACCATCATTGTCTGTCTGAGCACAATTTGAGATACATTAGTATACAGTAAACTGGCACCTTCCTTTGTGATCATTTAATGGTTCTATCATTAGACACAATTGTGTTTGTTTTCATTTATTTAGTTGCAGTGTTACTTAGAATAAATACTGGCAGGCAGGACATTGTTTTCAATGAAAAATCTAACAGTCCCACAAGAATAAAAATTGCAAGCAGTCACGTCCGCTTACCATATACGTAGTCTTCTAAGTATGTGAAACACAATGTACAAGCTGTATGCCTATAGAAATGCAGTTCTCCAGACCCTAACGCTTTCAGCAGATTCTGTTGGTGGGCAGCAATGCATGGGGATAATTAACTCTGATGATCTTACTGTGCAGGAATCACTAAGATCTGTAAAAATACATTCTCTTTATGAGGTCTGTTAGCTTCGTACTGAACTTACAGAACTGTTCAAGAAATTATAGTCACTGCACATGCACTTTCAAAGACTACAAATATGTTTTCTTTATGGTCTCCTATGTGTCACATAGCTTAGCAATTCAAACAATTCTGCTTTTTCAAGATTTAATTATTCAAAGTGTTTTGTTCGACAACTGCTGATAGCCATTTATTTTACTATGGGGTTTTCCCTTCTCTTTTAAAAAACGTATTATACATTTTTTCTTTTCAAACAAACCTCTCATTATCTTTTGTGAGATGAGTTGGGGTCAGGTTCATCACTGACACTCATAAAGCTTGCTAATAAAAAATTGTTATCTCATTAGTGTGGAAAATAAACAAAGTTTGCTGACAATGAACAGGCTCTAAGGAATGACAAAATGCTATTTCGACAGGGGAGCAAATTTGGTTAGAAAAGCAGAACAAATGGTTATCTATGAAATTATCTGGGAGACAAAGTGTTTTGTTCTGCCGAGTTAATTTGGTGTCATTCATCAAGCGTAGACAAACAACTGTGCTGATATAACAAGTGCACAGTTGTGCCAAAATACATAAAAAGAGAACTCTCAAATTCACATTCAAGAGTCGTGTCCACACGACAAAAGATTGGAATGGATCCACAGGAGGGCTGTTAAGACCAAATATATGTGATACTTTCCTGTTGAGTTTGTGTAACCATCTGGCTTATGTGAAAACTAAATCTGACATGCCTGAACACTGAGCACAACAAAAAACTGGCATTAGAACAATGGTTTTCAAACTGTGGTACACCGAGTGGTACACTACATGATTATCGATACCCAATTTTAATATAGCTTTCTGTGTCTAAGGCTCTAACGGTACTGTGTGTTGGCGCGGACGTGCTGATCCAAGTGTGTGCGCCACTATTTTATTCTGCAGGCTTAAAAGAGATCAGAAAAAAACAACATACTATTCTATTAAACTACCAAGCATGCATCGAGATGGCGGATTTCATGAAGGCAAAGTCTAAGAGTGGTGATGTGACATTGATAATGGAACCACCAGTCAGTCAAGTTTCAAGAGGCAGAAGATTTAAGACCAAATTCCAAAATATATTTAGCATTCATGTGTTCGAATTAGATAGATGAGGTTCTAGCAACACCATAATTTATCTTAAAGGAATATTCCGGGTTCAATACAAGTTATGCTTAATCGACAGCATTTGTGGCATAAAACTGATTACCACAAAAATTAATAAGTCTGGGTTACAGTGAGGCACTTACAATGGAAGTGAATGGAGCCAATCCGTAAACATTAAAATACTTTTTCAAAAGTATAGCCACAAGACATAAACAATATGCATGTTAACATGATTTTAGTGTGATAAAATCACTTACTAACGTTTTCTGTGTAAAGTTATAAACAATTTTACAACCTCGTTGCCATGACAATGTAATGTCAACAAACCCTAAACTACTAAAACTTAAGAATTCATGTAAATGCTTCTATAAATTTATAAACTTCACATTTCAGCCTTTAAACCTGCCAAAAATTGGCCCCAATAACTTCCATTGTAAGTGCCTCACTGTAAAGGGACGAGTCTAAATTATTTTTAAACATTATGCCACAAATTCTGTCGATTGAGCTTAACTTGTATTGAACCTGGAATATTCCTTTAACTACAGGAATATGTACAGTTGTGCTCAAAAGTTTGCATACCCTGGCAGAAATTGTGAAATTTTGGCATTGGTTTTGAAAATATGACTGATCATGCAAAAAAAACTGTCTTTTATTTAAGGATAGTGATCATATGAAGCCATTTATCATCACATAGTTGTTTGGCTCCTTTTTAAATCATAATGATAACAGAAATCACCCAAATGGCCCTGATCAGAAGTTTACATACCCTTGAATGTTTGGCCTTGTTACAGAAACACAAGGTGACACACACAGGTTTAAATGGCAATTAAAGGTTAATTTCCCACACCTGTGGCTTGTTAAAATGCAATTAGTGCCTGAGTATAAATAGTCAGTTAGTTTGTTAGCTCTCACGTGGATGCACTGAGCAGGCTAGATACTGAGCCATGGGGAGCAGAAAAGAACTGTCAAAAGACCTGCGTAACAAGGTAATGGAACTTTATAAAGATTGAAAAGGATATAAAAAGATATCCAAAGCCTTGAAAATGCCAGTCAGTACTGTTCAATCACTTATTAAAAAGTGGAAAATTCAGGGATCTCTTGATACCAAGGTCAGGTAGACCAAGAAAGATTTCAGCCAAAACTACCGGAAGAATTGTTCGTGATACAAAGAAAAACCCACAGGTAACCTCAGGAGAAATACAGGCTGCTCTGGAAAAAGACAGTGTGGTTGTTTCAAGGAGCACAATACGATGACACTTAAACAAAAATGAGCTGCATGGTCGAGTTGCCAGAAAGAAGCCTTTACTGCACAAATGCCACAAAAAAGCCCTGTTACAATACGCCCGACAACACCCTGACACGCCTCACAGCTTCTGGCACACTGTAATTTGGAGTGACGAGACCAAAATAGAGCTTTATGGTCACAACCACAAACGCTATGTTTGGAGAGGGGTCAACAAGGCCTATAGTGAAAAGAATACCATCCCCACTGTGAAGCATGGTGGTGACTCACTGATGTTTTGGGGGTGTGTGAGCTCTAAAGGCACGGGGAATCTTGTGAAAATTGATGGCAAGATGAATGCAGCATGTTATCAGAAAATACTGGCAGACAATTTACATTCTTCTGCACGAAAGCTGCGCATGGGACGCTCTTGGACTTTCCAGCATGACAATGAGCCTAAGCACAAGGCCAAGTTGACCCTCCAGTGGTTAAAGCAGAAAAAGGTGAAGGTTCTGGAGTGGCCATCACAGTCTCCTGACCTTAATATCATCGAGCCACTCTGGGGAGATCTCAAATGTGTGGTTCATGCAAGACGACCAAAGACTTTGCATGACCTGGAGGCATTTTGCCAAGACGAATGGGCAGCTATACCACCAGCAAGAATTTGGGGCCTCATAGACAACTATTACAAAAGACTGCACGCTGTCATTGATGCTAAAGGTGGCAATACACAGTATCAAGAACTAAGGGTATGCAGACTTTTGAACAGGAGTCATTTCATTTTTTTAATTGTTGTCATGTTTTGTTTTATGATTGTGCCATTCTGTTATAACCTACAGTTGAATATGAATCCCATAAGAAATAAAAGAAATGTGTTTTGCCTACTCACTCATGTTTTCTTTAAAAATGGTACATATATTACCAATTCTCCAAGGGTATGCAAACTTTTGAGCACAACTGTATATAAATAATCATATGGCATTATGTCGATCACAGCTTTCACTTGAAAAGATGTCATTCCCTTAAATTATGAAGAAATGTTTAAGCATATCTGTGAATAAAATTTTTATTTCCATAAATCAATCCCTCCAGGAATTATTAATGCAAATTCAACTACTCTCTGCATTTTTTGTGGTAACTTGCATTTATTTTATTTATTTTTTTTTACATTTCTGCATAAATTGTGAATCTGGGGTAATCCCATCACCAATCATTTGGAGTGCTCACATAATACACTGTTGCACTGGAAAATGAGACAAAAAAACATAACCATAAAGTTCATAGCATTTCTATATTTGCTTAAAATTGCCTTATTTGGATAGTAAAATGTGATTAGAATTTAAAGTGCTCAATAATCGCAGTTATCTTAAATAATCATCTGACTAAGACCAGGCGGTGAAATAATCGCGACAGACCTCATTTTTGAATCCTCAGTTGTGTTTTTAGTTTACAGTTTTGTTGTAGGTCTACTATTTTACCCTTATCAAAGTTAGCTTACATTGTCTGAGGCAGAACTTTTTAATATAAAAATAATTAAGGGTTTTCAGTTTAATTAGTAATTATTATATTTTCCTTGCTAGCTTAATATTCAGTTACTTTGCACTAAAATATTTAGAGGTACTGACACAAACTACACAAGTATACTATGATTATTTGTGAGTTTTCACTGCAAAACAATACAAAAAACTCTGCAAATGGCATAGCAATTTTTGAGAAAAACTGCAGCAACACAGTTATTCTGGGCTGCAACAATCAAGAAAAAGTGCCACAAAAACCTGGTGGAGACAAATTTAGCAAAGGCAAGTGCAAAGTGCATGGCATAGCTTTTAGGTTGACCAATGACTTGTGTAGGCTATTGGTATGTTATGCACAGGGACTAGAATTACAGGAAGGATCTGAAAGAGTGGATATCATAATTTAGATCTTTCTTGAGACAAGAAATTATGTAATGGCTGCTGCTTGACAAGTGGTTGTTTAGTTTGTTTAAAGAGCTCTTGTGCTCTAATACACTCATCCATCATTTAAAACAAAACAAAAGCTACCAGTTGAGATCCTGAGCTAATTACGCGACGTGACCTGAACCGGTGCCAAAAGACAATGTTTGCACCTACAGTATACCATACCTTTATCAAACTCATTAAACCTAATGAGCCACCGGGCTCTTCAGTAACAATGACTGATCAAATACATGAGAGTTTGGCAGGTTTTCAAATGTAAATTTGCATATAGGACATCAAAAGAGAGAAAACAAAATGGGTACAATTCAAATTAGCTTCTTTATTATTATTATTGAAGCACCTGTTTCAAATACACCTGAAAGAGCATCTACACCTGAAAGAACATCTAGTGTTCACTATTGAAGTCCTCTGACATTCAGCACTGAGAAGGAATTATCATGTGAACTACAAACACTATTCACAAAATAAACATTTAATGGGTCAAGTTGATAGGAACTTAAGGCCTCCACGCCCTCACCAGCATCTCTTGAAATTAGGCAAATATTGGGATGACTTTTTGAAGTAGCTAAACATACTGCCAGACTTGTTATCTCAGTGAACTGGCTGCCACTACTGACTCCACTTTCTAATTTGTTTTCTGTGACAACGTTTGCTTGGAACCAAACCCTCAGGTGACAGAGGTCAAGGTGGAAAATGTGAGCTGGTAAGGCCCTTGTCTGCCTTCCCAGTTACAGGAAACAGTTCCCCACATTCTGAAAACATACCATTATCATGCAAGACTCTCTTGAGCTAGCACAGTGCTTTGTCTAATGTCGACAAATCAATGTCTCTCTACATGAGGGTCAGAATTATTATTAAAAAAAAATGTTTAATTGTTTTTATCAAGGGTCAATATTTGCTTACTGGAATTGATTTTAAGAAATATGTTTGCCTTTATTAGGGAATACTTTAGTTTTTCTAAACATAAAAACAGACAGCATGTTGTTCATTTTTGTCAAATACTTAAAGGGACAGTTCACCAAAAATGAAAATTCTGTCAATGTCGCTCCAAACCCTTATGACTTATGGTACATTTTAAAAAAGTCTCCACACTTGCCATACTGTAAGTGAATTGTGACTAAGGTCTGCCAAGCTTGGAAAAGGATGAAAAACACACACCATAAAACCACAGTAAAGTAATCAAAAATGCATAAACTCATGCGCTATATCCCAAGTGTTCTGAAGTGATACGATCACTTTGTGTGAAAATGTAAGTTGTTATTCATTCTCAAATTAAATTATACTAAAAATGAAAGCAATTAAAGGGGTCACAGTAATATCTGATCATTTTCCACCCTGTTTTTGGCCCTCTGTCTGAAACGCTTAAACTTCAATGTAAATGCCCACTGTTATGATTGGCTAACATCATGCAGCCCCTCAAATTCAGAAAACTCAATCTGAAGAGAATGAACACGCAAAAACAGGGTTTACACATCACGCACATCCATCACATTGCATCCGAATATATTAAACTGTTCATCTCAAGCACAACTGTTAACACAGGGCACCATAAACTATCAAGCAGTCATGACATTTGAAATTTTCATGAATGAAATTATTTACTTATGTTTTTGATAGGGTTCAAGTGTTTTTAACTGCTCCATCCTTCAATAACAGTTCCTTTGCAAAGCTTGAATCGAATTATGTCCGGTTCACAAGCAATCCACGATGCCATGAGCCAAAAAAAAAAAAAGGTTATCATTAGCATTAAGGTTGTCATCCTGGGCCCCGGGGCTTATTGTTTCACTGGGCCCCTGTCAGTCGTGGAACGTTTTAACTCGATGATCATGCGCTACATGGACGGGTTTAGCCATTGCGCACCCTCTCTATGTTTACATCAGCGTCTCCGCAGAACGCGTTTACATACACCCTCCTGAGAACATCGACCCCGGAGTTCGGGACCCCCCTGCTAGCGAGGGCCCCCGGGCTTAAGCCCAGGTAAGCCCGTGTCGAGGTGCACATCGCTGGAAACACATCAAAACGGTCAAAGACGTCCATCTTAGTACATTTACATACACTGATGAGCCAAAACATTATGACCACTCACAGGTGAAGCGAATAACGTTGATCATCTCCTAACAAGGCCACATAGAATTGCCTTTCAGAGTTGTAACTTGACAACGTGTCTTTTAAAAGTGGCGAGATACATGGCAGCGGTCAAAGAGTCTGCATAGTTCCTGTTTATATACAAAATAATTTAAAATAGTCCGGATGGGTCCCCTAAGGTGTAATGTTAGGAATAGTTAGCCACATTGCGTGCCAGTGGGCGGGGCCAAGGGTGCGATGACGCATGTTGTGGGATGTGTAAAAACAAATGAGCAATGTTTCATGACGTCATGAACCGACAGATTTCAAAACGAGACGTTTCAGTAGGGTGGCAACTATAAATGCTTTTTTTAGACTGGGGAGGAAGTTTTTACTTCTAAAATTTACAGTATGTTTTTATAGTACAGTTACCTCTTATATGTCTAAATATCAAGGAAAATTTGATTCTCCATTTCATGACCTCTTTAAATCAAATTTGGTGTCTATGCTGATATCATCAAACCTCATTGGTTTTCGTCGTGTCTCGTGACGAAACGTGCAACATGACTTCAAAACATTTTTTCATGAGACACGATGAGAACCAACTAAATTGAAATAAAAAATACATCTGGTCCCACTTAATATTAGGTGTCGTTAACTGCTATGTACTAACATTAAAATACATACAATAAAATGCACTTATTATGTAACTTCATGTTATTTTGCGAAATTCCAACAAGATTCACATTTGCAGCTACTGAGGTTGAGGTACAGGTAGATTTAGGGATAGGGTTAGGTTTAATATTTGGGGTAAGGTTTACAGTGTAACTACAGATGTAATTAAATGAAGGTACTTTAAATGTAAGTACAATGCAACAACATGTATGTACATAATAAGTACATTGTATCAAATGCTTGTACATAGTAGTTAAAAATGCCTAAAACAAAGTGGGTCCATAAACCTGAACAATTATTGCTAAAATTAAATCAACATAAAATGCAAAAGTGGAACACAATAAATGCTCTGCTATAATACATTTAAAAAATGCTGATGTTACAATTAAGATTACGCAGCTCATACAACAGGTCATTACAGTGTCTTCAGAGGCACTAAACCCATACTAATGATTAGAATTTTATATTTTGAAATGATCAAATGTTAAGTAACATAAAAAGTGTAATTCACTCTTTTTTAATATCTTAGCTAAATATCACATTTTAAATATCTGGGGCATTTTTGTAATTTTAGCCCTGAGACCTAGTTAATTTTGGTCCCTGCTCAACACTCTTTTGCAGTACAAGCAATACGCTAAGTGACTGTGAATTAAACATTTTCTGTGAGTGTCTTAAGGCATCTCTGAGGTTGTTAGCACTGTTGCTTCTACTTGGCAGTTGGAAGTAGATCTCATTTGTATACAGTATACAGGCTGACAAGACCAATCAAGCTGCGTGCCTTCAAACTGCAGGGGAGATGGAGAGGGCAGGCCAGACACTAGGCTGCTGCATGTCAACCAACTACTTCAACTTTGTAAAAAAATAAAAATAAAAATAAATAAAAAAATAAAAATGTAAATTATTGGTATTGACCAAGTGCACTTGGAATGAAATGAATAAAACCAGGGTTGGACAGGATGGAAACACTATCTAATAACTGATCATAGCCAATGTATTAAACTCTGAAGTCTGAAAAAGGCACAATTTGTCTTAGCTGTTAACCGATACATTATTACATTATTATACTGCATTAAGACATGACACTCTCTTTGATAAACTCACTTTGATAAACTAATACTGAGTGTATTATCCCTAATATTCATAGAATACATCTTGTCAACCCACATATATCTTTAATGTGAGCCATAATGTGGGAAACACTCGCTACTTAACCCTAAATAGACATGTGGATGCAGATTGCAGAACAGTAATGGGGCAACCAAACTTTCCATCAGTGTAAAATGTACAAAGGTGCCTTTTGACTCCCTGCTGACTACACATGCTTCTGTTTCATACATTTTGAAAATTCACTCCACCGTCTCAAGTGCATAAGGTTCCTTCGATTGCACTTGTAACTCAGACTCTCTCCACTCTTTCCAGTTAGACAAATATTTTGATACTCAAGCAAACTTTTCGAAAAATTGCAAGAAATCTTTTCTGGAACTTGACGTGAACCATAATTTCTCAAAGCATCTTATACTGATTTTTACATATGATTAAACAGTCTATTGCTCGTGATTTCCCTTGAATGGACCTGGTAACATGATTATGGCGCAGATTTCCACAGACAAAGATTTAAAGTGTGTGTGTGTGTTAGTGAGTGTGTGTAGGTTACCATGTAGGTGGCTAGAGCAAAATGAAATGCCACCACCTGTAGATATCATTCTGCTCAGATTTCAAAAATGGTAGAAAGTTGCTTTATGAAACCTTGTATAATCATGAACTCTGCAGGGAGCACAAAGACTCATTTTTCACACATCTCTCACACACTGCTCTTCATCTGTCCTACAGCAAATATTCGCCATAGCTTTTGCATGCCATGAAATGGCAGATTAGTTTGTTTCTCTCTGGCCTTTTGTCACAGGAAAAGCTTTCATGATTTGTTAGTGTTCTCATTGCCTTTTAACACAATTGCTTTGTCCCAAAACCTAGTGAAATGTCTATGGAGGCAGCATTTATAGGCATCATAGGCATGCTCCTGAACATCTACGATGTTCCTAAAGGTAGGCAACAAAATTATAATACACTCATAAGATTCCTTGGTTTACAACATCCAACATTTACATTTACATTTTACATTTTTTAATTTAGCAGACACTTTTATCCAAAGCGACTTACAAATGAGGAACATAGCAAGCAATTTGTCGTACAAAGTTCAACAACATCTACAGTGTTGTACTGCCAAGCTCTCAAAGTGACTGGAGTAGTATAGGTGCTAGCGAAGAAGAAAGAGACAGAGAAGGTTTTTTTTTTGTGTGTGTGTTCATTAAGTGCATGTTTAGTTCAATAGTAAGTGCAATTAGTGTGGATTGGTTAAGTGCTCACGGAACAGATGTGTTTTCAGCTGGTTCTTGAATGTTGAGATGGTATCAGCAGATCGTGTGAAGGTTGGAAGCTCATTCCACCACAGTGGAAAAGAGAAAGTGAACGATCGTGAAATAGACTTTGATCCTCTTTATGATGGGACCACCAGGCACTGCTCATTCATAGACCGCAGAGAGCGAGTTGGAGTATAGACCTGGAGAAGAGAATTGAAGTAAGAGGGTGCGGTTCTATTGGCTGTCCTGAAGGCCAGAGTACCGACATACAGTATCCTTAAAAAACTATTGCTTTCTATGAATGTAAGCACATCGCCATCGCTGTGCATCACCAGCTCCCAGCTACGACTTCTGGGCTCCTCAAACTTAGTTTCATATAGCTTTCTATAAAAACACATAGTTTATTTAATACACATAGTGTATTAAATTCAACCCAAAGCAAAACCTTCAAAAATAGTTATCAAGGCACATACGTACATTATTGATTTTAGCCTAGGCTAGAAGATACATTGTGTACAGGCATTTTTTCAGTAACAGATTTGTCTTTTTTGTTTTCAGAGCTTGAATAAATCTTAGGTTACATATAGAGAAATTGCATAATAAATGTCACCCTTTCTAAACTTCAAACAAATCAAATCACTTTTATTGTCACACAACCATATACACAAGTGCAATAGTGTGTGAAATTCTTGGGTGCAGTTCCGAGCAACATAGTAGTCGTGACAGTGATGAGACATATACCAATTTACAATAAACATCAGATTTACACAACACAATTTAAAATCTAATATACACATAATTACACACAACACAATATACAAATAATAACATACAATGTACAGTATACAATACACACAATATAGAATACACATTATACAATAAAAATAGTATATATAGTATATATAAAATATAAAATATACAGTAGGTTGTATTGTACTGTATTGACATTCAGGCTTTTGGTTGATAGTAAGTTGCCAGTGCGTTGTTAAGAGAGAATATAATTTATGACAGTCCGGTGTGAGATAATAAGAGTAAATTATATTGTATTATATTATAACTTTTAGTTTGGTTAATAAAATGTTCAATAAAAATTTATCATTCCATCAAAATAAATTATCTTTATTGGAGAGAGTGTAATATTAAAACTTCCCCATCTTAATCTCATCGGGAATTGACTTTGAACTTAAGCTTGCACTTAAGGAATGACACGTTCTATGTGCGATACCCGGGCATGGTACGGCACTTCTCGTTTGGTGTGCGACCCCCTTAAGACAACATTGCATTTAATTCAGTGTTAAGAAAGCTACTTTGAAACATATTGGTAACTGATATAACCTTGGTTCCCAAAAAGGAGGGAAAAAGTCATGGTGTCAGTTGCTGATGCTGTGGGAGCTCCTCCCTGGGGGCATTGACCTTGAAACACTATACCATCATGCCAATTTGATTGGCTGGTGACACTTGGCGCTACACCATATAGTGCCACACCATCAGGATTTTATGACTGAAGGGAGAAGTGCACAACTCTCTGTCCATTAGCAGTGAGAAATCAGTAGTGCGGCACAGCTATGCAGTATCTTGTTCCCTCCTTTCAGGGAACCAAGGTTACATCAGGTGCAGTGGTAGCCATGGACCATAATGCCTTGCTACTGATAGGGTAATGCCCAATAGCCAACAGGGTAGTGCTGTAACCATTGATAAAAGTCATTGCTACAACCACCCCTTCATATTAAAAAATAGGAAGGAAAGTGGAGGAACCAAAAACCATAAGGCTTGATGCAAAGACAGAGACAATAGCCATACTGCGTAATGGTCAATGTCTCAACGCATTTTCTCATTTAAGGAGAATGACTTTTGGGAAACAGGCAGTTGCCTGGCCAAGGGCTTTGGTACAATGACACTAGTGGGTTTTTTTTTTTTTTGTGAAACATTGCTCGCATGCACTCATTCACACTAGAGAAAATAGAGAGACAGCACAGTTTTGATTTAATACCCAAATACAATGACACTAACAAACTGGTCAGTGATCATTGGGAAGCTAACCCTCTTCTTCTGTGAAAATCTGGGAAGATAGGGAAGATACATGCAGGCTATAAAACCTGGCAAAGATTTTAGGAAAAGCCCAACCTGCAGCCAGACATATGTCTTCTAGTGACACACCCTTTGCCCATGCCCCGGAGGAGGCCATACTCATGGCGGAAGGAGCTTTAATATCCATGGTACATTGTATGCCTTGCAAATCATAAACGAGCGCAATGGCATCCACAACCCAGTGGGAAATTCTTTGCTTGGAGACAGCCAAACCTGTTGCACAGCCTCCAAAGCAAACAAAAAGTTGTTCAGACACCCTGAATTGACTTGGTTGGTCAATGTACATGCGTAACGCAGGGCAGAGCATGTATAGGCAAAAAGAGTCTTAGGTGTCTCGCACCATGCTGGAATCTGCTGACCAGAGGGTGTAATGAGAGGTAATGAGTATTTGCTATGGAAGTGATGTAAAGCTTGAGCATGGATGGAGTGAGTCATGCATCCAAATGCTCTAGCAAGAAGGAGAGTATCGTCTTTACAGGGCAATATGTTGGATTCCCACCTCACAAGGAACACCAATCTGCAAAAATTCACCTTGTTTAGGGGGCCCTGGCCTGTAGTATGGTGCCTATTACTGGTTGTGACAACCCTATTGTGTCAGACGAGCCCCGTTTAGAGGCCAGACATCCAATCTCCACAGTTCTGGCTGAGGATGCCAGATCATGCCTTGTGCTTGCAAGAGCAGATCCATTCTCAAAGGAGCATCCAACAGCTCTACCAACTCCAGGAACCAGTGTCTGCTGGGCAATTTAGGCACAACTAGTGACACTGTTTCCTTGTCTTCAAGTATCTTGTACAATACTTGATGAAGCAAGCGGATGGGGGAAATTAATTTTGCTGGCTATCTGTGAGCTAAAGCTCCATCCAAACCTAGTGGAGCTTGTTGTCATGGAGTACCAGAGGTGACATTGTGTGGTCTCTGGAGAGACAAGCAAGTCCACCTCATCTTCCCCTAATACCTTCAAGTTCTGGTGACCTGTGTCACGCCACCAACTCCTTCCCGGCTCACAACATCGGGGAAATTGATAGGCTGCTTTGGCGACATGGAGGTGCCTAAATTCCCTGTGTTACGACATGACGTCAACAACAGTAAAAACAAGGCTAAACCATCCTGTGTTACAGGGGAGATGTCACACTTTGTTCCTGGCTTACAATGGCGGGAAAAGCGAGAAGTGAATTCCTGACAATTTTTAGCCAGGTGTGTCACCTGCTGACACCAGGCCACCCATAGAATTGCCAATTTCATGGCCAGAGATCTTGGTGGCCGGAGTGCCAATTCGTGGCATGGTGCTTTTAACAAGAACCGCAAAGGTGGCTGCACCAGAGACCTGAATTCTCAATGAACAGAAAGAACAGCACTGGTGGCAAAGCTTCAAGGCCCGCTGTGGGGAACCCCCAAAAATTATTTAATTAGGCTGAAAAATCAGCAATTAACTAAATATTTTGCTTCAAAAGATAAGCCAAATGCCCTTTTAATGCTGTGCAGGGGATTACATGAACTGTCCGAACAAACCAACTCATTGAAAGGAATTGGAGTTCCCAAGGCTAAATATAAGTGAATTTACATGAACTGTCTGAAAGAATTTATTCACCTAAATGATTTGGTTTTCCCCATGCTACATGAAAGAGAAAGAGAGATAGGATGGTGTAGGTGAGTGTGTTTGATGACTTCCTCAGCTCAGTTGCTGCATTCTCAATACAATGCGATAAATGTATTGTTTTGGGACACTACGGTGTTACTTGTTGGAAAATGTACCGTAGTTCATTACTGGAAAAGCTACTCTGTTGAAAAAATTGCTAAACTTCTGTCACGCAACTGAAAAATGTAGTGAAGTTAGTAGCATCGTGTAACATAGTTCAATGGAAAGGAGGAGGCGAGAACCGGCTTGACAATATAAATAAAGGTTCAATGATAAACTTAAACCAAAAGACACAAACAGGTGTCGGACAGCTGTCCGTAACTCTCTCTCTGTCGCACTACTGTCTCCGGTCGGCCTTATCCCTCTCGGGCTTAATCAGCCTTATTAGTGGCCGGGTGTGCGGAATCACGATTTGGCCCTGCCCTCCGCCCTGCCACATTCCTCCCTTCTTCTCTCAGGCCGGGGAGCCCCCAGCATTACGTACATCCCCTCCCACCCCTTTCCCTGATAATAATATTTAAAAGAGAGGGAAAGGTCAACGCAGTGGCAGTGGGAGAGAGAGAGGAGAGAAAGAGAAAAAAAACAACTTACTTGCCGGTTCTCCGATACGCCGTAGCCTGGTCCTCGTCTACTCCTCCACCCTCTAGTGGACGACAGCCACGCCTCCCCAGGCAGATCGGAGGCAGTCCTCCGGCCCCTGGTGGACGGAATGCCCTGCCGCATTTTCAGTGGATGGAAGGGGTCTCCCCCGCCCCTGGCAGCAGTCCTCCCGCTCCAGGCGGTTGGCCAGGAGCCCCTCCCCGCTCGAGGTCAGCGGTCTCAGACCCCGCCGCGTTTCAGCGGCTGGTAGGGGTCTCCTCTGCCCCTGGCAGTGGCCCTGACCGCTCCAGGTGGTCGGTTAGGAACCCCTCCTCCCCTTGCGGTCGGCGGCCGTTCCTCCGTTCTCAGATGTCCGGGCTCCTCCGTCCCCCGGCGGTTGGCCGCGGCTGCTCCATTGGGGTGGATGGTAGTGGCGAGGACTCTACTACGGCACATCCCTCCTCCTTACCGGGTTTCGGTACCAGTGTAACACAGTTCAATGGAAAGGAGGAGGCAAGAACCGACTTGACAATATAAATAAAGGTTTAATGATCAAATCTATTGATAAACTTAAACCAAAAGACACAAACACACACAGGTGTCGGACAGCTGTCCATAACTCTCTCTCTTTCACACTGCTGTCTCCGGTCAGCCTTATCCCTCTCGGGCTTAATCAGCCTTATTAGGGGCCGGGTGTGCGGAATCACGACCCGGCCCTGCCCTCCGCCCTGCCACACATCGCTACTATTAATTATTTACTCACTAATACTGATTTCATAGATTATTTTCCCAGTATTTGATTTGTTATGCTCATTAAAAGTATTGTGTGTTAGCTTAGGACATTGCTAACATTAAACTCTATTGAAATCAATTGCAAGTCAAATCTCTAGTGCAGAGTAAAATTTGAGTGGCACACAGAGTTGCTGTCAATGTAGAGCATCCAAATCTGTCGCTTATTAGTTTCCATGATGGTTAGCATGCTGCCTTAGAATGCAGCTGCCTATGTAGGCAGTGAGGCAGCTCACTAGGTTTTGAAACAAAGCTAATGTGCACAATTCAGTACCTACAAAGTACTGTTTAACCACCCCATATATCTGCTACCAATATGGTCTGGCTCTCATGAGAAAGCAGGACAAAAGGAAAACAACCTTGTTGGGAGGCATACAGCAGAACGACAGTGTGTGTTTATGTGTGTGGTGTGTTCTATGAGCGGGGGGTAAAACTACAACCATCTGAACAAGGGTCATGTCTTTACACAAGCTACACGCGTCCACTGCTGTCCGGCTGAGAAAAAAAAGAGAGTGTTTCTAATATATCTTAAGCCCTTGAGGCATTGCTATTCATAGTCCATTCAGACAAATATCACTGATGCTGGGTTACATACAAGCCATTCAGCTACTAATGTCTCATTCCTTTGGGTTAGTTAAAGTGAAAAGAGCAGAGTGGAGACTGTGCGTTCATGAGAAACTTGTGTAAACGTGGTTTACAGGGTTTTAACGTAATCTCTAGAGTGCATTCCAAAATGTTACCTGCCTACCTCCAACACAATAGTGGATTCCTGAAGCAAAGAATATGAGTGCTGTCAGCTTCTGTATTGAGCCTGTTTTGCTTGTAAAGTCAAGCCACAGGAGAGGCCAGTGTCAGACATTCAAAGATAGGACAAGGTGCCTTTGACATTTCTGGATAAGGATTGTGGCTAAACCATTCTCAGTTCATCACACAGTCTATGTGGGAGTATCTCCATAAGTAGACAAGCCTAAATGTCATGGATCTCACATCAAAGCCTCACTCTCTGTCCAGTCTGACGAGCCCAACTTAAACCAGAATTTCATTACCACAGATAAGGGCTGGGTTTGGCAGGAGGGTTGATCATGCAGATAATTCTGTGATGCTTGGTTGTTCTGAATGGGCCACTTATGAATTTACATGACATCCTGCAGTACGACAGGGAGAAGAACATTATTGAATTGCTCAGAGAACAATATGGCAGTTGCTACTGGTAGGGGGGACTTGGCAAAGGGCAGCCCACTCATGTCTTAGACCTTTAGTCTGCCAGAAATAGCAACAGTAAAAAAGGGATTGAAGGAGGAAATTAATATGCCAGGCGCTAAACAAACATGTTGCAGTGGCTTCTAAATGTTGTGTTTAATATCCAGAGCTGCTGAACACACAAGCCTCGACGAGCCTTGCTCTATCAAACAAACACAGTATCTTTGATAAACCACACAATTACCCTTTAAAGGTCTTCATTTCACAGACATTTCAGTTTAATTTACCTCCTCTCCCTTTATCTGCCGTGTTTATCTCATTAAATGGTTTGTAGGGAGAGGACCCTCCAGTGTGGTCGCTGTAGAGGGAGTGGGATAATACAAACTTTTTGTGCTTAGAAAACAAACACTTTATCCAGGGGCATAGCAACCATTTCAACTGGGGGGGAACATTTCCCCCTCACTTCTAGAAATTTCTAAGTTCCTCCCCCCATTTTGGGGGACATTAAACATTATATTTTAAGAGTTTTGGCCACTGTACAAAGAAATTGTAGCTGAAAAAATTACTGTCAAAAAATTACATCTGGTCTGATATTTCTAAATAATTACCACACATCTGGGAATAAAGTGACATTTCACCAGTCACCCGGGAAGTGTGACTCATCTTTCATTCTTCTTGGATCACTCTGCGACCTCTAATAAGCTAACAACATTATTTAAACTCAAATCAATATTTCATGTCCATTTATTTATTTATTTAGCGATTAGTATTGTAATAAGTGGGGCAATAAGCAGTCAAACTGTCATTTTTGGCAAAAAAAAAAAAAAAAAAAACACCAACAGAACTACGATGCAAACCAGAGGTGAAATTCAGCTGTTTAAAGATTCCACAATCTCTTTCCTCTCACATAATAAAATATTGGCAATGCAAATTGATATTTCATATCCATTTAATTATTTGTCTGGCAAGCAGTTTTGTGGAATAATGCGCAGTCAGATGGTCATTTTCGCAAAATAAACACCAACAGGAGTATCAGGTGGATTTGTACTGGGAGAGAACTGGTGACGTGGTTTCTAAATTTTAATTGGCTACACATTGGGTGTTAGGAACAGTTCACCACATTAATAATTTTCCCGGCACAGACTCATGCACATCTTTGTCAGCTTTGTCAGCAGTATAGCAAAGGCAATTAGCAGGGTAGATTAATTATTTGCGGAGATAACCGAGAATGTAGTTGCCAGACATTCACAGCATAGTCATGGGGAAAAAGCTAGATGAAGAGCCTTTGATAAAATGTCATATATTTTTTGTCAATTAAAACATCCACAGTAACTGAAATGAATAATGTTTGAACACAATTGTTCATTTACAGGCGCTCTGAATGTTGTTCCTCTTTTAGACTTTATTTGCAGACATTAAATTGTCACTACATTTTATGGGCTGGATTATGTTAAATTGTTATAGGCAGCATGCAATGAGTATTATGAAAGAAGTGCAGAACTTACAAAATCACAAAGAAAATGTACAAAAAACTGAGAAGCTATGGGTACTGATAGAAAAAAAAACCCATCAAGTTGAAATTGGCACATTAAAGTGAACATTAATACTAGTACTCTGTTTGAATTGGATCTAAACGTTATTTGATTAAACTTAATTTAATCAGGATAACTGCATCATTTCTTAAAGTAATTGATCCCACATAATTCCTCTGCATTCTCACTGCTTTTCTCCAGCTTCCATACCTCCTGAAGCTGTTACATTTATTCTGTTATTATATTCTGTTATACGTTATAAATTCTGTTATACATTATTTAGTCTTTTTGGACTCAAGATGGCACCGAGTAGTGCTGCTGCATTGCGAGCTCCGACACAACATTGTAGTGTTTTGTTTGTTTTGTTTACAATTCTTATGTTTTTTGATTTGGATGTTGTCTGCCTTATTGTCTATGACAGACAAACACTTTTGGACATTGGTTCAGCAATTACACACCGTAAACCGGACTTCAAATTCCTCAATGCCGACCCGCTGTTTACAAACACACCAGCGGAGCCCTTTGTCTGGGCTTCCCGGAGGAAAAGAGGAAAAGGGGAAATAGAGTCGGCGTTCTCATCAGAGTAAGACGTCACGCAAATCGACCCCTGCTACCCAGTATTCTACTGGCAAATGTTCAGTCTCTGGATAACAAGCTCTGCGAGCTGAAAGTGCGGATCTCTTTCCAACGAGAGACGAGGGACTGCTGCGTTATCTGCCTAACAGAAACTTGGATGTCTGCTGAGATTCCAGATTCAGCCATTGAACCCGCGGGGTTCTCCGTGCACCGAGTGGACAGAGCGAAAGACCTCTCAGGTAAAAGCAGAGGTGGTGGAGTATGTTTTATGATCGACAAATCCTGGTGTGATCAGAGGAACGTTCATTCTATCAAGTCTTTCTGCTCTCCTGATCTGAAATTTCTCATGCTTCTGTGTCGACCATTCTGGCTACCGAGGGAATTCACAGCGGTCATTATCACTGCTGTGTACTGCTAACACAGACCGGGCACTCAAGGAACTGTACGAGATTATAAGCAAGCAGGAAACCGCACACCCTGAGGCCGCGTTCATTGTGACCGGGGACTTTAATAAAGCCAGTTTCAAATCAGTCGCACCAAAATACCACCAACACATTTGTTTTAACACACAAGGGGACTGGGTTTTGGATCATTGCTACTCTCCCTTCCGGGATGGCTACAAATCCCTCCCCTGCCCACCATTTGGCAAATCGGACCACTCTTCCATTCTGCTTCTGCCTGCTTACAGGCAGAAACTGAAACAGGAAGCACCCACCCTCAGAACGATCCAGTGCTGGTTGGACCAATCAGACTCTACGCTACAAGACTGTTTTGATCTTGTAACAAGCCAGTTATGCATCAGATCAGCAAAACGTCAGTACAGGAACAAGATTGAAGGACAGTTTAACACCACCAACTCTAGAAGCATGTGGCAGGGAATTAATATCATCACAGACTTTAAAGGGAATAGAAACTCCGCCGTGAACACCGCTGCCTCTCTCCCGAATGAGCTAAATACTTTTTATGCTCATTTCGAGGGAAATAACACCACCCTCGCGGAGAGAGCTCTCGTGGCCGAAGCTACAGAGGTTAGTTCACTCTCCGTCTCTGTAGCGGATGTAACCCGATCCTTCCGACGGGTGAATATCCGCAAAGCCGCGGGTCCAGATGGCATTCCAGGCCACGTCATCAGAGCGTGTGCAAACCAACTGGCTGGTGTTTTTACAGACATTTTCAACCTTTCCCTCTCTTTGTCTGTAGTCCCCACATGCTTTAAAACGTCCACCATTGTGCCTGTTCCAAAGCAATCCAAAATAACTTGCTTAAATGACTGGCATCCTGTTGCTCTGACCCCCATCATCAGCAAATGCTTTGAGAGACTAATCAGAGATTACATCTGCTCTGTGCTGCCTCCCTCACTAGACCCATTGCAGTTTGCTTACCGCAACAACCGCTCCACTGATTATGCCATTGCATCTACAATACACACTGCTCTATCCCACCTGGAAAAAAAGAACACTTATGTGAGAATGTTGTTTGTAGACTACAGCTCAGCATTCAACACCATAGTGCCCTCCAAGCTTGATGAGAAACTCCGGGCTCTGGGCTTAAACTGCTCACTGTGCAGCTGGATCCTGGACTTCCTGTCAAGCAGATGCCAGGTGGTTAGAATAGGCAGCACCATCTCCTCATCACTGACCCTCAACACTGGAGCCCTGCAGGCCTGTGTTCTCAGCCCACTCCTGTATTCCCTGTACACACATGACTGTGTGGCAACACACAGCTCCAATGCCATCATTAAGTTTGCTGATGATACGACAGTGGTAGGTCTGATCACTGACAATGATGAAACAGCCTACAGAGAGGAGGTGCACACTCTGACACACTGGTGTCATGAGCACAACCTCTCCCTCAACGTCAGTAAGACAAAGGAGCTTATAATAATTAATTAATTATAATTAATTAATTTATAATTAATTAATTATAATTATATTTATTTATCACACATTATACATTTGCACATATACAGTGAAACTCTTTTTTTTCACATATCCCAGCTAAGCTGGGGTCAGAGTGCAGGGTCAGCCATGATATGGTGCCCCTGGAGCAGATAGGGTCAAGGGCCTTGCTCAAGGGCCCAACAGTGGCAACTTGGCAGTGCTGGGGCTTGAACCCCCAACCTTCTGATCAGTAACCCAGAGCCTTAGCTGCTGAGCCACCATTGCCCCTATGCTTGTGGTGGACTTCAGGAGAAGAGATAGAGAACACAGTCCCATCACCATCAATGGAGCACCAGTGGAGAGAGTCAGCAGCTTCAAGTTCCTGGGTGTCCACATCACTGAGAAACTAACATGGTCCATCCACACTGAAGCCGTTGTGAAGAAGGCTCATCAGCGCCTCTTCTTCTGAGATGGCTGAGGAAGTTTGGAATGAACCGCCACATCCTCACACGGTTCTACACCTGCACTGTAGATAGCATCCTGACTGGCTGCATCTCTGCCTGGTTCGGCAATAGCACCGCCTACAACCTCAAAACACTGCAAAGGGTAGTGTGAACTGCCAGACACATCATCGCAGGTGAGCTTCCCTCCCTCCAGGACATATATACCAGGTGGTGTGTGAAAAAAGCTCGGAGGATCATCAGAGACTCCAGCCACCCGAGCCATGGGCTGTTCTCACTGCTACCATCAGGCAGGCGGTATCGCAGCATCAGGACCCGCACCAGCCGACTTCATGACAGCTTCTTCCCCCAAGCAATCAGACTTTTGAACTCTTGATCTCCCACGATCAAAATACATCAGCACTGCACTTTATTACTCCTACTCTTATATCTCACACCGGACTGTCATAAATTATATTATTATTATATTATATTCTCTCTTAACAACACACTGGCAACTTACTATAAACCAACAGCCTGAATGTCAATACAGTACAATACAACCTACTGTACATTCTATATATAGTATATATATATATATATATATATATATATATATATATATATATATATATATATATATATATATATACTTTTTTATTGTATAATGTGTATTCTATATTGTGTGTATTGTATACTGTACATTGTATGTTATTATTTGTATATTGTGTTGTGTGTAATTATGTGTATATTAGACTTTAAATTGTGTTGTAAATCTGATGTTTATTGTAAACTGGTATATGTCTCATCACTGTCATGACTACTATGTTGCTCAGAACTGCATCCAAGAATTTCACACACTATTGCACTTGTGTATATGGTTGTGTGACAATAAAAAAGTGATTTGTGATTTGGTTATGTTTGTGAAGCTAATGAGTTGAAGTTACTACGTGCCTGTGAAGCTGATGTGTTTAAGTTACTATGTGCCTGTGAAAAGTTGCTACATGCCTGTGAAGCTGATGAGTTTGTGAAGTTGTAAAGCACTGAGGTGGCTGATTAAAAGTCTTACCTGAGCCTGGAAAACCCACTTCCCTGTGTTCTCCTTTCACTCTAACCCCCTTACACTGGTGCCGAAACCTGGGAAGTCGAAGTACGTCCCATGGAGCCCTCCCAGCTGAGCGAGATCCTCCAGTCCCTCGCTAGCCTGCATCAGAACCATCAGCAAGCCCTGCTTGAGCTCCGCCAGGACCAGGATCGCCGGTTTTTTTAAATCTCGCGGACTCAAGTGGAGGACCGGCATGCAATCCGGAGCCTCCTCGGCCAGGAGAAAGCCCCGGCCACAACCCCGGACAGCCGCAGCTCCCTGTCCCCACCCCCGCTCCTGAAGATGGGGGCGGATGACGCTGCTGAAGCCTTCATTGACCTGTTTGAGAGGACCGCAGGGATTTGGGGCTGGCTGCATGACCAGTGGGCGGCCAGGCTCCTCCCGTTGCTGTCCAGGAAAGCCCAGCTCGCTGCCCAACAACTGCCAGAGGCTAATCTCCTGGCCTACGATGACTTGAAGTGGGCCATCCTGCAGTGGGTGGGTCGGAGTCCGGAGCAGTACCACCAGCTCTTTCGAACCCTGAAGCTCGGGAAGACCAACCACCCGTTTGCTTTCTCTCAACGGCTCCGAGACGCGTGCCGGAAGTGGCTACTGGTGGGGAGGCGTGACGTCGAGGGATTGATAGATCAAGTGGTGCTGGAACAGTTGGTCCATTGACTGCCCAGTGGGACAGCAGAGTGGGTCCGGTGCCACCACCCGGCGTCGCTGGAGGAAGCTGTTCAGCTCACGGAGGACCATTTGGCGGCATACACGAGGGTGTATGCCGCCAAATGTCTCCCCCTGTGTGTTCCCCGGTCTCTTCCCCCTCCCCTCTTCTCTCTCACTCTGCTCTCTCCCCAGGGCCCTTTCCTGCCCCACAGATGCGAGGAGCTCCGCTGCCAAGGCCGGTTCCCCGCACACGGGGATTTGCACCACCGTCAGACCCTACAGTGCCCTGCCGCTCTCCCCCTCAGGTGGTAGTGTCTGCCGATGCAAGTGCGGGCGTGGCGCCTGGGCCGGCCTGCTGGAGTTGCAGGGATCCGGGGCACTTCCAGGATCAATGCCCTGTGATGGAGCTGGGAACGGTGGACTGGATCCCCGATACTCTGCAGGCTGCCCCCGATTGGGCCAGAGCGTACCGGATACTGGTAAGAATCAAGGGGGGTACTCACCAAGCCTTGGTGGACACGGGTTGTAATCAAACCACTATCCACCAACGCTTGGTTCAACACAGGGCGTTGGGCACAACTAAAATGGTGAGGGTGAAGTGTGTGCATGGGGATATTCACAACTACCCTGTGGTGACCCTTGTGATTAAATTCCGGGGAATAAAACATGGAGTGGAGGCCGTGATTAGTTCCCGCCTCACCCATCCGCTGATTTTGGGGACTAATTGGCCTGAATTTAGAAATGTTTTAAAGGGAATATGTGCGGATGGGTCCTGCCCGAAAGTGATGAAATGTGAAATGTGCGATGCTCTGGCAGAGGAGGCAGAGCCAGGGCCATCTTCATCAGCTCCACGTCAGGATGACATGAGGGGGGGATTTCCCTTAGGAGCAGTCGTGAGACAAAACCCTCAAGCACGCCTTTGACCAAGTGAGAGTGATCGATGGTCAACAACTCCAGCTGAATGTCGCACTTTCATATCCATATTTCACAATTATAAATGAGAGGTTGTATAGAATGACACAGGACGCTCAAACAAAGGAAGATAGGACCCAGCTCTTAATACTGTGGAGCCGTCGGGAAATGGTTTTCCAGGCGGCTCATTATAATCCCATGGCAGGTCATCTAGGGGAAAGGAAAACACTGAACTGTCTAATAGCCCATTTTTATTGGCCGGGCATTGGCGGTGATGTCCACAGGTGGTGGGCGGCATTCAGCGAATGTCAGCTGGTGAATCCACCGACCACCCCAAAAGTGCCATTGCGCCCTCTTTTGCTGATCAAGGTCCCCTTCGAGAGAATTGGAATGGACCTCGTTGGGCCATAAGAGCGGTCAGCACACGGACATTGTTTTGTATTAGACCTAGTGGACTATGCAACGCAATATCCGGAAGCAGTGCCTCTACACAGCATCTCAGCACGTAGTGTTGCAGAGGCACTCTTCAAGATAATCTTCCGGGTGGGGATTCCGTAAGAAATCCTCACTGATCAAGGCACAAACTTTATGTCATGAACACTACACGAGCATTACCAATTATAAGGCATTAAGTCAATTCGCACCAGCGTTTACCATCCACAAACAGATTAAGTTCAAGGTGGTCCACAGACTGGGGGTGCAGATGGCTGTTGCCAACTTCCTCTCCAGAAATGGGGGGGGAGTGGTAGACAAGCCGAATGCCTCCCCGGCCTGAGTCGGGCGGTAGGGATATGTGGCAGCAGGGGTGTGGTCAAGCGTCCATCCGGAGAGAGAGAAAGTGGTAAGGGCGCTTGCACCTGAGCTAGATTATGTTTAACACCTGTTTCTAATTCCAGTGAGCATGGGGAGAGTGGCATATAAGCAGCCACGCCACCAGCAGAAGGGAGAGAGAGAGTCTGGCACAAGGAAGGCCACGGTGCTCCTGAAGCTGTTACATTTATTCTGTTATGTTTGTGAAGCTAATGAGTTGAAGTTACTACGTGCCTGTGAAGCTGATGAGTTTGTGAAGTTGTAAAGCACTGAGGTGGCTGATTAAAAGTCTTACCTGAGCCTGGAAAACCCATTTATGTATTCTACATAAATAATATATTAGAAATAAGCATAACCCTATAATGAACTTAAAAGTAATTAAATTAATTGAAAGTCAGTTACTGTAATCTAATTACAAGTGTTTAAAATGCCAGGCATTTTTAAAATGTAATGCATTACACTACTTTTTTGGACAATAAAGTAATCAGATTACAGTAACTAATTACTTTCTAATTGGATTACACCCAACAGTGCAGATGACTTGGATAATGATGCACAAGTTGCATGGTCTACTTTTATAATACCTTTTTGTGTCCTTTTTGGAAGCTTAAAGATGAATCCATATCCACTGAAATAATTGTGAACAGACGGACTGGGATGTATTAATTAAAAATTCACAGAAAACTACTTGTCTAATTCAATCAATCAGCCTTTTTGTAATTTGAAATGTTTCAAAAAGTCACTCTCACCAAATGATGGTCAGTTCACTGGGATCAATGTTTCCTTTTGTCTCTTTTATTGGATAGACACAGTATAGAGAAGACAAAAAAATATGGGGAAAAAGGGGGGCAGGATTGGTAAATGTCACTAGACGGATTCAAACTTCACCCACATAAGCTGTATCACTCAAAGTGTTAGAGCACATGCTGTAACCACCAAGCCTGACACGGCACTAACAATATTGTTAGTATATTTAGTTTTATTCAATCAATTGTTTGATAGCATTAGTTCTTCAATACTGTACAGCTAAGAGTCTGAGCCCTACCCTGTACTAAAAGGTCTTATTGACGGCTCATTACGTATGCAAAAGTTAATGGCTCAGATCTGGAGTAGTCAGGAAGCAAACAAGTGAATGCATAATGTAATGATCTTCCAGTAAAGCCAGGCCTACTGTATGCAACCCCTCTTTAAGAGCCCTGCTATTTATTTGTTACAAACCCAACTATTTGTATGTACATCTAGCTGAACCTTGAATCACACTGAGGCTTTCCACATTACACCTGCTATTGGAGAAACCTGGTGTTTTTTCTGTAATTTACCAATGGCATGTGTCAGAAGAGAAAAGGAAGGCTGAGCCAAGATCTAAGAGATCGCCATCGGGATGAAAGTACTCGACTCAGAGGAGAAAGTTTGCCTGCCTGCAGACATCACAAGGGAATATGATTATGCTGCTGGATTGACAGATTTGGACATGGTGAATAGTGACAATGTGTTGTCATGTTCTGCACTTTATGCATAATGAGCTCTTTATAGCTTATTCAATTTTTTTTTTTTTTTTTAACTCATCACAGTAAACGTATTCACTCTCTCACAGTGCCTCGTGTCACTCTCTCACAAGCAGGGGTAGACTGGGAAGAGAAATAGGTCCGGGATTATCGTGGCGCCATTTTGTGGCCCTTTCTGCATAACGCGGCGGCCCATTTCAGCTTATCGTGGCCCATTCAGCCCCGTTTCGCAGCTGGCCCTTCGGGAAAATCCCGGTTCTCCCGATGGCTAGTCTGCCCCTGCTCACAAGTGATGTCATGAATGTGTAATATACATTAAGATTTTTACAGAAAATCGACTTTTGTTTTTTGGGTTAGATTTGAGATTGTTTCTCATCATCGTATGCCTTCAGAAAGATTGGAATGTGCCGCTATAGTAACATAAACTTATTTAATGATACTTTTTTTAAGATTTGAAGTAAATCACTATCAACTTTCACTGTACTGAATAGATGGACCAGAATATACATACAATTTTTCCTTTTGTGTTCTGCATTAGAACAACAGTCATACAAGTTTGGAACTACACTAGGTTGAGACAGAATTAGCTGAAAATGACTGTGGCAAGGAACACAAAATTTTGGTTAATGGAGAAAAATAACCTTGGGAGAAACCAGGCTCACTGTGGGGGCCAGTTCCCCTCTGGCTAAACAGCATGAATATAATGCCAATTTTAGCTATTTATGTGCAGTGCAAGTCATGGTTTAAAATGAGTAAACTAAGTAAGTGTTAAGGGCCAGTGTTTAAACAAAGATATTGTATGAATTGTAAGATTAATGACTAATGTCAAGTTCATCCTGGATTAACTGCAGAGGTTCACATAAATTAATTGTCCTTTGTTAGTTGGCTAATGAAGGCTTTTTTTGGCAATTAATTGATAGTCTGTGTATTCCATTTTAAGAGTGTTGTCCATCATTAGACCAAGGAGATGCAGGCAGAGACCAGTGAGTGCATTGCAGTTCAACTGGCAGGTCATTTCAATGAGGTCTATCCTATGTCCAAGATTCAGGCAGTGGCATATGAATTATCCCATGTCTTATGGTTGGAGTTGGCATCAGTTCATCCTCTGAAGTCCATCATAATAGACTGAAGTGATGTCTTACTGACACCGGCTGCATTTAGTCGTCATCACTCAGAGACACATAGCAGTGGAGTCCGACACCAAGCAGGAACGGAGCTGGATCTGGCCGGCTGAATCCTGAGGTTGAGACAGGGAAACAAATAGAATAATATTAGCGTAGATGCCATTACATTTTTTGCAGAGTTATAGATCATGATAAATGTTTTTGGTTCCAGCAGACCTGGCTAAATAGATGAGTCTTTAGTCTAGACTTATAGTGTGTCTGTGTCCCGAACAGTGTTAGGGAAACTATTCCATAGTTTAGGAGACAAATAGGAAAAGGAGCTTCCTCCTTTTGTGGATTTTGATATTCTAGGAACTATTAACAGGCCAGAATTTTGCGATCGTAATGAACGTGAAGGAATATAGCATGGTAGAAGACCACTTAAGTACTGCGGAACAAGACCATTCAAAGCATTGTTCGTAGGCAATAAAAAAAAATATTTATACGAACTTTAACATGTAGGTAATGTAATGATGATAAAATGGGGCTAATATGATCATATTTCTTGGTTCTAGTCAGTACTCTGGCTGCTACATTTTAAATCAATTGAAGTTTATTTATTGAACTTGCAGGACATTCTCCCAGTAATGCATTACAATAATCTAGTCTTGAGGTCATGAACGCATTTATTAATTTTTTGGCATCAGCAACAGAGAGCATATGTCGTAATTTAGCAATATTTCTGAGATGCAAGAATGCTGTTCTAAAAACATTGGAAAGTGATTTTCAAAGGAAAGATTGGTATCAAATATAACACCTAAGTTCTTTGCTGTAGAAGACAATGTAACAGTACAGCCATCGAGAGTCAAATTATATTTTAGCGGCTTATTTTTAGAGGATTTTGGTCCAATAATTAGTACCTCTGTTTTGTCGGAATTGAGTAGATGTCACATCTTCCCAATCTGTTCACACAAGACCTCTTTCCCCTGAGTATTAACCCATAACCGGACTACATTTCCCAGAACCCCCTTCTTCCCTCCATTGACTCTCACACCTGATTGCCATTCATTCATTAACTCACTGTGTATATAATCCCCGCTCAATCTTCACTTCATTGCGAAGTCTTGCCAATTCACCCATTGTCTTGCATTTCTGAGCGTTATCTTTATCTGCTGCCTGCGTTGATTATTGCCTGTCCCTTGGATTACCCCTTTGTTTACTGTCTTTGATTTGTTACTTTGTTTGGATTGCTTACCTGGTTTTGACCTCTGCCTGTTTAACTATGATTGCATTAAACTCTGCACATGGATCTTCACTCGGTGTCTGCCTCTGACTCATTACAGAAGACTTCGCCGATGTCAGATCCAGCGGAGTTTCCTTCTCTTCAAGCCGCTTTCACGTTTTAAGCTGAACAGCTGGCAGCTCACCACTTTCAACTGGGACAGCTTTCTTCTGCCGTGGAAGAGGTGTTAAGTTGTTTGCGCACCGCTTCCCCAGCCAGGTCTCCAGCACCAACTACAAATACAGCCCTCACACCATCGTTAACCACTCCCACAGAAGCCTCTTCGCGTCAGCCGAATCTCCGAGCCCCTCATCTCACTCTCCCAGAGAGATTCAATGGCACGCCAGGTCAGTATGATGGTTTTTTGCTACAATGTAGCATCTACTGTATATCACTCAAGCTTTCTCCTGTTTCCCCACTGAGGAGTCCAAGGTGGCCTTTATCACCTCCTTGCTCACAGGTCGAGCACTGGACTGGGCTACGGCAGTATGGAATCGGAATAGTGAGATACGTAACTCTCTTGAAGCTTTCTTTTCCCATTTCAAGAGTGTTTTCCAGAATCCAGTGGATGGCGAATACGTGTGTGATCGCATCATTCGCTTTACATAAGGGAGTTCAACGGCAGCTGACTACGCACTCACATTCCATACTCTCGCAGCACAAACCGGATGGGCTGATGCACCACTCAAAACCATCTACTGCAACGGACTCACGCATCAACTTCAGATAGAGATGGCCAACCGAGATGAAAACCTCTCTCTCGACCAGTTTATTGCCCTCTCCATCAAAATGGACAATTTGAAGCAGAGCCGCACTCCAGCTACCCTATCTTCACCTCCTCTACTACCTGCCATAACAACACCTCAACACGAGCCTATGCAGTTGGGTCACTCTCGTCTTTCGAGAGAGGAACATCAAAGACGCATCCATTACAAACTATGCCTGTACTGTGGAGAACCCGGCCATTTCCTCTCCTCCTGCTCCTCACGTTCCTCCCTACCCACTAATTCTTCGGTGAGTACTGACGAGTCTTATCTGTTGGAAAATAGAAATTTACTAGTTGAGGTAAAACTCTGTTCCAGTCAGAATACCATTTTTGTCAAACGAGTCATTTCTGGGGCTGCAGGCAATTTTATTGACTCTGATCTCTGCAATCTGTTATCTCTGGATACTGCCCCTTGTGTGCCTTCTCTCTCTGTTACAGCACTAGATGGTCGCCCTCTTCATGCTGGCACAGAGCTTCACGTCACTCAACCCGTCTCTGTGCAAGTTGTAGTTCTTCATCATGAAACACTACAACTACTCGTCACCAACAATCCCAAGAACCTCTCATCTTTGGGTACCCCTGGCTCACTAAACACAATCCTCACATTTCCTGGACTGACGGAGAGATCATCCAGTGGGGGACCTCTTGTTTTACCTCCTGCCTACGTTCGGTGGAACCTCTTTCTCTTCAGACCACTCACATCAACCCCGATGAGACTTCTGTACAACCCACCATCCCGACAGCCTACCAAGACTTCCTGCCCATGTTTAGTAAAGCTAAGGCCACTCAGTTACCTCCTCACCGCTCTACTGATTGTGCTATCAACCTCCTTCCAGGCACACAACCCCCTAAGAGCCACATCTATCCCCTATCGATCCCTGAGACACAGGCCATGGAGGATTACATCGAAGAAGCAATTCAGATGGGTTTCATCCAACCATCTACTTCACCTGCAGTAGCTGGCTTCTTCTTTGTGGCTAAGAAAGATGGCGGATTCCGTCCCTGTATAGACTATAGAGGCTTTAATGCCATCACCGTTAAGTTTCCCTATCCTCTTCCGCTAGTGCCTGTGGCACTTGAACAACTACGGGATGCCAAGGTCTTTACCAAACTTGATTTGTGTCATGCTTACAACCTTATTCGCATCAAGGAGGGGGACGAGTGGAAGACTGCCTTCATCACTCATTCGGGGCACTACGAATACCGGGTCATGCCTTATGGCCTTGCCAACTCGCCTTCCATCTTCCAATCCTTCATGAATGAGATCTTTCGGGACCTTCTGCACCGAAGCATTGTAGTTTACATCGATGACATCTTGGTTTTCTCCCCTTCCCTCGAAGCTCACGTTCAGCACGTACACCAAGTTCTCCAACGCCTTTAAGATAATTACCTCTTCGTAAAAGCTGAGAAGTGGGAGTTCCATGTCTCCACCACATCTTTTCTGAGTTACATGATCAGCCCCGAGGGGGCCCACGTGGACAGTCTCAAAGTTGATGCTGTCAAGAACTGGCCTCGACCAGGTTCAACCAAAGAACTCCAATGTTTCCTGGGCTTTTCTAACTTCTACAGGCGGTTCATATCGCAACTTCAGCACCATAGCAGCCCCTCTCACCTCTCTCCTCAAAGGAAAACCTAAAACTCTTCAGTGGACTTCTCTGGCCATAAGGGCCTTCCAGGATCTTAAAGTAAGATTCACCACTGCACCTGTACTCCAACATCCTGATCCTTACAAGCCTTTCATAGTGGATGTGGATGCCTCTAACATTGGGATTGGAGCGATTCTCTCCCAACGACATGGTAACCCAGCCAAGATGTATCCCTGTGCTTTCTTCTCTCGCAAACTCAACTCAGCAGAACAGAACTATGACATGGGGAACCGTGAGCTTCTGGCCATGAAGGATGCACTTGAGGAATGGCGCCATTGGTTAGAGGGTTCCCAACACCCGTTCACCATCTTCACTGATCATCGCAATCTGGAGTATTTACGCTCTGCCAAACGACTCAACCCTAGACAAGCTCGTTGGGCTCTGTTCTTCACCAGATTCAACTTCTCGGTGACGTATCGTCCTGGGTCAATGAACACTAAAGCTGATGCCCTCTCTCAGATTTATTCACATGAATCTCCTGAATCCCCTCTGACCATCCTGCCCGAATCAGTTATCGCTGCTCCTGTCCAGTGGGACATCATGAAGGACATCGAACAAGCCACGTTGATGGAACAACCCCCACCCAATTGCCCTAGAGACCATGTCTATGTTCCTACCAAGCTCTGTCCTCAAATCATACAATGGGTCCATACATCCTTGAGCTCGGGTCACCCAGGTGAGAACCGCACAACACAACTGGTTCATAATAAGTTCTGGTGGCCTTCCCTATCCCAAGATGTAGCCCAGCATGTAAAGGGGTGCTCTATCTGTGCCCAAGCTAAATCCTCCAGACTTCTTCCAGCAGGACTCCTCCACCCCTTACCCATCCCACAACATCCCTGGTCTCACATTTCCATAGATTTCCTCACTGATTTACCTGTGTCTCAGGGTAACACCACTATCATGGTGGTGGTGGATAGGTTCTCCAAAGCCTGCCATCTCTTCCCACTTAAGAAACTGCCTTCCGCTCTAGAGACGGCTGAGACAATCTTCCATCAAGTATTTCGGCTCTACGGTTTGCCAGATGACATCGTCTCGGACAGAGGACCTCAATTCACCTCATGGATCTGGAGAGGATTCTGCAGGCTTCTGAATATCAATGTCAGCCTGACTTCCAGTTATCATCCTTAGTCGAATGGCCAGACTGAATGCATCAACCACGAAGAAGGTCGCTATCTCTGCACCTTCTGTTTCTCTAACCAGTATGATTGGTGTCGATTTCTCCCTTGGGCAGAGTATGCGAGAAACTCCCTTCGCAGTTCCTCTACTGGTTTGACCCCTTTTCAGTGTATCCTGGGATATCAACCTCCACTCTTTCCCTGGTTGGGAGAACCATCGGAGTTACCTGCGGTTAATCACTGAATGCAGCACAGCAACCAAGTCTGGGAGTCTGCCCATGTTCACCTACAGAGAGCCGTCCATCAACAGAAGATACATGCTGACTGACATTGCTGACCCTTCCCACTCGTCTACCAAGTCAACACTCTCCTTGACTCTCGATGCCGGGGCAGAGTCCTACAATATCTGGTAGACTGGGAGGGCTATGGACCTGAGGAACAATCTTGGGTCTCATCAGAAGACATTCTGGACCCCTGCCTCATCTCAGAATTTCACCTAGCCCATCCTGACCGCCCTGCCCCTAGGCCCCGAGGCAGACCCCCCGGACACTCTAAAGGGGGTCCTCAAAGGTGGACTACTGTCACATCTTCCCAATCTGTTCACACAAGATCTCCTTCCCCTGAGTATTAACCCATAACCGGACTACATTTCCCAGAACCACCTTCTTCCCGCCATTGACACACACCTGATTGCCATTCATTCATTAACTCACTGTGTATATAATCCCCGCTCAAACTTCACTTCATTGTGACGTCTTGCCAATTCACCCATTATCTTGCATTTCTGAGCGTTATCTTTATCTACTGCCTGCCTGTGTTGATTATTGCCTGCCCCTTGGATTACCCTTTTGTTTACCATCTTTGATTTGTTACTTTGTTTGGATTGCTTACCTGGTTTTGACCTCTGCCTGTTTAACTACGATTGCATTAAACTCTGCACATGGATCTTCACTTGGTGTCTACCTCTGACTCGTTACAGTAGAAGGAAATTTCTGGCCATCCAATCTTTATATTTCATTGATACATTCAATGAAATTTCATCGGGTTTTGAAGAAATATAAAGTTGGGTATTGTCGCCATAAAAGTGGAAACATATTCCACGATTCCTGATAATATCTCCCAGGGGAAGCATATATAAGGAAAAAAGCAGAGGCCCTAAAACTGATCACTGGGCACTCCATACTTAACTTTTGTTTGATTTCACAATTCCTCGTTTACACAGACAAAGTGGTAGCGGTCTGCTAAATAGGACCTAAACCATGCTAATGCAAGTCCACAAATGCCAACATAATTCTCAAGCCTATTCAATGTCGTGATCTATCGTGTCGAAGGCAGCACGAAGATCTAAAAGCACTAGAAGAGAAATGCAGCCACGATCAGATGATAAGAGCATTTGTAACTCTGATAAGTGCAGTCTCTGTACTGTGATGAGGCCTAAATCCTGACTGAAATTGATCATATATACTATTTCTCTGTAGAAATGAACATATTTGGGAGGACACTACCTTTTCTAGTATTTTCAACATAAATGAGATATTTGAAATCGGTCTATAATTTGCCAATTCTCCAGGATCAAGCTGTGGCTTCTTAATAAGCGGTTTAATAACTGCCATTTTAAAGTTTCTAGGGACATGTCCTTAGGATAACGAGGAGTTAATAATATTAAGAAGAGGTTCTGAGATTACAGGGAATACCTCTTTTAAGAGCTTAGTTGGTATTGGATCAAACATACTTGTTGTGGCTTTTGATGTTTCGATAAGGATTGTTAGCTCATCACGACCTATGAAAGCGAAGGGTTGAGGTTGCTCGTGAGGAAAATTATGAGACACTGTTTTCTGAAGTACTATGACAGACGATTGCATAATTCCATTATTTCTGATGATTTCAATTTTATCAGTAAAGAAATTCATAAAGTCATTACTATTATACTGTGACGGAATATCTGGTTAAGTCGAGGCTTTATTCCTAACCAGTTTAGCCATAATTCTGAATAAACACCTAGGATTGTTGTGGTTATTTTCTGTAGCCACAGACGCTATCCTTCCATGCACCGCAAAAAAACTATAATTTTTAATTCTTTCAATTGTACTCCATTTTCCGAGTTGCTCTCTTGAGAGCATGAGTGTGATCACTGTACCATGGTATGGGGCTTTTTTCTTTAATTTTCTTTAATCAAAGGGGGCGACAATATCAAGAGTGCTAGAGAAGACTGCATTTATATTTTCTGTTGTTACATCAAGTTCTTCTAGACCTTTTGGCTTACTGAGTATATGAGATACATCTGGAAGATTATTAGTGAAGCTATATTTAGTGGTCAAAAAAATAATTCTGCTTGAATGATAGCATGGTGTAGATCGAGTAACATTAGCTGATCACAGCATACAAGAGAAGAGATAATGGTCTCAGGTGTCATCACTCTGCGGTAGAATTTCTATAGTATCAACATCAAATCCTTATGACAGAATTAAATCAAGCATATGATTATGGCGATGAGTTGGTCCTGTCACATTTTGTCTGACTCCAAGAGAGTTGAGAATATCGATAAATGCTAATCCCAATGTGTCATTTTCATTATCTATGTGAATGTTGATGTCACCAACAATTAAAGCTCTATCCACAGTAATTGCTAGATCTGATAGAAAATGTGCAAATTCACCAAGGAAATCAGAATATGGCCCAGGTGATCTATATAGTGTAGCAAGGACAAAAGACGACAGAGATTTTTTATTTGTATCTGACGGTGTCACATTAAGCATTATTAGTTCAAAAGACTTAAACTTATATCCTGTCCTCTGAGTAACACCAACAACTTCACTGTAAATTGCAGCAACACCTCCTCCTCGACCCTTCAGACGAGGTCCATGTTTTTAACAATAACCTGGGGGAGTAGATTCACTTAAACTAATATTAATCCGGTTTAAGCCAGGTTTCAGTCAAACAAAGCGCATCCAAACTATGATCTGTAATCATTTCATTTACAATAAGTTTTTTGGTTGAAAGAGGTATAATGTTTAGTAGCCCTACCTTTATATGATGATTATCTTAATTATTTTTTTTTTTTTTTTTTTTTGTTATTTTCAAGTTTTACTTTAGTCAAATATTTTCTAAATGATTTAGTGAGGGGTTTGTGTTTGGTAGTTCAGGGAACAGACACAGTCTCTATGTGATATCTAGGTCAGTGTTTCTCAACTGGTGGGTCGCGACCCAAATGTAGGTCACACGTCTATTCGGACTGGGTCGCGGACAGCAGGGAAAGAACAATGCCATGGTTCTCCCATTGAATATATTTCAGCGGCCGCCCAAGTGATAGCTTATTTAGGACTGCCAAGGCATATTTAACGATAATCTCGCAATCAGCTAAAGGCTTCTCATCTGCAGTTTTGCACGAGTGTAATGGAACCAGCTCACGATCATGATTTGCTCTTCTCTCTGGCGTGCGCGCACGTGCAACAACCAGGCTTCCCTCGAAATTGCGGAGCGCAGATCTCAAAACTGATGTTACCAATTACAATTGTAGTGAGACTTTTCTAGTTTAAGGCGTTACGGAGGAGTCAAGTCGAACCTCTCAAACAGTAGGCAGCCCTGACATCCAAACAGCACTGAGGAGGAAAAGAGCAACACTGTCCTATGCGCAAATTTTTTTTCTTGATACATCATCACCTTTACAAAATTGTTTCACGATTTTACATGAGTAAAAAGTAACTGTTATATTTTGACAAAATGTTATAGTTTCATATGAAATAATCTAAAGATAGAATCTATTAGACCTCATTTTATATCAACAGTGGCAGTTGTAGTTAAAGTTTCAAGATGTGTTTCAGCTAGTACTTATTTTTTCATAAATTCTATAATATGTTATTATTATTACTATTATTTAAGACTAGCTACACTGACCTAACCATGATAATGAGGAGCCTTTCCTACTGTGTAATATGTTTGTTCTTTTTGAATTATGTTTGAAATTAGGAAACAAATGGGATAATAATGGGCTCATATAAGTAAATATGCTCTTCAGTTTTTAAAAGGGGGGAGAGAAAACTTCCTGTCGCTTTTGTTGTTGACGTCACTTGATGCATGTCCTTGTACTTGAAAACCATGAACAAAGCTAAGCAACATATAAGGAAATGCTTGAAACACTTGATTTCAAATGTAAAATCTGGGTCCTGAAGCAAAACCAGTTGAGAACCACTGATCTAGGTGATACAGTCTCTACGTGTTGTAGTTTATGTGACCTGTGTGACGTCTTAAGGCAGCTAGCAGACGTTTGTCTGCTTCCTGACCTGGGCCCCAATTAGCCAAATACTATCACTATTAAGACTATAAGCCAAATTATTAGAGAGGAGAGCAGCACCTTCCCTGGAAGGATGGATTCCGTCTCTCTTTAGCAGGTCAGGTCTACCCCAAAAACTCTTCCAATTGTCTATAAATCCTATGCTATTCTCCAGACACCACTCAGACATCCAGCCATTCAGTGACACTAATCTACTATAAACCTTGTCACCATGACTAGCAGGGAGGGGGCTAGAGCATATTACAGTGTCTGACATCGTTTTTGCAGTCTCACACACCTCTTTAACATTATCTCTAATGAGAAGTGTGCGCGGTAATACGCCATTTAAAAAATGTCATTGATATATCGCAATGACCATGTATGTGGACTTTAGGCTCATTTCCTTAAAATATCCTATTTTACTGTGCATTGTAAATATACTGTGCTTTGCTTTGCTCTGCTCTCTGCCTTTTCTTAAAATACTGATCTGAATTCATTCACTCATACTACTTATAGGGATGAGAACAGATTCCTGTGACCCCCGCGTCCACATACGTGGACATTACATTTTGGTTTCACTATAGGATATGCATAATTTAATTTCATTTATACTGACTGATCTCAGTTCAGGAGACATTAAGGTGTCATTAAAGGGTTACATTTTTGACGCACCGAGTCATGTGACAAAACAACATGGCACCGATCTCAGATGTGTTTGACATTGGGAGAAACGGCAACAAAACTACAGTACATCTGGTAAGAAACCTCATTAAGTTTTTACATAAAAACCTGTTTGAGTCAAAAGAGTAGAGTCTCTAGTTTCATCCGATATGCCATTTTAAAAATTTCATAGATTTACTGCGAAACGGCACAATGTAAAACATAATGACCACATTCATGGACTATAGGCTCATTTTCCTTAAAATATCCTATATTTACTGTGCATTATCACATTGAGAACAGTGGATGCATCCAAAAGCTGGAAAATGTTGCTTTCAGAGGCTCTATATGGAGTTAAGATGAAAATAAGGTGCATTTCAAACTGTTCTGAGACCAGTGCAGACAGACAGCACACTGGAGGTTAAATAATTCCCTAATTAGGGAGCAAGGGAGCATCCTGTTGCTTTCCTATGCAGCTAGAAGTGCATTCACACCTAACATCTGGTCAAAAGTTCAGTTTCTGGCTGCAGATGATGTTTGGACCACTCCACATTTTTTGGCAGACATGGGACAATGGTAATACATACATAGATTCATAATTTTTCATGCAAAATTTTATTTTAACATGGTTGGCAATGATTGGATGACGTATATTGTACTACAGGTGACAGTCATACTCCTAAGGAGCAAATGGCCTCAAGTGAATCCATCAATGATGATTGCAAGTCCATTTCTCCTGCATATTTGCATGCAGTACAGAGCCAAATCTCTTGTTTCTCAGATCATTTATGATGTTTTTCACATGGTTTATTAAGATGTACTGTATTCCCCAGCACATTTCTCCTGCATTTCCATATGCATTGCAAAGCTGCAACTCTCTTTTAATAGATCATTATGCTTCTGGTCACATTTTTTATAAATGTTACTAATATTTATTTTCTCTTCTCTCTCTCTCTAGAAAAATAAGTTTTCCCTCTAGTGCAGCCCACTCTCCAGTGGCCATGGAGCTAACTTTTCAAAGATTATTTCTTATTTCACAGGGTTGTGAAATGTTTTCCTAGTATAAGTTTCACCTAAATATTACTATTTTGTCTTTTCTACAGCAACACCTGAAATTGCGCCTTCCGTAGGGGTTTCACCTATATATCTTCCATCAAATTCCTGTCACTGGATTGTACGCAGGTTTACCTCTCACTTTCTCTATCTAGGTGTCTTTCCAAGAATTCACCATTACCTACTGAGGAGCCAAAAAGGCAAACATTTTAGTTGTTAAGAAAGCACAACTGCGGTGCTCCTGCCTTTGGCTCAAAACATCCCTAAGCAGCACAAATGTGCTGTCACATGCCACAACTGTGGCGTCTTTCGGACCATGCACTAAATCTCCCACAACACTGCAACCAAGTTTCCTGTTTCCTCTTATGTTTCTGTGGCAAGGAGGACGGCGGGGCCAGGCTGTGATGACGCATGCCCGGCCCCTAATCAGGCTAATCAAACCCACGAGAGGGATAAAGGTAGCTGGAGGTGGCAGTTCGGGAGAGAGAGAGCTACAGGCAGCTCTCCTGTATGTGTGTGTGTGTGTTATATGACTTTTGCTTTGTTAATCATTAAATGATTATTTATATTGTCAAGCCGGTTCTTGCCTCCTCCTTTCCCATTTACCCTATTACAGTTTCCTCTTATTAAAAGTCTAGGGGCATACCTCATAAATATATACCCATTGCAAACCGCAATTCGGCAAGGTTCTTTACTCTGCGCCACCCGCCATTCGAATGCAGTGTGGGCTCTCACGTTCGGACGCAGTGTGAGCCTATGCAATTTGGCCACAGGTTCTCCTGTTTGAATTACATTATGGGCCCTCCCGTTCAAATGCTATGCAGGCTTTCCCGTCGAATTGCAGTGTGGGCTCTCCCGTTTGAATGCAGTGTGAGCCTCAGCGCATTGGTCGCAGGCTCTCCCCTTTGAATCGCAGTGTGGGCCCTCCCGTTCGATCGCAATGCAGGCTCTCCTGTTCGAATCACAGGGTGGGCTCTCCCATTCGAATTCAGTGTGAGATTTCATGTCATTCACTCCGTGGGCTTTCCTGTCCGAAATGCAGTATGAGCTCTCCTGTTTGAGTGCAGTGATGGTGCAGTAATCTTAAGAGCCTAAAGCATTTCCTGTTAGCCTTTGCATTGGCATTTCTTTTGCTCATGGTTAAAATGAGCCCAACACATAATAAATAGAGCCTGATATAACCTCAAAAATAAACTTGTGCTTTCCTTACAGGTGTGTGTAAACATAATAAAGCCATGTGTGTCCCACTTGATACTGTGCCGCAGTGCCCGACCACGCTCCCACCTATGCTTGATACCGCCACAGCAGTACCCCTTTCACTTTTGATACTGCCGCAGTAGTGCCCCGACATGACAAACGTAATAAAGTTATGTTTTCATAACTAACCTTTTTCTTCCTTTACAGGTTTGTATAAAGTTATGTATTCCTAACTAACCATTTGCTTCCCCTACAGGTGTATACAAATGTAATTGTCATGTTTTTTCCTAACTAAACTTTTGGTTCCCTTGCAGGTATGTATAAATGTAATGGTTATATTTTCTTAACTAACCTTTTGCTTCCCTTAAAGGTGCATACACGGAGTTATTTCTATTTTCTCCACAGGCGCTTTCAATGTCTAAGTTCCATACTTTTATAGAAGTGCATCTACAGTAATGGAAACACAGCAGTGCTCCCACAGGAGCTCCTTCACTATGCCCCCAAATACTCAATGCACTGCCGCAGCAGTAGTTTAAACTCCGCTCCCGCAGGAGCACCCCCCCCTTTTACTTTTCCATCTCCTCTACTCCACTGCCACAGCACTGCCTTAACTCTGCTCCCACAGGAGGCTCACTTTACTCTACTGCCGCAGCACTGTTTTACCATGCTTCCGCTAAAGCCCTTTGTCTTCACTTCACAGCAGATATAATGAGCATTACAGCTGCGGTCACCATCTCCACCTGTTCATTTCAAGTACCATATTTCCCTGTCCTGGGTAGACCATTGAATGAGGCTACCACCGCAAGCGAGTTGATCTGACAGTATACCTATGGTACAACTCCCTATCATCATACACAGGCCCTTTAATCTAAACCTTCCACCCGGATCGGGCCCTTACGTGAGGCTGCCTCCATAAGCTGGCTTATTAGATACAATATATCAATGGTACAGCCCCCTATAGATTCATAAATGTAAATAGTCTAAACCTTCCGTCTCCCGTTTGAATCACAGTGTGAGCCCTCCCTTTCGAAACGCAGTGTGAGCCAACTCTTGCTTTCATTTTCCCCATTCGTTTGCTTGCTGGGCTTACCCGTTCAAATGCCGTGAGATCTCTCTCTCTATAGAGCAGTCTCCCATTCTAATCGCAGTGTGAGCCCTCCCTTTCGAATGCAGCATGAGCCAACTCTCGTTCTCACCTTCCCCGTTCGCATGCCGTGAGCCCATTCACTTCTACGATGAGTGGTGGTCTCCCGTTCAGATCGCGGTGTAGCCCTCTCGACCAGCCATCGTACAAGTATGCACCTTCAAACACATGCATACAGCGGCCCCTCTATACAGATTTTGGGGGGGAGAACAATTCAGAAGTATCCGCCAAGCCAATTTACCAAATTGAATTGTTGCTGGCTCGCTGTCCTAAATACGTCCTGCCATAGTCATGGTACCGACCTTTGATCTTAATGCCTTTTTGTGGGTAATCAGGACTCGAGTCGAATCTCAAGCTCCTAGCCCTCCAGTATATGGACAGCAAGCCAAATACGTTTACTGCTTCAACACAAGATAACATTAACATACAATCTACTGAAATAGGTATTTGATAACAAAATTTATCATTTACCAGCCACTGTGGCTGATAAAGTTAATTCCCCACCCTGACTGTACCCTATTGTTGTACTGTCTCCATTTCTCACAATGAATGGTTTCTGGTTTGAAAATCGCAAACCATAGGCCTGCGATGTCACTACAGATTTGAATCAGATACTGATTGCTTTCATTGCACTGAGCATTACAGTTATGTTGTCTAAGGCTTTTATTGCTGGGATGAACTTGACATTGTCAGTATGCTTTATCTCTAGTGTGTGGCTAATCTGAGGGTGATGTCTATCAGTAAGCACTGATCTGCAAAGCACCTTCTCTGTCAGCAGCACCATCAGGGCCAGTTAGCATCATCTCTTGGCTCCCACTGAGGGTTCCCTGCCCCTTGCTGTCCCTGTCAATCACATCCTACTCGAGTTGCACTAATGGCTGTCCTTGTGAAGGAGGAAGAGGAAGAGGAGAATGGGTGTACCAGCACACTTTGAAGAATCTTAAATTACTTCTCTCAGTGGCATGGCTGCACCCCACCCTGCTAACTATAAGAACATCTCTTCAATCCTATGTCAGCGGTCGGTTTCAGCACCGCGCCAGGAGGGACACAATGTCTCATTCCCTCCATCAGGGAACTTTTTGCTCTTTTATTGACAATTTGGGTGCAGGAGCCCAGGAGGCATCCAGCGATGTTATGAGGATACTCACCTCGTGCTGACCCAGGGGCGGGAGTGGGGCCTGTGCGCACACCTGGGTCAGAGTAGTCAATGAGAGTTGCCTCATCCCTGGGTCACCGGTCTCAGGACTGCTTTGAAGCCTGTCCGGGGTTCTTGGCAGCCGGCTGGTGGGCAGGCGGTGCTGCCTTCCTGCGGGAGGATCATCTTCTCAAAGGCCAGCGTATGGGCTTTGATGGTGGGAGAGGTGCTGGCCCTGGCGAGAGGAAGATGGGGCGTGGGACTTTGGAGGCCTATAGGCGGCCGAGTCGCGCCACGGCAGGATGTGTATGATGGCCTCTGTCTGCTTCTTCACTATCGAGAACTGATGGGCGAAATCCTCGACAGCATCACCAAAGAGCCCCCCTTGGGAGATGGGCGCATCGAGAAAGCGGACCTTCTCGGCATCACGCATCTCCGCAAGGTTGAGCCACCGGTCCGGCCCAGGGCGCGTGCCATGACTTTCGTCGCCTGTAGAGCGAGGTCAGGGCATAAATGCACCACAACGGCGCACTCTACCTGGGGAAGCTTGACATATCCCTTAGCCACTCCACCGTCGAGGGTAGTTAGAGTGGACAAGCCGGCGAAGCGTGTACGGGCAGAGAAAGGTGCCTTCCACGACTTTGTGAGCTCCTTGTGCACTTCCGGGAAGAAGGGCACTGGGGCGGGGCGCGGCCGTGAGTTGTGCTTCGAGCCCAGATACCAATCATCTAGCCGCGAACGCTCAGTGCAGGGCGGAGGGTTCCAATCAAGCCCGATGTTCGTGGCCACCCGGGCAAGCACAGCTGCCAACTCAACGTCCGCCTCATCCTGAGCTCTACCGCCCGAGAGTGGGAGCTCAGAAGATTCCTCCGCTTCCGAAAGCAGAAGCCCACTCTCCGATGCTGCAACCGATAACTCATACTTGTCACGAGCTCCGAACGAGATATTAAATCCACTCTGAGGCGGACCGCCTAACTCGCTCGTGAACTCTACCAGGCAGAACGAGCATGCTGGAGGCTGGGAAGTCCACGGGGACTGAGCTGGCGGAAACACTCCCATATCCACATCCAGATCGCCCGCGGCGCTCGCCGACGCAGCTGCCTGAGTCTCAACCCAGGACGGACTGGGTCTGGAAGCAGCCGCGGTGGCTCTCTAAGTAGGAAGAGAGCTGCGACCGCAACGTTCTCATGGGCATGTTCTCGCAATGAGAACATGACCCCTCCACGAAAGCTGCCTCAGCGTGCTGGCGACCTAAACACTCAAGACAGATCTCATGGCCATCCAGTGAGGAGAGATAACGGCCACAACAAGTAGCACAAAGGCGAAAGGACATCTTTAAAAAGATGCCAAACATTTGTGCGAGCTCTTTTAGAGAAAATATTCTCTTTTGGAATATACTCTTTTAACACCTGTGGACTCAGCCACCGAAGTGCCCAGGGGAAGCACAACACTCGATCGTGCGAGGGTGACCGCTGATTTGTGCCGTAAATTCCAGCAGCAGAAGGTAAGGTGACGGGACGAACACTGTGCACCACTCATTTCAAGTCTGAATGAGTGGTGCACGGCATCTCCTTTTATACCCATATGTCCGGGGTGGAGAGTGGCATGCAAATTCCACTTGCCAATTTCATTGGCCTTTTCTGAATCAAAGGTGATTGGGGCTCTCAAGAGCGAACCCCTATTGTCACTACATCGACACAACGTCGAGTGAGTGACAGACAGGGAACTTAAACTTACATTTGGCTTCTAACCATGAATGTTCAAACATGTTAAAGGAATATTCTGGGTTCAATACAAGTTAAGCTTAATCAATAGCATTTGTGGCATAATCTTGATTACCACAAAAATTTTTACATTTTCTTAAAAGAAAAAAAAAAAAAAAATCTGGGTTCCAGTGAGGCACATACAATGGATGTGAATGGGCCAATCCGTAAACGTTAAAATACTCACTGTTTCAAAAGTATTGCCACAAGACATAAACAATAAGTTTGTTAACATGATTTTAAATGTGATAAAATCGCTCACTAACCTTTCTGTGTAAAGTTATAGCCAATTTTACAACTAAACTCAAATAAATCCAGAGATCTTTGACTTTAATTATTGAGTGAAAAAGGTCAATGCCTTTTGAGCAGTTCATAATCACTCTTGAAAGATACTAATAACATGATAATGGTAATTTACTGAGATATATGAGACTAAGTCTTGCACCTTGGCAGGAAATGTGTTGTACCCTAATGGACAGACTTTAATAATTCTGTTATCCAGTTTCACATCATAAAATAGCATAAAATAGTTATCCTTTGGTGACCTTGCACAAGAGATGTATAGGAGCCTTTGAATGTAAATTAAGGTACATTTTCATACCACATTTTTGTTTATTTAGATTGAGTGTATGTTTCAAAGAGATTCATTAATGACTATTTATCTATTATTCTATTTATCTATTCATCTTTATCTAGCAGCCGATGGCCTCCAAATCTTTTCTCCAGCACCTGAATATCCAATCTGATTATTAACTATGTGAAATGAGGTCTGAACATACAGATATGAAGGTGTGAGTTTTTCTAAAAGTCTTGATTAGGACACATTTCTGTAGGTATCTATTCTGAAAGCAGCACCCCAGCTGTCTCACAGTAGGGGTTGATTTGATTGCCACAGCTGTGCATTATTGAAAACCTTTCATTTCTTTTATGCCCATTTTGCACACTAATCTGCATGCAGAGAAATAAAAATAACATTGGTTTCTTTAAATGATTCTGAAAAATGGAATGATCTGAATCTTAAATGATTTCTGAAGTGATCTTAATTCTGAGATATTGATATGCTACAGTGGTTATGTTTAGACTCTGAATGGGCCACTGAATGGGCCACTGGTCTAAAATGTAAACCGCTCTGGAAAAATGACATTGTCCAGGTAATGAAGGCAAAGAGTGGGCAAAAAAGAAAGAGGCTTGAATTGAAAGCAAGAAGGAAAGCATAACACTTTGTGCTGCTGTGAGGCCCAGAGGTGGTATTGGCTGTGACAGCGGGAAGCATCCTTAGAAGGTGTAGGTTTTCCACAGGCTAAAGGAAAGGTCATGTTCTCTAGCCCATTGATGGACTGGTTGCACTTGAACTTACTCCATCATTGCACAGAGACTTTGTCCACTGCCCTCAAAAAAAGATCATCTTACACCACCATGAATTTCCATGCTGGTCTAAGCTGGTTAGTGCTGGTTTGGTGCTGGTGTAGCTGATGGACTTTTCAATAGGTTAAACCAGCAGGTAAAGCCTAGACATTGTCTGCTGAATCACAAAGCCAAATACCATCTAGTCCTGCATGAATTAGTCTCTACTAGGGATGAGAATCGTAAGGAATTTAAAGGATTATTTCACCAAAAAATGAAAATTCATTCATTGTTTACTCATGCTATGTTGTTATAACCCTATATGAAGGGAGAAATTGTGAAAAAAAGTTTGTGCTCAGTGATGTCATACAATGGAAGTTTATGGTGACTACCTCTTCGAGCTTCAAAAGAATACAAAAGTATAATTCAGAAGTTGAATAAATTATTTAATGAGACTCATGGTTGTTATGAAAGCATACAATAAGGTTTGGTGAGAAACAAACCGAAATCTAATGAAAGCCTACATTTTAATAAGTAATTGTTTAGATACTGCTTGTTTTAATCTTTGTATAATTTGAGTTTTTAATGTGTTTTTGTTGAAACCTTTGTCTTTTTAATACAGAAATCTAAAATCCTAATGAATAATTTATGCATTTCTATACCCAGTCTTATTTTTTTGAAGGTTTTTGGACCAGCGCCATTTCACAGCGGATGGAGTTACCCGCGAGATGCAGAATATAGAACAAGCGGTCAATAGAATGTATCGTTGCTCGTCACTGCTGGTTAGGACAAAAACTATTACCATAGTTCAGTTAGGACAACTCTGAGATAGATTTTAGATAGATATAACTTTATATATTCTGACAAAAGGGAAAAGCTTACTCTACAAGGGAGGTGCACCTGTTCAACCTATCAGCCACGCCATGTAGAGTTTCCTAACTGAACTTACATGTCATAAAATATACCTTTTATCGCGTGTCGTTTACCACCAGTTTAGGACATGGTGTGACTGTGGCTGCCTGTAGTCTCCTCGATATTTCTGTTTGGTTTCCGAGTGCTCCGTTTAAAAAAATAAGGCTAGGCATAGAAATGCATCAATTCTTCGACTACAAACAGAAATGTTTATTAAGTTCTGTTGTCTGTTTTGTGTGCAGCTGTGTTGTGTTCTGTTGTCACTATTGCTGTGGAGGACCTGTTTTTAAATAAACAAAACAAGTTTTCGCTTGAACGCCCCCAATGTTGCAAGGGTGCTGCATGAACTTCTGCTCTCGTGCCCTATCATATGCGCACAGGAGAACAACAGTCAGTGAATAATTTCACTAAATAATAAATTAGATTTTTTTTGTTTTTCACCAAACAAAATGCTTTCATAACAATCATGAGTCTCATGGAATACATTATTAGACTTCTGAATTATACTTTTGAATTCTTTTGAAGCTTGAAGAGGTAGTCACCATAAACTGCCATAATATGACATCACTGAGCACAATTTTAATTTATTTTTTTCACAATTTCTCCCTTTGTGTTAATAAAAGGAAAGAAAGTCATATAAGGTTAAAAGAACACAGGGGTGAGTAAACAAAGATTGAATTTTCATTTTTAGGTGAACTATCCCTTTAATGATTCCGGTATGATCCCTCTTAACAATTCCAGTTCCTTAAAGGTTCCATTAACCCTTAAATGCATGGGAATTTCACAATATATATTTGGGTCTTTAGAGACCCGGCTCATATATCTATCAAAAATGGATCTACAAAATGCCCAGCTAGTTTAATTTTTTTTTTTTAAATTATCAAGACAATTAGAAAATAATAAAATAAAACATATTTTTATATTTTTATTTTTCTTATATCAAAGAGATAATGCAACAAATCAGGACAAATCTAGAACAGGATTCATTACTTTCATACTGAAATTTTATGAGATGTAACTGGCTGTCAAAAACATATTGAGCTCCACGTAACACATAATCTACACATAAAATACACATAAGCTACACTATTTTTAAGTATTTTCTCAGGCACCTTTTGAGTCTAAATAATTTTATTTACAGTACATAATTTACTTACATATTTTCAGTTGTACACCCAAATTAAAATAGTCATATCATACTGTTCATGTGTTGTACTTGCTATAGTTTACTTCCATGTTGTTTCTTCATTAAATAACAATGTCAAAATTCAATCACTGAAACATCGGTGCAACCTTGAATTAGAATAAGCATGTATATTATGTATGTGAACACGCATATGGGATACAGATATTCACCATTGTTGCACAGAAAACAGCGTGATGTAGTATTTATTTGTATGAATAAAGTACTCCTTTCTCTTGTAATAAACAAAGAAATAGATATCCTGTAATAGTAAACTTATATAGATATAAAATAATCATCAAAAATATAATTTATAAATGTGCAAAAAGTATCTTTTCATACTTTTGAGGAAGAAATATTTGGAAATAAGTAATGCTATTCTTACTGGATTTACTGCCCTCAGCAGCCTGTTACCAAATGGTGAGATGATTTCTTATTTTAACATAGCCTGTTCAAAAAGATAAAAAAAACAACAACTTTTTATTAAGATATTTTTTCATTTATATATTTAATTTGATAAAATACTATTAATTACAACTAAAATCATAATGTGTATCTTTAAATACACATTGTCATATCAACAACCATCCAGTAATTACTCTGAATCTTTGGCTCATTTCAAGTCGGACATGACCAAACCCTGAGATATCCCTGCATGTTTAAAAAAATATTTATGATGCACACTGATGTTATACACATCCCAAAACATCATGAGGGAACGTAGTCAGACATTTCATATCTAAATGAATGAATGGTTCTTGACGTTTCTTATATACTAAAAAGAACTGGCTAATAAAAGTAATTTGTTCGGTAGAAAGCACTGTATCATTTGTAGTGTAGATTTAAGAAACTGCCTCATTAGAGTAATTTGTTTGGGAATCTGACAACACTGGCCATGCTGTAGGTTTCCCGGCAGCAGGAAACACTGTCAGAATATTTTAACATGGTGTTGCATCCGCATCAGCAGAAATTCCATTAATGGAACCTAAACTTGTGAAAATATTTGGTTCCAGAATTTTTCTTTTTCTTTTTTCTCCCAATTTGGAATGGACAGTTCCCAATGTTCTTTTAAGTCCTCGTGGTCATGTAGTGATTTGCCTCAGTCTGGGTGGCGGAGGATGAATCCCAGCTGCCTCCATGTCATTGTCAACCTGTGCATCTTATCATGTGGCTTGTTGAGCGCGTTGCCACAGAGACATAGCACATGTGTAGGCTTCACGTCACATACTGCGGCATCCACGCTCAACTCACCACACGCCCCACTGAGAATGAACCACATTATGGCGATCATGAGGAGGTTACCCCACATGACTCTACCCTCCCTAGCAACCGGGCCAATTTGGTTGCTTAGGAGACCTGGCTGGAGTCGCTTAGCACGCCCTGGGATTCAAACTAGTGAACTCCAGGGGTGGTAGCCAGTGTCTTTACCACTGAGCTACCCAGGCCCCCCTGGTTCCAGAATTTTTAAATAAAATTGAACTGGTTCTAAATTAGAACCGGTATGGTTTTAAGCTTCATGAATTATCGCTGGTAAACTAAAGAAAGGCTACATGTCTCTCAGGCAAATTGTTGGCAAATGTCCATTTTCAAAATTTGCCAAGTGAATCCAGCAAAGTCCCAACTGGGCTTAGATTTATGAAGGGAAGGGCTGTTTTCTCACTCTTTCCCTGAAACATTATGATGAGGCATCTATGGGACATGTTTATGAAATACCACGCTAATTAGAAATTGTTAGCTTTGAAATGTGTGATTTCTGCACCACTAACATCATCAAATGGAATTGCAAAAATAATGACGAATGGTTTTCGTACACTCTCCTCATCTGCTATTGGTCGGTCAAACACATGGTTCCATCCTAAACTCACCATTGGCTTAGCCTGTGTTGCTATGACAAAACAAGCAACGTTTTAATACCACCACAGTTGACACCTTTTTTAGGAGAATCAACATATTAAGCTTGGATTGGAAAAATATTGAAAAGAAAAAAATTCATGTCACCTTTCACATTTCAAAACAAAAAATATATTTAGATATCACTAAAGGTGCAGTATGTAAGATTCAGAAACCCTTGTTATTAATGACACTTGGCAGTGTCATTAATGTGGCAGTTAAGTGAACTGCAGACAGCTACCTGTTGCTCGTACTCGCGCTCGTGCACACACTCCATAGGGATGCGAGCGAGCATCAGCCAAAACAATGACGTAATGTACAAAGAGACTGAACGTGATTCACGGGCATGGCAGATGAGGTAGCATAATTAAAATAACACAGTTATGATTGTTTTAATACAAACTTTGAGACTAAACTAAAACTACTTATCAGCTAACATAGCATACTGATACACACATACAGCTACATACTACCGAACTATACCAGACAGTTTACTGTTGCACTGCACTGTTATGTTGCACTATTGTATGTTTTGTATGTCATATGTTGTACTACAAATAAGAAACCAATGTATTTGCTTACATTTATCCTGTATACCTGATTTTTAGTATAAAGTGAAGATCGTTGAAATTATTTGAAAGTTACGAAGCAAGATAGCTTGCAATTCGTCAGCGTTAGCAGGCAAGATCAAGTTAGTTAAAATTACACAGATCAATCCTTATGGCACTATATTTCTCATGCTTTGCATTTATGTAAACTTACCTGTCCAATAAGAAGAATGCCAATTCAGGGTCAGTTTTGAACCGAAACTGAACGAAGGTCCCTCCAGGAATCAAATGCCCTGCTCATGTTCATTATAGTTTTCGCTCAACCACGATCACTTTCCACTTAGCCAGACTGGATTCAGTAGATAAATGTTTTTTTTTTTTGTTTGTTTTTTTTGGCTTACTCAGAGTTTGTGTGGGAGTCGGTGTTGTGCTGGGAGCTGGGCGTTTGCTAGATTCCATCTCTAAGATAACCTTACCTAGTGTTGCAGTTTGTTGTCTATGTTGAATAGCGGAAGAGAAGCTATTACTGTCTGAGTCAAGGCTCTCGGGAGCACATCACATCCTTTGGATTTTCCCAGCAAAAACGACCCGCTCCCTTCGCATGAAAATCAGACTACAGGCTTTAACAGGCAACATAGGAAGTCGGGGAAGGGCTAATTTTTTAAGTTGCGTTACAAGCCGTTCACACATTAGCAAAATAAAGGCGAATATTACATGAAAATTGTTACATATTGCACCTTTAAGAAGGCTTGAGTTGGATTTTCAGAGTTTCATATTCCTCAAAAGTTAGCCAAAGGACGTTCCCAGAAGTCCTAACAAAACAATATGTTCTTGAAAAAGGAAATGTATTTGGCTTAATGGGTCACTAAAGTCTGACATAAACATTACCGCAAGTTAGCTTGCTCCATTTCTGTGACTTCTTAAGAACAGTGTTGTCTCAAGCTAAGGAGTGCACTAATTGAAAACACTTGCCTACGACAGAGCAGGAAAAGTTGCTCTGTCCCAGCCTTTCTTCTCGTAAACAATGCACATCTGTGATAGAAATCAAGCGTTGTCACACACAGTAAAACTCTGAAAGTCCTTTATATTTCCTCTCACGGGAATATATCTTTTTGCCATCTTGAAATGAATCCAACAGCAGTTTTCTGAGGTTCTAGTGGCACTGCATTCTTTCTCCTCAGTATCTTTGCTGGGTGTATTCCACACAAGGACCCGCAGTCCCCTGATCACTGCAGTATCATTCTATTTGTGGCTCTCCCTGACTCTAAGGCAGTGGTTCTCAAACTTGTTTTGATGAACGTCCCCCTATTTCATTTCCTTACCCATGGATCATGGATCTTCTTCACTACCATGGTTAGATGTAACATGATTTTGATAAAACAAACTATGGCATTTTTGTAATTATAAACACATGTAAAAACAATAAATACAAAATATAAATATTTATAATATTTATAACAAAAATATTATATTCGCTTACTCCCCTAATGTAACCTATGATAAATTTAATAGAGCTGAAGTAGTGATATAATAATATGTATTATGAATCTATTTCTGCCTAAAACACAGTTAGTGTTAGTGTAGTAAATTCAAGGGTGGTGATGTAGAATTCTATGCCGAATTCAAATGGTTTCCACTTCTCGCGCCTTGCTTCTCACTGATTCACACAAAGCTGTGCTTTTAAGAGCTTGAGACAGGTCTGCGAGTAAAAACGCACCTGCTTTGCGCTCGCGCTGCCCTGTCTATTTAGCAGTATCCATCTAATGAGCCAAACAGGTGCATTAGCTGAGGTTGTTCCTCCGCCTGTGTATTTGACGCTGCTAAACCAGACACTACAGATGTGTCGCTAGACTTCAAAATCAGATAAACCATGGTACAAATGCATACCAACCCGTATAATTGAGAACCAACTGATATACTCCAAGTCTAGATAAACATTTTAATGCAAAGAGGAACTTGACAACATATTTGATTATTATGACTGATAAACGCCCCCCCCAATTGTAACTTAACACCCCCCTCTCTACTAATTTGCTCTCAGCGCCCCCTGGCATCCTTTGAACGCCCCCTGGGGGGTGTTACCACAACCACTGAGAACCCCTGCTCTAGGGCATCATACAGAACCATTGATGCTTGGCCAAAATGTGGCTCCCAGCTGATCTACACTTTGACTATTACTAATATCTGCCATAAATTATGCTGCACAAATCAGCTGTTAATTAAAAGAATTGATCTGCAGTTCAACAGAAAATCACAACTAAGTCTAAATGGGAAATCAGATATTGGGTGATGTTCCAATGTGCACTCAGAATTCTGTACCATGAGGGATACAAGGAGCAGCAAAAGCGATTTTAGAATAAATAGGATAAGTGGAATTAGTGATATGCTGGTTACAGAATCTCCTAGCCCTTGGCTATTTGTTACATCTTTTATAGGCCATTTAAGAAAGCCAGAGACCTTACCTAATGTCAAATGTCAGGTTCAGTATTGCAGTGGTTTAGAAGCACACTCTTGCACGTAATGCCAGTTGCACTCAATTTAGCATAATTATAGGATGCAGTGTCCATGAGTCTGCTGACCTACACAAGGACTAAGTGTTGCATTCTGGCATAGGACAATGTTTATTGATCAGAACCAATGATGCCCACTGAGTGAGAACAATTAGGGGATGGTAGATTAATACATTTACATTTAGTCATTTAGCAGACGCTAATGACTAAGGAAGCAAGCAATTACTATAATGCAATTAAATCAAAAGATTAATTACATCCAGTATTCTTTAAAAATGGTTCCTAAGATGAAAAAATAAATGGTTCCCTATCTGTCACTCACTCAATGTTGTGTCGATGTAGTGACACTAGGGGTCACTCTTGGGAGCCCGAAACACCCCTGGTCTTTGATAAAATGCCAATGAAAATTGGCGAGTGGTATTTGCATACCACTCCCTCGGACATACAGTTATAAAAGGAGCTGGTATGCAACCACTCATTCAGATTTTCTCTTTGGAGCCGAATGGTGGATACTCACTGAGCTAAATTCCCACGGCTGTTCATTCACCTCTGCTGGATCTGACGGCGCATTTCAGCGGCTTCTCCCCCCTTTGCACTGGTGCACTGCAGAGAACGCCCCTGGGCACTTCGGCAGAAATAAAAGAGTATATTCTAAAAAATAGTATATTTCTCTAAAAGAGCGGCAGACACGGAACGTCTTTTTAAAGACGCGTCTTTTTAAAGATGCCTTTCCGTTTGTGTGTTATTCCTGGTTGCGCTCGTTATCTCTCACCTTCTGATGGCCACGATCACTGTCTTTCGTGTCTGGGCGCTGCTAACACGGAGACAGCGTTCGTGGATGGATCATGTACTCATTGCAAGAACATGTCCATGGCAACGATGCGGTCGCGGCTTGCCTTCGTAAGAAAGCAAGCCACCCCAGAGGCTCCCCGCCTCGGTCCTTCTACCCACAGGTATGAGACCAGCGCGGCTAGCACTGTGGGCGATTTGGGGTCCCCAATGGGACCACCTCCGCCGGGTATCCCCCCACGGACCTCCCATTCTCCAGCACGCTCCTCTGCCCCGATCGGGCTTCTGGATGAGTCCGCCGACTCGTCTCACGGCGAGTTCAACCTCTTATTCAGAGCCCGCGAAGGCGATGAGCTCTCGAGCGCAGCATCAGAGAGTGGGCTCGTCCAGTCAGATGCGGAAGCCTCAGCTGGGCTCCTCCCTTTGGGTGCGGTCGCCCAGTCACAGGCTGACGCAAAGATGACGGACATGCTTTTCCGTGCTCACAGCCACGCCCCGCCCCAGTTCCTTTCTTCCCGGAAGTGCACGAGGAGCTGATAAGGATGTGGGAGACACCTTTTACTGCCCGGTCCCGATCTTTCAGCTCCCCCGCCCTCATTACCCTCGATGTTGGGGCGGCCAAGGGCTATTCAGCAATCCCCCCAGTGGATAAGGCACTCGCGGTGCACCTATGCCCGCAGAGCTCCGCCACCTGGCGTGGGTGCCCAAAGCTCCCATCCAAGGCCTGTAGGTTTACGTCATCCCTGACGGCCAAAGCCTGCGGTGCCGCTGGACAAGCCGCCTCCACCCTGCACACCATGGCTCTCCTGCAAGTCCACCAAGCCAAGGCGCTAAAGGAACTGCACAAGGGTAGTTCCACACCGGGACTGATGCAGGAGCTGCGCTCAGCGACCGACCTCGCTCTCTGGGCGACGAAGGTCACAACGCGGTCTCTCGGTGCGGGCGATGTCCACCTTGGTGGTCCAGGAGCGCCACCTTTGGCTCAACCTGGTCGAGATGGGAGAGGCCGACAAGGCACAGTTCCTTGGCAACCCCATTTCCCAGGTTGGCCTGTTCGGTGACACCGTGAAGGACTTTTGCCCTGCAGTTGTCAGCAGTGAAGCAGCAGACAGAGGCTATCCGGCACATCCTGCCCCAGTGTGGCTCAAGATCCTGCACTCCATCTGCTCATCTCCAAGGGTGTCCCCCTGTGGTGACTGCACCGGCTCCGCCACAGCCCACCCCTGCGGCCTGGCCCCAGTGTTGAGCCCACTGCATGAAGCAGATGCCACCCGTCTCACGGTCGGTCGCCAAGAACTCACGAAAAGGCTTCAAAGCACCTCTTGCGGTACCCAAGAGTTCAGCAAGAGCGGTTTCCTTGTTCCCTCGGTCACATACCCGGTGTGCACAGCCGTCATCATGACCACCATCTACCACTCCATTTTGGCAGGTTTGGCACTCCAGCGGCGGTCTCCACGCCCCTGCGTACCCAGCTGTGGCACAAATCCGCCCCTGATGTGACAGTCTCCATGGGTCACAAGGACAGGCCTCTTCCTCCCCCGTCCCAGGCTGTTTCGGGAGTGGTCACAAGGAGCCAGGTAAGTACTTCGATGTCCCTGAACTCAGCACGGCTACGAAATGGTGTGGCACCTCAGGCTCCGCCCTGCCACGAGGCCCCACCCGCCAGTATGTCCGACGAGACTGTCCCCTTGGCACCCTCACCCGGAGCTTGGATGCGTGGCTTAGGCTTTTCAACCCGTCGTGATGGTTGGTCCTGACTGTCCGACTCGGCTACGCGATTCACTTTTTACAGCCCCTACTTCATTGTACCGAAAAAGGCGGTGGGTTGTGGCCAATCTTGGACCTGCGAGTACTGAACCGGGCTTTACACAGACTCCCGTTCAAGATGCTGATGCAAAAACGCATTCTAGCGAGCGTCCGGCATCAAGATTGGTTGGCGGTGGTAGACCTGAAGGACGCATACTTCCACGTCTCAATTCTACCTCGACACAGACCCTTCCTGCGGTTTGCATTTGAGGGTGGGTTGGGTGAATCAGTACAAGGTCCTCCCTTTCGGCCTGTCCTTGTCCCCTCACGTCTTCACGAAGGTCGCAGAGGCAGCCCTTGCCCCGCTAAGGGAAGTGGGCATTCGCATCCTCAACTATCTCAACGATTGGCTAATCCTAGCTCACTCTCGGGATGTGTTGTTTGCACACAGGGACCTGGTGCTTTCACACCTCAGCCGACTAGGGCTTCGGGTCAACTGGGAAAAGAGCAAGCTCCTCCTGGTTCAGAGCATCTCTTTTCTCGGCTTGGAGTTGGACTCAGTCTTGTTGACGGTGCGCCTCATGAACGAGCGCGCACAGTCGGTGCTGACCTGTTTAAAGGCGTTCAGACAGAAGACAGCGGTTCCACTGAAACTGTTTCAGAGGCTCCTGGGGCATATGGCATCCTCAGCGATGGCCACTCCGCTCGGGTTGATGCATATGAGATTGCTTCAGCAATGGCTTCAGACTCGAGTCCCGAGATGGGCATGGTGCTGTGGGACACATCGCGTGGCCATCATGCCGATCTGTCACCGCCTCTTCAGCGCTTGGACTGACCTCACGTTTCTATGGGCAGGCGTTCCCCTAGAGCAGGTCTCCAGGCATGTTGTGGTTACGACAGACGCCGTGGGCGCTGTATGCAACGGGCACGCAGCCGCTGGCTCATGGACGGGCCCGCGGCTACGTTGGCACATCAACTGCCTCGAGTTGCTGGCAATTCTGCTCGCCCTGAGGAGGTTTCGGCCGTTGATCCAGGGCAAGCATGTGTTAGTTCGGACAGACAACACGGCAGCGTTAGCATATGTCAACTGTCAAGGCGGTCTGCACTCCCGTTGTATGTCACAACTCACCTGCTGTCTCCTCCTCTGGAGTCAGCAGCACCTCAAGTCGCTGCGAGCCATTCACATCTCGGGCGACCTCAACACTGCAGCGGACATGCTGTCACAGCAGGTTACCCTCAGGGGAGAGTGGAGACTCCACTCTCAGGTGGTCCAGCTGATTTGGAGGTGATTCGGGCAGGCACAGGTAGACCTGTTCACCTCCTAAGAATCCTCCCACTGCCCGCTCTGGTACGCCCTGACCGAGGCACCTCTCGGTATAGACGCGCTGGCACACAGCTGGCCCCCTGGACTTCGCAAATATGCATTTCCCCCAGTCAGCCTACTTGGACAGACCCTGTGCAAGGTCAGGGAGGACGAGGAGCAGCTCCTCCTGGTAGCATCCTACTGGCCCACCCAGACATGGTTCTCGGACCCCACGCTCCTCATGACAGCCAACCCCCCCCTGGTGAATTCTTTCTCAGGGACGGGGCACCATCTGGCACCTGCGACCAGACCTCTGGAATCTCCATGTCTGGCCCCTGGATGGGACGCAGAAGACTTAAGCGGCCTACCACCCGCGGTGGTAGACATGATCACTCAGGCTAGGGCCCCCTCTACGAGGCGCCTGTATGCCTTTAAGTGGCATCTGTTCACTAAGTGGTGTTCTTCCCGACGCAAAGACCCCCAGAGATGCGCAGTCGGATCAGTGCTTTCCTTCCTGCAGGAGAGGTTGGAAGGGTGGCTGTCCCCCTCCCCCTCACCAGGTGCTGAAACTGCAAGCGCTGCCCCAGGAGGAGGCAGACCCAGCCCTGATGTTGCTGTGTCCGGTGCGCGCTTTACGGATCTATTTGTATCGCACGCATAGCTTTAGAGTCTCTGTGCAGTTCTTTGTCTGCTTTGGTGGACAGCGGAAAGAAAGCGCTGTCTCCAAGCAGAGGATCGCCCACTGGCTCATTGACGCCATAACAATGGCATATCACGCCCAGGATGTGCTGCCCCCGTCAGGGCTACGAGCCCACTCTACCAGGGGTGTAGCGGCCTCCTGGGCCTTGACCAGTGGTGCCTCTCTAACAGAAATTTGCAGAGCAGCGGGCTGGGCAACACCCAACACATTTGCGAGGTTCTACAATCCGGGTGGAACAGGTTTTGTCCTGTGTAGTGGCACGCACAAGCAGGTAAGTCCGGGACAGCTGGCCGGGTCTATCGCTTGCGCATAGCACCTTTCACCTCCCCTGAGCTAAAAACGTGTGCTGCTGACTCCCAGTAGTGTTCACAAACTGTGTTCCCTGGATGATTTCCTCCGAGCCCTGTGGCAGACGAGTTCACGGAGAAACTCGCTGCCAGCTCAGTACATGTGCTAACTAAGCCCTGTACTGGGGTAGGTGCTCTGCATGTGGTAGTTCCCCATAGATAACCCCACGCGACGTATATCTTCCGCTAATTTGTTTCCTTGTTGGTAAACTGCGTCTTCCTTGGGTAGAGGCCCCCCTATGTTTGTAGAAACTCCTCCCCCGTTGGGTAGGACCTACCATGGGACTTCTCTACATGGCATACTTCCGACAAAGTTCGGCAAGACCATGTGACGTATTTCCATTCAAAATACCCCCCCCCCCTCTTTCTGGGTGGGGTGTGGTCTCCGTGGTGTCTTCCCCTTGGGAGGGACACCCCCCCCGACATAGACCTGGTGGCCCCAGTCGGTTAATTCCTTTTTTTTGGGGGAGAGAAAAAAAAAATAAAGAGGATAAGAGGCCACGACTGGGCTAGCCTGTCTCTATCTTTTGGGCAGTCAACTTGTCCCCAAAGGGCTGTTCGACACTCAAAACAGCGTTGGGGAAGGTTACGTGTCGGCCTGGTGCGCTGGCTACGAGGCACACAGTGGTCTGCCCATCACACACCGCCAGTTCACGTAACACAGTTCAGCCAGTTGCGCCGTTTCGTATAAGGACCCCTAGTGTCACTACATCGACACAACGTAGAGTGAGTGACAGATAGGGAACGTCCTGGTTACTTGCGTAACCTCCGTTCCCTGATGGAGGGAACGAGACATTGTGTCCGTCCTGCCACAACGCTGAACTACCCGCTGAAATGGCCGGGACCTTGTCTCGGCTCCTCAGCACAAAACCTGAATGAGTGGTTGCATACCAGCTCCTTTTATACCCATATGTCCGGGGGAGTGGTATGCAAATACCACTCGCCAATTTTCATTGGCATTTTATCAAAGACCAGGGGTGTTTCGGGCTCCCAAGAGTGACCCCTAGTGTCATTACATCGACACAACATCTCGTTCCCTCCATCAGGGAACGGAGGTTACACAAGTAACCAGGACATTTCATACAGATAAGGAGTGGTGGAATTTCCACAAGTAGCTACTGATGATAATGACTGTCATTTGCCTTTGCTAATTGAGTTGCAATGTAACATTACTGTATTACTGGCATGACATGTAGATTGTTTCCTATGTATCCCTCAAGCCAGGATGTGTAGTTAAAGCATGGATATCAACATCGGCAATTAACGCTTTGATTGTGGAAAAAGATACTGGGCTGCTCAGTCGAATGTACAGACAAAGAGATGTCAGTACTTTAATATGGGATTTGTGCAGCTACAAGCTGTGAATGGCTATTCTTGGCAGACTGATAAATTGTAAAAGCACACACTGAGATGTTATGGGGGAAAAACTGTTTTGTTAATCTTTCAATGCTTTCTCTATTTTAGCTTGTGCATAAGCCTCACAAATAATTATAGCTGCTCCAAATCACATGACACATTTTTAAAAGCAGAGCTTAAATGGAAAGTTCACCCAAAAATTAAAATTCTTTCATCATTACTCACCCTCATGTCATTCTAAACACAACACAAAATTAATACATTTGTAATACAGTTTATCAGAATGTCCAAGCTGCTCTTTTCCATACATGAAAGTGGATGAGGACCAGGGACAGCCATGGTTAACGTTCAGATTAATGGAATAGAGCAACTTTGATATTTTGCTTGATTACTCCTGTTGTGTTTTACGCAATAAAGTCATAGGGGTTTAGAATTACATCGGGGTGAGTAAATGATGACAGAAATATAATTTTTTGGTGAGCTATCACAGATATAAATACATATACAAACAGATAAATACAGATTCACAACATGGTGAGGACTACTAGAAGCACTAGAGTAGCTAAAGGATCTCGGAATCCAAATAACAAAGCACATCTTTTGTTAAATGGAGGGCAGTCATTCCATTCTGGAGCCAGAGCTGTCTGTCTCTGACTACAGAGAACATAAAAGTCATGAAATTGGCTTTACCCATATGCTCACTGACACTAAAATTCATTGCACATTTAAAATGAAATATTTTTATTCAATGTATTAGAGCACTGGATCTCCTTGCTTCAAGATCCAGGTTTTACATCTAGGACAAGTGGCAACCCAACACAGAACCAAAATTATTGATAAGCTTTTTATTTTAGACTGATCGCACTGTGAATTTGGCAACAGTAGTTTGAAAGAAATTTGAATCACTGCCCCCAGTGGCCGAAGCTTGAAGTGTTGTTGAATGTAAAGGCACGTGTGAACATTTAGTTTTAAATTATGCAATACAGTCAACAGGATTGAATATTTTATTAACTATTTTACTAAGTGATTACTTTCTGTTTTTTGTAGGACCAGAACCCTTGTCTTGGAATTTGTCTGCACAACACGCTATCAGTAGTGCCAGAGCTAAGAGGGTAAGTTGTTCACATTTGAATTGATGCAAAATGTCTGATGGGGGATGGCACTTGTAAGTAATTCGGCAAAATGTGCTTGATTTCAGGGTACACAAACATTCAGAAGCAATGTGTAGATTTTCCATGTGATCATGTTGTTGTTGTTTTTTGTGATATAACCATGATTATGTGTGTAACGATTGCTTGAGGAAGTCAAGAGAGCAAGATCAAAGTGCAGCTTTATTTAATAAGAAAACAAGTCCAGATACAAAACTTGGAAAACACAGGAACAAAACAAAGCCAAAACTTGGGAACAGAACAAACGTCACATCCATGAAGGGTAACAGAATCAACAACTGACAAAGACTGAGCAAACACAAGGACATTATATACACTGGGGCAAACAAGGTAAACAAGAAAGCTGGGAACAATCAGGGCAGGAACCAGGAACAGAGACACAAGAAGGTAAACACAGAACTTCAAACTAAGTCACTAAACTCCTAGCGACCTCTGGTGGCCACTTTAAGGAGCGACTCCTGGCACTCCTAAACATAACACCAAAAAAATTTTCATGGGAGGAGCAGGACACTATGGAACCAGCAGTCCAAAATAGAACAGGGGAAACGAGAGGGGCTGAAGGCCACAAGCGAACCCAGAGAGACCACCGGAGGGCAAGACGGACCAGGTGGCCAAGGTGGAGCGGACGGGGAGTCCGAAGACTGACGTGAAACAGGAGACCAAGCAAGCCAGGGCAGATCAGGCGGATGGTTAGGAGATCAGGGTAAATCAGGCGGATGGTCAGGAGACCAGGGTAGATCAGACGGACAACCAAGAGACCAAGGAGGCAAGGGCAGATCAGACGGAAGACTCAGGGGTGGAGCCACGGAAGACTCAGGAGGTGGAGCTGCAGAAGACTCAGGGGGCGGAGACACTGGACAGGGATCAGCAGTCTGGACAACGGCCACTGGACAGGGATCATCCTGAATGTGGTTGGCTGCTGGACACTGATCCGGCTTAATGAATACCGAGAACTGAAAAGGCTCGGGGCACTGGACAGGCTCATGAAACTGGACAGGCTCGTCGACAGCCTCGGGGAACTGGACAGGCTCGTCAACAGCCTCGGGGAACTAGACAGGCTCGTCGACAGCAACCATGGTCAGGAGCGCTGGCAGCGACTGGGAAAGGCCTCCATGGCCAGAAGTGCTGGCAGCGACTGGGAAAGGCCTCCGTGGCCAGAAGTGCTGGCATCGACTGGGAAAGGCCTCCGTGGCCAGAAGTGCTGGCAGCGACTGGGAAACGGCCTCCATGGCCGTGAACACTGGCAGCGACTAGGGAGTAGGAGCCCTTCTCCTCCTCCTCCTCCTCCTCCTCCTCCAGACGGCCATGAGCACTGCTGTGGGAACAGCCTCCGTGGCCAAGGACACTGGTACTGGGACAGACGAGGCTTCTGGTGCTGGCTCTGGCTCTGGGATGGTCGAGGTTTCAGGCGCTGGCACGGTCGAGGCTACAGGTGCTGGCTCTGGGACGGTCGAGGTTACAGGCGCTGGCTCGTTGACCATGGCAGGCATGGGCACTGGCTCTGGGATGGTCGAGGCTACAGGCGCTGGCTCTGGGATGGCCGAGGCTACAGGTGCTGGCTCGTGGACCATGACAGGCGTGGGTGCTGGCTCATGGACCGTGGCAGGCGCGGGCGCAGGCTCGTGGACCGTGGCAGGCGCGGGCGCAGGCTTGTGGACCATGGCAGGTGCGGGTGCAGGCTCGTGGCAGACGCCAGCACTGGCTTGTGGACCGTGGCAGACACAGGCTCGTGGACCATGGCAAACACAGAAAAACACAGAAACAATACAAAAACAAAACTCAGGAACAGAACAAACATCATATCCATGAAGGGTAAAAGGAACAACAACTGACAAAGACTGAGCAAACACAAGGACATTATGTACACTGGGGCAAACAAGGTAAACGAGACACAACTGGGAACAATCAGGGCAGGAACCAAGAACAGAGACACAAGAAGGTAAACACAAAACTTCAAACTAAAAGTCACTAAACTCCTAGCGACCTCTGGTGGCCGCTAGGGCAAAAGTCTCAGGTGTTACAATATGACTAGTTGCACTATACTATTAGCATTTAGCATTGTTTTTTCCACTTGATGCTAACAGAACATACCTGCAATGCATTTTGGGGTTGCAACCCACCTTTAAAGAACCAATATATTAGAGTACTTGTATATCTCAATATTGGAGGTAATGATTTTAAACTGAGCACTTGAACAAGCAAATAGAAGAGATTTGAGTCATTGTTTTCTTTGTTCTTGATCTGACTCTTTGCTTTGTTCTTTACTTGATGGATGACTTTAGGTAGAACTTTAAATGGATATTACCACAAAGTGTGAAGGGAAATCTAGAGGCTGCCCAGCTGTACATACCAAAGGACAGTCGTGCACAGTAAAACTTGAATAGGAATGACAACATTTAATTAACAGAACTCATTTTGTCGTGTACGCCAAGCTGTTTATACTGAATAAACCTGTATTACAGGCCATGTCAAGTGCTCTTACCGACCTGCTCCTTGTGGGGTTTTTATGCAATCATATTAGAAAGGACTAAACCAGACATCTGTTCCAGCCTGGTATGGATGTATCTATCATCAGAGACTCACCACAGAGAGTCTCTGATCCTGTGACGGCACTGTGCTTCTGGAGGACTCAGATATGAACAAGGTGATGAATCATCTACAAATTATTTCCCTTCACCAAATACCAGCAAATTGCTTGAGAAGAAACCTGTAGGTCAAAATACACTTGACAGTAAACAGCAGAGATATGTGATTGAATAGCCAACTCTTTTGGGAGGGAATTTGATGAAACCCTGTTGTTTCCACACCCCTCCACCCACCCCCTAACAAGGCCATTGTGGACAAGAATGCCTACCCTCGCCTGCCGAATACCTAAATTGATGTAATCTGGCCCTTTAGTATGATGTTTCACCAGGATGTTTTTCTTATAATCAATCCTTTGTTGTCCTGGAGACAAACTAAACCATCACTGCCCAAAAAGTGTCATGAAGCAAAGGCAATTTTGCTGTGTTTACCCTCGCCTTGCAGAGCCAAGGACAATATGACACATTAAAGTGATGGCTCACAACTCTGAGAAAAGATCAGAATAAACAGTAAATTGTGTGGCATAAAACCAGACCGAAAGCTCCCCAGTGCCTAAGGAATAGACTGAGCTCATTTAAAAGGTTTGTATAGTTGTTTCTCAGACCTACATGGTTCAAATTTATTTAAGTAATGAAAATCTCACTGCTTTATCATACCAAACATTCTTTTCAGCCTAGTACGCTACTTCATTTTCCCCATAGAGGCAGTTCGATACACATACCAATGTGATAACATGCATTCTTCTACTTAGCGATAATTACATGCACCAAGTGGAAGGATTATGCTAAATTTAAATTCCATCATGTCCCAAGATTGATTGCACCCAGTGCATATGATCTTCCCAGAAATGTATCCTTGATTGCAACACTGACAAATCATAATCATTCTGAAGACAAGTGGGAGGACAGAGCGTGTTTTCAGACGGAAATTTTGATGGAGATCTCCATGGTCCTGATATTCTTAATCCTAAAGAAAATCATGGTCCAGAGTTTTGAAGGATGGTGAAATGTAATAGAGCTGATCTCTGTAATAGAGAGCCACTTCAACCTGAAACCAGTCTTAGAAAGTAATAAGACCGCTTGAAGTTGACTGCTAATGAGCACTGTGGACTTTCCATTTGAGTTTTAACTAGACGTAAAAGAGCCCTCACCAGCCAATTCGCACAAAGTTCTAGAGGATAAGCCTTGTGATACAGAATACTGGCAACAGCTCTGGCAATTCGCTAGATAACTTAAGAGGTGACATGCCCGTTTTGCAAGGAGGAAATTGCATCACAACAGGAACAGATTCCCCCACATTTAGCACGTAACAGTCTATTTGTTCTCAGAGTGGACGGAGTAAACTTTGGACACTGTCCATAAATCATAGTAAACTTTCAAGGAAAGTGGAGCATACTGACTTTTTGGAGAAATAGCACAACACAAACCCTCACAATGTTTCCCTACATCGTTAAAAGAATAGTTCACCCAAAACTGAAATTCTGTCGTAATTTACTCACCCTCATGTCTTTAAAAACCCAAATGACTTTTTAATATGTGGAACACAAAGGATATGATTTAGCACTAAGAACAGCTCAAGTTCTTTGGTGAACATGCATGCGACAGATAATTAGCTTCTTTCATTGAGCTCAAGAACACCCAATGGACGTCAAGAAATTTTACTGAAAAATTACTTACATTTCAGGTTATCACCAAAACCTTAAAATCAGATGCTTTCAGAATACTTGAAGTATGACTCACAAGTCACATGGACTACTTTAATGATAATTTTAGGTCCTTTTTTAAGCTTTAAAGTGACTCACAATTAGGGTTGCCAGCTGTCCCATATTAGCCGGGACGTTCCGTATTTTGATGGAAATAAAGATGTCCATACGGGAAGCCTATTGTCCTGTATTTCAGCAGGAAGACGCTTGAGCGGGACCCCAATCAGATGGCGAAATGCCCTGTATTGAATCAACAAAATGTTCAAAGGGGCTCAAGCGTCCTGTATTCGTGTGACAAAAAGTTGGCAACCCTACTCACAATCAACAACCATTGTATTTAAAAGATGGACAGCAATAGTCATTTAAACATCTCCCTTTATGTTTCATAAGAAAGAAAGTTATACAGGTTTACAATGAAATACAGTACAGTAAGGGTAAGTAAATTATGACAGAAATTACATTTTTGGGTGAAATGTTCTTATAGCTCCTTCCTGAGATAAAGTTCCTCAAAGAATCTCAAATTATTTCTAAACAGCATGATTTCCATTGTACTACAAGTGAAATATGCCTTTAGTATCCTTCTGGAACAAGAGCAAAGGTTACATTTACAACTTCCTTGATGACTGATTCTCTCCACTACAGTTAATCTAATTAAAATGTCAGGTGGGGAATTATGTTGTGTAATGGGGCCTCATTGTCGATAAGCAGACCTGCAGTCAACTGAGAATATACAGTAGAGCCGCTTGAAATACACATCTGCAATGGCAATCAGGGCAGTTACCTTGTATTGGAAACAACCACACGGTCCTTTTGCTCTTAAGACATCTGAGCTCTGTAGGCCACTTTTGTAGCTTTAATTTTGCTTTGATTCTCTAAGGTTATGAAATTATAAATAATGTAATGTGCTTAATTTTATTTAATCAACAATTGCTTTTGAGATTATTTTTTTATCTGATATTTTTTCAAAGACATTCATATTTAAATGTTAAATCAGAGCTACAAGAATGGAAGCAAAACGTACCCACGAGGATGAAATGAACACAATTCGTGTAGTCAGATTTTTTTGTGATTAACCTCAGCGTTAACCCACTGTAACATCGTTTATAGACTACAGTGTGCTTAGTCATTGGTACCAGAATAATTTTTCTCATTACTGCAGAGCAGAAAAGAGTCTGACACAAATTTACCTGATATAAAAGTTTTGGAAAAGCCTTCAATATGACCTGTGAAAACTGAACTTTTTGAAATCATTATAAGTGAGACTTCATGATACTGAAGACACTTAATATCATGCTTCATACACGCAAGAAATAGATAGTTATTTCTAAAGGGACATGAGAATGTAATGTGTGAAATGGTTCTTCTTAAGTACAGTACTGCTGAGCAGATGCTTTGGGTTTCAGCTAAGCAAAATCATTGATAATTAGCTTTTGGATTCAGACTGCCATAGTGCCTTGACCTATTTGGACAGGACTAGTTTTTCCCGAAGAGGTTAAGTAAATTCGTGTTTCAAGTTTCGGCACAGTTTGTGATTTTCATCCCATCTTCATTGAGTATGCCTATATTATCCTTAGAAATGTTTTGAAGCAAATCCTGTATACTGTTTTACTCTTATTTACTTTGAGAAATTTTTGTCTCACCTGGATAGAAATCTCTGTGATTGCAGAATTGTATTTTATAATATATTTTAGCTATAATTTCCTCTTGCGCTGCATAAGGTAACTTCATTATTAATTTAGACCTTTTTGCCAACTTTTTGGGTAAAATAACAGTTGGTGGTTCAGTTGCTGCCTGCTGGCATTCCATACAACATAAAAAGAAAAATCAACAAGAATCCCGGAAACTGCTCAAAATGGCCAATGTAGTTGCAGAGTCAGGTATGATCATCACCTTAATTAATTCCTTTCCTTAATTGCATTACTATAATGAAAGCAGCACTTGCCCTCACTTCAAATCACTGTATTAAACTGAACGTGCTGTGACAGATCTGGCTTGGACTGTACGGATTAAATCAGTCTCACTGAGGGGATGGAATGGGTGATTTGTCATCCCATTATTTAGGCATCATCTTAGTTCTCAGAGGCACAAAGCATGTTTTGCAGTTGTACGGGGATCAAAGCTAGAGGCTGCTGGCTGCTTTTACAGCATGTAAAGAGAGCCTCCAATCTGGCGGCTCAGACCACCTGTTAAGGTTAGGGATTCATTTCACAGGATGTGACTTTTATGAGCCACTGAGAAACTTCATGAGACTGAATAATGATGTTATACAGCAGAGCTCTGGCAGTCTAATGGACAGTGATGTGAATCACACAACAACATAAGTGGTGAGTGTCAGAAACTTTGACCAAGGGAACAGCAATTCAACCACTTAATATGTCATAGCTTTTCATTTTTATTTTCATGACCCTGAGGTCTCCCACACAGCAAACAGATCTGTGGACAATTGCTTTTAAAGCTGATGATGTTTATGCACTAATCTATAAATGAGGGAAATTTGCCAGAATCATCCAGTCCATAACCATCATATGCAAAGGCTGTAAACAAGTTTAAATGCACAAGATTGGAGAAACAGGGATGGCTACTTTAGACAGATTTTTATGTAAACATTCTTTACATAAAAACCAAGACCATATACCTTGGCGAGTTTCAAAAGGGCAAATTCAACATGTTAGGATTTGTTATCCCGAAGTGGTGAAACAAGTATCTCATGACTGCAACTTTGACCGCTAGTACCAGTAAATGGTCAGAAACTTGATGATGATAAACTGTCCAACAGCTGCTATAGAGCACAGAGCTCAAAACATCTTTACCCAACTGTTAATGGCAAAAACATTGAGGCTTCCTCAGCCAATGACCACATTCTTGCCCAAAAAGTAACCTGTGTGGATATGCGTGGATGACTTTTCCAGGAAAACTTGTGACGTGCAAAGCTGCTGGATCACAACCGCTCTAATAAAATCAATTTCTCATCCTGATATGAGATTGGCCACTGCCTTTCAGACCCACTGAACTGCAGAGAGAGCTCACTCTGGATTTTCCTACATCTAGATAATTCAAAATACTCCTGAGTCAGAGACCAAAATACAACTGCGTGTGCCTTTTCGTTTGTTTAATAGTGACACATTTTCTCTTCCCTTCAATCAAACTTCAAAATTATTTTTTTCTTCATCATTTTACTTTATTTGTATATGACTCTCTTCACTCATCCTGTCTCCACTCTCAGCAGCTGTTGCACTCAACCCAGTGCCAAAAGCATGCCAGCTGAAGACCTTGATGGACACATGAGACCCACGGCACTAGTCCTTCTACTGCTGCTGGGTCATTCCTGTTATGCAGTTCTATATTTTAGCTCTGTAACTTTGAAAAAAGGAATATGACTATATTTTAATTTAAGGAAGTATTTCAATAAAAGGTTACAGCAGACTTTTAGAAATATGCTCTGGTCAAGCTCAGGCACTTTATTAATTCTAACTTTATTATTTAAACAATGGCAAGAAAATTAACAGGATTTCTAACATAGATGGAGAAAAAATTGCTAAAGTTAGCATCGCTCAGTGTGTAATTGAGAGTTAGCTTACATAACAGATTATTTTCAATAATCTTTTGAAAAGTTGATAATGTACTGTATCTAATAGAATAGGGTAGATTTGTTTTACAATAAATAACCAACTAATACCACAAAACATCACACAATGCATTAAATCCATTGCTAATACTTACTTGTGTTTATGCTGTTGTTTTTTCCCACCAAAATGATCACACGGGAAGTTGACATATTGTTTTCAAGAGTTTCAGTACCCTAGGATCGGCCATATTATGCTGACTCACTGACAAGCAGCCAATTTTATTTACCTTCCCTTGTGGCATGACCGGAAGTGCATTGCACCAGCAGCGTGGGAGGCCTGGAATTGGATCCTGAGTAGAAACCAGGAAGTCATCAATTTAGCATAATCAGTAACAAGTACAATCAAGAGGTTGCGTTTTTCCTTTTAACATTAATTTTGTTATTCCACTAATGGTTAGGTTTAGGTTTGGGCTTTGGGTTGGGGTGTAAAGTGTATAAAATATGCATTCCTCATCAATGTATTACAACCTGAACAGCTAAAAACAACTTGCTTTTGGCGCCCCTCCGTGGAAATTACACACATAAAATGGAGCTCACTCATGACCATAAGCCCAACAAGACTTACCGCTTCGGCCACTGGGTGCAGTGTTTTGAATTTCGGTAAACACAGGCCCATTTTTGCCACAAAAAAAAAAAAAAAAAAAAAAAAAAAAAAAAAAAAACTGTGAGATCAGTCTGTTTGAACTTGAAGTCTAGTTAAACATCCGCTCATTTAAAGTAGTCAGATTTGGCCATATTGAACTCTGAGGTCCTTACATAGACAGATGTATGGAGATTCCATTGGGGAGATGGAATAGTTGGCCTTGCACTGGCCAACCAAAACTAGTTAATCAGCTGGCCCTTACTGACAAGATAAATAGAATAATTGGCACAGGGGTGGTCACTTGTCATATGCCACCATGAGCTCACACAGACTGTTGGCCAGGCTGCATACAGAGAGAACGGTTTTATCTAAAATTGCTCTAGAGGGAGCAGACCAGATTATAGATACAGTATTTGTGCCAATGGAACAGAGGTGCTAAAAGAAACTCAGCACTAAGTCTCTGCACCACAGTTCATGCCATTACAATATTCTGAGCACGACTTGCTAAAAGCCTCGCTGACACTTTTTACGTAGATTACAAAGAATAACAGTGGAGTCCAAAAGTCTGAGACCACTAGTCAAAATGCTTCTATTTTCTGCCTGATCTCATGAAAATTTTAATGCGACTGTGATTACATATTTGCAAAATGATATTACATGATTCCTTACTTGTATCACGACAGTTCCGAGGTGTAATGTCCACTGAGGAGCGCTAAAAGTGAGTTCAATTCTCTCCCATACAGATAAGGTTTTTAAAGGGATACTTCACCCAAAAATGAAAATTCTCTCATCGTTTACTCACCCTCATGCCATCTCAGAAGTGAAGGACTTTCCTTCTTCTGCAGAACACAAATAAAGATTTTTAGAAGAATATCTCAGATCTGTTGGTTTTTACAATGCAAGTGAATGGGTACCAAAATTTTGAAGGTCCAGAAAGCACACAATGGCAGAGTAAAAGTAATCCATATCTTCAGAAGCTATATGATAAGTGTGGGTGTGAAACTGATTCATATTTAAGTCCTTTATTATGATAAATCTCCACTTTCACTTCCTCATTCTTCTTCTTTTGATTTTGGCAATTTGCATGCTTTGTGCACATCGCCACCAACTGGGCAGGGAGGAGAATTTATAGTGATGAATAAATTAAATATTTATCTGTTTTCACCCACAGCTATTATATTGCTTCAGGAGATATAGAAGATACCTGTATATTTAACCACTGCAGTCTTATGGGTTACTTTTACACTGCCTTTATGTGCTTTTTGGAGTTTCAAAATGTTGGTACCCATTCACTTGCATTGTGAGGATTTACAGAGCTGAAATATTCTTCTAAAAAACTCTCTAGAGAGTTTTAAATCAACAAAACATAAATCAACAAAATCCAACCTTATTCAAGGTGGATTATGCAGATACAGCATTTCACAAAGGAAGATGAATGGAGATGCCAATAAGCCTTGCTTATGTCAACAACCTCCTTCAGAGGTTAATTTCTACTTAAAGCTATTTACACTAGCAAAGCATACAGAATCACAAAGCGAGATCCCTACATTTAGTCCTAGAAGAATTGTCTAGTGCTGAGTTTAAAACTGCTTTATACTTTACCTTTTGTTGTTTAGTATTGTAAGAAAGTTTTTTATTTATTTATTTATTTATTTATTTATTTTTATTGGAGGCAATGAGGCATAGACAAGAGCTTTCATATAAGTAGATTGCAGATGCTCAGGGGCGGATCAAAGACTTTACCCTCAATTGTGAGAACTTCAAAGGGCTGAAAGGTGTGGGGCTCAAAAAAAGTGTTCATTTAGTCATTTTTTGGGAAATTCTGTTTGGAACGACCCTACAGCTTGGCTACCATTATTCTTCTTCCATTGAAAAGCCCTGAGAAGGCATCATTTAAGCCTTTTCAAAGTGTCCAAAAAGTCCTCTAGACTACATTACATTGATCGAATGTTTAAATGAGCTATGAGTCTGTTTTTGAATGTTCAAAAATGTTTCAAACTTCAGCTGTCAAAACTTCCACACAAGACCTTTAATCTGCTTTAAGATGCTTTCTTTCTTTCTTTCTTTCTTTCTTTAAAACCTGTACAAATTTCTAACTTCAAGCATTTAAAACTATTTTAAACTTTCAGACAAGGTTTTGTCAGATCAACATTATAGTTTGTCTCAACAAACTTTACATATGTAGTTTAATCAATAGTTCTGAACCACACAAAGTAAAATAACAATATTTTCTTTTCCCCAACCACCTAAGCCTTTTATAACGCAGAGCCATCACGCAGTTATAGCAATGAATAGTGTAATAAATGTTTTTGTTCAACAGCCCTTTTATACAAAGAATAAAGCTTAATTATATAAAGCCAACTTCCACCACTAGTTTTTCTGTATGTGAAATGCTAAAAATGTGATAGCCTTTATGTAGACTCAGAGTTTATATATGTGCATTAACCTCAGGCTGTCAGTATTGGTTCCATAAGCTCTGGGTGAGTGCAAATGTGTTTTAAATCTTTTTTTTATTAATGCATATTGTTAATTTCATTTATTTATTTATTTATTTTTTCAAAAAGAAAAGCATAGTTTGTTGATGTTAGCTTATTTTTTAAACTGTTCTTGGTAACGTTTTTGAATACAACAAAATATAAATTTCCTGTATGTGTCATACTTGTTATTTTTACCATCTATTTTAATTTACGAGTAATCATTTTTTGTGGATTAGAGTACTCAACTACAGAATTACTCGAAAATGACAAATATTTTATATAGGTTCATTAGGTGTAATGGAATCTGCATATTACAATGCATACAGAAATACAGTGAAAACACTTTTGTCCAATACAAAAGATTTGCATTTTGCATTTTGACACAGGTTGTGTGTATTCAGAGCCCTCGTCTATCACTGTCAGAATCCAGATGCAAGAATAGACAGCTGCTATCTCCTCTGCCATCTCAACACCTGCCAATGTCATTGAGATGCACAGTGTCTTTGAGACATCCTTTCTCTCTGGCTGCCTTGGAGAGATGTGACAAAAATAAAATATTTTTGACAGGAGACAAACTGGCCATAGAATCGAAAGGCGTCATAAACTACAGATGTGCTGCCGCCCGCCACGCATAGTTCTCATGCCAAACTTCCAGAGCGGTCAGTGTTTCCAATAAATAAGACCTGTCAGCAGCTTCATAAAACTCTGGAATTTTGGTGCATTTTCAATCTGTATTACACTATAAATTTCGTGTCATGTCTCGGTACTGATATGTCAGCTGACTTGAAACGTTAGAGACGGGATGTACAATAACATGATATGCATTAGGTCAATGCTATCCTCTGGTGGTAGCTTAAAGTTAAAGCACCTTTATTGGAAGGCATTCACCAAACAACAGCGACATACACTGTTGCCAAATAAGGGTTAGGTTGGGTCTGTCTGTGAGGGATTTTTCTGGGTTAACCAATGTGTAAACCAATGGTGAAGAACTTAGGGGCACTCTTTGACAACTCTCTTAACTTTGACAAACAGATTAGTTCTTAAATGAAGAACACTGGCCTAAGTTAAGCCTTTTCTTTGTTCTGGCGATTTTGAAAGTGTGATGCATGGCTTTGTTTCTTCAATTCTGGACTATTGTAATTCTGGGCAGGATGTAGGCATGGGCAGGGTTGGGCTGAGCCCACCCAAACCTGAGTATTGCCCACCCAATCATACCAGTAACTGCATTTTCACACTGTTTTCTCTGAAAATCAGCATATGAGCCAAACTCGTCTGTCACAGGACAGATCATAGTCGGATACCTGTTTTCTGTCATTACTCAATTTTGCATTTGACTTTTGTAGGGCTTTTTTACTTTCTATTTAACCAATTAATCAGAATAGTCAAAGAGAAAGAACCGTCATCATTTAATATTATATTTTTACTTCTTTAAGCAGTTCATATTTTAGGTTCTTAATCATATATGATATTGATCTCTCCATCTAATATATTTCCTTCTATTCCATTCTTGTATCCACCTGCTCTCAGAGTGATTCATTCCACACAGACCCAGTCACATTTATCCTTGATATTTTTTCTCTCCACTCCATCCTTGCATTTGTGGGGACTTTGTAATTTGCTTTAAGGCTGCAATTGTAATTTCTCTGAAAGTGTATTTTTATTATTTGTTTCTTAGTAATGGGGATAGTATACCAAGAATAAAGCTGTCTGGGCCCACTTCAATCTTATGATTATATACAATGTTATTTTTTTAATTTTTTTATTTAAATATTTTTTAAGATGGGGAATAAGTGTAAAATATAGTTATAATGGGCCTTCAGATCTTAACAACTACGCCATTGTTATGCCAATTAAAGATATTAAATAAGAAGCCTGAGTACATCCACCCCCCAAACACAATCCCAAATGCCCACCTATGATAACCCCCAGCCCACCCTAGCATAGCATAGCATAGCCATTCATCTTTGTCCCAACTGAAAATGGTATTGTATCTCTACAATATTAACCTTTATTTATTGGCTGCCGGTCCATTATATAATTGATTTTTTGATTTTATTGTTTGTTTTTAAATCATTAAATGGTTTAGCGCTGTCCTATTTTTCTGAACTTCTGCATATACACAAGCCCCTTAGATCTCTTAGGTCCTCTGATTTGAGGATTTTTACTAAACCTAGGTCCAGGCTCAAGCTAGAGGGTGACCAGGTAGCCCCGAAGCTTTGGAACAGTTTATTAAAACAGCTCCAATGTTATCTTTACATCTTAAAAAAATTCTTTTCTCACAGGCTTTTGGTTAAACTGATTTGTCTTTTCTTTTGTTTATTTATGCATTTTCACTTATGTTTGTTATATTTTTTTGTCTTTTAAATTCTTTATTATTGTACAGCACATTGGTCAACAGTCCATTGTTTTTAATTGTACTTTATAAATAAATTGCCTTGTCTTGCCTTGCCTAACTCTCATGGTGGAGAAACAGTTTGCAGAGAATATTACTGAGCAAGTAAGTTAATGTCAATATATTTATAGCCACTTGCCTGAATAATAACACATCCAGTTAAGTGGCACAGACATTTAAAGATGCACTCAGTAAGTTTTTGTTGACGTTGACACTGGCGTGGGTGCAGCATCATTCAAACACAATAGATTTCAATTACTAATGTCTTTGAAGAAATTCACTATTCACAGCCAGCCAGGATTCATAAAATCCCTGAGTGAAAGTGTCCAATAACAGCTGTTGCTGAGATTAAGCAAGTGTTATCTGGCTGGTCATGTGATCCTTACATGGCAGCCTTTACAAGGGGGACCCTCTCCATGTAGAATAAAACTGATTTGATAAGGTTACTGATATGACTGGAGTCTTCATCTCATGTAAGTAGTCATGATTTTAGATGTTTCAAAATTACAATTAGTTTCTGTTCATGTTGCATATAGTATGTTTCGACCTTTATACTTTCTCTAGTGATTAAGGTGCAGAGGCTAGACTTTTTCAGCCACATTTTTGACGGAAGCAAGTGACATTGTATTATTACTGTACATTTTGATTGCTCAGTTTATTAATGAGTGTATGCTGTGTATATCAGCTTCTGATATGCATGCAATTAAAACTCGCCTTGGACAATGTACATGACAAAAAAAAAAAACTTTTTACAATATGTAAATCATGCACATTGGTAGGCATACTGAGTAAAACAACTGTTTTACTTGTATTTTTCTATTGTATTGCTTTACAGTGTGTTGTTGTTTCAATTAATTTTTAAATTTTTAAATTTTTTTTGAGGAGGCTCAGCCACCTCTGATGGACCGCAACCATAGACTATTTAGCAGAGACGGGCCACTTCTATTTAAATGAATGGGAGAAATTGGAACGCCCAATCAAGAAGCTCTAGTGCCCAACGGTCAACAGCTGTACAAAGGAAGTTCCGCCTTACAGGTAAAAGAGTCAATCACCTTTTAGATACAGACATCGCCTGTCAGTCATCCCGAGAACATGCACGCCCATTAGCTATACAAACCGGGAAAATTGCGTGTTTTAGTGTAATATGAGGTAAAGAAGCGCAATTTATGATTCCAATATTATCAAATTGTATTGCTGTTTTGAAATATATTCTTTGATCGTAATATTGAACAATAGTTTTTTGAGATTTCAGTATTCCCCCCATTCAAGTAGATGGGAGCTGCACTGGCATGATTGGAAATAGCCTCCCGAGAGCGTTCCAAAGATGGCTGACAGTGGACTGACTTACTAGAAATACTTAAGCCGCAGCTGAGTCCAAACAGTGAGTCAGCCTTACCCCTTACATTGAATTTAAGTATTTTTGACCAGCCAACAGCCAATCATCTGCAAGTCAAAACAGGTAAGATGGGTAATAAAACTGTGTGGTTATGATTACAGTACAGTACATTTACAGGTAAAATAGTGTGTCAGCAGAAGAAGAAAAAAAAAAAAACTATTGGTAAAAGGTCTACATTTGAAGTAACGCCAGCACAGTACTGCATGCATTTATATTATCTGAGCAACCCTCTAGCCTATCCTGCCTCAGTTGAAATGTATTGATTATGTTACTTTGTAAATGATATATTACATCTTACAATACATAGTAAATTAAGTTAGTTTCCAAAGACAAGCTGGAGCAGCAACTGGTTTATTTTGTATTTATTATAAGACAAATTATATTTCTGTGCTAGAACTAAGTCACATTTTTACAGTATATATAAAGATACCCATGTTTTCCTGTCAATATCCATGATTATAAACATTCAATATATAGTCATACTCTTATGATATAAGAATAACTGAATTTGTATGTAGATAATTTAAGAATACAAAATACATCTGTAACAATCATAAAAGTAGAGCCACTGAGACAATTCCAGTAATATTATATTAAAACAGAGTAATTAAGATGCACAGAAAAAGCAAAAAGCATGAACTTAAGACTATTAGAAAAGTTTCAATAAATATGAAATTCAACCTTGAAGTTCCACCTTAGTCACCATGAAGGCTAATATTAACAATACAAGTAGTTCCCAATTCTCACTACAAAGGCATAAAATATATTCAAATACACACATAATATTGTATTTTTTTCTTACTTTCTATCAGAAATAATATCTGGCACTATGTCCAGCACTGGTATTCATAACCATGCTCTAGTTCAGCCAACAGGAGGACAGACTGTATTCATTTCTCTGAGCAATGATATTCAGTTACTGTTGGACACCTCCCTCCCTCCTGAACATCCTGCTATGTATCCTACTCCATCAGACCTGTTCAACCGGTCAAACATGAATGCCATTTACAAACTCTACCTGAGCCCTCTTTGCTCTCTACACAGAATGAAAAAAATGAAAATAAAATAAAACTCTACAGAGTCAAAAAAATCCTTACCAAACTTATTATTTTGCCCCTTGAGAAAAGCCTTTAGTTAAAAAGATGCTGTTTCCAATCTGATTTCTTTTTTCAATGAAACACAAAGGGAGATTGTTAGGCAGAACTTCAGGGACTGACAGGTTATATATATACACACACACACACACACACACACATACATACATACATACTAAATTATATATATATATATATACACACAAACACACACACACATACAGTTGAAGTCAGAAGTTTACATACACTTAGGTTGAAATAATTAAAACTAATTTTTTAACCACTCCACAGATTTTATATTAGCAAACTATAGTTTTGGCAAGTCATTTAGGACATCTATCTACTTAATGCGCGACACAAGACATTTTTCCAACTATTTTTTTTTTACAGACAGATTGTTTCACTTTTAATTGACTATATCACAATTCCAGTGGGTCAGAAGTTTACATACACTAAGTTAACTGTGCCTTTAAGCAGCTTGGAAAATTCCAAAAAATTATGTCAAGCCTAATTTAGCTTCTAACTGGCTAATTGGAGTCAATTGGAGGTGTAACTATGGATGTATTTTAAGGCTCAGTGCCTCTTTGCTTGACATCATGGGAAAATAAAAAGAAATCAGCCAAGACCTCAGATGAACCAGACCTCCACAAGTCTGGTTCATCATTGGGAGCAATTTCCAAAAAGCCAGACTACAGTTTGCAAGTGCACATGAGGACAAAAATCTTAATTTTTCAAGAAATGTCCTGTGGTCTGATGAAACAAAAATTGAACCGTTTGGCCATAATGACCATCGTTATGTTTGAAGGAAAAAGGGTGAGGCTTGCAAGCCAAAGAACACCATCCCAACCATGAAGCATGGGGGTGGCAGCATCATGTTGTGGGGGTGCTTTGCTCTATGAGGGACTGGTGCACTTCACAAAATAGATGGCATCATGAGGAAGGAAAATGATGTGGATATATTGAAGCAACATCTCAAAACATCAGCCAGGAATTTAAAGCTCGGTCGCAAATGGATCTTCCAAATGGACAATGACCCCGAGCATACCTCCAAAGTTGTAGCAAAATGGCTTGAAGGTAAACAAAGTCAAGGTATTGGAGTGGCCATCACAAAGCCCTGACCTCAATTCGATAGAAAATTTGTGGGCAGAACTGAAAAAGTGTGTGCGAGCAAGGAGGCCTACAAACCTGAATCAGTTACACAAGTTCTATCTGGAGGAATGGGTCAAAATTTCAGCAACTTATTGTGAGAAGCTTGTGGAAGGCTACCCAAAACGTTTGATCCAAGTTAAACAATTTAAAGACAATGCTACTAAATACTAACACTGTATGTTCTGACCCACTGGGAATATGATGAAAGAAATAAAAGCTGAAAGAAATCATTCTCTCTATTATTATTCTGACATTTCACATTCTTAAAATAAAGTAGTGATCCTAACTGACCTAAGACAGGGAATTAATCCTATGATTAAATGTCAGGAATTGTGAAAAACTGTTTGAGTTTAAAATGTATTTGCCCAAGGTGTATGTAAATTTCTGACTTCAACTGTATACAAATATATTATATATACACACTACCAGTCAAATGTTTTGAAACACTTGACTGAAATGTTTCTCATGATCTTAAAAATCTTTTGATCTGAAGGCATACGCTTAAATGTTTTAAATTAGTTTTGTAGACAAAAAATATAATTGTGCCACCATATTAATTTATTTCATTATTAAACTAAAATTTAATAAAAATAAAAATGAAGTTTTTGAAATTGATGACTTGGACCAAATAATAAAGAAAAGCAGCCAATAAGTGCTCTTGAGACCTCAAGATGTCGGTTGAGAAAATGTCAAGAGTACATGTCTGCAAATTCTAAGCAAAGGGTGACTACTTTGAAGATGCTAAAATATAACACAGTTTTGATTTATTTTGGATTTTGTTTAGTCACAACATAATTCCCATAGTTCCATTTATGTTATTCCATAGTTTTGATGACTTTACTATTATTCTAAAATGTGAAGAAGAAAAAAATTAGAATAAAAAATAAGTGTTTCAAAACTTTTGACCGGTAGTGTGTGTGTGTGTGTGTGTGTGTATATATATATATATAAAAATGAAGGCTGCACTTTTTCAAAAGCTACTTTGTGATAGCAACATCACAGTGACAAGGCACAGCAGCAAACTTTCCGGTGCAAATGAGGTAAACATCTTGTGACTGGGTGAAAGAGTTCAACTTTTACTCACCCAACAACAATCTTTGTGTATCCAGACTTTATGGTAATTTCAACATTCACAACTAGCCATAAAGTTGGGTAAATGTCACAAATTATATTAAATAACATAATTCTGACTGAATATGCATAGCAAACTAGAATGGAATGGAGATCATATAAAGTAAATATATAAGCTAGATCTTGTCTAGCATAACATTTCTGTTCATGTAGAAAAGGGATTAAACCCTTAAATACTCTTGTACATAATACAACTATTTTAAGACCAGTACGCTTCTTGCGTTTTTGCTGGCCTTAAGACTAGAGAAAGGTCCTGAGATACACAAAGGATTGAAAAGTTATGGATTAACTAGTTTTAAAGTACTGCAAAATATAAACATAAAACACGTAAATTTTTTGGTTTTCAATAGCAATTATGCTGTAAACAGATGATTGTCCATTCATATTATAGAGATCTTAAAGAGCGAGTCAATTATATAATTTTGAAATTCAATTTCATCAATTGAAAAAGGCAAGTTTGTTCATAAATCAATACATTGCAGAGCATTACACAACAGTGTCACAATCACCATTCTGCGACATCAAGCTTTGGGCAAAAGAGATGGCATCACCAACATTGTGAAACTGTATTTCTTTGGTACCAGTCTTTGGGTCATAGTAACCTCCCCTCCGCAAGGTATCAATGACAGAGGTGCTGCATTGCGCCAAAAGTACACACACTCCCAACTCTTTGTAGTCCTTGTATACTTCTTTCAAAGCATTGACTCCTGCAGTGTCCAGAAACAGCACTGGACTGCAGTCTACGACCAGCGTATGGACGGTGGTATGCTGTAGCAGAAACACATTGGTGGACACTTCCATCTCTTGCTTATTCTCTTCTCCACCCTGCTGCTGCTGCTTCATCAGTTTCTTGCGCCTGGCCTTCTCTTTGAGTGGATCCAGGCCCACATTGCGGTACAGTGACTTCTTGAATAGAGCTTGGTTGGCGTAGTAGATGGGAGCCTCATAGCGGAAAACAGCTACCCCTGGATGGGTTTGAAGGCCCTTGTATGATGCAATGTCTTCAAAGATCTCGCGGTCCCCTGCTTGGCCAAGCTGGAGGACCTGGACACACTGAGTTTGGCCTAGCACACAGAATGCTGACACCAAAACTCCAACGAGCAGGCCTAGCTCTGTGTTCACCAATGCTGAGGTAGCCATGGTTACCAGCCAGATGATAGTGTCAATATGGTTCACATGCCACATTTTCGGAATGTCTGCAAACTTCCACAGTGCACCACGGAGGTTGACGACAATGATGACAGCCAATACACATCTGCAGAGATGAAGTGTACACAATTAACACTATTCAAAAAAAGAAAGACACAATTTCAGCATTAAAATCTCAACATAGTATGAAAACCAAGAAAGCACTTTACTGACATTACTTTACAAGTACATTTCCCAAACAAACTGTTCCAAATTATTTCATAAGTCAAGGTCTTAGGAATAATTCTAACATTGTCAGTGTAATGATACTAAGACCATGTCCATACTAATACATTTTCCATTTCCTAAGGTCTCCCAAAGTATGCGGATTCGAAAGTGCTTACGAAAAGTCACCATATTTGGTGGAGGCAAACGCTGTTCTAGTGTGGATGAGAGGCGTAAACGTAGCAAAAATCAATGTGTTTCCAACTGAAAATGTATTAGTGTGGAAATGGCCTAGGTTCATGCAAGTAAAATGGACATAATTCATACATACTTCTGCAATGAGTAGAAAAGTGGGGCAATAACAAGTAGGACAAGCAGCAGCACTAGAGCAGTCACCAACCCAGAGAGCTGAGTCTGGCAACCAGTTGACTCCTTCACAAGAGTCTTGGTCAAGGCGGCACTGGTCGTGAAACAACGGAAAAATGATGGAATGATATTGCAGAACCCAAGGGCATACATCTCCTGGTTAGGGTCCACCACATAACCATGCTTCTTAGCAAACATCTCAGATAAAGACACTGTAATGGCAAAACCAACAATAGCTATTGAGAAGGCATCAACTGCGATATTGGGTATAAGAGACCAGTTTGGTAGTTGTGGTGGCATGAAGCCTGTTGGAATGTCCCCAGCTACATCTGAGCCATATTTTTCATTGAAATGGCCAAAGTGGGAAGCCAGAGTAGCAGCAATGACCACAAAGAGCTCAAAGGGAATAGGGGCCTTGAGCTTTGTCTTGAGACGGTTGTTAAGCTCCTTGGTGGGTACAAGTACAAGAAAGCAGAGAATACTGGTTATGAGGTCACATATGTTGGTATGGCCCAGATTCTTCAGCAGACTTATCCAGGTTTTTATAAGCGAGCCCCAGCCTTGGACACGAGGAAGGTGAAGCCCCAGAAAGTACTTGATTTGGGATGTTAGGATGGTGAGAGAGGCACCAGTAGCGAAACCACTCAACAGAGAGTCAGAGAGGTAAACTGAGACAAATCCAACTTGTAGGAGACCCATCAACACCTGCAACCCAAGAGCAAAATATTATTACATTAGGATATTTTAAAGAATTAAATCAGTTGGGATAAAATAAGTTTTAAACAATTTTGCAGTTACGAGATAAATTTCTCGCTAGAAATTAGCCTCATAACTAAGATGCAAATGCATTCTGGCAGGTCTTTCATATCCTTACATCACAGACTAACCTGGTAGACCCCTGCTGTAAAAGTTAGTGTTGCTCCCACCATGATTGCATAGCAGCTTCGGTCACAGATCGGAACAGTGCTGTTGTCGATGTTCCCCAGAGCAGTCTGATTGGTTTCTGAGGGGTAGCCAGCCAGAGTAAGCTCCCTGTCTACCACCTGCCCCACCAGCAAACACAATACCCCAAACATCCCCACTGAGATGTGCTTGGAGGTGCCTAGCAGGGTGTAGATAATGCTGGCAAAGAAAGATGTATAGATTCCATAAATAGGGTCTTGTTCTGCCAGTAAAGAATAGGCGATGGACTGGGGAACCAACAGGATACCCACAATTAGACCTGACATGGCATCCCCAATGATCCAGTCTTTGAAGTGATAGCGTGGCAGCCACTTCAGAATTGGAAGGGAATCTACAAGCAGGGATTTGGCACAAGTTGCACTGCAGGAACACTTTTTCACCACCTTCCTTTTCAACACTGACTTCCAGGGCTCCTTGTCTTTCTCACGCACTTCCAAAAGGAAGGGAATATCTGGCCCCGTCTTTGAATCATCCTCTACGGAAACACGGTCACAGACCTCTTCAGCTGGCATAATGTCCAGAGGTTCTCACTGAAACGGGCAACAAAACACATTAAGCCTAAAAGAATGCAGTGAGACTTGATTTTATAGTTCATACCTGATATTAAGGAGAAAAAAGCTAGCTTGGCTTTTGGAAAGCTTTAAGCTGAAGTATGTCATTTCTGCGACACTATCGCCACTGAATGGAATTGCAAAAATAAACAATGTTTCCAAAACAGCTTTCTGAATACACACATCATCTGCTGTTGTTAAAAAAAAAAAAAAAAGTCCGATAGTCCCGCCCCCAGCTCATGCCATTGGTTAAGTTACGTTGCCTAAGCGGGTTGCTCAAAACAAACACAGGAATTTGTATCCACCTTTTTCCTGGGGGTCTTACCAGGGAAAAGAATGTGAGCACGACTTCCACCGGAAGTCATTCTATAGCATTCGCTAGCTCAGGGACAACGTGTAGTTTGTAGAAATGAAATTCCATATTGTCTTCATTAAGTTCTGTCAGGCTTTGCTTCCACATATAGATGTATAAATGAATGTCTAAGACCGCAACAAAAGGATGAATGGATATATGATGCATTAACAACTGTGTTGTTTACTTAACAGAAGTAATGCCCATATTTGACGCAAAGCATCACAGGGTGTAGGAAAAAGGTGGATAGTGCCACAGAGACACAGTTTTTGAGAAAAAAAAAAAAAATCTATGAATGGCTTACTTATAGTTGTCTTTGCATAATAAGCTAGGATAGGAGAAAAGTTTACTTTTTTTATATATGCACACAATACACAACCATAAAGCTGAAGCAAATTTTAGAGAAGAACATGAGTGCTGGAATGTAAAAAAAGACTATCAGGGCTTATGCAAAGTACTTTCCCCACACGTAATAATTTAAATTAGATGATTAAATCAGCAAAAAAGGAGAACATACATATAAATAACACTAGACAGAATTTGTGAACTACTCTTTTAAAAATAAGTGTCCTCAGTGTCAGTGAACTTAATACCAACTTCAACTAGCCACTTCTTGCTTCATCAGAGCAAGACTGTCTGGCTCAGTCTAGCTACTTAGCAAACAGAGCAAATGGATTCAAAGTACTTTCAAACTACCTTGAAACTACTGCTTTGTTGTTCTCATCAATTTGAGATCAATGTTGCTACTCTAATTTTATTTGACAGTGTGAATTGTTACACAATTCTATGTGTTAATTTCAAATTCACTTTGTAGTAACATACCTTCATAAAATGACCACAAAGGATTAATGATTACATACAGCAGTAAAACACTGCACTTTGATTTTATTGTGAACTTAGCAGTACAGAAAATGATGTGCCGGTAAAAATCTATGATGTCAATAGAACCCTAAGATTAGACTTAATTTGCAAACACTCAGTTCAATCAAGCAGAAAGAGCTGATTAATTGCTATCAATCAGATCCATTGGAATGCGGCTGACCATGCATGACCAATCAAAACCTCTCTTTAAGATTCTTTATGTTCCTACCAAGTCATATTAGAGCTCTTCATGTCTGAGTCAAATAAATAAATACATTTAGCAGAAAAAGAAAATAAAGCCTATTTTTGCATCAAGATATTTTGTATTGTGACATTTTCACAACCAGTATTTTGGTAGTATATGCTTCACTGCTTTTAATTTATGCTGATTTAAAAATTAAAAATTAAAATCATGGTTTCCGGACAGGATGATTTTCATCCCTTTTAATTTTGGTGTGAAATATGACCCAAACCTTCCCCCAGCATCCCAATGTAAGAGGAGTCCAGTCCAAATGCCATCAGGCCTCAGAACAATAAAAAAATTACATTGCCCCATTGTACCAATACCCAACATTAATTAGTGTCAGAACTTAATTTAGATTACTAAAGAACATGACTAGCTGAGGGAAAATGAAGAGATGCTGGCATTATGGTCACACCAACAAACCCAGCAAGGCACCGTTTGAAGGCAACCTGTAAGACTCGTAAGAGCTCAATGAGAAAAATCAGTCAATGAAAACTCTTGCCAACTAATGAGGTTCTGTACTTGAATCAGCAAGCAGGCCGCAGTCAAACACTGGTAAAGGTCACCAAAGTGATCTTGCGTAATGGAGAGCAAACACTAGAGACTTACCATTCTGGAAGAAAGCTCAGAACAAACAATCCATCTTCAAGTTTGTCAGATCCCTAGGCCGAGCACTGGATCAGGCATGAGAACCAGAACCATTTTAGTGGAAAACAATAAAATGTTCTGCATATTAGTTAGGACTGGCAGAATAAAGCTAAAAACAAAACAAGCTGTGAAAACCCAGATGCTGAGTAAGTTTAACTGACAGTAGAATGTTACAGTAACCTGGCTGCTGGTTTATCTGTGCCTGACGGGATAAAACTGGCTCAGTTTGTCTTCTGTATCCTGTCCTGAGAGAAAGCTTCCTGGGGGGAATTTTGTTGAAAGAAATTAATGGGATATTTTTTTCCTTGCCACTCTTGCCTTTGGCTTTGTGTTTAGCTTTGGCTAAAGCTGCTTTGAAACAAACTGTATTGTAAAAAGTGTTAAATTAATAAAACTGACTTGACTGGACTGTTGTTTGACTGTTGTTTTGCTCTGTCACATTAACTTATTAAGATGGGCGCAAGTACCCCAACTACATGCAAACATGCCATCACTGGGAGACAACCTGCATCATCGCTGTACACAGTGATTTCAGTCCTGGGCTACAAATAGCACTCAACGCAATATGGACAGGATTAGAGGGTGCAAATACAGGATGCATTCTTGCGAAATAGGTAGACAGAATAGAGCAACTGAATGGAAAAGAGCACATGGTTTTGAGAAGTGTTTAAAAGTTGTTTTTTTTATTTTGTTAATTTGACGCATTCTCTTAAAAATGCAACACTCATGCTGCTACACAAAGTGTAATTCTCGGTAGGTTTATTCAAGTTCGATGTTAAATAAGAGATAATGTACAGTCAGCCGGTTGTTATTGCAAAATAAACCCAGACATTGTGATCTTGTAACAACCTGAAGGGGTTTATTTTATTAACAACTGGCTGACTGTACATTATGCTGCTTATTACACTGCAAATAATCGAATAAATAAATAAATGGACATGAAGCATTGAAATTATGTAATTATGTGAGAAGAAAGAAATCACTGAACAGCTGAATTCCACCTCCGGTTTGCATCAGCGATCTGTTGGTGTAAATTTTGTAAATAATGACCATCTGACTGCTCAATATTCAGCTTATTACAAGAGTTGAAATCATTTTATTAGCTTACTTGTAGAGATTGCACAGTGATCCAAGAAGCAGAAAAGATGTCTCGCAATGCCCGGATGACTGGTCTGATATTTCTTAATCCCTGGATGTGCGGTTGTTACTCAGAAATGTCACAATGCAAGATGGCGCCATTTACTAGGCCTGTCACGATAATTATGTTATCGACTTATCATATGATATATGGATATGACCACGATCATTTTTGCTTACCTCGATATTGCCCATTGTGCTTACATGCATGTTTGTTTACATAAGAATGAATGTCAACAACATTTTAGCCAGTCGCGCTGCTTCTGTCCTCTTGTCTGCTCTCTGTGTCGGAGGCTGGGCTCAGGCAGCTCCACACACACAGAGCGGACAGCGACAGGTGAAGATTACGTGTACTCAAGGCTAAAAGGTGTTTTAAAAGATTGGAAAAATAAGTCCAAATGGACTTGGTTTCAAAGCCGCATTCCACAGCTCCGGTGTGGGGACATTTAGGCTTTAAACCGAATGAGAGTGGAGAGCCCATTAACGTGAACGAGCCGGTATGTCGACTTTGTTTAAAAACAACCTAAAAGCTCGTAAAACATAACCATCCCATCCAGTTTTCCGAGCTGGGAACAAAAACCGTAGTTGGAGATGGAGAGGGGTCTTCCCGATTAAAATTGTTTTTGACATTCCAATTCCAATGGCTGAATATTCTTAAGAATTAAAAGCTCAATGCTCTTTGAAAGGGTGTACTTGCATTATTATGCTATTATATTATATTATAGTGGCATAAAATGGTCTTAAAATGACAATAATATCATTTATTGCAATTATTTCTGGGACAATATATCATCCAACAAATGTAGTTATCGTGGCAGACCTACCATTGACCAATCAGAATCGAGTATTTCAGAGACCCATGTAATAATCTTTTATAATACAATGGGGTTCAAAAGTATTAGACTTTTATTTTTCTCAATCTAAAATAGTAATTAAACGTTTTATAAATGGCATTTACACATGAAGTCCACACACACACACACACACACACACATATACATACATACATACATACATACATATATATATATATATATCCCCCTTTTGGTTTAATGACAGTATGTACTCAAGCTTGTATGGACTTATCAAGTTTGTGCAAAACCTGATGATCCCTGTTATCCCAGCATGACATTCTAAAGAGCATCTTCCCTGATAGCACACTTACATCACCCACACATCAACCACAAGTCTGTTTTATGTGTGCGTTTACATCTGGAAGACGTATTTTTTACATTGTTCACTCATCTGCAATGCATTTATAAGATATACTCTATGTCAATAAGTAAGCTAGGCTATGCCTTGGATGTCAATAAGACATTCAGCAAATGTCTTTGAGATCTAAATCTGATCATTTTAAGATGTTTAGCAGATGTTAATTATATTGCGATGTTATATGGGTTGTGGGCTTGTGTGGAAGCAAGGAAACCTGACCTTTTGTTCAAAGGGTTTGATGTCCCTAAATTTGATTAGTTACCTAAACAGTAGGCTACATATTTATGTTTGCATTTGTTTTCAATTATTCAAAAAATTATTTTCAATGCGGTCACTCTTAGATTAATGGACCCCACTGTAAATATGGGCAATATACTGTATATATAGCCAAATATTTACAGACTTTGCTGTAAGACTAATTTTATTAGGTAAAACGTGACCAGTATTTTAGTAGATATGAGCTAAGGTTTTGGTTAAACGTGCAACCTTCTTTCCTGCGTTAGTAAACCCAACATATGTTCAGTGCAACATTTACCCAGCGTTGGGTTGTCATTTGGGTAAACTGAATTCAAGATACTGTCAAACAAATGACTTGTAAACTTTATACACTTTATCTTTATTTTTTGCTTATATTCCTTGACATTCAAATGCTGTCATCAGGTAATAAAAGCAAAGTTTTGTTTAGCACTACACAGAAAAGACACATTCCAGCAATCAGGTCTGTTTACTGTTCATTGCTTCAATCAGATGAGTGTTAGTCATTTCAACAGATGATAGGACAGCATAATCAGTATTCATGCACAAATAGCTTATTACAAAATAAAGCCAATATTTTCCAAACCCAAATCATATAAAGTTTCAAACGATTTCAATTATGATATACTGAAAGAATAATAATAGAACAATCGCCTAAAATAAATCAAGAAAATAAGCCATGCTATGTCATAAATACTGGAGTACTCTGGTTTTATGAATGGCACTATTGAAAACAAGACTGGCAAACTGCAACGTGTACAACTGAGTTAAGTATCCGCTTTAGGAAAACCGCATTTAAAAGTTGCTCAATATTTACCTCAGACCGGGTGCGCAATAGGATCGTCTTATTCAGTCATGATGACCACTCGGGAAGAGATAATCACCCAAAAGTTTCGACTTGGTGCATGTCCAAATCTGTAAGTAAGAATCTGTTCCGTGACATATGAAGCCATGCTCAGTTTGTATAATCACGTGGACAGCGAAAAACACTGGTCACGTGGCTGGGGCTGAAACTCTGATGGGATGAAACCTGAAAAAGTCCACTATATGAAAGGCATCAGGACACATTCCTGTGTGTTCAGGATGCAAAATTGCGAACACTAATAGCGAAGGCATTAATTCTTTAATATTTATCAAATTCGCGCAATGGGTCTTCCTGATTGGCTAAAATTCTAATGAATATTAATTAAGGGCTTCCAAGCAACGTTTGTATCTCCTAATTCATATTTATAAAGTAAACCTTCGCAATAGTAGGATTCATAAATTTGCGTGATTCCGTGTTACTGCTGCTGTTGAGTGACTTTATTGTTCTTCACATTTAAACTACTTCATTTATTGCAATCAAGGACTTGGCTGTATGAATTATAAATTCATCTTAACTCCCTCAAAGTTAAGGTGAGTTAAGGTTAAGTGACTTTGATTTAGGCCAACTTTTGATTTAACTGTCTGAGGAGTTGAATTAGGGTTAATGTTTAAAATGTTGATTGCTTAATGAGTTTTATTTTCTTTCTTGATCTTACATTTTATGACACCTCTTTCACAACACCACAGTTGAGAGCTTGGCTTCCTTCCCATTACAGATGAAGACCTTACTCTATTTGTTAAGTTATTTGTTAAACATATATATGCCTATATTTATTCTGTATCATATAATTATAACACATGATAACAGATAAAAATGTCTAGCATGATAAATCTGCACATGCTGTTGGAAATATATGCATATGTTTATAATGCTACACATTTGATATCATATGTGATTTTGTCAAATTATATTGTGTTTTAAAGAAGGCAGATGTAAGCATGGGAGAAGGCAGGCATGAGAGAGATTTGCCCATGCAGCCAAAACAAGAAATTTAAGAAATTTCCAGTTTAAGGCAGCTCTGTAACTAATCTCATCAAACACTCAAAATAATGCTTTGTTGTGACTTTTGAGAGGGCATATAACAAAACCAGATCCACTTTTATGTAATAGGCTACTACATGGGTCTGGAAAGTCTCCCTCTCTCTAAAACCTTGATTTTGAAACCAACCTGTAACAGGAACCCTTGAACCAACTTGCAACCCAGACAAAGTGAGACATTAATGCAAATCAGCAGGGATGCAATAGCATTCACACACACACACATATATTAGCTCCGGGTGAAAAAAAAAAAAACATAATAAAGGAAATGTCTAAAAACACTTCAAAAAGGCAATATTAACAAGTCATTTTCTAAACTGTACTCCATCTCTAATAAAAAGCCTTTCAACTAAAAAGCCAATAAACTATGATAGGTCTAACCACTTAAAATCCTTTCTCCACGCAGACTGACCTGGTAGAACCCTACTGTAAAAGTTAGTGTTAGTGGAAGTGCTCCCACCATGACTTCATAGTGCAAGCCATGTCAGAAAAGGGATGAAATCTACAAGCAGGGCTTGTTTGAGCAGGACTGAAGGAACACTTTTCAATATTGACTTCCAGGGGCCCTTCTCTTTCTCACATGCAGGCCCTGTCAGCATTATCCTCTGCTGAAATACAGACCTCTTCAACCAGCATAAGTTTTTCCAGAAGAGGGACAAAAACAAAAAACAAAACAAAAAAAAACAACAAATTAATTAGGCTAAAAAGGAAAGCAAGATTGGATTTTATATAATGACCGAAATCAAGAAACAGAATGATTTTTTTTTTTTTTAACTTAAGGTTACTAGTGAATTGTTGAAATACTAGTGAAAATTTTTGCTCCAAGGTGCAATCAAAGAATCACCAATCAAGCAACAACAACATTTGTGAAAAGGATAAAAAAAAAAAAAAAAAAAAAAATACTCACAGCTGAGTAAAACAGGAGGGATTATCAAGACGTTAATCCATCAATGTCAGTATCAGCGGAACAATGAAAGGGCATTATTTCACAATGGATTGAGGCCTTGTCTCTGGCTGGGCATCCTGATAATTATCGTCTTAACTTACATTGATATAATACACAGTATTATAAGATGGAGCAAAGCCAGCATGTAGACCACTCTTTATAAAATGGAACTTAAGTGCATTGTTACGGGAGCTGTTCATGGGTGCTGAATTACGGCTGAAACTTTCCCAGATGTCTTTTGGAAAGTCTCCCCTAACATGAAAATACTGGCAAACAAGGGTATTTCATAAAATGTAACTTATTAAACACTAAATCTAGTAAGATAAATTATTGTTCTGCTGAGACAGCATTTCAGAAATGCAATTTATTACTTATGAGTGGTCAGAAACTCTTGTTATGATTGTTTTTATTTACATCCTAATGTCTTTGAGAAATATGTCTTTAGAGATTAAAGGTGTTGTAAGCAATACCAGTCGCTTTGCTAACTTATGCCATTTTGCTAACTTCAAACCCGATGTCAGCAAATTTCAACATGCTTACAGTACATGTTGTTTAATACAAGAAGCCTTGCAATTTACTAGAAAGATTTACTGAGCACCTAAATTAGAAATGTGTTTATGTTCTATAGGGTAAAGTAGACCCTGTGGATCAGGTAACCACTGAAGAAAAACAAGTGCGCTACTGCTGGTAGACCACAGGTTTTAATCCATGAAGCCTTCAAATTCTACTCAGGCTTGTGGAAATTCAGCCGCACTCCTGCGAAGAAACAAAGAACACAGTGTATGAAAGTTCCTAGAACACAGGGAGGGATTTGATACTGTAGATTCTTGTGTAATCTTTCCATTCCTGAACATTTCGTGACAATAATTTGTGCACTGTTTTCATCAGCATGTCATTCTTAATTAATTTCAGATAAATACCACATTCATGTATGTATATGCCTATAGAACAGCGGAAGCAGAATTTGACTGTATATTTTTGTTAGCTTTTCATCTCTGGATATCCTTGTTCCTGCTAATTGTTCCATTACCATGTACCCTAGTAACCATAGTTTCTGCTAAAAGGACATTTTACTGGATAGTCAACAAATAAAATTCCTAACATCAAGATTTTAGGATGAAATTACATACAGTATAATTATAGGGTAATTATATTTTAAACTTGCTGGTCACTGTTTCTTTTTAAGAATTTTACAGTTTTCAATCAACTTTTAGTTTTGGAATCTCCTTCAAACAGCGTATACGCTTTCAGAATTTTTCTGCTTTTTATTTGACTTTTTTCTCTCTCTCTCTCATTTTTGATGGTGGTGACTAAAGCCAGGAAAGGGTACCATAATTGTAAGGGTTATGTTGGCATCGTTTTTTATTCTAAATTCATTAAAAATCACAACATTCATTAACCAAGTTGTTTGAATGAAAGATATTGTCAAGATAAGTTGTAACTTTATACACCTATTATCTCATTTGTAAAGAACCAAATGATATCCTCAAATGATTAGCACAATGATGAATCAAATAACAAAGGTTTGGTGTGCTCTTAACAGAAAACACCCATTTCAGCAGTCAGGGCTGTATCATGTCATTGCTTTCAGTCAGATGAGTGTTAGTTGTTTCAACAGATGATAGAAAAGCTATTTTAACATTTTTCAATCACAAATCAAGATCCAAAACTATTCAAATAACTTGAAATGTGACATATTAAAATAAAGATGGGATGTCAATCTAACAGTTAAATGGCCTAATTCAGTGGCATGTGGTGAACTGAAATGAAGAGGCAAAGTCCTCTCTCTTTTATTTTTAGTCCAATGTAAACTCATGTTCCAACTGAAGTTTATACAGTTTATGGGTTAAAGGCATATGGAATACTGTTTATCTTACAATTGGGACTACTGACAAGCAGCAACCAATACCATAATATTTTTGTCTGTTTATTAACATAGCAAACCAAAAGTAATTCCAAAGTTTCAAAGTTAATGTGTTTTTATTTTAATTATTTATTTATATTACATTGCTTAAAAAAAAAAAAAAAAAACTACAATAATGCAGTAATAAGGAGTGTATTTTGTATTTGTTGTTCGGCTATTATTACTATTATTAGTATTATTAATATTGCTAGTATTGGTCAATTTCTTTTCAGACCATTAGCAACAAATTCGCTGTAAACACCATGAGTGAAATGATAGTCACACTCGCAACCATGGAGGTGCAGCTTTAAATTAACCAAGCTGGTTTGACCCATTCAGAGCAATATGCTAACTGGTTGTGAACATGATATTCCAGCAGGGCCTTATTCCATTTACAGGGTAAACAGCCAGTCACAGAGCTGATCTATGAGGCACCATCACCTCTCACCTGAATATTTGCCTGTATTTCGTTGTTATAGATTGCAACAGTGCCTGCCCACTTTTTCAGCCGTCTTGGTTCCGGAAGTGAAAATGTATTTGAAAATCTGACAAAAAAACAAAGCTACAAAATGAGGGAATGAACTACAGCTACAATGGAAAAAATATAACTATTGAGTTAAAGTTGTTGATTAAAAGTATAGAATCAATATATTTAAAGTGTATTGCAAAATATTCAGATATATACAAATACATAAGTTGTTTGAGGGTAGACTCCACTGTGTCATTTGTAGTGCATCATGGAATGGGGAGTTGCAGCTGGGCTTTTCTGTCCTGATTCTCTGATTGGTGGATTTCCCCCATCATGATCATGGGTAGCGTAGTTCTTCACCAGGAATTCCACAATTATTTTATTTTTATTTTTTATTTAATAAACATTTTTAAAATTGAAAATTGAAGGGGGCCTGGGTAGCTCAGAGAGTATTGATGCTGACTACCACCCCTGGAGTCACGAATTCGAATCCAGAGTGTGCTTAGCCAGGTCTCCTAAGCAGCCAAATTGGCCCGGTTGCTAGGGAGGGTAGAGTCACATGGGGTAACCTCCTCATGGTCGCAATTAGTGGTTCTTGCTCTCAGTGCGGCGCATGGTAAGTTGTGCGTGGATTGCAGAGAGTAGCATGAGCCTCCACATGTGGAGTCTCCGGGGTGTCATGCGCGACGAGCCACGTGATAAGATGCACGGATTGGCAGTCTCAGAAGCGGAGGCAACTGAGACTTGTCCTCCGCCACCTGGATTGAAGTGAGTAACTGTGCCACCATGAGGATCTATTAAGTAATGGGAATTGGGAATTCCAAATTGGGAGACAATACTGTTGATTATTGTCTCATTTCCTTTTTTGCCTCCTCAGAGAAAACACCTCTGGCATGGTTCATGCAATGCTGGGCCGCATTAAAATAACCTGGTGCTCAGTCTCACGAAGCGAGACCTTTGACTAAAAAAGCAGAAGTGTTTAGTTCACAGACTGTGGGCTGTCTGTAGGTGGCACACTATATCTGAAGCTGAGACTTGCAGGCCCTGGCTGCCTGCATTGCTCTGACTTTATGAATGGCACTATTGAAAACATGACTTGCGAACTGCAACGTGTAGCTACAACAGAGTCAATGTAACCGGTTAAGACATAGCTGCATTCCATCTAAACCGATTCACTAAAACAAATCAGATTTTTCAGTGACCCACATGATAGAAAGAGGGTATGAGAGGATTTATTAGAAGAGCACATTTGCTTTTTGCCTCAGCTCACTTGGTTCTAAAGCTGCATGCAAAATAGCCTACAATGTGACACAAAATAACAATGTAGTTTTTTTCTCACTTCCCTACTTGTAGCCAACAGCTGTTCTAAAATCACCGCCCAGATAACACTCCCACATCTCCAAGATGTCTTTTTTAGATCTTTTTATCACAAAAGCATCAAAATCTAATGAACATCTGCCAAACATCTTAAAAAGATCAGATTTACAAACATTCTAAATCATAACCTTCTCAAATACATCTGCTGAATGTCTTGTTGAGATCCAAGACTTTTGGATACTTATTGACATACGTCTTATAGGCATGTTGTAGATAAGCAAACAATGTTAACAGTACGTCTTCCAGATATAAACACACACATCAAATAGATGTCGTGGTTGTGTACGAGTGCTATCAGGGCAGTTTGCCTTATACATTTTTTGGAGCTTGAACTAGACCTACAACTCAAGTTGTCAGAACAGTGCATTAACAAGGTTTTTGAGTTCTTTGAACTACACCTACTGACTTACTTACTGTGTAGGAGATAGGCCTACTTGGTAAAGAAAAATGTGCCATAAGAAGGGTCAAGGTTCCCACTCTTTTCAAGGCACAATTTTCCAGGACATTATCAAGACATTTTATGTCCCCAACAGGTGTAATATTTAAGCAAAAAGCACATGAGAGGTCATGATGTATATTGTGGTTATTGAATAGTTAATTTCTCTGAATTCATTTCACACATTCATTTTGAAGCGCACAGCACATTCAGATTATATATCTATTTAATTAAATCGCAGCCTTTTGCAGTTTAATAATCACACTAGGACATATCACAATTTAAATTTGATTATTTGTGTATTCAAACATTCTTTTTCGTCCCAAATATGTCAAATTCTGTACATTCCACGTTTTATAGCTAATGCCATTTTTATGACTGGATTGATGGATTCCATCCCTTCTTTTATTCTTGACATCACCAGCAATGACAAAACTATAAGAATTTGTGAATTTGACACCTATCCTGAGTCCCAGTCGTACAATGTTTTTGTACATGTAACAAAAATGTTAGCCACACAGTCATACAGTTTTATTATACCTAAATATTTTCCAGGACAAATTATTATTTTCACGGACACTTATGTATTTTTCTCATTTTCCATTGCATTTACATGACTAGGAAAATGCATTGCAAAATTCCAGATTTTCCAGGTTTTCCAATTCCAGGACGGGTAGGAACCTTGAAAGTGTTCAGTAGGTGGCACTATTGGATAAGCATGTGAGTGGTGGTGGTGGTGGTACCCTGAGTAGTTTCCCATCATTAAAATAATTTTAATAAAAACTCCAGCTTAACAACTTCCTGAAAAATTTGCTAAATGGTCCAAATTTATTATTCCTTTTTTTTTTTTTTTTTTTTTTTTTACATTATTTGTTGGTTGTCTGGCAGTCCAAGTGATTTAAGCATATTCTTTTTTTGGATGTTACAAATGAATCCAAGAGAGGTTTGTTTTTTCCATATAATGTTAAAAATCTTGACGGAGGAACCTTTAGTCCTGGATGAGAATATTAATTAGCTGATGTTGACGTATTCCCTCAACCTTCAACTAGCGTCCCACCATTTGACGTAAATTAATATTCTATTACAAATGAAGTAAGCATGCCTATTGGGCGAACATCGCGTACATGTATTAATATTCAAGATCCTTACCTTCACCATAGTGGGATTGGTAATTTGGGTAAGGAGGAGGAGGGAGCTCTTAGAGACACCCGGGTGGTCCTACACTCTCTGAGTCTGCCGTGAGGAGGAGAGATGGATGCGGGGCGACTATCTACCGGCTGTGGTACTGATTTTTTTAGCTCTACAAATTAGCTTAGCATTTTGAATGACAACGATTTTACTAGGGGAAAAAACATATATAGAGGGGTTTTTTTTATTTTTAATTTATTGTTGTATAAATGACTACCTTGTTCATTGTAAGCAGTGAGTGAGATGGAGGCCGGTGGAGATGAAGAGGGAGAGGCTCTGGAAGAGAGCGCCGAGGTGAGAGATGATGCATGCATGCTTAAAAGAATAAACCTCCACTGCATTCAGATCGCTTTATTATAACGCCCTCTATTCATGAACAGAAATGTTGAGAAAAAGAAATAAATAAGGCATTTCAAGATGCGACTGTGTGAGTTAATCGGCATTTTCATTTATTCGGAGGTTGACACCCAAACTGACAGCGTCTCAGCATCTTTTGTGTTTCGCATGAGAGTTTAACCAGTTCATTCAGGTGATGACCTTAAAATAAAGATGAACATTTACGCAATTCATTTATGGTCTCAGAAACATCACGCCCAGACAGAAACTATTGTGGCTAAAATTCATATTTGTTATTCATGAATGAGACCTTTTTCCAAATGAACTGGGTTTGTTTTTACATACAAATATAATTTTATTGTGGCTTTGAAAGGTCAAGTTCCAGTTAAGCACTGCAAATATTGTGTCAATTCAACACTGTTTGAATGCATTTGCGATAAAAAAAATAAAAAAATAAAAAATAAAAAAAGATCAAAATTACTTGACTTTGTGGGTCTAAGGAAAATAAATGACTTGTTGTCAACATAAGAGTTGTCTTCATTGGCTTTGGAGCAGGGTAGGCCCTAAGACAAGCCTGTTAGTTTTGAGCCACATAAAGATCCAGAATGACAGACAGATAGATATCCAGAATAAACTAGCGGGAACTAGTACATATACCATCACATCCACAGAATTCTGGTTTAGTGATTAAACCTTAAGCAAATGGCAGAGGAACCTGCAATGAACACTTTAAAAGGGATAGTTCACCCCAAAATAAAAGTTTTGTCATATTTATATAAATTTTTGTGTAAATTAGTTTAAAAATTGTGCCTTCAGAGGCATCATGGCAGGTTTGACATCACTGACGCCAAACACCACTGGTTTTCACAATTCGTGACCAATAGCAAGTCATATGGACCACTTTCTTTATGATACTTTTTTGTCATTTGTAGAGCTTGGCAGTATACATCACCATTAACTCTCATGATAAACAGAAGCTTGGACATTCTGCCTATAATGTCTCCTTTAGTGTTTCACAGAAGAAGCTAGTAAATGATGACAAAATTTTAATTTTTGGATGGACTATTCCTTTAAGAGAACCACTACACTGCTGGTTCTGTCATTTTCAGGTTGGAATGCAAATATGAAATGTTAAATGTTGTTTTCGCCACATCATCAGTCTGAAATCAGTGCCATTAAAGGAATATTCCAGGTTCAATACAAGTTAAGCTCAGTCGACAGCATTTGTGGCATGATGTTGATAACCACAAAAATAAATTTCGACTCGTCCCTCCTTTTCTTTAAAAAAAGCAAAAATCACAGTTACAGCGAGGCACCTACAATGGAAGTAACCATGCCATTCAGAATGGTTAACTTTTTAAAGAAAAGGAGGGATGAGTTGAAATAAATTTTTTTGGTTATCACAAAATTGTTCTTAACTTGTATTCAACCCGGAATATTCCTTTAAGCTTCTGTTGGTAATTACTTTTCTCTCGAAATGTGTGATTTGTCATATAATCCCAACTTTTACCTACCCTGTTTGTTAATGCCTGCTCTGTTATTTAGTGCCAGAGACTCGCTGCAGAGAGAGATGAGGCTGAAAGGCAACTCAAGCACATTAAACGAGGTAAGATAAAAAAAAAATCCTGACTGTGGTGAAAAATGAAAAATCGGCATCTGCTATGTTACAGATTTCTGTTGTTTTGAAATGATTGTCAATCATAATTATTGAAAGAAAGGATCATATCACAATGTGCAGAGTATACTGTGTTAAAATGTGTGGTCCACTGGTCACTTGGATGTGTTTAGAGGTATTGCAAAAATCCTCCCATTTTTTTAATCTTCTGTATAGACCAGTGGTCACACTAATCAGTGGCCCACAGCACATACCCAGATTCAGAATTGGGTCTACCTGGCCCGTGAATAAATTCTCATTAATTAATGCAATTATAAACATAGTATTTTTCTCAATACTGAACTGTTAGGCCATTTTACACTTCAAAATTGACACAAAAGCACCATCTGAAGTGGCATATATACCATTTCTTAATGTGGCACAGCACATATTGTGTTTGGGTGGTTTACTTGGACATTTATTTGGGTTACAAACTGGTAATTACAAGGGTATTATGCTATAAATGTGGTTAATGAATATATTTCTAGTGTCCCCATAATTTTAATCGCTTAAAAAACATACCAAACTGTGTATTTTTGAAAATGTTAAAATGAAGAAAGGTTTCTGTAAGGGTTAGGTTTAGGGGTAGAGTTAGGGGATAGAATCTATAGTTTGTACAGTGTAAAAATAATTATGTCTATGGAGAGTCCTTATTAGGATAGCTGTACCAATGTGTGTCTGTGTGTGTGTGTGTGTGTGTGTGTGTGTGTGTGTGTGTGTGTGTGTGTGTGTGTGTGTGTGTGTGATTATAGGCCTACTGGAAAAAGCAGCAGCCTTAAAAAGACTATTTTGACTATTTAGGACTTATTGTTTCTTCCTTTTTCAAGGAAGGTAATTATGGCTACCAACTTGAAAGTTTACAGTAAATATTAATTAATTTGCTTTTTTGGTTTAATATCCAAACTAACTGGATCCTGAAACAGTGTAAGTTATGATTGTTCGGACCTTTGCAGGGAAGGAATGATCAAGTTAGTTACTAAGTAAGTGAGAGTGTTCTAACAGTCATAGATTGTGCCCTCAACAATTTTCTATGTATCTTCTGATTTATTATTATTAGCTTTAAAATTTGTGAGTATAATTTTGTGTTGGTGTCCAACAAACTTAACTCCATTAATCTTAACTCCACATCACTTTTTTTTACACATAAACGAAGAGGTGAAGATGACCTCACTTGGCTCATCCCACTAAATGGTGTTGTCTTATCTCATTTCCTGTCACCTCACCCTCACCCATATCATCATGACATTACCTGGGGGCTCTTCTGAATGGTTGCTAGGTGTTAGCAGCTATTTCAGTCTCCATGGCTACTGGGAGCCAATCATGGAGATGCATTAGTGTTATGGTGACCTTACCTGCTTCCACTTTGTGATACGTAAGGAAACCCAGCCTGAGTTAATAATTGGTTAGCATCTTGACAACACGGCTGCCAGGCTTAGGAACAGAATCTGGACATTTTTCTAAGGTGAGAAAATGTTGATTAACTTCTGTAAGATCAAAAATAGGGTTTACTTCTGGAGCTGTTTGAAGTGTGTATGATCTTTTAGTATGTATTGGTGTAGTATCAGAATCATAATGAGCTTTACTGCCAAGTGTTCACACGTACACAAGGTTTTTTTTTTGGTGATAGGAGAAATAAGTGCACACAGAACATTACAGTGAGACACAGAATATAAAACAAGGTAAGAGTATAAATAGACATACCAATAATAGGACATATAACAGAATGGCATATGTACATGTGCAAGTGGTAATGTAGTGCAAGGTAGGGGTATGTACAGTTATTGAATTAAATATGTGAATTTACATGTGTACATAAGATATGTATTTACATTATTGCACTATGGGGGAGTCCTGAGGCAGTTTTATTGTTAATGTGGAAAATGGCCTGAGGGTAAAAACTGTACTTGTGCCTCGACGTCCTGGTGCTCAGTGCTCTGTAGTGCCAGCCAGATGACAACAGTTCAAAGAGGGAGTGGACAGGATGTGTGGGGTCCAGAGTGATTCTACCTGCACGTTTCCTCACTCTGGAGATGTACAGGTCTTGGAGGGTGGGCAGGGGGACACCAATAATCCTCTCAGCAGTCCTGACTGTCTGTTGTAGTTTCCTTCTGTCTGATTTGGTGGCTGAACCAAACCAGACAGTTATAGATTCCTTCGCCAGCTGAGGAAGTTCAACCTGCCACTGGAGCTGTAGACACATTTCTACTCGGCCATCAATGAGTCTGTCCTGTGTACTATAACTGTCTGGTTATGTATATATATATACATATATATATATATATATATATATATATATATATATATATATATATATATATATATATATATATATATATATATATTATTTCTGTGGAATAGCATGTTTTTTTTGTGTTCTGACTTTTGTACAGTCATTATATTTCATAGTGAACTAATACATGTAGGCCTATGCAGATGTGAGTTTATTTTCTGGAATATGAGAAAAAATATATATATTACATGAATTTGTGTACTTGAAAGTAGTGGAGATACACTTCATCCTAAATTCTTACAAGGTGTGCTGTATTAAGTGATAAAGTGTTCTTTGATTTTGAATTCTACATAAACACAGTATTTAAAACAACCATATTATGTTCTAGATTGGTTTAACTTTTTTCTGATGTGTAAAAAGATCCTTGCTGCTTTTAGGTTATGTGTGCACTCCTTTTTATTGGTGTCCTGGAATTGTCAGACATTCCCTAGGGAGCCAATGTAGACCATGCTGCATTCAGCTCTCAACACAGTCTTGTTATTTAACTAAATTATTGAAAATGTCTAATTATGAATAATTTATCAGTAGAAAATGAATAGGTGGCTGCTTTTCAATCTTCTGTTGTAGTTTATGCCAAACATCTCATGCACTCCCATATCATTTCTCAAATGAAAGCTAGTTTAAATTTCATATATTGTCATTTCATCATGAATTGCTATATATATATATATATATATATATATATATATATATATATATATATATATATATATATATATATATATTTGCCCGTTTTCAATTTACAAAAATGCATAATATTTCACATTTACTTTATTGATATTTTGCCAGTTTTTGACTTTTGCAACCCTGTGTTTTCTGTTTTGTTTGAATGGCAATACATTTTTAAATAACCACACTATAAGGCACACAGTTGGCTAACATGACACAGCAAATGTCACTGTTGTTTGGCCTAGTTGCTGACATACAGGACAATAGTCTTGTGCTGGTGCACGTGATTGGTTGGTGTTCTATTTGATGATTGGCTGCTTCAGGGGAACTGCTGTTTAGTATCTGGGAGGTACTGGATCTGTGTCTGGCAAAGCAGCTGTCTCCCACCTCCTCTTTGGGATGCCTGAGTGAGCTTCATTAAGAATACCCTCTGCACTTATGCACATTATAACACAGACAGTGTATTAAGCTGTCAGCCCCATTACTCGGCTTATTTACTCTTATGTTTTACATATCTTTGGGTTTACGTGTAGAATTTATTTATTTATTTATTTTTTGCATGTGAATAACATGCACTGCAGAAAATCATTTTTAATTGATATTTACATTTTTAATCATGCTTTTCAGTAAAAAATGCATCCTTTAAACTAGATACATTTACTTAAGAAGCAAATTTGTGATAAGATAAAAATACTTGTTTTCAGAAAATATGTCTTGAATTAAGGTTATATTTCTTACCCCATTGGGAAATTGCTTTTACTTGTTTAATTGTAAACCTTCCTAATTTGGTTATATTTATGCGTAAAACAAGAATACATACACTACCAGTCAAAAGTTTTGAAACACTTGACTGAAATGTTTCTCATGATCTTCAAACATTCAGACTTTTAAGTCTTTTGATTTGAAGGCGTATGATTAAATGTTTGAAATTAGTTTTGTAGACAAAAATATAATTGTGCCAACATATTAATTTATTTCATTATAAAACTAAAATGTAATAAAAAATAAAAGTTTTTGAAATTGTTGACTTGGACCAAATAATAAAGAAAAGCAGCCTATAAGTGCCTAACATAGATGGGAACTCCTTCAATACTGTTTAAAAAGCATCCCAGGGTGATACATCAAGAAGTTGGTTGAGAAAATGTCAAGAGTACATGTCTGCAAATTCTAGGCAAAGGGTGACTATTATGAAGATGCTAAAATATAACACAGTTTTGATTTTTTTGGATTTTGTTTAGTCACAACATAATTCCCATAGTTCCATTGATGTTATTCCATAGTTTTGATGACTTTACTATTATTCTAAAATGTAAAAAAATAATAATAATAATAATAAAGAATGAGTAAGTGTTTCAAAACTTTTGACCGGTAGCGTAAATAAATAAATAAAGTTAATTAAAAAATCTTATGCAATTTTTCTTCTCAATTAAATGTATTTTATAGGTATGTTTAGCTAGTTCAGCTGGAAAAAGAAGACAAAAATACTGTTTAAAAAATATTGTTTTTGCAGTGTGAAAGCTAACTTTTCTGCTGTTTGCATTTTAATGGCATCTTCACATTCTCCCTTGGTTTAGAGTAGATTATGGGTTGCAAGCACAGGCACAATTAGTACCGGAGTTGAAACAAAAATTGCCAGGTGATTAAATGTGAACCGTTAACATTTATTAAAAGAGCTTTGCAGAGGATGCTACAGCATTACTTTCAGCTTTGTCTTTGTTCAACTGATTCTGCAGAGCCATATTTTTACTAAACACAGCGTACTTGCTGACCTAGAATCTGCACACAGAAAAAAAGCCCAGAAGCAGCCCTTTCCCGGTCAATCGTTACAAGCCAAATGAGTTGAACAGATGAGATAGTAATGATGTGAGGGCACTAGAGAGCCACACCCCTTTCATTGTCCTGCTTTATTTTCATGGAAAGCACATGCATGCTTGCACACCCTGACTCATCTCTTGACAGTTTATGAATGACTCAGTCTTGCTTAGCTTAAATCAATCAGTCATTTTACTTTTAATTTTAACTCTCAAATTCACAAGTGCTAGTTTTGGTTACAGTATTTATTACTTGGTGTAACATATGCTTGAAGAATATAGTAAACAGTATGGATAATAGGATGAAACATGACTCAGTAATCTAGAAAATAGATTCAGTGCTCTACACTGAACCACATAGAATGCATTTTTATCATAGATTGTATTGTATGCACTGTATATTAACTTTAATTTATAAAATTAACAAATGATCAGCTATAAATTAAAAATCTATTTAACACACTAACCACATTTTGAAATAGAGATTTTATTTTGAGAATTTCTGTATGTTTTATATAATATATCAGTCCACCACGGGCACCCTGCAGTATGTTGGGCCACCATGAAATCTCTGGGTCTACTCAGTCCTAATTTGGATCCAAAAGGGAACTCTGATTTTGATGAGTGCTAGTGATCTTCTTGTCAGTATGTTCACACTTCCCTTTCAGGTCATTCTCTCATTGGCTTTGGTGCAGAGCTGCCCACTGCCGCAGAGCTGTCCACCCTGAATTTAGAGTATCTTAATCCTGCTGCATTTGGATTATCAAGTAGGATAATGCATCTTTGACACTTTTTATGGTGTAAAGCCTCATTTTTGATTATGCTCAGATTTTATTAAATTGAATGAATATGAATAATGTATTATTATTCTTTTTTGTCTGTTATATTAACATTAAGGAGACCTCTGCTGTTTTAACAGTTTGTTTTGTTTCTGATCATTTCTTTTAGTCAGGTTTTGCACATCAATTTTGCATGTTTGCTTTGTGCGCAGTGTCAAATGTGTCAAATCTTTTGAGGTGATATCAGAACCTCTTTCCTTGAATAATGGATTACAGTGAGGCCATGTATTTACAATCTCCTGCTTTCCATTCACACAATGTACAGTATGTCGCACCATTAAAATAAAATAGGGAGGAATATTTATGCCAGGAAGGGACTCCAGGGCAGACTGATGATGTACTCCACTGTGACTACATGCTGAGAGACGCATCATTCCTGAATAATTCAACACCCTTTTATATAAACGTATTCCCTTGCTCAGTTCCAAGAAAAACAGAACTACAAATGAGTCATTTACCAATATTTTATTGGGATATTTAATTCAAAATGAAAACTATTTTATCATTTACCCACCTTCATGTTGTTTCAAACCCTTTTTACTTTCTTTCTTTGGGCAGTATGTTACTCTCAATCACCTTTAACTTTCATTGTATGACATAAAGGTGCTATGAAAGCGAATGGTGTCTCAGACTAAAATACTGTCAACATCTTGTTTCTATGGAAGAAAGAAAGTCAGACATGAGGGTGAGCAAATAATGACAAACATTTCATTTGTGGGTGAACTATCCCTTTAAAGTAATTGTATACCCAAAAATTAAAATTTTCTCATCATTTACTCACTCTTATTCCATCTCTGATGTGTATGACTTCCTTTCTTCAACAGAACATAAATGAAGATTTTTTGAATAATTTCTTAGTTCTTTTGGTCCATACAATGCAAGTGAATGGGTGCCAAAATGTTTAAGCTCCAAAAATGACATAGGTCAACATAAAAATAATCCATACGACTCCAGTGGTTAAATTAATGTCTTCATAAACATTTAATAGGTGTGGGTGAAGAACAGATATTTTAGTAAATTTTTGCTATAAATTCTATTTCCTGCTCAGTCAATCTCCACTTTAAATTTCACATTCTTCTTCTTGTGTTTTTTGGTTATTCACATTCTTCATGCATATGCCCCCTACTGGGCATGGAGAAGAATTTCTAGCAAAAATGGATGTAAGTATTGATCTGTTTCTCACCCACATCTATCACATCGCTTCTGAAGATATTGATTTAACCATTGGGGTTTTATGGATTATTTTTATGATGCCTTTATGTGCTTATTGGAGCATCAAAATTTTGGCATCCATTCACTTGTATTGTATGGACCAAATGAGCTGAAATATTCTTCTAAAAATATTAATTTGTGTTCTGTAGGATAAAGAAAGTCATACACATCTGGAAGGACATGAGGGTGAGTAAATGATGAGAGAATTTTCATTTTTGGGTGAACTATCACTTTATGGCCTGTCACATACTGTACAGAAATACTCTTAATCTCCAGAGTGTTTCAGTCATGTTTGATTAAACAGTACTTAATTTTATTTTACCACTCCATAAAACACTCTGCTGCTTTTAATGTTTATTTAATTCTTTCTTTTTTTTATTTTTATTTTTTATTCAGTGCTTATACTGTAGAATGATGCTGTTTGTGATGCATGTTTTCTTTGAAAATAGTGCAGCACACTAAATCTAAGTGGCTTGTTTAGGAGATACTTTGATGTGAGCAGCTCTGACATTGCTATGACATCCAATCCTCTATTGGAGAGGCCAGTGTGGTGTCTAGAGTTACCGTGCTGGTGCTTTGAAACAACAATGCATCAATGGTACCCAAATAGTTGGAAAATGGCCCCCATTGTGAACATGTAACAGATAACTCTGACTCTCATCTAACTCTAAAATAGTTTTACATTTGATATAGCTGTAATTGTTATAATCTTGATTTTATATGCTCTTTAATAATATATACCTCATTTCTGCATAGCTTTCTTTGCATATATAAAATTGGCTGGATCATACAGCATTATTTCTTTCTTTAAAAATATATGCTGTACACTCCTATCTAAACAGTACTGTTTGTGAATAATTTCTGTGCATCGCAAGTTGAGAGATTCCCTCACTGAACTGTGTGGGAGGTAGTGTAGTATTCAGTACAAGAAATGCTGTAAAGAATATAGAGGGAATCATGATTATACTCCCACTATTATTGCCACGAACTTGTTATTATATATCTGCCTCAATGCTTGAAACCTGTATCTCTTATATACAGGACTGTAGATTTGAGTAGAGGACAAAAAGTTACTGCAAGAAGATTGGGTTGTAAATATGACCTTCTGTGCTTTCATCTACTCATTAAATTATCTTATGTATTTTATGTAGTTTCCCAAATGGTGATCGAGGAGGTGAACTTACTGCAGACTCAGCTTGAGATTGAGAAGTCTTGCCGGGAAAATGCAGAGGCTCTGGCAACCAAGGTGTTTGCCCACTCATACTGTATATGCATACTGTATATGCCTATTTTAACAGAAAACCTCAATGATTTTATTCATTTATCTATGTTTGATGACATCTTGTTTACTACTTAGCAATGTAAGCATTAACATTTCTTGAGACAGCATGGTGTCAATTGTTAAACATTATTTAATTGTTGTACACTGTTTAAAGATATTTGGCCTCTATATGTTGTATTAATAATTTTCTTGATTTTTGCTTTGTCTTAGTTGAACTGTGAGAACAGGAAGCTGAAGTATTTGAGTCTGTCATCACGGCCCTGTCTGGACGAGCTGTTGCCCAGTATTTCTGACTGCATTTCCCTAGAAGAGGAGACTGACACACAAGATCACAGCCCTGACCCATTTTCTCAGTACAAACAGCAGGTCAAAGGTACTTTAAATACCACAAAACTTTCTTATCTTTAACATAGATCTGCATTCCTTTACAAAGAATCTGTTATTATCGTCATCAACTTGGAACCACAGAGGCACGTCCACTGCAACACTTCAGATTTTTTCCACAGATCTCCAAGAAACAGTTAGTTCATTACTGGAGGAGAAGAAGCAGTTGGCTTGTCAGCTTCAAGAGCAGCAGAGACAGATAGAAGAGTTGACAGCAATTGTGAGTAGCAAAGCAACACTTTTACTTTTTTTGACAGAGTGAAAAAACACGCTCAAACAAGGTTGACAGCTGTGGATGGGGACCTGGACTACAAAGTGTCTCATAGTATTTAAACCTGTTTATGAATAATAAATGAGCTTGTAATGAAGCCTTAGTAACCTGTGGTATTGCTGATCCTAAAAGGATATCCGAGTAACAATGCCTAATTGAGTTCCTTTGCTGACATTTTCTCAAAAGCTCATATAATATATTTCTCATGCTACTTTGTAGACTGAAAAGGAGCAGGCCGAGATGAAGGAGTTTTATAAAACCATCGAGCAGCAAAGCAAGACCATTAAGAGGTTTAACAGGGGTGAGTATGGAGTTTATGAATGCAGACACTAACATTCAAATGCATGAGGCTGATGATGTAACGGTAGCCAGCTGGTACATGCTGTGCAGTGTGTGTAAACATCACTGCCCTGGCTTTAAGAGGCACACTAGCGATTGATGCTAGAGGCTGTAGCGTCCCATGCCAGAGACGCCGGTTCGAATCCCGCTCAGAGTGTGTCGAGCAGGACCGGTTACAATGACATCATCTCAGATGGCCTGCAGTGCATCTGTGCATCTGCCTCACAGGAAGATTAATGTTCCTCTCCAGCCCACTCACTACCGGCCTCCTGTCAAAGTCCCTGATCAAATAATCTGTATAAGATGCACCACAGGAAATCCATCTGTTCCAGCTGAGGGTGATGCTCTTTGGTTTGACCTACTCCCAGGTCCCTTGCTCATTTGTGTTATTGCTCTGACTGTAAAATATTGGAAACAGCATTGACTTAGGTCATATACAGCATTTACTAAAGCTGAACTGTTAAGCTGAGCGTGCTCAACATAGTTGGTTTAAATGTTCTTTATAAAATGAAATGTGATCGGAGTAGCAATGTTCTAAAATAGCCGATAACATTTAGTGTTTCAAGTCAGCTGTTCACTGATGACGATAAAATGCACCTGATGATGTTGTGTCTCCTTAGTGTCTATGATGGCCACTTATGAGTATGAACACATGAAGGAGCAGCTGGATTTTGAGCAGAGCCTCAGGCAGAAAGCAGAGACCTATGCACATGAGGTACAGCATAAACCCTCAAGTAAATTTACTACAATAAACAAAATTAAACAGGTTAAAAATTAGTTCTCTGCTCTGTCAGACTGTGTTCTTGGAAGTTCCTGGTCTTATTGTAACCAATTAATTGGTGCACTTTATTCCAAATATTCTGTAACTGGAAGACAGTGCAATGCAAACAGGAATTCACATTGACTTGAAAACATTTTGGAATATCAGCAACAAGCCGATGCTGCTAATTAAATGCATTTGCTGTTGTTATCTTTGTGTGCCGTTTATTATTCCTGGTTACCTCAAAATCCAATCCAAAGACAATAAAAATGTATTGATGGATTACTAAAGTGTTATGAACTCTCAATCATTTCTGAAGTAGTTTGGTTCCTATTCCTTGGTGGCTGGAGAAGGGAAATCATCTGAAAATGGAAGTGATTGTGTCATGTTCATTTTCTCCTGTAGATGCTTGTCAAGCAAAAAGAAGCAAACAGACAGAGCATGATTCTAATGCAGCAGGCAGATCCCAGCATTCAACTGCTCAAAGCTTTAGAAGATGTGACCAATGTGACCAAAACATTGGAAGAAGAGAGAATACAGCACCAAGAGAAGGTAGGCAACTTCAGAGTCTTCAAAAACATAAGCTATTTAAATACATATATCATTTCAAAATATATAGAACAGTGAAATTGTAATCTCATGCACGGACACGAATCTTGATTGGTAATACTGGATTACATGATAGGATTAGAAAATGGAATTAAACTGACTAAACCTCTATTCAGTGACTTAAATACTGTTAGCAAGAGCTTTTCATGGACAGTTAAGGCCCCAGCACATTTACGGAGAAATTATTTTTCGTTCTTCGTTCAGAGGTAAAAAGAAGTTCGAAACAGCTGAACGATTACACACTGTTTGCAAACATTCAGAAACCAGCCATGCTGCTGAGGGAGGTGTTTAGAGGACCATTTGAATATGAGGACACACTAGACTACAGTACCTGTAAAACATCAACTAATGTGACATTGAAATGTGGTATCAATTACTTCAAGCCTCATTCTATGAGTTCACATTAGATCAGTAAAAGAAGGTTTTTTTATCTACTTGATGATTTAAAGTAATATACTGTATATATGCAGTAGATATTGTGTAATTTGTCTTGTTTACATTCTGAATTCATGACGCTAATGCGCTAACACGCTATACACGGCCATAATATGCGCCGATTACACTCTGTTATTGTAATTATTAATGACACTGATTCTATTGCAAAGATGGCTGTATAAAGGAGTGTTCATGGGCAGAATAAAGAAAAAAGAATGATGGTAGGCATACCTTACTATGGGTAGATCTGTGAATGGCTTTCGGCTGCAGATGGCATGAGTGAATAGGACACTTAAGAGTATTTGAGTAGATTTGATTCCTTTTTTAGACTAATTAAACAAAAATAATCGCATGACATGGTCTTGGAAAATGTCTCTACACGAACGATCGTCCAGATGTAGGTACGTTTGCACCAGCTCGATAATAACTTTGCACACCAGTGTGTTCATGTTGACTGATCTTAACTGACTGAACGAGAATTAGTTGTCGGCATTAAAGTAGGCGGAGCTCCAGGTCACACCTACCGATGACCTGGACCAACAGCAGTAGGAAGGTGTTTAGCAGCCGATAAGAAGTTTTCCTTAAAGTTCACCCAGGCGAACAGTTACGAACCACCAAAACAAACTCAAAAACACCTTTTGGGCCAGATTTTGTTCTAAATTATGTCACACTCATTCATTCTTCGATTTCGTAGGAAGTATGCAGAGGCCTTTAACATAAAATCCTCTAATATTAGTTATGTTGAGCTGTGGTGTAAACAGCATGATCTCTCATTTGGAAACATACTGCATTTTCATCCGGGGTCTCCTTTGAAAAGTCTGTTCTAAATGTGCAGCCTCAGCAGTTACATGAAATACTTCTCAAACTACATTAAACAACTGCAACTACGTACAGTATATCAAACCAACTACAACGCAGATGCATCAAAGAATACAGCTGGAGGCTTGACAGCTCTCATGATAACATAGGAAATCATTCAGTAGCCATTAGTCATATATTAGCTGTGATAGCAATGAAGAACTCCCATCATCGGATACATTTTACATGTGACTGTAACCGCAGGGCATTCTCAGTGTTTGTGGTCTTCACATCTGAACTCTGCTGAGGTTGACCAACCAATTACAGCATCATTTGTAAAACTGCTTTTGGCGGCACATGGAGTTGAGTGTTGGTGAATTAGTAGGATTGTTGCGTAAACAGTCAATAAACAGCCGTGACCAACAACTGAAATATTGAGAGCCTGTATCCTAACTTCAGACGTCATGTAATCAAAATAGACTATGTTGGCAAAGTTTTGGTTACAAGTCATACCCTGCAAGGATAAGCTAATTTTTAACTTTTTAACTTTTTTAATGTCAGTAGATTATTTAATATACATAAATGTGCAAACATACACTGTAAGGTGCCTGAATGTACCTCAGATATCCTACTGAGTGCTCAAGAATGACAGATTTCCATATGAATAAATAATTTACTGTAGAACAGAGTTATACTAATTTTCACTGGTATTTTGGGGGTTATAACTTTTTTTCTGCAGGTAAAAGCTCTGGAGGCTGAACTGGAAGAATGTGCTTTGCATAAGCAGCTAGTTCAGCTACAGAGGCAACTAGAGATATTAGATGAGGAAAAGAAAGAGACAGAGGGAAGACTGCAGGAGGAAGAGAAGAAAAACAGCATTTTGGAAAATAAAGGTATGCCCAAGCAGTGCGGGACAGTTTCGTACATAGCTTATCTTAGATAAACATGTTATACTATATAGGGTAGCAAGATAATGACATTCCTGTTCAGCCATACTGTATATGCCATTTACAAAAAACGAATTCTTGCGTTCTATTCACGTTATTTTACAGCTCATTCGAGTCCGATATAAGACCGAGACCAGAAGAAGCTTAGACTGAGACAAGACTCATAAAGGCCTTATGCAATTTTAATGAATTTGTTAAATGTACAGTGTAAACACCTGTAAACATTGTGTCTTAAAGCTTGTAAACTCCTCAGGTACATCTGTATATTACTCTTTGTTTCAGTGGATAGACCAAGTCAATACCAAAATCTCACCAAGACAGGCCTTTTGACCATTCTCACACACAGCCGCAACAGCGAGTCGCAAGCTCTGATTTGTTTTCCTTCACCTTCTTTTTATTTATTTATTTAATTATTTTTTGATGGACTCAACCAGTCTCAGAAAAAAGTCAGAATCCACGCTTGTTCGAGTCTGAGTCAAGACCGAGACCGGAAAGGGTCGAGTCCATGACAGGACAAAGACATAAAAATATGCTATGGAGACTGAGGACAAGACCGAGTCCCGTCTCGAGTGCTACACCACTGTAGTTAACCTAAAAAGAAAGATTGTGTCATTTACTCCCAGCAATGTCAATTTTCAGTGAATAACTACTTAAATTCCGTTTCTCACACAAAGCTAGCAGAACACTTCTGCTATGGCAGAAGACTTATAGAATATAGTGCACACATCATATGGACTGCTTTTATGGTTCCCTTTTGTCGTCTTTGGTCCTTTTTTGGAGCTTGACAGACAAGGTCACCATGAATGGTCTTTGTATAGAAAAAATCTGCATGCAGATTATTTTTTGTGCTTCATGGAATAGCAGCTTAAGGGTTTAAAACAACATGTATATTAGTAAATAATAACAGAAACTTTTTTCTGGTGGGGTGGGGGAAGCACCTATTACATGCATTTAGTTCCGTTGTGTTCAATTGTATGACAGTTGAACTAAATGCTGTGTCAACACTCCACCAGGTAATACAGTATAGCCTATATATAAACTTGTGAATGAATCCTTGTAACTGTAAGAATTTAGACACAAACCACAGTGACCCACATAACATCCTCGCATCCTCTTGTCATTTGTCACAGTTAAAGAGCTGCAGGAGGCGAGGCAAAGCTGTGATTCAGCATCAGGCCCCTCTCCTGGGACGGCTCCTCCCCCTGCCCCTCTTCCTCAACCGCCTCCACCTCCCCCACCACCACCTCCTCCTCCTCCCCCACCTCCTACCTCCCGCTGCAACCCCCTCAGGTAACGCTCCACTTTACTCCACAAAAACCATGCTGTACTTGGCCTTAAATAAAGTCAAATGTTTAAGGGCTTTGTCTTCTTTTCCATTTAAAATGTGATTGTTCTTTTCTCAATAGTTGTTTCATAATAAAAGCATCTCTACATCTATAACTCCTCTAATAACATCTATTTCTGTAGCTCCTTAATTGCAATTATGAGGAAATCTTCCAAGGGAGGTAAAGGATCCCTGAAACTAGAGCAAGCCCCAGGTGAGATTCCCCTTTTCCCTACAATAAGAACAGTGCATTATATTCTGCCCTATTATAAGTACCTCTGTTGACCGTACCTGACAAATACAATTTCACCTTGGTGCAGCAAATGAAGCAGTGGATGATGTTAAAGTGAAAGCTGTCAATGAAATGATGGAGAGAATTAAACATGGGGTAGTTCTCAGGCCTGTGAAGGGTCAGGACACTAAGGTGAGACAAATGCAGCATATTTTAAACTGTACCAGGCTTTGGCAAATTTCTGAATCTAAGATGTGACTCCCTTTTAATTAATGAGTTGGAAATGCAGTTTAATTGGCCACACCCCACATGATCTTTATTTGGAATTTGAATTGGAATGACAGGAAGAGGAATTTACAGAATTGCAATTCAAAGTAATTCAACAGTCACAGATGAATTTCATTAGTCCAGCACAAGCGACAAATTAATTAAATATTTCTATATGTGGCATTTCAAAGTGATCATTAAATATCATCTAATGTTTCCGGAAATACCCAATATTTTGTGTGTATTATAACATGTTTCTGGTGAGTTCTTACTGAAAAATTGAATGTTTTATTAAAAACAAAACATACAGCAGTTATATTAATTTCTTTGAATTTCATTCCATTTTGATTCTACTTCTTTATATTTAAATTACAGTTACATTTCCTCATCCTGTCTGTTTCCTTAATTCGTAAATTTGAAATGTAAAAGTCATTCTGAATTTAATTCTTCCTGAATTCAGTTCTGACCTGTACTACTCTCAAGTGTCTTACATTGGTTATGGATATGTTATGTATCTTGTGTGCACTGTTTTTTTGGTTTGTAATGTTTTCTCTGTTCTGTACTGTCACCTGCTGATGACATCGTTGCAGAGATTTGGTACAAAGGTATGCCTACTCACTTTTTTTCAAATTACACATATTTTAAAAACAAAAGTAGAAGATAATTCACACTAGATCATGATTTCATGAGCCCTAGTGTTAAGCTGTTCAGATTACTCCATTACAATCAAAGAAAATCCTGTATTTTGCAACTAAGTATCATTTTGTCGATACAGAAACCCTCTAAGCATTGGCTCTAAGCATCTGATCATCCTCCCTGAGGAATGGTCTGGTCATTAAAGCATTTTGCACATAGACAGTTCATAGGGACAAACGGAATCCATCCTATTTAAGTTATTGATGAACCAAAACCACCATGATTATTCTAAAGCTCAAAGGGGCTGTATAACTTCACATCAATAGCTTTCCCCTATATTCATGATTTTAGAGATTGCCTGCTTCTTAATATGCTGTATAGGCAGAAAATGCTTTGTTTTTCTCTTACAGATATTACTCGTCTATAATGTAGATGAGTAAATTGAAGAAAAAATAAAACAACACATGCTGTTGTTGTTAGAGTTAGTAACCTCTTCAATCTGCCATAAAGAAATGATTTTATGTTCGGATAACCTATATCAGTTAATATTGTCTTTATTATATCTTGATACGAACTGATCATATAATACAACTTATTGTTCCTGTTTCACAGCAGCCGAGGCCAGTAGCAGAGGAAAAGCAGCAGGAGAGTGCAATGGAAGAGCTAAAAGGCATTCTGGTATGTTTTCTGATTAACAACTGCATGTCATTCAATCAATATCTACCCATGTGGGGTGTGATACTCACTTATTAGGTCATACATTGCCACAAGCAGTGTTTGCTATCTGACAGATTGGAGAAATTCATCCCATTAGCTGTTTGTGTACTAAAATAATAATGTGATGAGCATGGTGTTCAGTAGTGGTTGTAATATAAACATGTGTACAGCTACATGGGACTGCCTAAAGGAGAGGAAAATACAGTTGAGATCTCTTTAATATCTCAAATGGACTCAAATTGAGACTTTTGCTTAAAGGAATAGTTCACCCCCCCAAATAATAATAATAATAATAATACAAAAATTCTCTCATCATTTACCCACCCTTATGCCATTCTAGATGTGTGACTTTCTTTCTTCTGCTGAAAACAAATGAAGATTTTTAGAAGAATATTTCAGCTTTGAAGGTCCTCACAATGCAAGTGAATGGGTACCAAAAATCTGAAGCTGCAAAAGGAAATAAAGGCAGCATTAAAGTAATCCATAAGACTCCAGAGGTTAAATCCATATCTTCAGAAGCAATATTGTAAGTGTGGGTGAGAAACAGATAAATATTTAAGTCATTTTATACTATCAGTCTCGACTTTCACGTTCACGTTTTTCTTCTTTTGTTTTTGGCGATTCGCATTCTTCATGCATATCGCCACCTACTGGACATGGAGAACACTTTATAGTAAAAAAGGACTTAAAAATGTATCTCCTTCTCACCCACACCTATCATATCGCTTCTGAAGATATAGATTGAACCACTGGAATCTTGTGGATTACTTTTATGCTGCCTGTATGTGCTTTTGGGAGCTTCAAAGTTTTGGTACCCATTCACTTGCATTGTGAGGACCTACAGAGCTGAAATATTCTTCTAAAAATCTTTGTTTGTGTTCAGCAGAAGAAAGAAAGTTACACACTTCTGGGATGCCATGAGGGTGAGTAAATTAAATTTTTGGGTGAACTATCCCTTTAAGACTCTCTTCCTCATATTTTTCTCCTGATAAAAAAAGACATTAATCTCACATGTTTCCTCTAGAATTTCAAAAGAGATCTTAACTTTGTCAAAAACTGTGAGAAAAAGTCAGAGATTTAAAGTCAATCATTTCAATATGAACTCAAACATTTCGAACCTCCGAGCAGTACAATGTTCCTCTGAGTAGTAAGTGGAAATCACTGTGTTCTCTTTCTGACTGTGTAGGAGACAGTGAAGAAGAGTCCCAGTCGTGGATTCCAGGAAACCGTCCATGCTAAAAAAGACAGTGAACTGGAAGTGATTCTAAGGAGGAGACGCAAACAGGCCTTTGATCCGCACACAGAAGGTAAGACAAACACAATGCTTACACTGTTCATTTGTTAGCATTCTTTGACTATGTTCAGAAAGGCATGCTTCCTTACTAGTCATACTATTGCTTCAGTATATCTAGAATGTATACTGTGCACAGTATGTGAATTGTCTGTATGCATGGAATTCCTGGATGATTTACTACATTTGTTGAAATATGCATTATCAAAAGTGCTTACCTTTCCTAAAATTGCTTGAACTGGAAGTAAAATCAGCCAATTTTTAACATCTCTTTCTTGACTCATAATTTGATCAAATCAGACTGCCAAATATGATTCAAAATGAAAAAGAACCATTTTACAGTATTTCCAAGTCATGTGACAAATGTAGTGAGATCATGTGACAACAATGTAGCATACAACTGTTTTATGTCATTATGTTCATTTAAAATGTTTTGAATGTTTATTGTGGAATAATCTACTGTTTCACTTGCTATTTTTAATAAAATAGAAGGCAATAGATAGTGTATATTGTGCAGTATTTAGTAACTATGTAATAAGCTATTTTTCCATTCCAAACATAGCCACTTACTTTAAAGCTGAAGAATGTAACTTTTTCACTGTTAAAATACTTCCTTTTATCCCAGCTTAATATGCAGAAGCAACTATAGGTAAGCCATTCATAGGTTAATTTTCTCAAAAACTGTAAACACTGTGTCTCCGTGACACTATAAAAATTCCTGTGTTTGTTTTGAGTGACCTGCTTAGACCCGCCCCAACAATGTTACTCAACCAATGGTGTGAGTTGGGGGTGGGACTATCTGACTGTTTGAACAACAGCAGACAAGGGGAGTATTTGGAAAGCTATTTTGAAAACATTTTTTATTTTTGCAATTCCGTTTGGTGGCGCATGTGTCACAAAAATTACATCAGCTTTAAAGCGTAAGGTGGTAGATTCACTTAAAGTTATTAAATGGACTAACTTTTTAGGCCACATCCACACAAATTTGTTTTTATTTGAAAACGCATTGATTTTGCTACATTTACGCATCTTATCCATACTGGAATTACGTTTTCCTCTACCAAAAACAGAGAGTTTCGGAAACACTCTCTAGAACTGCATACTTCGGAAAATGATGTCATTAGTAAACTGAAATGGAGTTTTCAAACAAAAACGGATTAGTGTAGATGTGCCATAGGTTTTCAAATATCTAATTCCTAAACAAATTGATTAGCAGGACCTGTAAAGCTAGTGCAACAGTTCCAAAGTGATATTAGTAGTGCATGATGTCTATGGAAGATATGTTTAACGTAAAATTCACTGAAATGAAATGAGTCCTCTGGTTGGTAACCTTCTAAAATTGATTGTTAGACTAAATAAATAATGTTTGGGTTTAGGTTGAAAATGTCTGGACACATTAAATAACTTGTGCCAGTTATCATGTACATTTACCTGTTGCTATGCAGATGGTGGGCAGCTGAGTAAATTCTCCTCATCAAACAGCCTGAATGGTCGGCACAGTTCTGACTCAGGCAAAGACACAGAAGGGCCGGGCAGCAGTTCTCTCTCAGGCAGTGAGCGTGGATCGAGAACCAGCTCAGACTCTGGCCGAGAGCCAGCTATAGCCCGTCAAAGCTCAGATTCGGGCACAGAGTTCAAAGGAACCTGTCAGGCAGACACTGTTTGCAGATCTCTCTCTGAGAAAGAGTCCTCTGAGCCTGTCACCAACGGATGCTGTTCAAGGTAGGTTACACTCACATAACTTGTTTGTTCAGCAGAGAATCACTATGGATCGATTAAGAGATTGAGCACAGGGTAGTAACACTATGTTTTTGTTTTTTTTTTCACACTCCTCTTTTTCATGGCCTTCTTGAATATTTTTTATGATATTTTAAAATGACATAAGACATTAATTTACACAGTGGCCCTAAAAAGTATTTGGACACTTAAGACACACTTGAAAAATTGTCTTTGCGTTAGATATTAAAATATGAAATCAAGTGGTGTTTACTGTAAAGAAAGATAGCACAAACACAGTTTTTAAGTAAAACATTTGACCCAAAAAAGGTTTGTCAAGTTTTAAATAATAAAATAATAGGTATGCTGTTCAAAATGAAGCAAACAGTATTTGGACATTTTCTGGTTGTCAAACTTACTCTGAAAGGACACCTGTGTGAACCTCAAGGGGACTTGACTTCATACATTCACTACAAAACACTTTGTGACTATTTGGTTAAAAGTAGTCACAAAAAATGGTTAGTTCTGAGAAACGGTCTAGCATCATTTGTTGGTTTGTTATCTTATCCAATTAAAGGTGCTTTAAATGATTTTAGCCGTACTACTTCCACAAGACCAAGCCGTTGAATTAGCCACACCTCCTCTTTCCAAAACCCTGCACATCAAATATACCATTGAGGTTGTAGCAATATTATTGCATAGCCTACATTTAAAATTACATTCAGGGCTACAGTCTAAACAATTGAAGCCCCGGAAAAATGCCCTGGCGATGCCGATGGCTTCAGCAGTGTTAGGTGTAATCTGACTACAAAGTATTCTAATCTGATAATTTTTTTTGGTCAAAAAGTAGTGTCACTCATTACATATTTAAATAAGATTATAAGAAAATTACAGGCTTTCTTTTAAGGTAATTACTTTTAAATACATTACTTGTGTTACACATATTTCTAGAATATTATTTATGTATAATAGATTAAAAATATAAATTGAAAATTGACATTATTTGAATTTGTTGAGCGAAAAACAAACTTTTCTGTGAAAAGTGTTTTAGAAAGTAACTTAAAAGTAAATTAGTAATTTCATTACTTTTTTGGTTAAGTAATCAGTAAAGGAATCTTATTACAAATTAATTCGTAATTTGTAGTGGATTGCTTTTTTGAGTAAATGAATTTAAATTTCTAAATACTTTTTTGGGCAATTGTAAGTGTTATGGTGTGTGTTTGTTCACTGTAAAAAAAAATTTGAGTTTACAGTAAATTCCTGGCTACTAGTTTCACAGTATATTTTACAGTAGTATTTCTACAATTTATTACAATTAAAAGACAACTGTATACTGTGACTTTACAGTGAACAGGTCCAATAAATTACTGTAATGTAGCAGTGCTGTGTTGTAGAATCTAGTGTTTGTTAATTGTCACCATCATTGAGTTTTGTATGCTGAGCGTTGATATCTTGCGTGCCTGATAGACAACTCATGATAAAAAGTTAATGAGCATAAAATCAACCATATTATAGCCTAGCTTTGCAAACATTCGTTCATTGTTGTTCATTTAAAATGATACTATTTCTTTCATTTCAAATGCATCATATGGTGTAGTTTATTATATCATGGGCTGACATGAAGGCAATCACTAAATTGACCTTTTTCTCCATACATCATAGTACAATAAATTGTGTTCTTAAACACAATTGTACTGACTGAAAGAAATGTAATTAGAAATAAACAAGATAAGGTCCCATCCAAAGGGAACACTAAACACCATAATGGTGACTTCAAATGAAACATAATTTTCCCATAATGCAGTGTGATGTTCATATTTATTTTTTCACAGTAATTTGTTGTGTTGTGACAGAAAATGACCTAGCCTGCGTTGATTTTACAGTGAAATACTGAATACAGTTTTTTATCGTAAGCAATTACTGTTAAAACTTGTAAAATCCTGGCAATTTTTACAATGTTTATTTAATACAATTATATGTACTTATATACACAGTGAAGTGAAGTATGGAGATCCAGATAAGTGGGTGGGGCCCACTGGTCATACAGCTGCAAGTGATGACCTGCATACCACAATCAGCTCCTCTGCACAAAGCTCCAATGCAGCAAACAGTAGCACAGATGCCGAGTGTTAACAGCAAGAGGCCCTGCAAGCACAGCTGCATTATTTGCACAAAACCATGCTTTCAGAATTTATTTATTCCAAATAAAAAAAATAAAAAACAAATCAATTCATATTTTAAATGAAAACAAACAGATCATTTCACCATTTGCAAATTGCAGTTTTTTGAAAACCGAAGTTCCTTAACAATGGCACATTTAACAGATAAAGTGAAATCTGAAAACATTTACCGTATCTGCTTTTTGCTCCTTTACAAGTAAACAGGGTGTTAAGACATTAGGGACATCTGTCATATACTTTTCTACTTAAATTAAATTCATTCCACATGATAGTTGCTATGATTTTGGAATCATCTTGCCTTGGATTCATATTTTTAACAACTGAGTCACATTTCCTTAAAAATGCAAGTAAGGAAACTTTAACACAATGCAGCAAAACAATCCTGAAATCACTGCACTTCATATCATGGCGTCTTTGCTGTTACAAACTAGGCTCTATCCAAATTAATCTAAAAATGTATTTATAAGCCATGTGAGTGTTTCTTCTTAAGGATATACCGTAAAGAGGAATGATGGTGGTCTGTTCTACCTCTTAAACACACTCACCTCTTGAGGATTTGAAATTGTACAGATCCTACAGTATATGAAAATACCATCAAACAATGGAGGGCTAACCACCAATGTCTTCCTGTTTCCAAACTTTGCACTGCAAGAATGCACTAAAAGAGCATTTTGGCATTTCTTAATTAGAATTGTGCTCACTACTCAGCAATTTCATTGCAATATCATCGGCAAATTGTAATGTTGTGCAGGATGAGGCTGCCTTTAATAACTGCAAATATATGCCTTGTGACTCCTCTTGACTCTAATAAGTGGATCATGTTAATGTCAATGATCATGGTAATGTGGTCAACATTATGGCCTTCTCAGTTGTCTTGTTTTTGCTTCTGCTGAAATCGTCAGCTTTGGTACAGCATACTGGATTGGTTTGATATTTTGATATCAAGCTGAAGTAGGGCAGGTCAGCTTTTTGACTACTGAAATAATATTTGACATGGCCAGTAACTTTAAATGCTGAATGACTTGTGGTTGCGAATATGCATCACTTGTCAAAAAATTGGAAATCTCAAATATTTTATGATAAAAAAAATTGGTCTTCACACTTTCATCACAAAATATAATTTTTTTTTACACCACTGGAAAACAAACAACCCACGTTTCTGTGACACATTTACAATTTTTTTTTTTTAAATTCAGGAGACATCTTGATGAACTTAAAAATGCTCCTTAATTTCTCACCACCTCTGGAATGTGTTTTGGTCTTTGTATGCAACATTTCTTCCTTTTTGGCCTTTTGGAGTGTAGGCTTGATTTTTTATAGTGAATCTGAGAGGTGACTGATCTGACTTGTGATCTTAAAATGAGTGTTTTGAAGCTTGAAAACTGAGTGTACCTGTTTTTATTCAAATAAAATCTCCCTCTTCAACATACCTTTTAAACTCAACTGAACAAATAAACTCTCCATCTGTAGTAATATTTGTTTCCTTTTTTTAAACAAATGCATGTCAGCACCCCATTTCGACTACTGGTTGTATTATGAACCTGCATTTAACAGCACACAGTTGTACAGTACCTTAGTGTTAAATAACAAGCTCAAAACTTGCTTAATTTTTTTAAGCAGATTCCAAAAAGTACTTTGAGTCCAGTTAAACAGTGCAGTTAAACAAAAGAGAGTGTAAAACATTACAAAGAGTGCAATGAAATATATATGAAGGCATTAGCAGGTAATGCAACTGGATCTGCCAGTGCCAGTGAGAAACAGAACCTTGCAGTGTCAAGAATAGTGTGAAAGGGAACTGAAAGAAGTGACAGAAGAGGGAAAGGAGATGTCTCAATGTCTCTGTCATTGAATTTCATGATTTCTATCATTCTGCTTGAATTTATTTTAGCTTGATTAGTCTGTTGCAAATGGCAAAAGAATAAACAAGATTTTTAATATTATATTAAAGTATTTTTTATGAGTTGTCACAATTAAAAACTTTCAAGTCAAGTTAACATGTTAAGTTGTCATCAATGTATAAATTTGTATACTTAAGTTGAATGAACACCTTTCTTGTCAAGTCCACATTACTTAAATGAAATGGTTTTGTCAATTGTTATCTGTTGCCTCAACAAGACTTTTTATGTTACAAAATGTATATATTTTTTTATCAATATAACTTGAGTCAAAGCAGAAAGATAAACACAACTAACTTAAGTTGAGTCAATGCAATTTTTTACCTCAGAAAAATGTACTTATTTGGGGCAACGAGTGTCCATTCATTTTTTAGTTAAATGAACTTGTCCAGGCTTACGGTGCTTGCGGAAGGCTGTCCCTTAAAGAGTCTAAATTATGAGTTTTTCATTCTAGTGAGGCTAGAGTGAGATAACAGAACTGGTCAGAGAATTGGCCTTCCTCAGTTTGCTAGCTCAAGCACTTGGATTCTCCTGAGATGAAATTGCTCCCCCAACAGGGCACAACATGATGATCTCTGGGAACATCTGTAGATGCTTTCTACGTTGATGTAATATAGAAGTATAATGAAATATAATATAATATAATATAATATAATATAATATAATATAATATAATATAATTCTGCAGTATAAAGCATATACATCAAAATAATAAATATACAGTAGCCTCAAAATGTATTTGGACAGTGGGGCCGTTTACACGACAACGATGTACTAAAAACGGAAAAGTTTTTCCTTTGCATTTTTGAAAAGTTTCGCGTACAGACGACAACGTTGTCAAAACGATGCCCGTTCACACGAATCCGCGAAAATGACTAAAACCGCTGTATTATGCATGCCAGGCCAATAGTTGGCGATGTCACTTTGTAAAGAAACACTACGCGCGTGCGCACATAAACATTTTTCCACAGAGCGATAAATACAAACAATGAAGATTCCATAAATGTAAATTTATCAGCGTAAAACCCAACTTTATGGTTTTGCTGAATGAAATCAAGATTTACATTAACAATATTAGATACTCTTTCAATAAGAAAGCATTAAAAACTATGATTATTTGCGAACATCACAATATATTTATTTAAATTTCTTATGACACTTTTATGTTTAGTTTTCTTTCATCCCTGGCTTTTTTCTGTTCAGTTATTCACTTCTTTTTTGTTGTTGTTTCCTTTTTTATATACTTCAGTATATTTGTATTGTAAAATGCATATCTTATTGTATAATATTTATTGTTATATTTACACAGTTGTAAATGTTACTGTTTACTAATCAAAAAGATGGCGAGATCATCGAGCAATTTTGTTTGGACGGACGATGAGGTTGCTTTATTACTGCAATTACTTTGCTGGAGAAGCACAAACACAATCCTGTAGTCCGCCATTGTAGTTTTGAAGTACTCGCGCGCATGCCTATAGACTGAATGCCTATTATTAAATAAACTCCGCTCATTTTTACCATCTCCTGACTCTTCTGTATTCCCCCTGCTGCCTCTTGGGCTGGTAGGAGAGTAAGTTAACATAACAAGCTGTTGATGTTGACTGGTTTTGGATATCAGACAGAACTCTGATATATGGATATCTTCTGACAGAGAGAGAGGTCTTGTGTACACTGGATCTAACATGCATTTTCACTGCCTCATGTTTTCATATTCTAAACATATCACTGAATATGGTAAATGGCATCACATCTCTGTCTATAGGCTATATAAGCGGCGAATGAATGAATTGCAGGGTAAAGGTACATCAAATAAAGTAAATAAATAACATTTAAAATACAAATACATTTAACCCATCTGAATCTACACATTAATTTCAAGATTTTCAAATTGCAGGTTCTGCCTACTGTACAATGTTCACACTCCATACAAAACACTCCAAATTAATAAACTGTTGATTATTGTTATTTGCACAGACACCAGTATTCATATTGATAATTATACATCTCAAATTGATGCCTATCAATCCATCATTCTTTATATAACACGTAATACGCGTGCGCATGACGGCATCGTTTTCAAAAACTTGCACTTTGAAACCCGTTTTCAAAAGTTTGCGTTTTCAGGCCCCAGACTGCCGTTGTCGTGTAAACGAACAGCTAAAACGCACAAAAAGATTTCCGTTTTTAGTTGAAAACGTTGTCATGTAAACGTACCCTAAGTCACCCTTAAAAATGTATGAATGTCATTGCATTGCATAGCAAGTGGCATCAGCAAATAAATGATGCCAGACATTTTTAACTTGTCTTAACAGTTATTAATTGTAATTTTAGTGGATGTAAAAAGTCAGTTCTTCTCAGGTTCACACAGGTGTCCTAGCAGAGTAACCAATGGTATCGTTCAGCACACTGACTATGTACGTTTCATTTAAAACCTAACTTATTTAGGCACCATTTTCAAACAACCTAACAAGCTTGAAAGGTGTTCCAGTGCTTTGTTTCTGTTAAATAAATGCCATTTGGTTTGATATTTTGCAATCTAATGTAATTTATTCTTAAAAACATTGTTACATTTGGCTTACATACCCACATACATTTTGGGGCCAGTGTATTAAAGGAATAGTTCAACCAAAATTAAAATTCTGTCATCATTTACTTACCCTCATGCAATCCTAGATGTGTATGAATTTCTTTCTTCTGCTGAACACAAACAAAGATTTTTAGAAGAATACCTCAGCTCTGTAGGTCCGTACAATGCAAGTATGAATGATGGCTAGAACTTTGAAGGTCCAAAAAGCATATAAAGGCACCATAAAAGTAATCCAGATGACTCCAGTGGTTAAATCTATATATTCAGAAGTGATATGATAGGTGTGGGTAAGAAACAAATCAATATTTAAGTTCTTTTTACTATAAATCTCCACTTTCACTTATACATTCTTCTTCTTTTGTTTTTGGCGATTCACATTCTTTGTGCATATCGCCACTTACTGGGTAGGGAGGAGATTTTATAGTCAAATAGGACTTAAATATTGATCTGTTTCTCACCCACACCTATCATATCACTTCTGACTCCACTGGAGTCATTTGGATTTCTTTTATGATGCCTTTATTTGCTTTTTGGACCTTCAAAGTTCTGGCCACCAGTCACTTGCATTGTATGGATCTACAGAGCTGTGATATTTTTCTACAAATGTTTTGTTTGTGTTCAGCAGAAGAAAGAAGGTCATACACATCTGGGATGTCATGAGGGTGAGTAGATTTTTGGGTGAACTATCCCTTTAAGTACACATGATGCAGGCATTCACTTTTAATATCCCACATTTGACAACACGTTAACACAGAAATACAGAGCATTTCATTATTCAATAAATGACATAACCAAAGTTGTAAAGTTGGATGATGTTTTTAGAGATACTAATCAGTACAGAGGTACTGCTAAAGTAATTTCACTCCCGCACACTAGGTGGCGCAAGTAACCTTAAACGGCAATGGAACTGATAAATATACGACAAAGTAACAGCAAGCATGGCGTCCTCGTACTATCAGGAGATGCAGGATATTTTCAGGAATAACAATAAAAGCAGAGAGTTCCCGGCGCATAGCGCTAAAGTGCATTCAGTAGCCTGGAGCTGCGATGGGAAAAGACTGGCGTCCGGATCATTTGATAAAACCGCCAGTGTGTTTGTCCTGGAAAAGGATCGTCTAGTAAGAGCATATATGGTTTCGATCAGCCACCTGAACTACATTGTCAATGATAAATATGATAATGATTGTTTATTATTATTTATATTATGATTCTATATTTTTTTTCCACAGCAATTATCTTAGTTCATAATACCTGTAAAAACCGCTGGATTGTATAATGTTTACTTGGTCCCTTACAAAAATTCACCATGGTCAGACAAAATAGTCAAAAGTTTGGACACACCCACTCATTCTGGAGTAGTTATGATTCTTTGCCTGAAACTGTGGTTACTTTGGTAGTTTTTTCTAAGGGATGTGTTTGTCTTTATTGGAAATTACCTTGCACACCCTTGAACCTATACTGCATGTGAACCAGGTGAAGGAAAACAACTACAGAGGGCACGGAGACAGTGTGGATCAGCTGTGTTGGCATCCCACCAACCCTGATCTGTTCGTCACTGCATCAGGAGACAAAACCATACGCATCTGGGATGTGCGGACCACCAAATGCATGGCCACAGTCAGCACAAAAGGTACACAATAAACCTACATTATTTTCTTATATCATCTGATCAGTTTGCAATATGTTGATGATCTGATCTTATTTGACGAGTGAAATCTTTTGTCTTTTAGGGGAGAATATCAACATATGTTGGAGTCCAGATGGTCAAACCATTGCTGTAGGGAATAAGGATGATGTTGTAACTTTCATTGATGCTAAGACACACCGTGCACGTGGTGAGGAGCAGTTCAAGTTTGAGGTCAATGAGATCTCCTGGAATAATGACAATGACATGTTCTTTCTGACAAACGGCAATGGCTGCATCAACATATTGAGGTATCTTTTATTTTCAGTTTTTATAGGCTGTTGTGGGTAGAAAGTTGCACTTCATGAATAGTGTAATAGATGTACTAAAAGAACAGTTTTAAAAATGAATGCTATTCTTTGTCACTCAATTTATCTTTTGATTTGATGATTGCTAAACTTAAAGAATTATTACTGGTTCAATACAAGTTAAGCTCAATTGACAGCATTTGTGGCATAATATTGATTACCACAAATTATTTGGACTTGTCCCTCCTTTCTTAAAAAATAAATACAAGCAAAAATCTGGGTTACAGTTTGGCACTTACAGTGCATTCAGAAAGTATTCAGACCCCTTTATTTTTTCACATTTTGTTGTTGCAACCTGATGCTAAAATGCTTTAAATATTTTCCACTCTACACTCCATAATGACAAAGCAAAAACCAGATTTTTGATAACTTTGCAAAATTTATTAAAAAGAAAACACTGAAATCTCACATTGGCATAAGTATTCAGACCCTTAACTCAGTACTTAGTTGAAGCACCTTTGGCAGTGATTACAGCCTCAAGTCTTTTTGGGTATGATGTGACAAGCTTTGCACACCTGAATTTGGGGATTTTCTGCCATTCTTCTCTGTAGATCCTCTCAAGCTCTGTCAGGTTAGATGGGGACCGTCGGTGGACAGGCATTTGCAGGTCTCTGCAGAGATGTTAGATTGGGTTCAAGTCTGGGCTCTGACTGGGCCACTAAAGGACATTCACATAGTTGTCCCTAAGCCACTCTTGTGTTGTCTTGGCTATGTGCTTGGGGTCATTGTCCTGCTGAAAGGTGAACCTTCTGCCCAGTCTGATGTCCTGAGCACTCTGGACTAGGCTTTCATTAAAGATATCTCTGTATTTTGCAGCATTCAGCTTTCCTTCAACCCTGACCAGTCCCTGCCACTGAAAAACACCCCACAGCATGATGCTACCACCACCATGCTTCACTGTTGGGATGGTATTGCACAGGTGATGAGCGGTGCCTGGTTTCCTCCAGACATGATGCTTGGAATTGAGGCCTAACAGTTCAATCTTCCTTTCGTCAGACCAGAGAATCTTGTTTCTCACAGTCTGAGAGTCCTTTAGGTGCTTTTTTGCAAATTCCAAGCAGGCTTTCATGTGTCATGCACTGAGGAGAGTCCTCCGTCTGGCTACTCTGCCATAAATCCCAGATCGGTGGAGTGTTGGAGTGATGGTTGTCCTTCTTCAAGTTTCTCCCATCTCCACACATGATCTCTTGAGCACAACCAGAGTGACCATCAGGTTCTTGGTCACCTCTCTTACCAAGGCCTTTCTCCCCGATTGCTCAGTTTGGCCAGCTCTAGGAAGAGTCCTGGTTGTTCCAAACTTCTTCCATTTAAGAATTATGGAGGCTACTGTGCTCTTGGGGACCCTCAAATGAGCTGAAATTGTTTTGTAGCCTTCCCGAGATCTGCATTGATATGCATATCTGATATGCATTTTCAGCTGTGAGACCTTATATAGACAGGTGTGTGCCTTTCTAAATCATGCCTAATCAATTGAATTTGCCACAGGTGCACTCCAATCAAAGTGTAGAAACATCTCAAAGATGATCCAGAGAAATGGGATACACCTGAGCTAAATTTCAAGTGTCATAGCAAAGGGTCTGAATACTTATGTCAATGTGATATTTCAGTTTTTTCTTTTTAATAAATGTGCAAAGTTATCAAAAATCTGTTTTTTGCTTTGTCATTATGGGGTATGGAGTGTAGACTGATGTGAAAAAATAAAAATAATTTAAAGCATTTTAGCATAAACAAAATGTGAAAAAAATGAAAGGGTCTGAATACTTTCTGAATGCACTTACAGTGGAAGTGAATGGGGCCAATCCGTAAACATTAAAATACTAATTTTTTTAAAAGTATAGCCACAAGACATAAACAATTTGTGTGCCAACATGATTTAAGCTTACTAACCTTTTCTGTGTAAAGTTAAAACCAATTTTACAACTTCGTTGCCATGACGATGTAAGGTCAACAAACCCTAAAATGACGATTTAAACAATTTTACAGCTCAAATAACACACAAGTTTTAACAGAAGAATTAATGGAAGTGAATTTATAAAATTATAAGCTTCACATTTCCGCCTTTAAACCATCTAAAAATTGGCCCTGTTCACTTTCATTGTAAGTGCCTCACTGTAACTTCGATTTTTACTTTTTTAAAGAAAAGGAGGGACGAGTTGAAAATATTTTTTGTGGTAATCAACATTATGCCACAAATGCTGTCGATTGAGCTTAACTTGTATTGAACCCGGAATATTCCTTTAAAGCAAACGTCATGATGTTTTTGATGATCTTTTTCAGCTACCCTGATCTCAAACTCATTCAGTCCATAAATGCCCATCCATCCAACTGTATCTGCATTAAGTTTGATCCCACTGGAAAGTATTTTGCCACAGGAAGTGCAGATGCCCTGGTCAGTCTGTGGGATGTGGAAGAGCTGGTGTGTGTCCGCTGCTTCTCAAGGTCAGTTAATATTAAAGCTTATGCATATGAATTCATATTAATTAACTGTAAGAAACGGAGAATACACACACCACCATTATATCAAACCTGTATGACTTTAAGCCAGATCATTACACCTAATGTACCCATATTGTGTTTGTCACTTTCACTTGCTTTTACAGAAAGCATATTCCATTTAATAAATATTTAGTTGTCAGTAAAGAAGGATACTATAATATTCAATCTAGAATAATTATGTCGACATTTTAAATATTGCATATTATGTTACAATATATATATATATATATATATATGTTTTTTTTTTTCATGTTTCATGAATCCCACAGACTTGACTGGCCCGTGCGAACACTTAGTTTTAGTCATGATGGTAAAATGCTGGCGTCGGCGTCCGAGGATCATTTTATTGATATTGCAGAAGTGGAGACAGGTAAGCAAAGTTTACATTTATGCATTTAGCAGATGGTTTTATCTGAAGTGACTTCTACTGTGCTTTCAAGGTTTACAAACATATTTTGTCAGTTCATTCATCGTGTTCTCTGGAAATGGTCTACCAGGAACTACTTGGATTGTGTATTTTACTAACCGTTTTACATTTGTTTGTGCTTGTTATTCCTGTAGGTGAGAAACTCTGGGAGATTCAGTGCGAGTCTCCAACCTTTACTGTAGCATGGCATCCAAAGAGACCACTGTTGGCATATGCCTGCGATGACAAAGAGGGGAAATATGACAGTAACCGAGAGGCAGGAACCGTCAAGCTCTTTGGACTTCCTAATGACTCTTGAGGACCAGTATTACCATGTGCTTTGTGAAGAAGCCTCATTTGGAGGTGAAATTAACAGTTAATCAGTTGGACTTACTCATATTAGATTACTAATAAATGTTGTATATAATAGTTAAAATATCTTTTGATGTTCAGCTCACATATTATTTGAAGAGTACCACACATGACAAACATTTGTAAAAATGTAAATGTAAAACACATTTTAAAATTAAATTGCAGTTCATATGATGATTTCCTCTTATCAGATGCAAAATACAGCTCCTCTCGTATACTTTAGAATTATGTTCTTATTTCTTCCTTTAAAATTGGATGGTGCATTAACGTTAAACGCAATCTAGTCAGAGTGACATTACCATGTCTGTGTAGTAGAAGACTTGAGAATCATTTAGGCTAAGGAGAATTTTGTTGCTGTTTCTTATTGACTGTTGCCTTTCTGGAGATGAAAAATATATGGATTATGTCTTTGTTCAATCTCCTGTAAATCCAGTTTTAGAAATCACCAGAAGAGGGCAGCACAAGCTATTTTACTCAAAAGAGAATGCTGGACAAACAATTGTTGATGTAAAATCCACTTACAAATGTGGCCTGCTTAATCATTTTTTAGTTACTTTGAAAGTAAAAAGGAAAGTGTCAATTACATTTCTGCTCTAAACTATTGCTGAGATATAATCAATTAAATGTTGATAGAGACTATTTTTCTTCAGTGCATTAAACTCTAAATGTGTTTCTGGGTCAAAGCAACCAAAAATGATGGAGTAGATCACTAATTCTCATCAAATCTTCATACAAGTGGCACTGTCAAGCTGAGAAAAAACCTAAGCTGATTTTGTTATCAGTTCATTCAGATGATTTCAAAGAGATTTACATTTTTATTGAAAAGAAACAGGAAATGTACTGTTTTAATGTTGATCTGGGCCTTTGCTGGTAAGTCAAATTTTAAAGTAGGAATCTTTTTTTTTTTTTTTTTTTTTAAATAAACATTTCTTGGTTATGTGCAGAAACGTAGTAAAAGACAAATTTATCTGAACTTTTACTTTGGGAATTTATTTCCAATTCCCACTGGGAATGCTTATAAAACCAGCTGTGGTTTCACAAGCTGATGCTTATTAAGTTACAGTTAGTGTGGACTAAATGCCAGCATGCAGTCATATTATCTATGCCGTACAATGGTGCCAACTTTAATTTATTTGTTGGTATTAAGCGAAATATTTAGCCTGTGTCTAAACTTATTGCACGCTGGAAAAGGAATGTGCCTTGAATATAAAGATACCGAAGAAGTTTATAGCATCTTAAATCTTACAGAAATATTAGAAAATCAGTACGAATAGATTTATGAATCTGGAGAATCCTTTCTGTTCTTTAAATCTAATACATGCCTATGCCAACATTTACCATATTGTATAGTGTTTTTCTGAGATGTAGTGTAGTAAATGGTCTTTGTTGGTGGAGCAAACAGCAGTAGCCTGTAGACCTGGAGCAGTCTATAGTCAGCAGGGAATAGTTCGTAACCGAGATTAGATCCAGCACCATCCTTAATCTTTCTCAGTTGTGACAGACTTGCACAGCACGAGCATTTTCCGTGCCCACTTCAGAAGCCTCTAGCCTGGCTGGGTGCAGCTGTCCTCACCCTTCTCTGGTGATTCACCCCAGCAAGCTCCAGGATGTCTCACTTTGCCACTTCCTACATATTAAATGAGCTACAGGCATCCTTCGAATGCTCCTTAATTACATTTAATTTAGCAAAACCCATTTGTCTCCTGTTGTCCAGTAGGGGTTTGGTTAATCACCCCTTTCCCTCCTCTTGTTTAAGGTTGAGGATTAAACCTAGTTCCTCATTTATTATGTTTTTGTTGTTGTTGTTGTTTGTTTGTTTGTAAGTTATTTTGCATTCATGTTTACATTTCTTCCCTATATGTACAAATTCATACACGCATTCTCTGTCATGTAGTGTACAGACCTGCGATGTACAGGCCTATAACGATTTTTAAAACTGATTTAGAAAAGAGGAACTTAAAGAGGAACTTTACATGATAGGGAGAATGAAAATATAATGTAATAGGTTAATAAGTAATATAATGTATAATAAATGGTCAAAGGTACCCAAATGCACATATCACCAAAAATAATAATAATTTTTGTTCAAGCTCTGATGTTAACAATTATACTACTATTCACAATTACATTTCCCCTTTTCTGCTTACTCTAGTCTAGATAGATACTGTTTACAGACAGATTCATTGTGTCTGTTGGGTCTATGATGCAGATCCATGATTGTAATTATATCTTTATTGTAGCATGTCTGATGCAGATATTTTGGTTAAGGTCACATAGTCAAGCACCCTGTGACCTGGTGCACGATGACTAATAATTCTATTTGGAGGGTCCCATATGTAGGGTATTGATTAAATCCAACCTTTCCCACATTTTGCAGTCAAAGTTTCTATGCTAATGCAGCCACCTCAATATCTGGTAACTGTAGTATTGCTTTAAAAGAGTATGCCGGATTTGTGTGGCACTGATTTTATTATTAGCACTTAAGTACAAAGGATAATACAAATCATAACTATATAAAGGGAAGAAAAGTAATCAAATATTGCAAAACAAACAATGCTATTGATTGTGTTAGAGGGCTTTGAGGACTTATACAGGCACACAATACTGTATCTTTTATATTGCTAAATATGTTTGGCCTAGTTTAAAGTTCTTAAGTTTTGATACTGCATTTTACATACTGTATTCTGCTTAACCAAATTGTAGCTGTGATGTTATCCCTACTAGTTCTAACATTATCATTACATCATTATATTGTCTTATGCATGTTGTATAAGAATGATCAGGCCTTTGAAGCTCCAAAAAGCAGATAAAGTCAGCATAAACATGATCCACCAGACTCCCGTGGTTTAATCAATGCCTTCTGAAGTGATCCAGTTGGTTTTGGTTGAGAACAGACCAAAATGTAACTCCTTTTTCACTGTGCATCTTGACAGCAGTCTCCTCGGGGATCTTGATTTCAAGCTCAATTACACTTCCTATAGCGCCATCTAGTGCTTTGCGCATGCGACAAGCACTAGGAAGTGTAACCGAGTTTGAAATCATGATCTTGCCTAGAGACTGCAATGTCAAGATGTACAGTGAAAAAAATTTATATGTTGGTCTGTTCTCACCCAAAACTTCAGAAGACATTGATTAAACCATTGGAGTCTGATGGATTACTTTTATGCTGACTTCATCTCCTTTTTGGAGCTTCAAATGCCTGATCACCATTCACTTGTTTTGTATGCATATGGACCTGAAGAACTGAGATGTTCTTCCAAAAATCTTAATTTGTGTTCAGCAGAAGAAAGTCATACACATCTTAGATGGCATTAGGGTAAGTAAATGATAGAATTGTCATTTTTGGATGAACTATCCCTTTAAGATTTTAATTTTATATTTGTAGAGTTGCTAAATGTCTTTTATTGTGTCTTTATTTATTTCCTTTTCTTTTTTCATTGATCAAGTTTTCATAACTGTGTAATTTAATTTAATTAGTCCTATACGTCCAAATAATAAAAGGACATAATTTAGGTTAAACCACACACACAACTGAAAAAGAGAGACATGAAATACCATCTGCGGCTCTCAGTTAAGATGACATGACAATTTTGTATCTCTCCTAATTTCCATTTCAATAGATAGAGCTTCCAGGTCCCTTATGAGACTCTGTCAGTCCCTCAGGTCTTAATGGATTAGTTTTTCCACCATCCATATTATTGGCTTTCTCTACTCTTCCAATTTGTCTTTCTATCTTTGCTCTAGTAATTTATGGGACTTGATTTGAAACAAAACTTTTTTGACATGCAATTTATTAGCACCCGACAGTAACCTCTGGTATTCTAAAAGTCAAGCTCTGTGAACAATGTACTGAATCTTTTCAGTTAATATAATTTGCAATTCACAAGCTGGAGCAATATGTTATGCTTGGCCACTTTCCTGCACCCTTTGTGTTCAAATATTCGTATTTGAATATTTCTCGGCGTACTGTACTTATGTATAAAATGTAACTGGTTAGTCACCACTTTGGGTGTTTAGATTTCGAAATGTTCATATGTGTTTGCTCTGTCAGTTATCTAAACTGGAAATATTCCAATGATGGCTTAGTTATTATAGCAGTTAAAGGAGTGAATTTTAATTGAATTTAAGTTTTAACATATTAAATCAGGCTGTCAAAGTGACATCGTTAGTGTGATTAATAGTTCTAATCCCCCGAAAAAGTTACAATCCATTAAAGGGTATGTTCAGATATTTTTTTGCTTTTGAGACCAGAGGTATGGGTAAATAATGGTTTCAGGTGAAAACATTTCAGGAAATCAGTGGGAGATTTACTGTCAGTAAAATGAGTTTTAAGGTGGAGATATGAGACAAATCATTTGCTGATACTCCTGTCTATCGGTGGTAGGAAGAGTAGCCTTGTTAGCTTTGGTTACACTTAAGAGATATAATTTATTCTAAGACAAAAAAAGGCAAACTAGTGCATACAGTAGCTCATTTTTGTTTTAATGAGTTGCTCATTAAAATTTTTAAACATTTAAAAAAAACATTTTTTATTTGTTTTCCAAAAATGGTAGTTTAGGTAATTTATTTTCATTAAATGTAACAGATTTACAGTGACTTGGTTTGACAGATGTATTACATGACATGCAATAAAAGAAACACACACTATTAAATCTCCACACTTTAACCCTGGATCAGAAACCTTAATTGGCCAATAACTCTTATTTTCTGATATCATAGCCTTTCAACTTTTCATAGTTACATATGAAATACATACATTTATGTAATAATGCAATGAAAAGGAATTAGAGTACATAGCAGAGAGGCAGGCAAAACAGACATTTAAGTCATGTAAAAATGTATGTAGAGGCAAACCTAGTGCAACTTTAATACATTTGGAATGAAAAGAAATGCTATTGCTTGATACTGGCAGTATTACACACTCATTGACTTCATGAGCACATTTGAGTGACAGTTTATGAATTGTAGTATGTAATATTGTTAGCTATAAATAACAAACGCAATGAGCATCCAGTATTGTGCCTTGGGATTAACTGTGAGGAAAGTACACTTTTCCCCCATTCAAACTAATTACACAGTCAAGAGGGCTTTTTTTGAAGAAACACTCATGCAAAAATATCTGTGCGCATTCTTGCCTCGCCTTTTCTCAATTTCAGTTTTATGAGACATAACCAAACACTAGGTAAAGTTGAAAGTTCGCAGTGACGTTTATGCTCAAACTACTGTATCAAGTTTGTTTTTAATGATTTACTTTTTTTTTATTTTTTTTTTATTAGAGTAGCTATTTTATTTATTCTGACCCAGAGTTCATCATAACAGATGCAGTAAACAGTAAATCGTTCTACTAACATAACATTTCCATCTATGGTTTGTAATTGCTTTAAAAGAAGTAACATTCTAAAGTTGTTTTTAGAAACCAAGCTTAAAAACAGAGAAAGAGGATAGCAGTTAGTCTTATACTACATCATATTTACCAGTAATTTACAGATGTTTAGGAAACTATTTGAAATTGAGATTATTTGTTTTCAAATTCTTTTCAGGTCCCTGAAAACAGAAACTTATTCAGTTGAATAGCTAAACAACTGCATTCATTATTTCATTCTGTACTGTCATAAAATTGTGTCAACAACTAAACAACTATGAATATTTTCAAAACTGATACAGGATGTTAAAACATGCATATCCAAAACCTAAATGGCATATGTATAGCTTTATGTGTTGGCATTTGCTAGCCGATTAATTCATGACATTTTGTTGTGCTGAAACAAAAAGACGAATCATGACCTGCAGTTTGACAGTTCCCTTACTAGCAGTGTTAAAAATTGATGCTGAACTATGAAATGTCTTGATTTTGTTGTGATAAGCTTCTTAACTCCCCTGTGCAGTTGGTCGATATCACAATAAATGAATGTTTCATTTCATTTTTAAACTCACTGAGCACTTTATTAGAAACACCTGTACACCTGCTTATTCATGTGATTATTTAATCAGCCAATTGTGTGGCAGCAGTGCAATGCATAGAATCAAGCAGATACAGGTCAGGAGCTTCAGTTAATGTTCACATCAACCATCAGAATGGGGAAAAAATGTGATCTCAGTGATTTCAACCGCACCATGATTGTTGGTGCCAGACGGGCTGGTTTGAGTATTTCTGTAACTGCTGATCTCTTGGGATTTTCACACTCAACAGTCTCTAGAGTTTACACAAAATGGTGCCAAAAACAAAAAACATCCAGTGAGCAGCAGTTCTGCAGAGAGAAACACCTTATTGATGAGAAAGGTCAATGGAGAAAGGCCAGACTGGTTCGAGCTGACAGAAAGGCTATGGTAACTCAGATAACCACTCTGTACAACTGTAGTGAGCAGAATGCACAACATGTCAAACCTTGAGGCGGATGGGCTACAACAGCAGAAGACCACGTCGGGCACTTTATTAGGACCATAGTGTTCCTAATAAAGTGCTCAGTGAGTGTATAAGCCCATAAAAAAGGAATCAAACCTTTTTAAAAATGTTTTAAAAGTACCATGCATTCACAGTCAATAAATGAAAACAAATAGCTCATTTCTCCCTACTCCTGAAAAAATTTAAAGATGCAAGTGTTCACTCCAACCCCAAGGAAGACAGTAACTTAGACATAATGGAAATCAAAGGCATAGCCCTTACCACAGACCCTTTTACTGTTTGTCTCCAGACATGAAAAGAGAGCATGTAAATCAGAAATCATTTTTATATATTGGGTTATGAAAATTCTCAAAATTGAAAACAACATTTAAGCACATAACCTGATATACAGTATACTGATCATATTTCAGACCCTTACAAAGTCCAAAAACTGATTGACAGCCCCTATTCTAAAAAGCATCTAAACTAGATCTAAGCAATGGCACCTTGATGTTCAAGAGAAATATTTGCACTGGATGATTTTCAATGTGCATCTACGTTCATTAAAGGTGAAGTGTGTAATTTTTAGGTAATTTACAGATATGATCAACTAATGGAAAGACACATGCTCAAGGTCTTTAATATACTAACATATAAATATACCATTTCATAAATAAACAAATAAATATAAATTTAATTTAATTCTACTAGTAATCTGCATTTCAATAGCATCCTAAATATTAAGAGAATCACCAATACAGTCAAGCCCCTTTACCCTGTTGTTTATTATGTAATGCTCATGTAATAAAACATTATATGAAATTAAAGCTCCAAATGTTACACATATGAAAAGATGGAAGTATAAAGGGAGAATTGGCACCTAAAGTGTTCTGATTCTGAGGAAATCAACCAATTACACAGTGGCCCCAAAAACAAATGGTTGTAGGTTTAAAATGAACTAAAGTGGATTTAAGTAGCCAAAAAGCTACTATTAGGGGCCACTGTACGTTTTAATGTTATCATGAAGGGATGTGTTGTGTTCCAAGACACACTGCATGAATGTAATTTATGTCAAGAGGTATATTGGAAATTAAACTACAGTCGTGCTCAAACGTTTGCATACTCTGGCTGAAATTGTGAAATTTTGGCATTGATTTTGAAAATATGACTGATCATGCAAAAAAAACTGTCTTTTATTTAAGGATAGTGATCATATGAAGCCATTTATTATCACATAGTTGTTTGGCTCCTTTTTAAATCATAATGGTAACAGAAATCACCCAAATGGCCCTGATCAAAAGTTTACATACCCTTGAATGTTTGGCCTTCTTACAGACAGGTGACACACACACAGGTTTAAATGGCAATTAAAGGTTAATTTCCCACACCTGTGGCTTTTTAAATTGCAATTAGTGTCTGTGTATAAATAGTCGATGAGTTTGTTAGCTCTCATGTGGATGCACTGAGCAGGCTAGATACTGAGCCATTGGGAGCAGAAAAGAACTGTCAAAAGACCTGCGTAACAAGGTAATGGAACTTTATAAAGATGGAAAAGGATATAAAAAGATATCCAAATCCTTGCAAATGCCAGTCAGTACTGTTCAATCACTTATTAAAAAGTGGAAAATTCGGGGATCTCTTGATACCAAGCCAAGGTCAGGTAGACCAAGAAAGCTTTCAGCCACAACTGCCAGAAGAATTGTTCGGGATACAAAGAAAAACCCACAGGTAACCTCAGGAGAAATACAGGCTGCTCTGGAAAAAGATGGTGTGGTTGTTTCAAAGAGCACCTGACCTACCTGACCTTGGTTTGGTGTCAAGAGATCCCCAAATTTTCCACTTCTTAATAATTAATAAAAAAATATATATTTTTATATCCTTTTCCATCTTTATAAAGTTCCATTACCTTGTTACGCAGGTCTTTTGACAGTTCTTTTCTGCTCCCCATGGCTCAGTATCTAGCCTGCTCATTGCATCCACGTGAGAGCTAACAAACTCATTGACTATTTATATAAAGACAAAGGTGTGGGAAATTAACCTTTAATTGACATTTAAACCTGTGTGTCACCTTGTGTGTCTGTAACAAGGCCAAACATTCAAGGGTGTGTAAACTTTTGATCAGGGCCATTTGGGTGATTTCTGTTACCATTATGATTTAAAAAGGAGCCAAACAACTATGTGATAATAAATGGCTTCATATGATCACTATCCTTAAATAAAAAACAGTTTTTTGCATGATCAGTCATATTTTCAAAATCAATGCCAAAATTTCAAAATTTCTGCCAGGGTATGCAAACTTTTCAGCACAACTGTATGTAATATTTTACTTTTTTTTTTTTCTTTTTTTTTTTTTAAAGATCAGTTGCAAATAATAAACAACTAGAAATTACCCTAGTTTAGCAGTGCCATCTGATTTTAAATGATCACTCAGTTCTGTTAGTAACCAACCACCTGAAGACAAGCCTGATAAATTCATGAACCAAGCCCTGGAGCCCTGGATAAAAGATGCAGCTTCTGTTCAAGGAACAGTAATACATAAACAGGTGACAACCTAATGTTCTGTTTTGGTATTTAATGCAAAGTTCATCTGCATGCATACATGAACATTAGAACTCCCACAACCCGATTCCACCGTCTCCATGACAGCGGGCACAGCCTGCTCTGAGTGTGCAATTTAAGAGACATGAACAGGTACAACATGAAATAACATGTTTAACAGCACAAACGAGTATACAGACACACATAATTACACAGTAAAATTGGGAACATAGAGAGTACACAGAGAAGACAGTAGAAATCTTTTTAAAAGATTCTCTTTCTATGGAAATGTCTGTATCTATACCTCTGTATAACACCTTCTGACATGAACTATGAAGCATTTAAAGACAGATTAAATAGATATCAACATATTTTTCATTACTTATTGCAGTCTAACAATATGGCTTTGACTAGAAAATTAAAAAAGTTAATCTCATTCTTTCTTTATAATTAAAAAAAAAACACAACAACAAAAAAATTACTTCTGTACTGCTAAAATTAACATTAAACTAGCATGTGTTATTATAACTAAGATTTTTTAAATGAATTTTACAATCTTGAGAGCATTTTGATCACAGAACATCCAGCCTAATGGGTATGGATACATTCCTGTAGTTATATCATATCAGAGTTTAAAAAGGGACACATTTTTAATTGGATTGTTTGGAAAACATACTAACTACTAACTCTGTGTAATCTATAAAGTGAATTCTCACCAATAGGTTTGTATTTTTCATCATGCAATACAATACCCAGTTGGGCATTACTTTACAAAATGAGCTTGTCTCTTTACCCCAGTACTAATAAACAGTTAGGTAAACATTTAACTCCCCCACCCCCCCACCCCAAGTGTCCAATATGTTTATCAAATGGCAGTGTTTACTCAATGCTTAAAAACATGAAAACATTAATAATTCAAATAAAAAAAGCCTTAAGTGATCGTATTTGCAATCCCACATCAGACTTTACCAGCACTAAGATGGATATTTTGGACCAAAACTTATTAAAATGTTCATAGTTCGTTTTGTTTCACAGCATGCAAGAATGATTGTTGTTGATTGTATGTAAGAAAGTGTTGGGAAAAATAATTCTGCATGCTTGTTTTCAACTTCAGCATTGTAAATATATCTCTAACTTTTACTAGATGTGTCATCAGAAATTTTCTCTCTTTGGTATGTTTTTACTATTGTGATTGAAGCTCATGCATCTTTCTTTTCTTAATTATTCTTTGTGACATAAAATGTGCTAAAACAATGACTAACATTTTGCAATAAACCAGATTCATTATTTTACATTTAGGCTTGTATTTTGTTTGTTTTTTACATACATTTTTACATTTAAAGTTACCTACTTTTTACTAAAAGCACATTAAAGGTCATGTCTGATTTTTAACAATTCTGCTAAGGTAGGACTTCTCATATGGTGAAACATTTAACAATATCCAAAGTTTTAAGTCCATATGCATGAAATAACATTTCAGATTGATCAATTATCAGCACCAAAATCAAACAACAAATATATTATATATATATATATATATATATATATATATATATATATATATATATATATATATATATATATATATATATATATATATATATATATATATATATATATATATATATATATATTTTTTTTTTTTTTTTTTAATGAAAGTGGCTGTATTATTATTTATTATATCCAAGATTTACAATGCTTGATTCTGAATGTCATTTGTGAGTAATCAAACATCAGATCATCTGTGAATCAGTGATTGACTTCTGAAAATAAATTTCTCTAGATTCTTGTAATTTCTTGTCTTTGAGACCCTGAATCATCCTGAATGACCCTTAACTGTAAAAGTGATTTGGTCCAGTTTGTTAAAAGATAAAGCTAAACAACATTACATCAACAGATACATGAGAACTGCTAGGCTGCAAACCATTTGAGCATTCAAGTGGTCTAAAATGGCACAACTAAGACAGTATATCAGCGTCTCTCATCTCATTGCTTTCAGCAAAATAAAACCCACTTATTTCCACATGTAGTAGAATCTTGACCTGATGCACACATTAAAAAGCATTACGGCTGCATACTGCACTTCACTGATACATTAAAAAACTTTTATCAAGCTGTTTTTTTTATTAAATGCCACTAAACAACTCATCAGATTTCTCATCAGAGAGTATACAGACTGGAAAAAAAAAAAAGATAGATAAATAAAGAAATATATTACTTAATCAAAAGAACCGTCATATTCACAGTGCCAAAGCTCAGTATAAACATCTTGGAATGTGTTGTAATAGTGTGGGGCTTATCGTTGAGTACCTAAGGCAGATAACTTACAAAGTATCAGAGACCCTGGTGATGCTTTAGTAAACAAATAGAAAGATCTATAGAAAGTGTAAACAATTTGAACCTGAATGGCAGTGAAAAGACCAAACGTTTTTTTGGGTTATGATTTGCGTTTCTATCCGTAGAAAGGTAAAAATAAAATTCCGTCAACTTACGTCAAGGCAGTGAAAAGCCTTTCACCTGTTTGGCAAAAATCCCCCCCTCACCCATCTTCCTTCAGAAACAGCTTTGTGTCTGTTACTTTTTAAACATGTCTTGCAGAGGTCCAGGTAGGAATTTGAGAACGGTGTCTAGAATGCTCTCCTCGTCTTCGTCATCGTCTGCACCGCAGCCGGCTGGAATGGCCTTTTTGGGGCGGGTAAGGGAGCCCTCACACGCTTGCTCCATAGCCGCTTTCTCCTCTGCTTCTTTCTCTTCTTTCTTCTTTAGTCCATACTATATAAACAAAGGAAGTCCAACAAGAGGAGAAGAGGGATATCACAATGATGCTATTTCTAGTAGCTCTATATACCTTGCTTATGGAAAGAAATGGATCTGATATACTGTATAATTTTATATACAGGAATACACTACACTGGATTATAACTAATATAATATAATATAATATAATATAATACAATATAATATTAGAATACAATAGAAAAGAATAGAATAGAATCATGTTCTATTCTAATAGAAAAAATATTCAATATAATACAACTACCAGAACAGACTGGCAATGCCAGCCTTATTTTGACTGAATCAGATGGTAGGGACTCTTATTATTTTCTGCTCTATTAATTAATTTAGTTAGTTTTGATTTCTTCTAAAAAGTTTATCAAAACCATTTCTGTGTTTCAAGATCTACAGTCCATAAACAAATGTTTTTTTTATATATTTCATATTCATAAATTCCTTCTATACTGTACATTACTGTGCATTTTGTATAATGCAAGCACACCAATGCAAAAAGACTCAGATACCATCATACCGGCCTCAAAGTCACCTGGGACTAATCAGTTTCTCTGGCACTCATGATAGAAGGTTCTAGGATGTGTCCAGATGTTGTCGTTATGCTTCTTATAGCTACAGTTGGGACTATTTATGACCCTATAATTGCCTGATACTCTGGATAACATTAAAGCATGCGCAGGAAAACTGTGCATGAAGCCGTTTCTTCCTGTTCAATTGCTGTAATTAGCTGGCATTGGCCTCCTGCAAATGTGACATTTCATTAAAAGGGTAATGGAGATTCTTATTAGATTGTTATTTTCAAACACATATTAATCATTATGTCCTGTCATGATGGAATAATGGCTTCATCCTGTTTTAGTTCAATATGGATTAGCAATTAGCAGGGTCCCATGTTTACAAATTCTTATAATTTGGCTTAGTCTAAATAGAATAATTAGTCAAAGGAAATGTGAAAAGCTTACCTTATCTCGAATTGCCTGTCTAACCTTTTCCCTCTCCACCTCCATGCGGGCATGTTTGGCCTTCCGCTCCTCCTCTTGTTGTTTCAGTGCCTCCTGCCTCTCTTCCTCCTTTTTTTGGGCATCTGGGTCCTTCTCCTCTTCTCCACCTAACATCTTCCCCATGTCTTTGGTGGCTCCTGTACACAGAACAAAGTCATCTTATTATCATCATGGTTTTTAATGAATCTTTTCCAAAAACTGGCTAGTGGGCCTTGCATTTTTAGTGGTTGACCGATATGGGTTTTCAATGGCTGATACTGTTATCTCGAGGACAATGTCGCCGATGGCCCATATAATGCACCATAGTTGATGCATAACATGTCCATTGCCTTTTTTATTTTTTTTCATAATCATTATTTTAGGTTAATATATATATATATATATATATATATATATATATATATATATATATATATATATATATATATATATATATATATATATGAATATATAAGGGAAAGTGTATAACCTAGGTCCTTTAACTGGTCATCATTTCTTGTAAGATTTTCACTAGTTTTAATCGTTTTTTTGTTTTCACTAGTTAATTTTAAATAGTCCTGTGGTGTGACAAACAAATCATTCTATGTACTCTCTCCATTAATACAAGCTGCAAGTACAATAATAAATGTAAAAGAATTACCAAAATGTTGTTTAACCGACCCAGCGTCCATATGTGTGGACAAAACGTTTTGGCTTCACTACAGGCTAAGCATAATTTAATTTATACCGACTGATCTCAATTCAGGAGACTGTAGGCTGTCATTAAAGGATTAAACTTTCTATGTACCTAGCCATATGACAAAACAACATTGTGCCGAACTCAGCAGAGTTTGTCTTTGGGAGTAAAAGCAACATAACTACATCTGGTAAGAACTCTCATTAAGTTTTTACATTAAAACCTGTATGAGTCAAAAGAGTACAGTCTGTAGTTTCATCAGACATGCCATTTTAAGAATTTTATCTATTTATCGCGAAATGGCATGCTGTTAAACACAATGACCATGAACGTGGACTATAGGCTAATTTTCCTTAAAATATCCTATATTCACTGTGCATTATAACACTGAGAATCAATGGATGCATCCAAAAGCTGGAAAATGTTGCTTTTAGAGGCTGTATATTGAGTTAGGCTGAAAATAAAATGCATTTCAAACTGTTCTGAGACCAGTGCAGACAGACAGCACACTGGAGGATAAGTCATACCCTAATTAGGGAACAAGGTAGCAAGGAGCATCATATAGCTTTCCTATGTAGCCAAGTGCATTCACTCCTAACATTCAGTCAAAAGTTCAGTTTCAGGAAGCAGATGATGTTTGGACCACTCAACATGTTTGGCAGACATGGAGCAATGGAAAACTATTTTGTCTAAATGTATACATATATATATATATATATACACTACCGGTCAAAATTTTTGAAACACTTGACTGAAATGTTTCTCATGATCTTAAAAATCTTTTGATCTGAAGGCGTACGCTTAAATGTTTGAAATTATTTTGGTAGACAAAAATATAATTGTGCCACCATATTAATTTATTTCATTATAAAACTAAAATGTTATATATATATATATATTTAAAAAAAAAAAGTTTTTGAAATTGATGACTTGGACCAAATAATAAAGAAAAGCAGCCAATAAGTGCCCAACATAGATGGGAACTCCTTCAATACTGTTTAAAAATCATCCCAGGGTGATACATCAAGAAGTTGGTTGAGAAAATGTCAAGAGTACATGTCTGCAAATTCTAAGCAAAGGGTGACTACTTTGAAGATGCTAAAATATAACATATTTATTTTGGATTTTGTTTAGTCACAACATAATTCCCATAGTTCCATTGATGTTATTCCATAGTTTTGATGAGTTTACTATTATTCTAAAATGTGATTTATTTTTTTACAAAGAATAAGTAAGTGTTTCAAAAGTTTTGACCGGTAGTGAATATATATTGCATGTTTCTTAGAGGCTACTAGTTACAAATCAAAAAGGGGAATGGAAAAAGCACACAGCAGTCACGCTCGGGTCTCAGGAGGTTTAAATGTTTTTTGATGGAGTAATAGTTTGTCTCACTACAGGACATGTTAACAACACAAAAGTATCATGTCAACTACCAATATACTGTACATAATAACATTTTATGGCAAATGATATTTACTATTTATATTTACTCAATAAACACAAAGAAAATTGGCCAATGTCAATAATCTCGAAATAACCAAATATCGGTCAATTAATTAGCATATATCACTAGACTGAAAAAAACAACAACAACAACAACAACAAAAAAACTTTTTTTTTTTTTTTGCTTCATGTGGTAACATTAAAATTAACTGGTCTGATTCAAGTCTAAAATATTATTTAACATCACTGATTCAACCTGAACACATTAGGCTACACCAACAAAACTAATTTTAAGGGTTAGATCAGGTAGAAATAGCTCAACAATTGCAGGTACTCACTTTACAGTATACTTCCCTACAGGTAAAATGACTGCAAACTTTTAGTTTTCATGAAAACTCCCAAGCCTTCAACAAGATGTATCAGGAATTAAGCGGTTCAATTAAATACAGTCAACTGGATCGCCTTCCTTCATGGACATTTTGGTTAATTACCAACCCTGTGTACATTAAGCTCTTTGCACAAAAATATGGCACACTGCAGAAAATCATATTCCAAATGAACATCTTTCTTGTTTTCCAGTAAAAAATATCCTAACATCCCTAAAACAAGATCATTTCACTTGATAAGCAAAATCTGATATGCAATTATTTAGACCTGTCAGTGTCTTTTGTCAATTTTTTCACAAAGACAGAGATGCTCTTTAAGAATAAGATTTATTGCAGCGTGATTGGCTCGATATGTGAAATTTTAAGAGATGGCAGACAGTTTGATTTTTGTTTCCACTGTGTGATATACTTATATGTTCATATACTGGAGCCAAAATGATCAAGCCAAACAGAGCCACCAGAATATTGCATCTGCCACTTCTCTCACTGCCATCTGCTTCATTGGTGTAGCTCAACCTCTCATGCTGTGTATTCTACATCATATAGCTGCTTGTTTTGGGCTCAGCAAACAACTGCCACAACCAGCAGGTTTTTATGAGTTGTGCAGCAATAAACGCTTTCAAGCAAAGACACTGTTTGCATATACCTCAATGTTCATTTCAACCATATGTTTAAAAACAGAAAACACAGCTCTGTTTGAGGCTCAGTAAAGATGCATCAACCAAAGTGAATGTCGCAGCTCCAAACAGCAGGTCGGCAACATGCAGAAATTTGTGGTTGAAAAATTATGTACTATTGCTTTAAGTCATAAATCAACTGCATACTGGCTGTGTGCAATGTGTCTAGTGCAGAGGTGCCCAAACTAGGGCCCTGCAGGCCAAAGTTGGCCCGTGGTGACCTTTGATTTGGCCCGTCTTGCCGTAGATGACAAGAGGAAAAAAATAGAAGAAAAAAAATATGGCATTGATGCAGCTCTTCATTTTTAATTAATCTTTGTTTTAACATTTGTTGTTTATTTTTGCATTACAAAAACTATAGCTTATTTGAAAAGTAGAGAGTATAAGTGATTTAATTTTTTTTAAATGTATATGTGTACTTCTATGACCTTTAAATAAGTGCTGTCTGAAAGTTTGCTCCATTGGCCATCCCAGGTGCCACCCCAAAATCTTCACTATGATTGGCCAGCTCCAAAGTCTGAGGTGGGCATTCAATACCGCCAGACAGAACCTAGTTGGTTTAAAACGGAGCAGGAACTGAAACTGTGTCTAGAAATGACAGGTAATTAGGCGGACTCACGAAACAGTGCGTACAGTCATCCAAAATGAAAATTAAATGAACGTGCACTATATGTTGTGCAGCATTTCATATCCGTGTGAACGTGACCACTGAAGTGCACCCATGAAGCTGACTTGATAAAGTCAGGTGAGGGAGCATAGGTCTATGATAAGAAATATCTTTAATATCTTCTTTGTCACAAAACAAAACAATATCCTACTTGATAGTATTGCGTCATGCCATTGTATCTTCATCTCTCCAAAACTGCACAGAACTACCATGTGTTCAATGTGAGATGCGCTGTTCTTAAAGAGACAGTAACCATGTTTTAAGACACACTTACATTCAGTTGTTTAGCAGACATTTTATCCAGAGTGACTCACAAATGAGAAAGAGACACAACATAAATAAAAATTATATTGAAATCAATTATGTGCATTGTGCAAGTATAGGACCCTTGATTATTTTAATTTTAGAGTTCTGTGTGTTTTTAAGTATTAATATTTAATTTTAAAATAATACAATTTGATATATGCAACATTTACTTTTGGCCCACTGCCCTCAATCAAGTTTGATTTTTGGCCCATCATAGGAAAAAGTTTGGGCACCTCTGGTCTAGTGTCTCTACAAGCAAATGAAAGACCTACACTAATTTATTATTAATGGCGCTCATTTATTATGCATGAGTGTGCATTTGAAATCCACTGTCAAAGTCTACACACTACCTTCACCTGTGTTTAATTCTACCACATAACACTCGGGGCATTCAAGGGGAGACGTGTGGGGGTGTACATTTTAAGTGGCCTTTAACTGTATGTATTTGCATTTGCTTGTGTCTATGTGTGTCAGGCACCTTGAGCAAATACATTAGCACTCACTAAATATGTCTTCGGGTCATTCAAACTCTACCCCACACCCTTTGGTTTGATATTATCTAATTCCATGACATTCATACCTTTTTAAAATTTAGCTTTGGTTTTCAAATTCTTTTAAGAGGCACATATTTCGCATTTATCAGCTGTTCTTGGCACCTTCTAATGTTTTAAGTCTTAAGAGAGCAGAAGACACATACAAGGTTTATTTTTAAATAAACTGATCATTCTAAGCCAAGCTTCAATGACCACATTTACATGCACTTAATATTCCTGGTTCAATACAAGTTAAGCTAAATAGACAACATTTGTGGCATAATGTTGATTACCACAAAAATTAATTTAGACTCGTTCCTACTTTTCTTTAAAAAAAAAGAAAAGAAAAATCAAGGATACAATGAGGCACTTACAATGGAAGTGAATGGGGACAATAAATGTGAACGTGGTCAATTTTTGGGTGGTTTAAACACAGAAATGTTTAAAAAAGCATTTGAATTAATTCTTCTGTTAAAACTTGTGTATTATTTGAGATGTAAAGTTCTTTAAATTTTCATTTTTACAGTCATTTTAGGGTTTGTTGACTACATTGTCATGGTAACAAAGTTGTAGAATTGGCAATAACTTTACACAGAAAAGGTTATTAAGTGATTTTATCACACTAAAATCATGTTTAGACACATATCCTTTATGTCTTGTGGTTATACTTTTGAAAAAGTTAGCATTTTAACGTAAAAAAAAACGGCCCCCATTCACTTCCATTGTAAGTGCCTCACTGGAACCTCGATTTTTGCTTTTTTTTTAAAGAACAGGAGGAACCAGTCTAAACTGATTTTTGTGGTAATCAACATTATGCCACAAATGCTGTCGATTGAGCTTAAATTGTATTAAACCCGGAACATTCCTTTAAAAAGAAAATGGTTTATATACCAGGGTTTTTGCAGTAAGTGCCATTCTGTAATGTCAAGTAAACAAGAACGCTGATTTCCTTACGCCGTTAAAGGGATTAAGAGAAAGCGGTTTAACACACCCAGGTTTCTCCCAGAGAAAGTGGCCATGTAAACACAAGTTTCTGAGAAGTGCACATGTGCGTGAAAAGACCGGATAAAAAAATGACATAGGATGGAGCCCAACAACAAGACAACAAAGCGGAAAGAATTCAATGTTTCTGGGAGTACAGTGGGAAAAGCACATACACTATAAAATATACCCATTTATACACACCAATGTAAAATATCGACTGTCCCTCACGTTTGCATATATGCTCATACACTGGGGGAATTTTTACGTAAGAGGGAAACCCCACTATTGCAGTGCAATTCCTCTGCAGGTCGTAATAGAAAGTTTAGTAAACAAACACAGTAACAACTCTGGAATATCTGGAAATAAAGTGAAGCAACGGGGAATAAAATAGTGAAGTCTTCATCAGATGCCATGTTTTCTGCATCCTTATACAGCATATGTAAACCGGAAAACACATCCACTGCCATCTGTACGAATTACAAATTTAAGACAAACATTTGTCACATTTTTATGATGAATTGCCACACTAATTGTTCTACAAACACAATGCTCCTGAGAGCTTAAAGCAAAGATGTAGGCCACCAAATTGAGCCCTGCTGTCATGTTTAAAGCCACACAGAGGATGGTTAACATAACAAAAGAATTGCCTCCCTCTATCAGATTCTCCATGGCTTTACATCAAAGCAATCTGCACAAACAGCAATGATGATATGGATGGAGGATCAAATCTGGGCTATGCTTAATGATGGCATGGTGGCTGGAACTGTATTCCAATATCTCAGGAAAAGCCCTAATTCCTAATGATATGTGAATTATCAGAGCTTAGCAAATTAGCATATTAATTAAATTCATTCATAACAGTTAAGTTGTAGTAGTAAAATAGGTCACTTGCATTTCATAATACCAGCACTGCCTTTAAAGGAATAGTCCAGGTTCAATACAAGTTAAGATCAATCAATAGCATTTGTGGCATGATATTGACAACCACAAAAATAATTTTGATTGGTCCTTTGTTTATTTAAAAAAAAAAAAAGTAAAAGTTATGGTTACAGCAAGGGACTTACAGTACCATTAAAGTGAATGGGCCAGTTCATAAATATTAAAATATGCAATGTTTCAAAAGTATAGCCACAAGATGTAAACATTAAACAGGTTTACAAAAATTTTCTGGGAAATGATCGCTTGCGAATTTTGTCTGTATAAAGTTTTATCCAATATTACAACTTTGTTGTCATGACAATGCAGCACAAGCAGATCTGTATTATGGTAAATACCTGATTTTATTATACTAAAATCATGTTAACATGTATAATGTTTACGTCTTGTGGCTATACTTTTGAAGCAATATGTATTTTAGCATTTATAAACTGGCCCCATTCACTTCAATTGTAAGTACCTCACTGCAACTGTGATTTTTTTTTTAATTAACGAGGGACAAGTTGAAGTTCCTTTTAGTGGTAATCAACATTATGCAACAAATGCTGTCAATTGAGCTGAACGTTGGCAGTCCCAAAATCAAATATTTAAAACAAAATATCTGGAGATATTTTGTGTACTTTTTGTTTATTGTGTGATGAAAGATCACAAGAACTGACACCTGTCTATCTGTGGCTAGACTGACATTAACACACAGGGCTATCCTGGAACACATTCTTTAACACATTTTTATAAAAAAAAAAAAAAAAAAAAATTGTCTTTGTATGTTTTTTGGCTATCTTTAATTAAACTTGCTCACATGAAAACACCATAGTTGTTTTTCACAGTCTGCTGAACTGGGAGTGACTGGGGTGACTTCTCTGTGTGAGCTTGAAAAATGCTTCCGAATAATTTGCAAGGGTTGAGGAAATCTGCCTACTTTAAGTCTATTCAATAATGGATGATTTTCATGGGTAAATCATGCTCCATTGCCTCAAAGCTAAAATTAGCAGAATTTAAGCTATGTCTGTCTGTTTCAATATGGATTGGCTCCAAACACAATAAGAAATAAAAAAATAAACATTTGAAGAAAATTTGTAGACTATGAGATCAAATTTAAGGTATATTTAAGGTAAATTTATTTATGGTAAATTTAAGGCATATTTACTGATTTAAGTTTTTTATTTTAATATGTATACTATACTCCATCTAACACTATTTCAAACAGCATTTTGCTAATTATTTTATAATTTTTATGCATGCAGCTTTCAACACCTCATATGAATTGAGAGACAACACATATGGAATATTTGTACTTTTAAAAATTCATGTCACACTGCAGGACCATTTCAAATTAAATATAATAAAAAGTTATAAAAAAAATGTCAAAAGATTTTAAAGTAGTGGACATGTTGTGACCAGTTATAGCACCTAAAGTTTCCCTTATGCATTACTATACATTTTATAAAACCTAAAATCTCGATGTTGATAAAAAAAAAAAAGTCTATACTATCAACAACCCCTTTCATATTTCTAATTCACAGTTCATAGACACAATCTGACATCTTGGTCTTATCCTTGCAGAACATCAAAGGAGCTATGTAAAATATGACGTGCAGTGAAATCACAATCTATGATGTTTGAAGACACCTCACATAGAAGGTCATCATGTGGTCGCAGCAGCCTTCCAGAAGGCTATCAGATACATCTGGCCCACTCAAGAGAATTGACGGGGGAGAAATACATTTCGTTTTAGTACCCATAGTCACTCAGCTGATAAAACCAAATCATGAATTTGATTGAAGGGCTTACTGACCTTTAGACAACACGTTCATGGGACTGAGCAAATCAATTACCTATTGTCCTGATATATATATAAAATAAAGTGAAACTATATCCAAATCAATAAACGCTTTGTTTTGTCCCTGTAAGCTAGCAAGGTTGGCAAAGTGACATTTGAATCAAGACTTACACACTGCTCACTCACTTCAATACAGTATCTTTGTGGAAACAGCACCATTTGTAATGTCAAAATGTCTATCATGCATGTCTCTCAGAAATGGTGATAGCATGACACTTACCACCAAATGCTTGCTTCATTACAAAATCCATGATTCACTCAGATATCTGTTCCTCTTGAAGCTTAAGAAAATGTTGCATTTAGTCTAGTTGTGATCTTGATTATGTTGGTCCACCACAGTGTTTATATCTTGTGTGTCCTGATGTATCTTTCACACCTATTGGGAAAAAAGGGGGAAAGATGATCAGCATGTAAAATATAGAAATACTGATATTTTATTTATATAATACTGATCACTACATAGCAATACAACCTCATCCATCGGTATTTGAGCTGGAATTAAAAAATGCATGCCAGGTCAAGAAATCTCGAAAATGAAAGATAATCAAAGTGCACTAAATGTCACAACTAGCCCTAGTCTCCCCTATCAGCAAACAAATAAAGCACATTTATGTTATTCTGGAAATCACATAGCAGATCACATTCAGTAATGAAAACTCAAAAAAGTCGAACTAATTATTGCTTAAAGGAATATTCGGGGTTAAATACAAGTTGAGCTCAATCAACAACATTTGTGGCATAATGTTGATTACCACAAAAAAAATTATTTTGACTCATCCATCCATTTCTTTAAAAAAATAAATAAAAATAAGCAAAAATCGATGTCACAGTGAGGCACTTACAATGGAAATGAATGGGGCCAATTTTTGGAGGGTTTAAAAGGCAGAAATGTGAAGCTTATAATTTGATAAATGCACTTACATAAATATTTCTGTAAAAAACTCGTGTATTATTTGAGCCCTAAAGTTGAAGTCATAATTTTTACAGTCATTTTAGGGTTTGCTGACATTACATCATCATTGCAACAAAGATATAAACAATTTTACAACTTTACACAGAAAAGGTTGGTAAGTAATTTTATCACACTAAAATCTTACGATAACAAGCCTATTATTTATGTCTTATGGCTACACTTTTGAAACAGTGACTATTTTAACGGTTACTGACTGACCCCCATTCACTTCCATTGTATGTAGAGGCAGACCAATATATCGGTTTTACTGATTAATTGGTGCATATAGTTGCTTTTTGGGAACTATCAGTTATTGGCAAAAATCTCTACGGATAGTTGCAGATCATTTTTTTCTTTTTCTTTTTTTTTTTTTTATTTTCTCCCATTTTCTCCCCAATTTGGAAAGCCCAATTCCCAATGCGCTCTAAGTCCTCGTGGTGGCGTAGTGACTCGCCTCAATCCGGGTGGCGGAGGACGAATCTCAGCGTCTGAGACAGTCAATCTGCGCATCTTATCATGTGGCTTGTTGAGCGCGTTACCGCGGAGACATAGTGCGTGTGGAGGCTTTGCGCTATTCTCTGCTGTGTCCATGCACAACTCACCATGCGCCCCACCGAGAGTGAGAACCATACATTATAGCAACCATGAGGAGGTTACCCCATGTGACTCTACCCTCCCTAGCAACTGGGCCAATTTTGTTGCTTAGGAGACCTGGCTGGAGTCACTCAGCACGCCCTGGATTCGAACTTGTGACTCCAGGGCTACCCAGGCCCCAGTTTTTTTCTTTTTAATCCTCATCAGTTAACATCATCTTGTGAAATACATATATATATATATATATATACATATAACATTTACTTATACTGTATATACAAAACTCTTCATCTGGTGAATATATAGGCTATAAAAAGCTTCATTTGGTAATTACTAACATGTAGAGCATTGTAACGGAGCCAAGTCCCTGGTGTATTTCGGGATTGTTTATAGTTAAATAAACAAGTCCAGCGTTATGTACCAAATCTTAATTTTTCTGGTTATTATAGGGTTTATTTTTTGGGTTTATTTTCTGTTTTTTTGTGTGGATTTTATTCATTTTGGACTCTTGTAGCCTCAGTGTCTGTGCTTGTCATAGTAAGGAAAGACTAAGAAATGATGAAAGACTTCATCATTCTATAAACAGATTTTAATTAATCGGTTATCGGTCTTTTCTGCCACTTTGGTTATCGTTATCGGCAAAATCCACTGTTGGTCGACCTCTAATTGTAAGTGCCTCACTGTTACCAAGATTTTTGCTTTTTTGAAAGAAAAGGAGGGGCAAGTCAAAATTAATCAATATTATGCCATAAATGCTGTCGATTGAGCTTAACTTGTATCGAACCCGGAATATTCATTTAAGGTAACAATTTCAGTACAATTTATAGTGTATTTGTAGCTTAACTGTTGTTGTTTTTACAAAATTATAAATTTTCTATTCAACCTACTGTATGTCATGTTAATAATTTATGCACTTCTTTGTAATATTAATAAATGTCATTTGTTTTTTATTTTAAGGACATTTTTGTTTACCTTAGAACAATAAACAAGTTTGGGTCAACACTAAAGTAACATCTTGATCCTAATGCAAAACCAATTGAGAACCACTGAACTGTCTGGTTACATGATGCTACTACTGATCTTCCTTTCTAAAGGGGGGTTCCGGTTTGATAACATACGCTATGCATGATTAGCATAACACATAGAGCCCTTCTCTGACCTTGAGGTGGGTTTTGTATGCCATAGTCCAGTTATGTTCAACCTGGCTCCAGTACAACCAGTGCTACCAAGCCAACATAACAGTCTGCTTTATTATAATGTACCATTGATGCAGCAAACCCGAGTCTTGATGGTATTTTGTAAATCTTTGCTTCCATGAAACTGGGTTCAGATGGAATATGGAGTTTTCACTTGCATAATAAATTGTCTGGCTGAGAATAGATGTGGCGCAATACAAATAAATCTCGCATCAGTAGATATTCATAACACTTAACCATTTGCTTTGACTGTTTTGCATTATCAGTCATTGCTTTGCATCTAATTTCAAATGAGCAACACCTTTTTCTGTGATCTCTTATAAAACCATTATATATCCGGTTCAGCGTCTGTCCTGGTGAATGCATCGAAATTGCTATCCTGACATCCGAACATGCAGGATTTGTAAAACTAAGACAGAAATTGGATGTGTGTGTGTGTTCTGAGAGCTCACAATGTACTATAAATGGTAGGAAGATGACAAGGAGAAAGAACATTCTGATTGACTGGTGCATCTATTCCATCTTTGAGAATCTAGAACGAAAGGGCTGGGCATTCCAAACACAAAATGATATAATGGGATTAGAATAAAAGCTTCAAGGTTACAGCAGCAGTGTAGTCTAGGGCATATGCAGGCATACGCCATATGCCCACCTATCTTTCTTAAGATTTTGCGTATGCCCACCTAAAATAACGATTAGGCTTTTGACCTGGAACTTTCAGTCTACTAACATGATGCCACAGTACCATTGAGTGAATTACATATTTTATTTATTTATTTATTTATTTAAGTGTACAGAGATTCTCTCTAATCGCGCACTTGGCTGCAGGAGGCTGGAGCGCAACTGATGGCACTAGCAAGACAGACAGTCCGACTAAGCTGATCCACCAATCAGGACGTTCATTTCAGATGCGACTGAATATTTTCTAACCAATCATATTTTCTATTTCAGTAAGGGGCGGAAGCCTAATGCTGATGCACAAGCATCCCAGGAGTAACCATAATTTGTGCTGTAAATGTATTTCCCTGCTAAACTTAATACTTATATATTCCGCCACCTTGGTTATCGTTATCGGCAAAATCTACTGTCGTTCGACCTCTAATTGTAAGTGCCTCACTGTTCCCAAGATTTTAGCTTTTTTGAAAGAAAAGGAGGGGCAAGTCAAAATGAATTTTAGTGGTAATCAATATTATATTTAAATGTAACTTATGCAAATTAAATTTTGTGAAAATACTAGTTTTTGATTGTCTTCACAGATGCAGGACAACTGTGTCCCATAATTATTACATCAAATGTCTCTTTTCTTTTTTGTTTTGTTTTTTCCTTTTACTACTGTTGGTGGTGCCTTTTTCTCGTGATATCAAATCATTTTAATTTATATTTCTAAGTAGGAAAACAATTTCACTATACAGAGAAAAGCACATAATAGTGCACAAATAAAACAAATAACCATTCATTCTTATGTAGGCTATATATGTTAATACTAGATAACTTGTTAACATGAACATTATTACACTCATATTAGCTATAAAATGCTTTTAACAGTTTATTCCGTATTATGTATGTATTAGTTTATTAATTAGAGTAATGATAAAGTATTAACAATTTCCATAGTAGCCTTATGAAAGCAACATTAATGACACCTATTAATTTAAATACATATTTAACATCAAGTTACCATACCATGGTTCTTAGTAGTGTACTGTACACCATTCCAGCAAGAAACTTACCATGATGTACATTTTGTAAGTTCATGTGGGACTATAATTACAACACCCAATTTTTGAAAAAAAAAAAAAAATTATGGAAAAAATATATTCCTTACACATTTAACATATGTACTGTATATAAATGTTAATATATGAATTTTAGAGATCGGGTACGTGTTTTATTTGGGGGGTCCTTCATAAATTCACAGTATGCCCACCTCTTCAGACACTACTACACCACTGGGTTACAATAATAAACATTTTGCTCGAGCCAACTGAAAGAAAATGAAACCCTGGCCTGCAGCGTGTTGACTGCTAATGGGCACAAAGCATGACTGAACAGTATAATAGTACAGATGTATATCATATAGAGAAAATGTAAGAAGAGGGGACCATTTAATTTCAATAGCTATAGTGGATTCTGTTAGTGGATCCTTACGTAAGCTTCTACTTAAGTGGCAATCTATGCGATCACTGCAGGTCTTTTTTTCTGAAACGTTTTGATGTATACACAAAATAATGTAGTTAATAATGTGACAATTAATTTAAAATGCTTACTGCTACTAAAATATTGTGAAGGATTTTTGAAATCAGTGGTCTCAGGGAAACAACATAACTGCTTAAAGCATGTATGGAGCTGGCAGGGACTTTGCCCAGTCAGGCATGAAATTATTACTCTTCCTATTAAAGACCATTTACACAGTTACGCAACCCAATAATGAATGAATAAAAACATGGGTTTTGCACATGTACAGGGAACCTCTACAAAGAGGTTATTACTTTAGCTTTGATAACAAAAATAAATGCTTTCTTAGGGCTTTGTTGGGACACCTTAAGCTTTGATTATGGCATGTATTCATCGTGCATTTTTTCGACAACCTTATGCAACATCACAACATTTATTTCCATCCAGAATTGCATTTTTGGCCGAGATCTTGTATTGATGACAGGAGAGTCGAACCACTCCGTAAAGTCTTCTCCAGCACATCCCAAAGACTTTCAATGTGGTTAAGGTCAGGACTCTTTGGTGGCCAATTCATGTGTGAAAATGATTCCTCATGCTCCCTGAACCACTCTTTCACAATATGAGCCTGATGAATCTTGGCATTGTCTTCCTGGAATATGCCCGTGCCATCAGGAAAGAAAAAATCCATTGATGGGATAACCTGGTCATTCAGTACATTCAGGTAGTCAGCTGACTTCATTTTATTGCCGCATAACGTTGTTAAGCCTAGACCTGCCAACTGAAGCAACCCCAGATTATAACACTGCCTCCTGAGGCTTGTACAGTGGGCACTATATGCGCTTCCCTTCTTACCCTGACGTGCCCATCGCTTTGGAATAGGGTAAATCTGGACTCATCAGACCACATGACCTTTTTCCATTTCTCCACAGTCCAATCTTTATGCCCCCTAGGAAATTGAAGTAGTTTTTTTTCCCAATTAGCCTCTCTAACAAGTGGCTTTCTTGTGGCCACACAGCTGTTTAGTCCCAATCCTGTAAGTTCTCGTTATATTGGGCATGTGTAAATGCTCTTACTTTCACTATCAAACAGCTGTGAGTTCTACTGTCGATTTTTTACGATGTGACTTCAAGTGTTTTAGTGATCTCTAATCACGATCATTCAAGATTTTTTTCCGACCACATTTCTTCCGCCAAGCTGACGGTTCACCACAATCCTTCCAGGTTTATATAATGCGTCGGACAGTTCTTCGAATCATAGTCTCTTAAGTATCTGCTTATTTAAATCCAAACGGTGACTTTTTGTTTTGGCCAGGCAGTGTATTACTTTAAACCCAGTGTAAACACTATCATGCATTATTTGCAATAATAACATATTGTTATCGAATCGTATGAATAAAATAGTATTATAATGTTGGTAGGTACTCTTATCATTACAAGGACTTTCCATTGGTGCAATAGTTTTTATACTGAGTTACTGATATTTTCTATCCCCTAAACCTAACACACTCACAGAAACCTTTTTGGATTTTTACATTTTCATTCAAACATATTTTAATATGTTTAGTAAGCCACATTGTGTGGTCAGGTCTATTAACACCTGGTGCAATTAGTGACTCTGTAAATTTAAACAGCAATAATATGACTAAAAATCTAAATAGTGATTATAACAGACTACTCTCACATGCATTTAGAAAACACTTCAGATTGACCACAGTGTATCTGTTTTCACATACATACTGTCACAAATTGATCTGCACATGAACAAGTGAATCTCAACGACTTATTGTTACATAAAGTAAATAGCAAATGTGTCACTTCAAGCATGTTCCTCCAAGGCAGTGGAATAATGACTCCAGTGAGGATTAGTTCTCCTTTATTTTGTCCACATCCTCTTATCTTCTTACAGATCCTTTCAAGGACAGCCATTTAGGAGTGATACACATGGTCTCTGATTGCATCCATTAAGCCTATAGCAGGCTACCTTCAGCCACAACATAATGACTCAGGTAAAAGAGGCCTGGAGGCAGTTAAAATCAATAGATATGGACAAGGAAGGATTCCTGACTTTCCCGACAACCCTGGAGCTTGATGCTTTAAGGCAGTACACTGTAATACAACTCTAAAACACATTAAAACTCTAAAACCTTTCTGCCAGGTAGCTTCTTATCAACAAGGATGCCTTGATAGAAAAGGGAACCTTGAAGAAATATCAGCGTCCTCAGTCATTCTCAGCATACACAGAAATGCCCTGGCAAGATGAACAATAACTTGTAAATTTCTCAGAAAAAAACAAAAAAAAAAAACATGTGAAAATAAATTAAATATTACAGCTAAGGTTGAGTGCTTTCAGGCTCCAACCCTTAGACAGCCATTATAGACCGGTATTATTTATGCATATAGTGAAATGAAATCGATAAATTGCAGGCTAGCTGGGGGCAACTCTGTTCTGACTTCGGTTCAACTGAATTTTTGAATTCAATTTTTCAAATGAAATGAAAAATAACCCAGAAAGAGGGCACCAAATCTTAGGCTTGTAACAAATTAGTGAGATGTAGCACAAACTATTTTTGTTACATAAATTCTAAGCCTTTAAATGGAACCTTTTTCTATGTCTTGTTTAGGAGGACTCAATTCTACTAGGTCACATAAAGAGAATAATTGGTGAGGAGTCTGTCCCTTTTATTCCCATTTATTTCCTATTGAGGATGTTTTCATAATGTTTTCACAACTGAAACAATGTCTCACTTTTTCTTTTTTTCTAAATAAAAAAAAAGCTGCAACAATGGCATTAACCTGAAGGCAATACACAAAGCTGCTGACATTTACAAAGAAATTATTTTAGGCTTACACAATGACAAATAACCAATGCCGTTTCAAACTTAAATGCATTTTTAGATGTGGATGAAATAAATTTATCCAAATGGTTGAATAAAAAGTAATAAAAGTAAATGATAAAGCAAAAATGGCCATATAAGATGGTAAGCCATAAACTTAGATTTTACATTTATTCTGTGGCATTTCTGTAGAGTTTGCCAAGCTAGTTTGTGCTTCAATTATTACTTGATTAAAAAAAAATATTTACTATGCAGTCAGTCGATCATTATTGCAAATAGTGATCAGGTCTTGTATCATCCTGCTGAAGGTCTTTATTTTGTGATAATGACCAGCTGAATCCACATTCTCCCAATTACTACATGGCTTCATACCAAATAAATAAATAACTGGACATGAAAGATTGATATGAGTAAAGATTATTTTATTATGCCAGAAGAAAGAGACTACAGAGTACTACCAGAGACTATTTAGCCGGAGATGGTTATGGGAGAAATTGACCATTTGCTAAGCTCCGTCCCCCCCTTGGTCACTGCTGCTCATTCTGACGAGCTTTGCAGAACTTCCCATTAGAATGAATGGGAGAGTGCTGTGAACTTCACGGTTTTTGGCTAAATATTCTCATAAACTGAATTGATAATATTCTAATGTGGGCTGGAATTAAGTGACATTTTAAAACATATAAATCTGATATTTTTTGTCAAATACATTTTTAACTTTTAAATTTTTAAAGTGTAATTTAGTAGCGATTACACACCTGATAACATTAGTGTAAGTGAACAGAACTGCTCATGAGGTCTCATAACACATCCACTATGATGCTGTGAACTATTTATTTACTATCGCCTTTACTATGACTTGAATTAATACATAAATTAATTAATGTTATTAGCTTTAATTTACCTTGGAGCAAATGTAGGTATCCTTGCTGATGTAATACATTTTCATAGGGCTGACACAGTTTAACCTATAGCACGCTATTCTCGAGATTTGTTTAAAGATTATTTAAAAAAAACAAAAAACAGTGTGTATCGTCTTTAGGTACTTCATGTCACTATTACAAGCAGAGACTATTTAGCAGAGATGGGCCATTTCTATTAAAATGAATGGGAGAAATTGGAATGCCCAAAGGTTAACAGATGTAGAAAGAAAGTTCCGCCTTTCAGGTAAAAGTGCCAATCACCTTTTAGAAACAGACATCGCTTTTCAATCAACTTGAGATCGTGCAGGCGTATTAGCTATACAAGCCGGGAAAATTGATTTTTTTAGTGTAATCTGAGTTAAAGAAGCACAATTTATTATTTCAGTGTTGTAAGACTTTACTGATGATTTGAAATATGTTCTTTGATCGTAATCTTGACCAACTGTTATTGATATTTCGGTGTTCCCCCATTCAAGTAGATAGAAGCTGCACATTCATGACTGGAAATACCTTTGTGAGAGCACTCCAAAGATGGCCACCAGTGTCATTTGCTAGAAAGACTTTGTTACAAGTGACCCAGCAACAGCGTTTTTTTTTTTTTTTACATTTTTTGGATCATTTCAAAATTTGGCATACAACTACTCACACATTACTCCTGTAGATTCTCGTTGGAAAAAAAAACAAGGGCTTGTCAGAGAAATGCCGGATGGCAACAGTTGTTAAGATTGGATTGGTCAGAAACGCTTTGAAGGTAGGGCTTAACGAAAGGTCAGTTGGAATGCCCATGGCGGATATAGAAAAGGAAGTCCCGCTTTACAAGTAAAAGAGCCAAATTACCTTTTAGATAAAGACATCGCCTGTCATTCAACTCAAGAAATAACATGTGCATTAAATGGCCAGCCTGACAAATAGTGTTTTTTTTAGCATGATCTGAGATAAAGTAGCACAATTTATAATATCATTGTTGTCAGATTTTACTGCTGATTTGAAATATGTTCTTTGATTGTAATCCTTTTTGGAGATTTCGCTCTTTCCCCATTCAAGTACTGTAGATAGGTGCTGTCCTTTCATGCTGCTTGTCTCCATTCAAAATAGATGGCTGTTCCCAAGATGGCCGCCGAGTGGACTGACTTGTCTTGAAAGGGACTTTGGTATGGAAAAATGCAACCTCCAAATCGCACTCATCACTGATTATTATGTGAACGCGATTACTTCTTGGTTTCAACGCAGGATCCGAACCCGGTTCTACCACGTTGCTAATGCAACTCACTTCCGGAAGGTAAACACGCTGGAGCAGATACAAAAATGTCTGACAGGAGATGCCACTTGTCAGTGTCTGCAAAATGTGGCCAACCCTAGGGTACCGGAACTTTTGGAAACAACATGCTGACTTCACGTGATTATGTGCACAGTGATATATATATATATATATACACTATGGCCAAAACTTTGTGGACACCATATGTGCTTGATGAACATTTGATTTCAAAACCTTAGGCATCAATTTCCCCCTTTGCTGTAATAACAGCTTCCACACTTTTGGGAAGGCTTTCCACTATACTGTATGTAGTAACATGGCTGCAGATATTTGCTCTCATTCAGACACAAGGCTATCAGTGAGGTCTGGAACTGATGTTGGTCAATGGGGCTTGACTTACAGTTGCTGTTCCAGTTCACCCCAAAAGTGATCAGTGGGTTTCAGGTCTGGGCTTTGTGCAAGCCAGTCAATTTCTTCCACGCCAGACACAGTAAACCATTTCTTTATGGACCTCACTTTGTTCACAGGGGCATTGTCATGCTGGAACAGGAAAGGGCTATCCCCAAACAGTTGCCACAAATTTGGAAGCACACAAATCCCAAGCCATTACATAAAGAAACATTAGGATTTTTCTTTACTGGATTTAATGGAGTAACCAAATTCTTTAATTAGAAGGGGGTGTCCACAAACTTTTGGCCATAAAGTATATATATATATAGTGAAATAGCACAGTGTTGGAGATATATACTTAACTGTCAAATATACAGTTTAGTGGTTGTTATATGAAAACCTTTAACTGCAGAATGCTATAATAATTGACCAATCAGAATCAAGAATTCCAGAGATCCATGGACATTTTTGAAGACATATGCCAATCATAACTTTAATTCTCATAAAAGTTAAAAGCATAATTGATTATAAGTGAACAACTTGAAATGATTTCAGCCCATTCTGTATATATGGCTGGACAATAAATAAGGAACTGGTACACTGCCAGCACAAGGGAAGAAGTGGGAGGTTGTGGGAAGGATGCAAGAAGGCAGGGCATGAAGGGTAATTAGGTTAAACTCAGAGCAGCTCTGCCTAGTTTACAATGTGATTCTGACAACAAAGCCCCATTGATGATTAGATTAAATATGCGGCATGGGGCCTGGCTAGAATACTATAAAGATCTATCCCAACACACAGGCGCAGAAAGCAATCTGTTCATAGTACAAAGTAACTTAATAAAAAGCATTATTTACTGACTTATTTTTGAAACCCCAGTGGAACATTGCATAATACTAAATTATTACTGTGGGACACGTCAGGTTTTATTATTATAATATAATGCCTTGATTATAATTATTATTCTGATGATTAGATTTGCGTCATACAAAAGTAATATATTTCTGTCCTGTTTACTTCACCTCTATCTGGGGCTTTTATTTTGACACCAAAAGTGCTGTCGTATTTACTTCAACTTCACAAGGAGCTTTTATTGTGACACAGACAAGGCAATGTGTATTTGACAGTTTACAATGTTCCTCATTTCCTAAAATGCTGTAATATTTTCTGTTATTCTGTGCCGCGTTTGAAGATTTCTATAATAACGTGTAACTGTTACTAATGTTTGGAATTGCGTGAACGCTTGAACCTGCATTACTTTGATTTCACAATGTACGTAAACTGATCTGAGAGAGCCGCCCTGCGCGTGCACACAGATCAACGAGTCACTGGTTTGTTCCAAATCACACACAGACCATGTTTATCTGTCTTTAAATCACAGCCTTTTGCGGATTAATAATCACATATGACCAACTTGCCATTTTGATACTTATTTTGTTTAATTGTGCAGCCCTGAAGGATCGTGAAATTAGTCTACTGATGCGCTCTTTATGAAACTTAACGGCCAAATTAAAGCATATAAAATCATCGCGATATTCACGATATTTGTCCATTTTACCTCGTCAGCAAAATTAGCTCAAATATATTGTTAATATTCTACATATCGCCCAGCCCTACTGTAATGAGAAGTGAATATATTTTTGCTGAATAAAGAAGCTTTTAGGACTAAAGTCTTTCTTCTAATAAACATAAGAAAGAGGGACTAATCAGTGTGAGAATAGAAAGCCAGGCTAATACACATTGATCATACACATACTGTACTTCAAGCTCTGCTCTTGATGCACCTGAGTGCAGTCTACCTGCGTTTCTCACAAACTGCCTACAACATATTAAGTGGCAATATAGAAAGGGGTGTGTGGAACTGTAACCAGAGAAACAGCTTCTTGTGTGAAATGTCAACCAAGGGTGCATCTCAATAAGCTCCCTTTGTCGTGAATCAGTATATCGGGAACACAAATTCGTGCACTGGCAAGGGTGTTCATCCACTAAGCATTAGGACACTTATGACTCAATCACCGGTGAGACGGTTATGAGCTCATGCATTAAAACACTGTTATTAATCAACAACATCACTGCATAAATGACACTGTCGTGCATTTTTGTTGTAGATATTCAAACATATAGTGTTATATAAAAGATCACTGACAAAGAAAAAATATAAGGGACTGTATTTTTAACCTAACAACTCTAATATTTAAAAGGTAATTTTCCTTTCATGGTCATTATATGGATGAAAGACATTACAAACAACATATTTTAAGAGAAAATAAGGATTTGACTTCATAGTTTTACATTTGTGCTTGTCTTCAAACAACTTGAAGGACTTCCGAACACATGACAATGTTTCTGGTGAGGGAACACATAGTGAGCAACGATGCTCCCTGATTTTTATGGTGGATTCTTGCAATTTTTAGGGAGCGAACATTTCAGTGAACTGGAACAATATTGCAGCCGTAGAAATGGCAGACTCCCTGATCACTGCCCTGACTACTGAACTAGAAGGCTGACTGAGACGCACCCCAAGAGAGGAGCAGAATAAGGTGCAGTGTGAAGTACACTGGCTGCAGGGAATTCAGTGCATGAGCTCTTCATTACTGTGACTGCTTCAAGACTTTTCTGGCCAGGCCAAAAAAAAGCTCTGCCTTTGACTTCTGAGAGCTTGCTGCCGAGTGAAGGAGAAGCCAATGGGAATTTGAAAGGTGTTTTGTCAGGCTTTCTAATAAGTATTTTTGGATAGCACTCCTGAGGTTCTACCCACATTCATTTTTTTCTTTTATAAATTATTCTTGTCAGGCGTATTGGTCTTTTCTAGGCAATTTGTCTGCAACGTTGCAGGTGACTGAAGCTAGAAGTGTAAAAAACACTACACAGATCATTTCTGTTATGCAATACCTTTTGAACTCAGTAACGTTTTAAAAATGAATATGTTGTAATTTAAGAAATTATTTCTTCAAAAGGGTACTCCACACTTTCAGAAATATGTTCTGGTTAAACTCCAGGTGATTAAATGTTCATTTTCTTGTAATTGTGTAAATAATCAAGTTTATATCAACTATAATCTATAATTAACTATAACTAAAGTTTATTAGTTAAAACTTGATTATTTACAATTATTTAAAATGAACAGGATGCCTAATAGGAAATAAAGCGCTAAAGTTAGCCATTGCAATGTGATGGATTGCGAGTTAGCTAATGAGGGTGTCAGCTTGAAGTTAATTTGAATTTTTTTTAACTGACTTCAGACATTTTGATATTATCATAACAATTTCTATAATAGTATCAAGCAGGAGGATAGTGATGGGAAGATCAGATCATTTTACTGACTTGGATCTTTGAGTCTCGTTCAGCAAAATCAACGAATCTTTATTCAAGTCATTTCATTCATTTGAGCAGAATTAAATTAAAATATTACATTTTCAATAGCCAAATCCCCCTAACACGTCTACTTATGCAAACGTTGATTATAGTCCCAATAAAGGAAAAAATTATAATGCAGCCAAGGACAAATGATGAGAAACAGAAAGATTAGTTCACCTCTGGAAACTTCTTGTCCGAGTGGACAAGAAGACTCAGAGGTGAACTAATCATTTCTGTTTCCTGAGTGAGCAATGCATAGCCTAACGGCTGTCACTTGACAAAGAACGAATGACTCGGACCAAAAGAGTTGAAAGGTGAACTAATCATTTATGTTTCCTGTACAGCGCCTATGCGGTTTTCACATAACAAACGAACGGAGGTTGCGCAATGCGCATGCACGGCCAACACAAAATGAACGAATCACTCTCTGAGACTACTCGTTCTTCTGAGTCACATAAATAAATTTTTTCAAAATGAACTAATCATTCAGGAACGACCCATCACTAGAGGAGGAAATGGTTTAGAGTGAGACAAACCAACCAAAAAAACCATCACAATTTAATAATGCAATACATTGCTAATACTGGATTTACTTATGTTTAAGCTGTTTTTTTCCCCCACCAAAATGATGCCACTTCCTACAAGATGTAATTAAGGCTTTCGTCAGTTTAAGGAATATTACAAAAGCCTTATAATGTAGTGACATTGTGGACAAAGGAAAAACCTGTACATTGACTACAGTTAAAACAATAGGCCTATTTCTTAGAAAACATGTTTTGTTTGAAAAAAATAAATAAATAAAAAAATAAATAAGAAATGAGGAAACACCTGGAATATTGCCAGTTTTTCATTTTAGAAATTAGTTCATAGCACACTGAGATATTAACTAACATGGGGGGAAATTATTGTAAATCCATGTTTACTTAAAGGAATAGTTCATCCAAAAATAAATATTCTCTCATCATTTACTCATCCCAGATGTGTGACTTTATTTCTTCTCAGTAACACAAATTAAGAATTTTTGAAGAATTTCTCAGCTCTGTTGGTCCATACAATTCAATTGAATGGGTACCAAAACACTGAAGGTCCAAAAGCACATACAGTCAACAAAAAATTATCCCATATGACTCTAGTGGTTAAATCCATATCTTCAGAAGAGATATGATAAGTGTGGGTGAGAAACAGATCAATATTTAAATCCTTTTTTCATTCATCATTCTTTTTATGATTTTGGCAATTCTAATTCTTTGCTCATATCGCCACCTATAAGGCATGGAGGAGAATTTACAGTAAAAAAAGACAAATATTGTTCCGTTTCTCACCCACACATATCATATCGCTTCGCATATTGGGTCGTATGGATTACTTTTATGCTGCCTTTATATGCTTTTTGGAGCTTTACATTTTTGGTAACCATTTACTTGCATTGTGAGGACCAACAGAGCTAAAATATTCTTCTAAAAATCTTTGTGTTCAGCAGAAGGAAGAAAGTCATGCACATCGGCATGAGGGTGAGTAAATGATCAGAGAATTTTCATTTTTGGGTGAATTATCCCTTTAATTGTGATACTGTGATAAAAGATAAACTAATATGATTCCAGTTTAATATTTATCCAATATATTAAGACATATATGATAGGAAAATTAATATGTACTGCATAACAGAAATTACCCTTCACTGTCAATTAATATTTTGAGTATAGCAAAAAACAAAACAAAAACAAAAAACATTCAAGCTATGAATAAATCATAAAACTCCATGATATTTGATCACAATAAGTCAGCACTGACCCACTTAGGCCAGCATATGAATATTACACCCTTTTCTGTGTGAGCGCAGTTGAGGACACTTGATTTCAGGATGGGGGTCTGAATATATTTGTACTGACCTCCTGCTATGTAATTGTCAAAGCCTATCACTGAATGCTGGGCTGGGCTCACACAAGAGGTCATGGGAACCCCTTTCTCCAGCGGGGGCCAATTAGCTTCTGTCACATTCAAGTTTATATGTTACACATTCCTGCAGTGTTGCTGACTGCACTGATTAACACCACATTAACAGTTTCTGTTTTGCTATATTCAAATAGGGGTGCATTACAAACAATGGGCCTGACTGTGTGAAAAACGAGCATTTGTGCTGAATACGCACAATATTTTCATGTGCAATCATTTGGGCACTTTGTAAATAATACAACAAAATATGCAGACTATATTGAAAATTTAAAGGTATAATAACATAGCCACTGTGCGCCATCTAGTCCTAACCAGATGCAATGGGCTAAAGTGACAACCAATCTATTTGATGCAAGTCTTAGTTTTTGTCCTAGATGCAACCATAACAAGCAACGAGCAACAGGACATTTTGGTCTGTGGTGTTGCACCAAGTGGCCCCGCCTACTGTGAAATTTCTTTGGTCATAAATATCTTATGATTGGCTGTGAATGTCACGTCCTGCAGCATTTTCGTGTTCAATGTGGACAGACAAATTGCTTGTCACTCATACTCAAGCTACTCTGATTTTTTTGGTGTAGTCAAGCTATGGTGTTCACCTGTCTGACAAAGTATTCATGACGCAATGCGTAATGGAATATTTGCAGGAAGGACGCCAAATATAGGTCTGTTGGTCCGACTTTGCAAAAATCTGTCTGGTACGATTTCAGTCTGTTTAAAGAGTTCCACGGCATGGCCGCCAAGCCAGAGTTCCATGCCATGGCCGCCGAGCCAGAGTTCCACGCCATGGCCGCCGAGCCAGAGTTCCACGCCATGGCCGCCGAGCCAGAGTTACATGTCATGGCCGCTGAGCTAGCGCCATCTTTTGCCCCGGAGCCTGCTCTATGCCATGTCACAGCAACGCCTGAGCCTGCTCAATGCCATGTCACAGCAACGCCTGAGCCTGCTCAATGCCATGTCACAGCAACACCTGAGCCTGCTCAATGCCATGTCACAGCCACACCTGAGCCTGTTCCATGGCATGTCATAGCCACCTCTGAGCTACTGGACCTGGAGATGGTTCCCACCCTTGTACCCACCCTATGGACGCTTCCTCAGGATCAGACAAGGGGAACTTCCGATCCTCCGAATTCGCCTAGACCCTCCGAGCCATGGACACCGCCTTGGTTCTCCGAGCCCTCAGTTTCACCTTGGCTCTATATCCCTTCAGCTCCACCATGGTCCTTCGGCCAATCTGCATCTCCGGGGTCCCTCCAGCTCCACCTTGGTCAGCCAGTCACCTGGCTCTGCCTGAACTCTCCAATCCCACAGCTATCCTTCGTCAATCCGAGCCTGCAGCTCCACCAGGGACCTCCTTCCCTACGGCTCCGCCTCTGTCCTCTGATCCCCCAGCTCCACCTCGGTCCTCCGAGCTTTGGGCACTACCTCGGTTCTCTGAACCTCCGGCTCCACCATGGTCCTTCGAGCCGTCGGCTACTCTCCGGGCACCAAGTTCCCCTCAATTCTCTCACGGCCCACTTTCCACGGCTCTGCCCCTTGAGCCTCTCAGGGCCCTACATTCCACTGACTCTGCCAGGACCCCCATCTGATTTCATGTTTCCCTCCATGTTCATGTGTCTTGTTTTCATTGGTTGATTGTCATGTTATCTTGTTTAGAGTTCTTTGTGTTTATTGGTTATCCTTGTCATGTGTTCTCCATGTTCATGTATTTAACCCTCATGTTTTCCATTGTCCATTGTCGGGTATTGTTGTATGTAACTTTGGTTGTGAATTCAAGTTTATGTCAAGTCAAGTTTAAATCAAGTTTGTTTATGTTTCATTCATGTTTGTAGTTAGAGTTTTGGATATCACGAGTTGGAATATATTTGCACTTGGGCTCTTTACTTCATCGTCATCGTCTTTGTCATTGCCAGTGTCAGCAACATCGTTACATGTATACAGTACCTTGAATGCACCATAAGATGCTTTGGAAAAAAATCTGCTATATGCATTAATGTAATGTGATGGAAACCAACAGGCATCATGTCTGGTTAAGACACTGTGTAACCCTTAAGATTCCATCCAGACCATTTCTCTTGTTGTATCCCTTGTATTTTAATAGTCATTTTGTGACCTTTAAGATTTGTGTAAATCTGCAGCACTTCTCAAACTCAATTCATTATTGTATTATTCTAGTCACAAGCTCTCAGACTTTCAGCTCACACATAAATACTGGTCTTGCACTCCAAAAATAAAAAAAAAAATAAAAAAATGCATATCTGTTGACCTGTACATTGTCACTTTAAGCTAGCTCAAGCCTCTCCTTTGTATCTGAAGTGTGCACAGTGTTCGTATGCGTCTGCCCAGTGGCTAAGCACTCAGTGGGAGAAGAAATCTGGGGATGAGAGATAAGCTTTCAGTTGAAATGCTGGCTGCAAGCATTTCATCCAAAGAGTATTATCTTCAGACCATTTAGTTTGATTAAGGTTCTTTTCAATTTTAATCAACCTCTCTAAAATCTTTCCATGGCTTGACATGGCAACATTTATATCTAGTTTGCAAAAGCTCCCAATAAAATCAGATGAAGCCAAACCTTGATTCATTGAGGAGGTATTAGAAGACACATACAAAGATATCATACCTGAATATATTCCAGCATTATTTAAGCCAATATATTTTTGTTAGTTTTATTTGATGTTTTTATCACATCCAAACCTTCTGACTTGGAATAAACATAGGCCTATCTTTCAAACTGCACACAACAGCCACTGAATTCTTTAATTCAAGGGTTCTCTATTGGTGAGCAAAAGTTTATCAACTTTTAAAAAGGAGAACAACATGCTTTCCATATCTTTGTTGTTGGCTTCAAAGGCATTGGCACAAATCAATATCTATGAATTTTGGAGCAAATTCATCTGTTACTCGGTAGAAGCTAGCCAAATTTGGCAGATGCCAACATGGACAAACCTATGCAAAGTAAACAAACATTTGATCGAGACTACATTAAATACGGGTTCATTTGCAAAACCAGTTGAGAATCACTGATCTAATCTAGAGTTTCTCAAGAGTGGATAGAAAAAAAGGAAATAATCACAAAAAAAGACAAAAGCTTTTCTCACAACACTTCCAGTAACCTGTCACCACCAGACTTTAGTGGCCGCTTTGTGGTGTTATAACTCAGCAGCTGCTTTATCACAAGTCAAAGAAATTTAGGGCATTTCAATGGGGACAATAGAACCATAGCTTACAAAAAGGAATATAATCATAAAATCTCACAAAGAGATTTGATGGAGGCTGAAAACAGCTATAAATAATTCATCACTTGATTTCTCCCCTGCAGCTAGACCTCCACTGACTACTCTTAGCACCAAACACATAGTGGAGGCTTCAAAACTGCCACATGAATCATAACTCATATACTTTTTTGGTATAAAAAACATTTTGAAACTCTAGTTGTTACTAGATCTCTAGCAAATTATACAATTACATGTTCTGGGTTAAATAAATTGATTATTTGTCTGTGTGCTGAACATGCACGTGTTCCGAAAAAACCTGAACGGTTTACAATACATTTCAAAATTCCTCCAAAATGCCCGTCTTGGTGAGGTATTCATGTAAACACAGAGAGTGCTGTCTAAAGTGAACGTAAATGTAAGCTAATAGACCTGCTGCCATCTAGTGTGTCATTATAATAATCAAACAGGTATTGAAGCTGGTATTGAGAATCGTCAAATTTCACTACTGACTACTGAAGTTTTGGTATTGTGATAATGTATAGCCTTTATTGTACATGCTGCAATAACATGATGAAAAAGTAGATCTCATTCCATAGAAGTGTGAGCACCACTACTGTAAATTATGGCGATGCAGGCTTTCCTTTATTTGACTATCTACGTAACAAAATAATTGTCATATGACAATACCCTCTTCCCCTACCCAGTGCAGTTTGCATTTCAAGTTCAAAGAAATCCACTGTTAAAAAGACAAAAAAAAACAAAAAACTTTTTTTTATTCAATAAATGCATAATGTTTCCAAAGTCAGTGAGTAATTGTGTTAAATAATCATGATCTCAATATTGACCATAATAATCGTGATTATGATTTTTGCCATAATCGAGCAGCCCTACATCCTGACCAGCCAAACACAGCACCACTGGCTGAACCAATGGTGTGAGTTTGGGGCAGGACTTTGTCTAGCCAATTGAAGACGGGAGAACAATCATTATTTTTTGCAGTTCTGATGGGTGATGCTAGTGGCGCACTTTACCATTTGATTTACCATTTGAAAGTACAAGAATGTACACTCACTTAGCACTTTATTAGAAACACTATGGCCCTAATAAAGTTCAAGATGTAGTCTTCTGCTGTTGTAGCCCATCCGCCTCAAGATTTGACGTATTCTGAGATGCTATTTTGCTCACTACAATTGTACAGAGTGGTTATCTGAGTTACCGTAACCTTTCTGTCAGCTCGAACCAGTCTCGCCATTCTCTGTTGACCTCTCTCATCAACAAGGCAATTCCATCCACAGACCTCCCGCTCACTGGATGTTTTTTGTTTTCAGTACCATTCTGAGTACATTTTAGAGACTGTTGTGCATGAAAATCCAGCAGTTACAGAAATACTCAAACCAGCCCGTCTGGCACCGATCATGCCATGGTTGAAATCACTGAGATCAAATTTTTTCCCCATTCTGATGGTTGATGTGAACAATAACTAAAGCTCCAGACCTGTATCTGAATGATGTTATGCACTGCACTGCTGCCACACGATTGGCTGATTAGATAATCACATGAATAAGTAGGTGTACAGGTGATCCTAATAAAGTGCTCAGTGAGTGTATGTACAGTATATTCTATTCTATAGTCTTTTTGTTTGGTTTCATTGCCATGTGTCTTAATGTGTTTACAAAACCTGTGCCTTTTAACAAGCACTAACAAATGAAACTGTACATTTTAAAGTCCATTTCTTTATCTGTACCACTTCCGTCCTGCTATTGCAACCTTTAAAGATCAATAAATTAGATGGAGTAAATTATCTGTATATATAATACAGTACAGTGTAATGCTGTTTCATCTGCTACACACAAATTGGTTGAATGAATATTGTTCAGAATAGTCACACTTATACAAACATGCACTTACAAACAAATAAAAAGCATAATACAAATAACAAATGGTGGGAACACTGTGCTTTTTCTTTTGTAAAGTTACATTTTGAGAAAAGCAACAATGTGGATATGCAGTCAACATAAAACACAGCCAACCGAATCAAGTTCCTTCACATTTTTTTCTGCGTACAAACACGTGATTTCATGTGTTCCAGTAATATACAATATAATTTCATGCATCCCTTCTCTCTTTCACTCCTTCTATGTCAACCCCCCTCTCTCTTTCAGAAACAGCACATGAATAATGGTCAAGGGTTAGGCATAATACCCATTCTTGCCTGGGGCCAAAAGTATAAAAGAGTAATGTGCATTTGCTGTGCCCAATCAGGAGGAATACTTTGAAAGCAAGTATTACTCACTCGCTTAAAGTAGGCACAACTCCCTTGCAATGGATTGCATTAAAAAAAAATTACGGAACCCTTTTACGTCTGTCACTAAACAGAGTATGCACTAATTTATTTCTAGCTCTAAACATCTATGGCATTTATAAACCATAATCCAAAAATTACCCATAATATTCATTCAAACAGAACAGCACAGTTTGATATTTTAGACAAAAGAACTGCTTCCAAATACATTTGCAAAATTACAAAATAAATATAATGGCACAGAAAGACTGTCAGGAGCTGTCCTATATACAGTACAGTAGGCAACTATGCAATGCTATATCCTGAAGCTCAAGGCAATTCTAGTATCAGATACTGGCTTCTCATACACCCACTCACTGAAACACTGTTCACCAGTAGAGATCTCTAGAGCTTGAAGCCCACTATGAAAAAAAGATCAACAACAAGATAATGCATCCCATTCAATTGCTTTTCGGCCTTTTCCTCCACCGGTATACAATGAAATCATGCAGTATATCAGCTGACAGATTCATCAATTGCTGCACCTGCGCATTTTGTCCTCACTCTTTCATCAAATGTGCACGTCGCGCGCACTTCTGCCTCTAACTCTTCTACCTGAAAACACACAACGCATCTCAAATCACCTGACGACACATTTCACTTGCCCCTTTCTTACACCATGGAGCTGAAACTGGCATTTCACGCCTTACCCTGCGTACCCAATCCTCTCCATCGCTGAGTTTGCACCATGGCAGCGTTCAGCACCAGTAACATGCAGCGTTCAATGGCAATAACGCGCTGAGTCTGATCAAACGAATGGTGAAAAGAGAGCATGCGAGGAGCGAACATTTACAAACCTCCGCGATGTGTGTGTGTGTGTGTGTAAGAGAGAGCAAGGTGGCAGCTCTGTGGTCCTGACTGCTTTGAATTCAGCGTCTGGTGTGTGTGGTGCTCCGTATCGAATCGCCTCCTCCCTCTTTTCTCAGATTCTCCCTCTACCGCCACCCTCTCCCGATCACACCCTACCACTTACTGCTTTGGAAAGCTGCCATAAAGAATTGTTCCTACAAACAAGATAGTTTTTCCCAATCAAACGCACTTTGTTTTCTTTAGACAGTGAGTTAATTATAATGCCGACACTTGGCTACATATTGGAATCTAATGATAAACGAGACATAGGCTATACGAAATTGCTGAAATTAATTATTTATACAATTTATTGAGGAAAAAGTTTTTTATTGCACATATGAATAATACAAACTGCCCATTGAGCAAGTTTACATGCACGGTTACCGATATGCGTGTAAGCCGAATGTGTAAGGTCATGTACAAGCCTCAAACACTTTTCCTTTATTTGTGTCATAAACGGTTTAAAGGGAAAGTTCACCCAAAAATGAAAATTCTCTCTCTCTTTATCATTTACTCACCCTCATGCCATCTAAGATGTGTATGACTTTCTTAAACGTGCTAATCACAAACAAAGATTTTTAGAAGAATATCTCAGCTCTGTATAGGTCCATAATGCAAGTGAATGGTGATCAGGCCGTTGAAGTTCCAAAAAGGAGATAAAGTCTGGATAAAAGTAATCCATAAGACTCCAGTTGTTTATTCAGAGTCTTATGTAGCGATCCAGTTGGTTTTGGGTGAGAACAGACCAAAATAAAACAGTTTTTTTCCACTGTACAACTTGACAGCAGTCTCCTTGATGATAATAATTTCAAGCTTGATTACACTTCCTATTGCGCCATCTAGCACTCTGCATGCGTCAAGCACTAGGATGTGTAATCGAGCTTGAAATCATGATCGTGCCTAGAGACTGCAATGGCAAGAATGTACAGTGAAAAAGGAGTTATATTTTAGTCTGTTCTCACCCAGAACCAACTGAATTGCTTCAGAAGACATTGATTAAACTTCTGGAGTCTGATGGATCATGTTTATGCTGACCTGATCAGCATTTACTTGCATTGTAAGGACCTACAGAGCTGAGATATTCTTTTTAAAATCTTTGTGTTCAGCAGAAGAAAGAAAGCCATACACATCTGGGATGGCATGAGGGTGAGTAAATGATGAAAGAATTTTTTTTTTTGGGTGAACTATTCCTTTTAGCTTAAACCAATCAGCACACGAACAGTTTTACCCATTACCCCGATTTCACTTTTCAGGTAAACACCATTATGGGTGTTCTTAACGGCTTATGCTGCATTCCATTCAACTCGGAAAGTTGTATTTTCCAAATTCTTACTAGGAAAAGTGCAATGTAACGCCACTTGAAGTCAGAATTCCAACTTGGAAACTCGTGCAGAAATTTTCAACTCCAATTTCGCCGAGATGCAGGTGCGTGACATCACACAAACATGTCGGCACCCAGGGAGATGATGTGATAAACGTTCACTTTTCTTAAATAATATTGATAAATGAGTCAAAGTTACTATATGACATGATATCAAAGCTTGTTTAACAAATGTTTGTAGAGACTGGTGTACAAAATTATACTTTTTTTGATAATCGTACACCTGAGGCGTAAATGCTAGCACTGCAGAATTGTTTATCAATTGGGTTGCTAGGAGACGTCTCTGGTGACAGACGAATCCCTGCTAAGCTAACGAGAGAGTTACAGTTTTGTCTTCTTAAACGTCATCTAATGAGCATCTGACAATGAAATGCCTTTATGGTCGGAGATCAGAGATATCAAGTAGAAATATCCCACATCCGACTTGAATGGAACGCAGCATTATGCTATGTGTGCAAAAGTTTTGTGCACGCCTGTTTACATTTTGACATCAAAAGTAGAAAATAACCAAATAATTTCAAGTCTCAGGTAAAAGCGTTTTCTTGCATTGTCTTGCATTACCCTGATTTATGCATTGCATGTGAACCAGACTGATCTCTGTGAATTCGGAGACAGCAGGTTGAAAGTTCTATAGCTGAACTTGGTCTGTGGTTAACGAATTCAAACTACTGCCCACAGTGGCCGAAGCGGGAAGTGTTTTTGAAAAAAATGGGTACTCCAGTTTTAGGGTGAAATGTCCACAGAGGGGTGCCAAAAGCAAGTTGGTTTTAGTTGTAACAGATGTAATATGGTGAAGAGGAATGCATATTTATTAACTGAAAATATTTTCCTTTATGGCAGCTCTAAATCTCATTACCCAATTCTGGATATTACATTTAGTTACGACACATGCAAGAACCAATGTCATTTGATGTCAATGTTGGCAAAATGGCTTTTAAAGCACCATTTTTAAATCGGAAGGTAAATTAAAGTTCTTAAAGATTCTCCAAAAATTTTACTATTGTGCTCCACAGAAATAATAATAATAACAAAATTAAATACATAAAAAAAACAGCATATACTGTAGGTTTATAATAGAAATAATGACCTATGTGAACTATTCCTTTAAATACCTTTTTCATGAACTGTTAGGTGCAGAATATCATAGTCCTCTGTATTACACACCAAGTATACCCAACATAGATCTGTTTTGTGTCCTGTACAGGGATAGTAGTCGAGGACATAAATCTCATTTAAACTTAGTGGAAGAAATAAAAAGGAAATTCTTTACAATATGTATTTTGGAATATATATATATATATAAAATTGTTTTCCAAAATGTTCCTCTGGGTTTTACACCACTGACCTGCCCTCTTAGTCAGGTAAGACCTGGAGACACACAGTCATAAAGGTGCTGAAATTGTATTGGACATTACTGTAATGACAAATAATAATGTTTAGTGACACTATCTGTCAGCAACGTGGCATTATATGCTTGTAGCCATATTAGTCTTTACACCAGAGTGTTTTTTCTTTCTGAAGGTCAGCAGGATCTTGTTATATAAAAGTGCTGTGTACATTGATCACTGATCCCTCATTACCTCTGCTAAATATTAGACCTGAACAAATATTCCTGACAGATGCTCAGGCTTATACTGAGCAACACAATCAGTTCAAACAAAGCAGAACATGAACAAGGTCTTCACAGTACAAAATATGCATGGGGTCTGAGTGGTGGTGGCGTAGTGGGCTAAAGCACATAACTGGTATGTTGCCAGTTGCCAGTTCGATCCCCACAGCCACTGCCATTGTGTCCTTTAGCAAGGCACTTAACTCCAGGTTGCTCCAGGGGGATTGTCCCTGTAATAAGTGCACTGTAATTCATTTTGGATAAAAGCATCTGCCAAATGCATAAATCTAAATGTAAATGTCTGATTTCAATGAGCTGCAGAGTTTAAGACTAGTTTTACCCCTAAGACATCTCATCTGGAATGAGAGAAAAATGCAGTTTATGCAGCTGTAATTGGAGCCACAATGAAATCATAAGCTAACGTCACTGAGCAAGCCATGAGGGAAACTTATTGATCCTCCAAAGATAAAAATCTATGTTGTAGGTCACTCAGCCAATTTCACATAAATGGATTGATTTCAATGTCAAAAAATTTGTGCATGATCTTTTTTGGAAATGTGTCAAAAAGACCATAATCAGGTATTATAAGAATTCCATGATCAGTCACTAGTAGAAAGTCCAGGTGTTACATGACATTGTATGGTGTATGCAAAATATCCTAAATTAAAGTACATGTTCTATGTATGGAAGTATTTGCTGAAGCCCTCAGCCAATCAGTTTTGACATAATGCAATAGTTAACCTGAACTAACAATTAACAGTATTTTTTAAGTATTTATTAATCTTAGTTAATGGTAATTTCAACATATAGTAATATGTGTTAAAGAAAAAAAATCAAAAGTTGCATCTGTTAACATTAGTTAATGCACTATGAACTAACATGAACTTACAATGAATGGACAATAGTATTTTTATTAACTAACATTAACAAAGATTAATAAATGATGTAAAAAAATACATTGTTAATTTTTAGTTCATGATACCTAATGCATTAACTTATGTTAACAAATCGAACCTTATTGCAGTGTTACCTATACACTAATAATGTGCAATGTAAGGCACTCCACATGTTGTTTGTGAGTCTGAATGTATCTTTGCTGTTCAAAAACACAACGCAATGCGATTTAATTAGGCTGAAGAGAAACTGGATTAAGCAGGCTATTCAAATGTCTGCAGAGAAATTCCATTTCTTATTTGGACAAATTAACGTCTTGTGTGCACTTGGCCGCCAACAAACCCATGTCAGTTTGAGTGTAGAGCTCCAGGTTACAGCTTGTGGATCACTGGACAAATGTTCTGAGACCAATCTAAATGCTGTTTCCATCCAGCAAAGGGAATGTAAGTTTATCATGCATGAAAGAGTCATTTTCTTTTTACTGTATATTACTCACATATTAGCATACACTACTTTCAACACTTTGAGATGTTTTTTGAACTGTACATACCACAACTGTACATAATAATAATTATGTCACAACACCTAAAATATACTTTATCTTATAGATTAATATACAATTTTACCTAAAATATTAATGTTGATAAACAAAAGTTCATGGATATGTATGTTATGCGTCAACTACCCAGTAATAATATAATAATAATGAATGCAGAAAAATGCGGATGAGGACAGCGGTTAAGTATGTTTGTGTGTCGCATCCTTTCAGAATGTTACAGCCTTTTAATTTGCCAACAAAGAAGAGCAGCTGGCATGCATACCTCAACAATAAATGGGCAATGAAACATTGTTCATGACACACAAGAACAGCTAGAGAAAACGCAAGCAGCATATCTCACCAAGGATGCTGTCAATATCATGCAAAATATTGCTAGATCTGGACTTTGTGTGATTACAAATAATATTGCTATCACACCATGGACTGATATTACTCAGGAGCACACATCACTTTTTTAAAAATGTTTTTTTCTTTCTTTCTTTCTTTTTTTTTTTTTTTACAAAGGCCTGGAAAAATAATGATTATTAGTGAACTGATTGGCAGGAGAGGGACATCCATCTTAATTAGAACTGTTCTTGCAGCAGTCTGGATTTAGTGACGTGTACATATCAATATTCATGCCTGTAAATAAGTTAACGAGACAAACAATACAAATACATTATACCCTATATCTTTTTTTAATTATTATTCTAGCATTATACATTTCATAATTGTCTACTCTAGGTTTCTCTAGTTGTGCGTTTACACAGTGTTACAATTTAAATGAATTGATTAAATTGAAGTATTTTACATTATTTGATGATTCTAAGTTTCAAAGTAAAATATGTGAGTGATCTATCAATCTTGTTTGCATGCCCAAACACTCAGATGCCACTTCAGCTGAGTATGTCCAGAAACCAAGCAGCTGGGTATAGAGCCACCACATCAGTTAGAAAGATGCTGTTCCAAATATGGGAATATTTTAACACAAATGATGGGTCACCACCTTTCTAGAGGTGGATCATTGATATTCTTAAACAGTGGCTTACTTAAGATTCCTTAAATAAAAAAATAAATAAAAAAAATTGTGCTTCTTATTAATCACCAATATTATTGTTATCATATCTTTGGGGGATGTTTAACAGAGTAGCAACATTTAAGTATTATGTACACTGCAAAAAGTGGTTTCATTTTCTCTTTTAGAGTGCATACCTAAAGCCAAGCCATGAACATTGGATGAACACGGATGGCTTGATGGATTTTTCCTGAAATAATCTTTAGTAAAGGCATCATTTAAAAAAAGAGAATGTAAATTAAGGTCCATCAATGCAGTCTACAGCATACAGTATAATTAGTAAAGCAGCAATAAAAGGGATTTTGGCAGCATCTTTATGGCTTTATTGACTTGGGACTTAAGCTGTTTTGCTTGTGGCTTGTGGGAAACCCAGCATCGGTTAGTGGAGGGAGGTTGTGTTTGGCAAAGGCCATTCAGCTACAGTGAGACAGATACAATGCAGGTGCTTTAGATGCTGTCTGTATCCTCAGCTATTTTCACTTAAAGCTCATCTATTACTCCACTGGCTGTACATAAAATGAGGCAGTCGTAAATACTATCTTTCACTGTATCTATGTGAAATTTAGGAGTGTGCTCGAAAGGTCAGATCATGTTTAAAGAAAACTGTTTAAGTGTGAATGAAAAGGTCAGAAACAGTTTAGGTCAATGTATTTAAAATTAAACTGATCAACTGAGATTTTAGAATTAACTGTATATCTGAGACTTAAGGAATATTTTCCTGCAGTTCTATCCACATTGTGACACATTTCCTGAGAAGGTCATATTTTTCTGAACCAGGGATTTAATTTTCTATTAATACTTATGGCACCTTAAACATACGTGGAAAAGATTGGTTTCTCACCTTTGTTTTAGATAGTGTCACCATCTAATGGAAACCATTTTTTCGACATTTGTCTAAGATGTTGCCAATTTTCCTGACAAATAGTGGAACAGCACCACCTAGTGATTCAGATCCTCTATTAAGCAGATAGGTCTAGTCTAAACCAGGATTTTATAGATCTTGTAAACATTCATGATACATTTCAAGGACATTTTGGATGCATTTATGTCTCTGTCCTTGACGTGATATCCCCCTTTATAATTACATGAATCCACATAAAATTAAGAGTTTGAAGAGGTACGGAAGCCCTGAACCGCAAGGTAAAAAAAAAAAAAAATTTACTAGCTTAAGTTTTTTTATGTGTCTTAGTGCCTTCCCACAACGGTGTTTTAGTGTCACGTCAAAATAAGAAAATAAAAAAATATATATATGATTTTAAGTATAAAGTCATAGCATTGCGAGAATAAAGTCGAAATGTTTTGAGAGTAAGTCGTAAGGAAAGTAGCATCAAAGTGATGTGGTGGACAGCAGCAAAGTGCAGTGTCTGAGTCTTTTGATACAGTAAACACCACTAAACAGGGAGCTATAATTGGTTATGCAACTTTGTTGCATAGGTGACAGAATGTGTTGAAGGTCATCAAACAATCAGTAATAACTCATGTTGTCACACCTGACAATGAACGCCATATGAAACATATTTAACTTGAGATATATTCATTTAATTGCGGGATTTCATGTATTAGAAATCTCCCTAGCATTATGTTCTTTTTATTACGATTTGCAAAACATTTTTGTTATTGTATTATACCATAACTATAAATATATAAATGAACAGATAAAGAACCACAGACATCTTGTCGCCTTGTCAGCATAAGATTTCATGCTTACTGATAGTGGCACCTGGTGGCTGAGGTTGGTACCACATGTTTATTGTTAACTAGCAGGAAACAATATTCTCGTGTCCCCCTTGGGAAAAAAACAACAACACACATTTAGAGAAAAAAAAACCCATTGAGATGAGAAACATTTCAGAGAAAAAAAATCACAGAACCAAAAAAATTCAAAGAGAGAGAACGAGGGAGAAAAAAACATTCAGAGGGGGAAACTTTTTGAAAGAGAGAGACAAAGGGAGAAAAGCAAATGTCAGCGGGGGAACTTTTTGAAAAAGAGAGAGAAAAAAAAATTCAGAGGGGAAACTTTTTGAAAATTTTGGCAGAGAATTTTTTTCTTCATTTTGCGTAATCAGGACTCAAAGAGGACATGAAATAATCAAAATATTTTAAAGGACATCTACTCTTTTGACAACAGTGCTTTCAATAAAAACTTTTTGACATACCCCAGCAAAGATACTGTATAATCCCATTCAAACTTTCACTAATTCTTCAGTATTAGCACTGGAATAGTGTGAAACATTCAAACACAGATACTTTATTTGACTAGTTTACAATATAATTTAAATCATTTACATATTTGCATCATATTACATCAGAAAATAGATAATCGTTTTAAAGGCACTTTGAGAGCCTGTTAAACATATCTTAAAAATGATATATTGTTAAAAATTGTTAAAAACTTATTCAAGCACAGGCTAATAAAATGCTAGGTGCTCTATAGTGGCCATGCAGTATACGTTTAAATGTATCATAAGCAAATAAATCTGTGCAAAATCAAATTTTGTACAGCATACACATGCAGATGACGCATAATCATATATTAAAATATTTGAGTAAAACAATGTTCAAAATATTCACCTATTTACCACAATTTTCTTAATATAAGAAATGCCTCAAATCTTCACTGATATTCTTCCGTGTATCAACAACAAACTCACATCAATGTAAGTCACATGTAAGTCTATACATGCCATTTAAATCATGAATACTCTAAAATTATTTGCAGGAGTATATTATTTAAATGTGTATTCAAAATTTTAAGAAACAGACTGGCAGTGTTAAAAACTTCGGAAAAACTGGAGGGAAAGTTCATAACATAGAAACATGGTAGCACTCATTGGAAATCCTCTGATAGCATTCACTGTCGCCCCACGGAAGAAAACCTGATTGGACAATCAGAACGTAAGACAAAAGCATCAACATTTTATTCATATTTCACAAAACTGAATGTTCAAATGACACACGAACAACCAACGGAAATGAACTTATATCAAGTCTTTAGTTATCTATTAATGTGTCTGTCGCTTAAGATCAGTTTATTTGTTTTTAATCAGAAATCATTTTACATTTAGAGGTATTTCATAACATCCACATTAATATGATGGGTCCCTTGTCAAATTAGTAAAAAATCTTAATAATGTACGTTTTAAATAAATCGATTCTTGGTATACCCTTCATATTCCTTAAATTCCCCCAATTTCTAGGTTATCCAGTTCACGAACTTGCCACAGAGGATCACATTCTACCCATTTACACAAGCTTAATTTTTTATTGTTTAACAGCCATTCATTTCCTGTATGCCTGGCAATAAAATTGTTTTAAACATTTTACAGCTTTGAAATTGCATTACATCGAGCAACAGTGAGATAAACTTACATGTATTCCCTCTGTTTTGTAATTTTGCATGATGCAGTGCAGAATACCCTTATATTTCCTCTGTTGCATGGCATCTGCCTGCAACCGACTTTTTACCACGTCAGCTGGTGTGGCTGTGACCCATGAGATGGATCCTGTAAAACAACAGCAAAATCAAAAGTTTGATATCATGACGTGGAACATACTGGAGAATTCTGTGTCCTTAAATTGCTTGTCGCTGAACCACTAGGATCATTATTAGGTTTAAACCAGGCCTTCCCTGACATAGCAATAGGAGGGAAAGTCTTAATGTGAGGTACAGTGAAATATTTTTAAACAATCCACCCTCCTGCTATCCTTAGCCAAGACATATGCTTGTTAATTTGTGCATGACTGCTGAGAAGTGGTTGGTGTCATACAGAGTCTCTGACTCACAACCTTTTTAACTCAGTTGAACCAAGAGAGAAATAAGTCAACACTTGTTCAAATACACTCAAAATAAAAACACAACAAGTGCATCTGGTGTTTCTTTAGGTCAGTGTCACACTTTTGCAAGAAAAGAAAAGACACTATTGTATGTTAATTCAGTTTTCCCAGCTGTTTTGGCTTAATGCTCTGTTCCAAAACCTAGTGAGCTGACTATGTAGGCAGCATTTTAAGGCATCATAAGCACGCTTCCGCGCTAAGGCTTTTCCAAAAGGCAGGCAGCATAATTATAGCGTTTTTTCTTTTTTTCTTTCTATTTTACCCAATGTTTGTGTCTGCTATGCATTTTTATTCTTATTAGAGTATCACGTTATTTGCTTAGCAACACCAAACTATTGAAATCAATTGTAAGTTGAGTCTCCCTGCTATTCCTGCCTAAGTAGAAGTAAAGGGCTCTGGGGAACAATAATGGAAGTTTCCCAATCTGTGGGTGTTTTCAAACTGGAATGGGCATTTTTTAACTATCCAATGAAAGTAGGGAATCTCAATGTAGAAACCAATGGGCGTTTCCAAACCAGGATGGGCGTTTCTCAACTATCCAATAAAAGTAGGGAATCTCAATGTAGTAATCAGTAGGCGTTTCTAAACCAGGATGGGTTTTTCTCAAGTATCCAATGAAAGTAGAGAATCTCAATGTAGTGGGCAAATCATGTAAAGCAGTTTGAAAACGCCCACTGAGTGGGAAACTTCCATTTTTGTTTTGCAGAGACACGTCTCCCTAAACACAGCATTCCAAAGCATTCCCTTATGAGGCTCCATTTCAGTTAGGAGGCTGCCTTTGTGGAAATAATGTCTCATTTACCTGCTAAACCTCCTGCAAGCCATATAGAGCAGAGATGGGGGGAGCCATTGACATCAGGATTCAGCCAGCCACAGAATAATGTGTACGGGATGAAGTAAAGAGCATAACCAGGTACATCTCGCATTATCATGGCTCCCGCTCCTCTGTAAAGCCCTTGGATGCCCTCATTCTGCAGTATGGTACTAATGCAGTGGAGTGGTCCTCTGTACATAGATTGGGCCTGAATTCCCATTGAACGAAGAGGGACACTACCATTTCCGGCAAGGTTAAAATTCTCTGTGTGGGAACAGCTTACATTTTTGTGATCTTGATAGATCTGATTTAAGTTGTTCATTGACTTGTTTTGTTGTTCATTTACAAAAGATTTAATCACATGAAACTTCTGTGAGTCAGAAGCTTTCAGTAATGATTACACAGGAAGGATTTTAATCCACTTCCGTCACATAAATAGCTCCAGAAGTGCTAAAGTTCTGCCTTTGCCTTGGAACAATACCCAAGCCTCAAGCTTACCTGAGAGAACAGGTTGGGTTTGCATCTGGAGCCTAATTTTTACAAGGTCAACAGGAGCACCCACCCCCACCGAAACCAGGCCAGTCAACATGCTTGCTATAGTTAAATCAAGCATGCTGGATGGGTGTCTAACATCACCATAGCGATATCTGCTAATGAGTCGTTGTGTGTTACTGAAGAAGCCAAAGACCACAGAATTATAAAGGGTGATGCTTGCCAGTGGAAAGGAAAGTCCTTTGAAAAAGCCTGTAACCTAACACAAGACAAAAGAAAAGGTTACCATGCATTTTCTACTTTTGTGTCCAAGGGAAAGAAAACACAGTTTACACCTAAACGCTGTCATAAAAAGGCAACCAGCACTGGCCATTTGATTTCACATGTTCACTGGTTCATACAGTCCAGGAGTGTATTAATGTGAATGGGTTTGGCATGCTGTCCATAACAGAGGGGCTTGAGCAAGGAACTGGGTGCCAAAATGCACATAAAGGCAGCATAAAAGTAATCCATAAAACTCTATTGGTCAAATCGATATATTCAGAAGCGATATTATAGATGTGGATGAGAAACTGATCAATATTTAAGTCCTTTACTTGTATGTGGCGATATGCACGAAGAATGCGAATCGCCAAACACAAAAGAAAAAGAATGTGAAAGTGGAGATTGGTAGTAAAAAAGGACTTAAATATTGATCTGTTTCTTACAGACACATGTCATATTGCTTCTGAAGACATGGATTTAACCACTGGAGTTATATGGATTAATTGTATGCTGCTTTTATCTGCTTTTTGGACTTTCACATTTCTGGCAACCATTCACTTGCTTTGTATGAACCTATAGAGCTTAAATATTCTTCTGAAAATCTTTGTTTGTGTTCAGCAGAACAAAGAAAGTCATAAACATCTGGGATGGCATCAGGATGAGTAAATGATGAGAGAATTTTCATTTTTGGGTGAACTATCCCTTTAAGTATTTTAATTAATTACTCAAGATACCACCCATCGATGTTGTAAAGACTTACAGTTTCCTTTTTGTAGATCGTTACAACACAGTGTAGAGTGTTCTTGTATCCTTTGCCTGCTTGTAAACGAGTCTGTAAAAGAGCAAGAAGGAATCTAGTCAAACGAATTCTTTGGGCATGGAACTTTATCCCTATTAGAATACATTTAGATTAGACTAAAGGATACAGGGAACAAAGATGGCTTAGTTATTTGTACAACGTGAATCATAAAACAAGCATTGTCTGTCAAGATACCTTAACTGTGTCAAGAGGATGTCCAACAACCACACTGGAGGCTCCTGAAACAAATACAAATTGTGCAATATGTTGCAATTAAAGTGTACAAAACAACTTTTTAATGGACATGTGATGAAGATGATAAATTCCAAATTGCATAGCTTTGTAGGAGGCTATCCTTGCGGAACATTGTGTCCACATTCATGAATAAGAGACATTGTTTTGAACATTTCATGGTGGGTGCACATGCACATTAGGGCCTTGGTTTCTAGATAAATTTTCGTTTCAAAAGAGAACACTATTCCCTCATCTTCTGAACTCGTTTTAAGCGTCAAGGCAGAGAAATGTCGACCAGTCCACGGTGCAAACAAACATGAAATCAGCACTGTTTGCAAAAAAAATAAAAAAATAAATAAATAAAAAAATAAAATAAAAAAATGCGATGGAGAAAAGTATCTGTGACTGTCACAAACATCTAACACAAATTTCATAAACGATCATAAATGTCTTTAACTTTAAGAAAAGGTTTATTTTTCTGTCAAGAGAAAGTCACAAAGAGTGATAAACATAAACAGAGACGCAACGACCCCCGTCGCGGTTTTACCTCTCAAACCAATACGCTATTTTTCGTGATTTTATCTTTACAGTTTTCCTCAAACTTTTCCCTTTTCGTTGTAGTTTAGGGGGGAAACTTATGAAAAATCTGATCGTATCGTTTAAGTTTGCATATAAGTGGCGAAAAGATATTTTTTGTAATGTTAAACACGTTTCAAAGCTTTAACGACATGCCAACCACACAAAACTTACCTCCAATCCATCCGGCTAAGAAGTCATCCAAATGAAATACTGTCATTGTAAAGCAGAATGAATTCACCCTGACGTTCTCTAAATAAGTGCCGCCGGCTTGGATCTGTTCAACTGTTATCGCAAAACATCCTTAACCTTAACTTAACAGTTGGTCGGATCAATAAAAGCAGCCCCAACCAAACATTTAAACCGCAACACATCGGTGAGGGGGGAGTATGGGGGCGTTACAGTAAAACGAAAATAGATCTGTTCACAGATAAACATTTGTAAAGTACTAAGTATAATAATAGAATGCAGGGACATTTCACTTCTGAATGGTATAAGAGAGTTCTTTTTCATTTAACACTTAATGTGGCTGCCGTTCCTCTATAGGCTGAGGAATGCATGGAATGGGGTGGTTTCCATAGCTCATATCAGATTAAAACCATAAAAATATGCGTTTAACAAGCCAACCATTCTCTTGTATATAATGTTTTAACCACTGCTAATGGTCTCCTTCATTGCCATTTCTTTATGCTCCAATCCTCAACATCACTCCTTGCCATGAAATTGCACTGTATATCCATAGCTTTAGATGTAAACAAACATTCTTTACTTGAAGTGTAAAGTACCAATAGTGTTGAAACCCAAGTTCTGACACTGTATACACCTATATCCTGCATGCATGGCACTTCCTATAACCAACTCTTTCAAGATATACAACTATAAAGCTTACAAAACACTAATAAAGAATTGTGCATTACAGATAACAATACACCAGTAGGCTATAGAATATACATTACTATATTAAGCCAGTAAAGTTTGGACTTTTTCAAAATATTCTGCTTCTGTGCATTATGCTGTAAGGGATTGGCCGTGTGCGTTTGCAGCTAAATAGTTAATAAATATGAAGGTCTCTACAAGATGTGGGTGTCTGTATTGGGAATGTTAATAATTGTTATTTATGATTCCAGTTATAGGGGTTTTATATCTGTTTGTAGCTCTGTTTAGTGTTAATTGTGTGCTGGTATGTTAAATTATGATTTTATCTTTATTGAGATTTGTGTTGAATGCCCCGTGACCCTCTTTAAGGTTAGTGTACGTCTCTCTTACTGATTGTGAGTTTTTGCAGTATCTAGAGAATATACTACCAATGGCTCACCATGCATGTGATCATTACTTCTCATTAACACCCAACTCTCCAATACATTTTGAAATAATGTGTCAAGTGGACTGATATCATATGGCTAATGTATCATGTTGGATAATGGTAATGTATATCCAGAAGATATGGAATCTGAAATCTTTTCTTGGCATAAACAATCTGGAAACAATCTGCCTTAATTGTGAAATAATCTTTGACTCATACTCTTTGGTTTTGGCACAAGTTGTGATTCTCAGACAAAAGCCTCCAGATCCATACTGAACTGTTAATCCCTTTAAACTAGTTGTGAAAAATCAGAAATGGTAGATTCTTATCCTTTGATAAATTTACATAACAAACACAATGGAGAGGTTGCCTCAGGGTTTTTAGTGGAACAAAAAATAATTAATTGTACAAGGATTCAATGCTTTACTACAAGATATACAGTATACATGAATAAAAAAAGATGTATGGCGATTGTTGTAGAGAACTTGCCTCATTCAGGTTATGTCATAATGGTGCAGTCTAAAGAGCAGAAAATCTGGTTTAATGTTCTCAGTTATTTAAGCCTATTTTGACTTATCATTAACTCACAGCTAGTAATAAAGTCATATCGTATGGGTCATTTGTCCTTTATCATCTGACCTGAGATGGAAAAGGCCATGAAGCAATCCAATCATGTATTGCAGCAATCAAGTAAATGTTCTCACTCCTTTGAATGGCAAGTTTGCTAAACAAAATATTTTAAAGCATATTAACAAGGCTGATTCAGGTCTTTGATTAGTATCTCACAAGCACGGCTATTGTTGTGATATTTAATCAATATTTAACAACAAAAACAACAATCTTATCACTGCATCCTGGATAGCAAATGAGGTACAGAATGCTCCATCTGTCTATGCAAATAACAGACTAGGCAACTCAAATGTACTTGTATTTGTTGTCATGCACTTCAAGGGATCTCCTGTGGATCTGCATAGACCCGACTACTGATGAGGATTTGCTTGGGTGTTAGGAAGTGTCTTGGCTACAATTTCTGTCAAACGTCAGCAGAATAAATTAAAACCACAATATTGCATGAACAAAACAAAGTACAGTGGTGTGAAAAAGTGTTTGCCCCCTTCCTGATTTCTTATTTTTTTGCATGTTTGTCACACTTAAATGTTTCAGATCATCAAACAAGTTTAAATATTAGTCAAAGATAACACAAGTAAACACAAAATGCAGTTTTTAAATGAAGGTTGTTATTATTAAGGGAAAACAAAATCCAAACCTACATGGCCCTGTGTGAAAAACATAACTTAACTGTGGTTTATCACACCTGAGTTCAATTTCTCTAGCCACACCCAGGCCTGATTACTGCCACACCTGTTCTCAATCAAGAAATCACTTAAATAGGACCTGCCTGACAAAGTTAAGTAGACCAAAAGATCTTCAAAAGCTAGACATCATGCCGAGATCCAAAGAAATTCAGGAACAAATGAGAAAGAAAGTAATTGAGATCTATCAGTCTGGAAAAGGTTATAAAGCCATTTCTAAAGCTTTGGGACTCCAGAGAACCACAGTGAGAGCCATTATCCACAAATGCGAAAACATGGAACAGTGGTGAACCTTCCCAGGAGTGGCCGGCCGACCAAAATTACCCCAAGAGCGCAGCGTCGACTCATCCAAGAGGTCACAAAAGACCCCACAACAACATCCAAAGAACTGCAGGCCTCACTTGCCTCAGTTAAGGTCAGTGTTCATGACTCCACCATAAGAAAGAGACTGGGCAAAAATGACCTGCATGGCAGAGTTCCAAGATGAAAACCACTGCTGAGCAAAAAGAACATTAAGGCTCATCTCATTTTTGCCAGAAAACATCTTGATGATCCCCAAGACTTTTGGGAAAATACTCAGTGGACTGACGAGACAAAAGTTGAACTTATTGGAAGGTGTGTGTCCCATTACATCTGGTGTAAAAGTAACACCGCATTTCAGAAAAAGAACATCATACCAACAGTAAAATATGGTGGTGGTAGTGTGATGGTCTGGGGCTGTTTTGCTGCTTCAGGACCTGGAAGACTTGCTGTGATAAATGGAACCATGAATTCTGCTGTCTACCAAAAAATCCTGAAGGAGAATGTCCGGCCATCTGTTCGTGACCTCAAGCTGAAGTGAATTTGGGTTCTGCAGCAGGACAATGATCCAAAACACACCAGCAATTCCACCTCTGAATGGCTGAAGAAAAACAAAATGAAGACTTTGGAGTGGCCTAGTCAATCCTATTGAGATGCTGTGGCATGACCTTAAAAAGGCAGTTCATGCTCGAAAACCCTCCAATGTGGCTGAATTACAACAATTCTGCAAAGATGAGTTGGCCAAAATTCCTCCACAGTGCTGTAAAAGACTCATTGCAAGTTATCGCAAACGCTTGATTGCAGTTGTTGCTGCTAAGGGTGGCCCAACCAGTTATTAGGTTTAGGGGGCAAACACTTTTTCACACAGGGCCATGTAGGTTTGGATTTTGTTTTCCCTTAATAATAACAACCTTCATTTAAAAACTGCATTTTGTGTTTACTTGTGTTATCTTTGACTAATATTTAAACTTGTTTGATGATCTGAAACATTTAAGTGTGACAAACATGCAAAAAAATAAGAAATCAGGAAGGGGGCAAACACTTTTTCACACCACTGTATTTGTTACTGACACAGAATAAGTAATCTGTGCCTCTGAAAGCTGGACAGTTTTAAGCCTTCAGATGGCTCTTTTTAAACTTTCAATTTTGGGTAGAAAAGGTCTGAGTTGAGGGACAGAGAGCAAACCTACAAACAGAAGTGCTTTTCCTTTGAACTGGTCTGAAAATTGCATGTACTTATAATTAATTTCAGCTGACTAAATTAAGAAGCCAGAGCATTCATGCTTCTCAGGTTTATCCAGGACCTGAGAATGCAAAGTTTGTGAGGTCAAGATATCTGGTTTCATTGCACTTGAAATATGGTGTCTTTTTAACCACCTCATGGGCACCCACTTGACATACTGACACAATATTCCCAGAATTAGACTGAAAATGTAAAAAAGGGAAATATATTAACATTTTGTGTTTATTGTTCTGACCAATATTTTAGCCCTACACTGAAAGTATATTTATGGGACAGTCTGTTCTGATCTATCACTACAACAGTTCAAGTTGGGTCAGGCACCTGACCAAACATGTTTTTGACCCGATTTATGGGCATTGTTGACAGAGATCACAGCGGATCATCACCAGAAGTCAGTAACCTTTGTTTTTCCATGACATTTCAGCCAACTTCTGAAATTATGACAGAATAAACATTTATAAGAAAAAATGAACTAATCACATATTTGGCTTCTTATTTTATATTACATTAGTTACTATTAATAATAATGCAATAATAACACTAAATTAGTTTAGTCTAAACAAACATAATTTTCTTTAGCAATAAAGTCTATATTCTTACTTTTCTAGAATTCCTCTCCAGTTCTGATTAGAGTACTGTACATTTGACCCCCAAAACTTATCAGTTTTTATAAATTCGTGGAGTGTAAATAAAATGAAATAAACTGAATAAACTAGACCACTAGACTAGACGTTTAACACAGTGTGTGTTAAAACTGTGAGTTCCCATTGGCCCTCAGAGCATATTTGGGATAGAAGCCAATGAAACAACACAACTTTAGCATGATTTAGTCCTGAAAAGTTTCAAGAGTCCACATGATCTGCAGTCATTTTTGCCAAAATCTAAATGGTAACACATTTTGTTGTGCCCTAATCACCTGCTGTACACCTTTGCATCTAAATAGCTTGCTTACAGCTTCACTGCAAAAAGTGGTACAGTAGATCAATGACTGTAAACAATAACAAGCACAACAGGTTTTTTAATGAGTAAAGTATAAAGAAAGTTTTAAGGATACAAGTGGAAAATATACTAAACCAAAATATAATTTTTACATTTTTATATGTAGGCCTATTTATGCCATTACATACTTGCTTATCACACATGCTGTTTTGTCTTCTTGTCAGTTGGTTTGTAACACATGGTTTATTCCCTTTGTCTACATCTAACTGTACATTTACATAAGGCTGCATGGAATCTATGACTGCAGAATTTCCGAGAAAGCTCTGCCACAGATCTAAAACAGCCATCATTAACTAATTTCTACACATCCCCAACTTCTTGCTGCATATTAGTGTAGTGTACAACAGGGCTAAAGGCCCCCCAGGGTAAAAGGCACTTTTGATTTTATTCTCTCCCAAACACTAAACAGCAACAAAAGCGACCACATCACTTTCCTTTACACCTGTTTGTCACTATACACTGCAAAAAAATATTCTTGGTCCATGAGGTCATTGTGTGCAATGTCTTAAGTTTGATTTTGAGATCATTTGATTTAATATTTAATAATACTGAAAATTTTGCACATGTAATCCCTGAAATTATCACATTTATTTTGAGAGAAAATACTTATTTGTCATTTTCAGTTTTGTTCAAGGTGATTAATTCAAAAGTTTTTAAATAATTGCCCAAAAAGTGAAAGGATAGTATTTGGGGTAAAAAGCTCCCCCGTGGCAGGGGCTAAAGGCCCCATAAAACACATTGGTTTTCTTATTTGGGGCAAAGAGATTTGTTATGAAAAATGTTAAAAGTGGACTCGCATTGACTTATTTAATCATCACAATGGAGATTAATTTGATTATAGAATAACTGACATGTTATGAAATGCCAAATGTGAAAAAAAAAAACAACAAAAAAACAGAAAATGGTTATCCCTGTTCTGAAGTGGTTATTTTTAATAAGCATTATCGTAATTTAGTACTCAAAAAAGTACTGCTGTCTTAAATGTATTTGCATAAGTTGACATATTTTGCCCTATAACTATTGTCCCTATATTTACAGATATCACTATAACCCCCCTGAGTGCCTTTTACCCCAAATATGGAGGCCTTTTACCCTAAGTGTGGGCTCCCTCACTTTTTTAAGAATTTTAATCAAAACAACTTTCCGTTATTATTTCCTTTCACACAAATGATGTTGCACCATCAATATTCAATCATTTTAAATCTGGATACACTTTGTGACCATAAAAAAAAAGCAAATTTTCCTTAAGGTGTGCCTTTGGCCCTATTGTACCCTATTAAATATTTTAGCTAATCTGATAATACCTTCAGTTACCAACAAAGGTGTAATAGCCTACCCCCATCTCCATATTGGGTCGCAGGTAGTGCTGAAGCCTAACCCAGCCTTTTCGGACTGAAGGAGGGGAACATCCTTCATTTCGAGAACAAATCATTTCCAGACCGTTTCTGAGAACCGAATCAACCGATTCATTGAAAAGAACCGACTTAACAGAATGATTAGTTCACGAACCAGACAATAGCTGGGTTTCCACCCAACAATTTTTATGTCCATTTTCAAATTGCACATTAGAAGTTCTAAATGGAGATGCTTGATATGCTAATAAACTCTCAAGATTCGCATAAAATGTTATGCGCTAGGAGGAGGTGGATTTTCCAGAGTTTTGCATTAGTTAATATGCACATTAAAGTTATGGAAACAGTTTATTTGCAAAATGATTAAGTGTTTGGACAATTCGTTCACATGTTATAAGTGTGCGATAGCTTGATGGGACTGGCCCAACGAAAGATCCTACCTTGGTACACAGTTCTTCATGGATAGCCCTTGGCATTCGGCAGTGTTTAACCCACAGCTGATCGTTGAAATAGGTCCTCACAATCCGCCAAAACAGTTGAGAGCGGACGCTCTTATATTTGCGGAGGCTGGCGGCGTATGGGCATCACATCCATTTCAGCCTTCATTATATCAGATATCACACTTATTCTGTGGCCTCTCCTGACAGCATTTAATAAAACTAGGTATAATTGTTCCAATCCTGCAAATAAAACTCTCCCTGTAGCAAGGAGGTAATTCAGTTGCTCCATCAAGGCAAGGCGGCTCCCTCAAGATAAGACGCATGACGTAGTGGATGGAAACGCGCAATCATACTTTATTTAGAAATGCACTTAAAAAATGCAAACCATTTAGATGGAAACCCAGCTATAGTTTATTCTTTCATAAACTCTCGCGAACGCGGCAAGTAAATAACAACTCTTTCGATCAAATTTCGATCTGTTTCTCACACAAAAACATCGTATGGCTTCAGAGGACATGAGGGTGAGTAAATGATGACATAATGGACCCTTTTCACAGACTGTGATGATGCGTTTCCACTTCATTTAGCAGCGTAAATCTAGCACTTTAAAACTTTTTTATTTTTTTTAACAGTTTATTGCACCTCAGGGGAGGGAGGGGAGTAGGATTTATGCATTTAATTGCCTGTGGGAAGAAACTGTTCTTTAATCTATTGGTTTTGGTCCTGAATAATCTGTATCTCTTCCCAGAGGGCAGAGGGGAGAACAGGTGATGTCCGGGGTGAATATGGTCCACTGCAATGCAACTGGCTTTATTTTGGAGTTGGCCAGTGTAAATGTCTCTGAGGGGAGGTAGTGCAGTACCAATTACATGCTCTGCTGCCCTTACCACCTGCAGCAGGTGCTTCCTATTCTCCTTTGTGCAGCTGGTGAACCACACTGTGCAGCAGTAGGTTAGGAGGCTCTCTATAGCTGCTCGATAGAAGTTGGTCAGCAGGTTATGATGGAGGTGAATGTGTTTTAACTTCCTAAGGATGTAAAGCCTCTGTTGGGCCTTCCTCACCTGATGAGAGATATGTGTGGTCCAGGTGAGGTCAGCCGAGATGTGCACACCAAGGAACTTAAAGCTCTTTACCCTCTCCACCTCCTCCCCATGTATATAGAGGGCAGAGTGCTCAGTGCGCTTAGATTTTTCTGAAGTCCACTATCAATTCCTTGGTTTTTGTAATGTTTAAGTCCAGGTTATTGAAAGAACACCATTCTATCATATGCTGAACCTCCTCCCTGTAGGCCGTCTCACTGTTTTCCAATATCAGCCCTACTATGGTGGTATCATCAGCAAATTTGACTATGGTGTTAGTAGAATGAATGGGTGAGCAGTCATGGGTAAAGAGGGAGTAGAGGAGGGAGCTGAGGACACACCCCTGTGGTGTGCCATTGTTCAGGGTGAGAGTAGATGATGTGTGATCTCCCACCCTGACGTTCTGGGGTCTGTTACTGAGAAAGTCCAGAATCCATGTGCACAGTGAACTGCCTAAGCCTAAGTTGCTCAGTTTTTGAACCAGTTTATGGAGAATAACTGTATTAAAAGCTGAACTGAAATCCACAAACAGCATTCTTACATAGGTGTTTTCCTGGTCCAGGTGTGTAAGGGCTGTATGGAGAGCTATGATGACTGCATCCTCTGTCGATCTGTTTACTTGATATGCAAACTGATGTTGGTCAAGGTCAGCAGGGATGGCAGCTTTAATATGAGAAAGGATGAGTCTCTCAAAACATTTGGTGATAATGGGAGTTAGAGCAACTGGGTGATAGTCATTAAGGCAGTTCACTGTTCTTTTCTTTGGTATCGGAATAATTGTAGCTGACTTAAGGCAGGTGGGAACTTCAGACTTTAGTAGCGAGAGGTTTAAAATGGTAGTAAATACCTCTGCTAACTGGTCTGCACAGGCCTTGAGGATCCTTCCGGTAACTCCATCTGGACCAGCTGCTTTCCTCGCATTGACTCTGTGCAGGGTAGATCTGACCTGATGTTGGTGCAGCTGAATGGGATTGTCCTTTCCTGGTAGTACAGGATGAATGCCGGCCTCTCTGTCCCGGCGGTTGAAACGAGAGAAAAAAAGGTTCAGAGTGTCTGTTAGTGTGCTGTCTGTGGAATTTGTGACTGTGTAGCTGTCCTTGTAGCCAGTGAGAGACTTTATCCCCTGCCACATACATCTGTAGTTATTACTAGTAAAGTGTTCCTCTGTGCTCTTCTTGTACCTGTGCTTGGCCTCTCTGATGCCCCTCCTCAGGCTTCTCTGTGCCTCTTTATAGGCTTGCAGGTCCCCAGATTTAAATGCTGAATCCCATGCTCTGGTTAGGGCATACTTTAACAGCTTTCATTTCAGACACATTCTCAGCACAAAAGTTTATATATGACAGGACAGCTGATGTGTGCCCCTCCAGGTCTGTCCCTTCAGCAAAAATCCCCCAGTCTGTGTCTTCGAAGCAGTCCTGTAGGGCTGAGGTGGCTTCCTTAGTACATATTTTGACTGTCTTTATGACTGGTTGCTGTCTGCAGCTGAGTGGTACATATGCTGGAATCAGGGACAGAGGCAGATGATCTGAGAGCCCCAGATATGGCAGAGGGCTGGCTTTATAGGCATGTGAAATGTTGCAGTAGACTTGATCTAACGTGTTCTTTTCTCTTGTCGGGAAGTTTACAAACTTATGGAATCTGGGCAGAACAGAGTTCAAGTTGGCATGATTAAAGTCCCCTGCTACTATAAAAATGCTGTCTGGTTGTGCCGACAGATACTGGCTAATTGAGTGGTGTAGCTTCTCCATGGCTAACCTAGCGTTAGCTTGCGCTGGTATGTAGACAGCTTTTATAGCAACCAAAGTAAACTCCATAGGCAAGTAGAAAGGTCTGCACTGTAACATCAGGTACTCAATATCCAGGAAGCAGTGACTATCTTTGATTATTGCATCTACACACCAGCTGTTGTTTGTGTAAATACAAAGTCCCCCTCCTCTGCTCTTACCAGAATGATTAGTCCTATCTTCTCTGAAGAGGGCAGGACCCACCAGCTCGATAGCAGCATCTGGGGTGTTCTGATCCAGCCAAGTCTCTGCTATGATCATCGCACAGTAATCCAAACTAAGCTAAGTAATCCGTTGTCGTAACTCATCCATTTTGTTGTGAAGCGACCGGGTGTTGGCGAAGAAAAGACTTGGAATGGCCGGTTTGTAGGGGTTAGCCTTTAGCTTAGCTTGTAACCCCCCTCTCTTGCCCCTCTTCTGTTTTTTGTGCCTCCGCTGTCTGTGCCATCTCAGTGGGGGGATTGTGAGCTCTCCGCTCACGGGAGAACGCCGGATCTCCGGCGGGATAAAGTCCCAGTTATTATTGTCCAAGTGCGGTGATTGTGATCTACAACTATTAATAGTTCAGCTCTACTGTACTGTACGTATACGGCTACTAATACACATGCAAAAACACACAAAAAAACACTGTAATCCCAAAATAGCTGCCAAAACTTGAGGAGCGCTGGGCCGCTGTGTCTGAATGCGCCGGCCATCATCATGGGTAGGATTTCCAAATGGGTAGGAATGGGGGAGGAATGTCAATACCATGGTTTTGTCAGATCCCTGAAATTGTATACGAATTGATACTCCAGATCTGGTAGCTTGTGTAGGTTTAAAATGTTGTATACTGTTTCAGTCTGGTTCCACTGATGAGACAACTCGTTTTTGATCATTTTAATAAGTGATCAGATACGAGCAGACAGTGAGCAACAGACAGGGAAGCAGCAGACAACTGCACTGCAGCCATCGACTTTGCAGCAGCCAACTACAGTGCAGAGGGAAATGATGACCAGGTTATTTATATTTGGGAAAGTTATTGTAGTAATTGTCATTTAATCTGTAGTTTAGGGAGTGTATAAACAAGCTTTATTTTGTCTTGACAGTCTTGACAGCTAATGTACAAGCACATTCTTGTTTGTTAGTGTTATGTGTTGTCAGGCTATTATCTTAAAACTTATGAATCACAAAAGGTTTTGTGCCAGATGGGCTGGTTTGAGTATTTCTGTAACTGCTGATCTCCTGGAATTTTCACACACAACAGTCTCTAAAATGTACTCAAAATGGTGCCAGAAACAAAAAACATCCAGTGAGCAGCAGTTCTGTGGACGCAAATGCCATGTTGATGAGAGAGGTCAACAGTGAATGGCCAGACTAGTTTGAACTGACAAAGTCTACGGTAACTCAAATAACTGCTTTGTACAATTGTGGTGAGAAGAAAATCATCTGAGATGCGGGGTGGCGATGTTTTGGCGGCACGAGGGGGACCTACACAATATTAGGCAGGTGGTTTTAATGTTGTGGCTGATCGGTGTATAAATATAGTTGTCTGTAATTGAAATTTTTGGACTCAAGATGGCGCCGAGTATGGCTGCTGCGTTGCGAGCTCCGACACAACATGGTAGTGTTTTGTTTGTTTTGTTTACAATTCTTATGTTTTTTGTCTTGGATGTTGTCTGCCTTATTGTCTACGACAGACAAACACTTTTGGACATTGGTTCAGCAATTACACACCATAAACCGGACTTCAGATTCCTCAATGCCGACCCGCTGTTTACAAACACGCAAGCGGAGCCCTTTGTTTTATGATCAACAAATCCTGGTGTGATCAGAGGAACGTATATTCTATCAAGTCTTTCTGCTCTCCTGATCTGGAATTTCTCATGCTTCAGTGTCGACCATTCTGGCTACCGAGGGAATTCACAGCGGTCATTATCACTGCTGTGTACATCCTGCCACAAGCCGACACAGACTGGGCACTCAAGGAACTGTATGGGATTATAAACAAGCAGGAAACCGCACACCCTGAGGCCGCGTTCATTGTGACCGGGGACTTTAATAAAGCCAGTTTCAAATCAGTCGCACCAAAATACCACCAGCACATTAGTTTCAACACTCGAGGGGACCGGGTTTTGGACCATTGCTACTCTCCCTTCCGGGATGTCTACAAACCCCTCCCCCGCCCACCATTTGGCAAATCGGACCACTCTTCCATTCTGCTTCTGCCCGCTTACAGGCAGAAACTGAAACAGGAAGCACCCACCCTTAGAATGATCCAGTGCTGGTCGGACCAATCAGACTCTACGCTACAAGACTGTTTTGACCACACGGACTGGGAGATGTTCCGGTCGGCCTCTGATGACGACATTGAGCTTTACGCTGATAGCGTAATGTGTTTCAACAGAAAGTGCGTAGAGGACGTCGTTCCGACCAGAACAACACGGATCTATCCGAACCAGAAGCCATGGATTAATAGCGATGTTCGCTTGGCACTTAATGTGCGGACCTCCGCTTTTAATTCCGGGAGCGCGGAGGAGCATAAACAAGCCAGTTATGCCCTCCGAAAAATTTTATTGTAAATTGGTATATGTCTCATCACTGTCACGACTGCTATGTTGATCGGAACTGCACCCAAGAATTTCACACACCATTGCACTTGTGTATATGGCTGTGTGACAATAAAAGTGATTTGATTTGATTTGAAATGTATACACTTGGGGCCAATAGTTTGGAATAATGTATAGATTTAGCTGTTTTGGAAGGAAATTGGTACTTTAATTCACCAAAGTGGCATTCAACTGATCACAAAGTCAGGACATTACTGATGTAAAAAACAGCACCATCACAATTTGAAAAAAGTTATTTTGATCAAATCTAGACAGGCCCCATTTCCAGCAGCCATCACTCCAACATCTTATCTTTGAGTAATCATGCTAAATTGCTAATTTGGTACTAGAAAATCACTTGCCATTATATCAAACACAGTTGAAAGCTATTTGGTTTGTTAAATGAAGCTTAACATTGTCTTTGTGTTTGTTTTTGAGTTGCCACAGTATGTAATAGACTGGCACTTAAGGTCAGCAAAAAATGGCAAAAAAGAAACTTTCTCTAGAAACATGTCAGTCAATCATTGTTTTGAGAAATGAAGGCTATACAATGCTATACAATCGCCAAAAAACTGAAGATTTCATACAAAGGTGTACACTATAGTTTTCAAAGACAAAGGACAACTGGCTCTAACAAGGACAGGAAGAGATGTGGAAGGCCAGATGTACAACTAAACAAGAGGATAAGTACATCAGAGTCTCTAGTTTGAGAAATAGATGCCTCACATGTCCTCAGCTGACAGCTTCATGGAATTCTACCTGCTCAACACCAGTTTCATGTACAACAGAGAAGACTCAGGTGTGCAAACCTTATGGGAAGAATTGCAAAGAAAAAGCCACTTTTGAAACAGAAAAACAAAAAGGAAAGGTTAGAGTGGGCAAAGAAATACAGACATTGGACAGCAGATAATTGGAAAAGAGTATTATGGATCTTAACACCATTGAGCTTTTGTGGGATCAACTAAACTGTAAGGTGCGTGAGAATTGCCAGACAAGACAGCCACATCTATGGCAAGTGCTACAGGAAACGTGAGGTGAAATGTCACCTGAGTATCTGGACAAACTGACAGCTAGAATGCCAAGGTTCTGCAAAGCTGTCATTGCTGCACGTGGAGGATTTTTTTTTATGTGAACTCTTTGAAATAGTTTAAGAGTGAAGATTTTTTTTAAAGTGTAATAGTAAATTTTCATGTTATTAAAGTCCTAACTATACATTGTGATCAGTTGAATGCCACTTTGGTGAATAAAAGTACCAATTTCTTTCCATTAGAGCAAAATCTGTACATTATTCCAAACGTTTGGCCACTAGTGTATGTGTTAATATGTTGTGTTAGTATATTGTTATTATTTGACAACTATTCAGAACCTCAGAAGTATTTTGTTATAACCCCATTTGTCATTTATCTGATTTGTTGTCTTCAAAAGTGGATCAGGACAGAGAAAACATATGGTTGTCCCTCCAGAGGCTGACGGTTACAATACTCAGTATTTATGATCTGTGAGTGGAGGTGGAAAGATCACAATGTTCATAGTTGCTCTCCAGGAGGAACTAGACATATTGCCTCTACCTGCAGATGCACATGAATTACGAAAGATGCCTAAAGCAGCCTGACAAGTCTGTGGATTGTCTCTGCCCCTGCAAGTCTCGGCTGTACAAACCAATTTTTGAAGCCAGCAGTAGTACTAATAAATCAAGCACTGAGGTATCAAATTAACAATAAAGCCTTTAACAACATCTACTACCCAGCACTAATAGCACTCACAGATCTTTGATCAATGTAAAAATTTACATTGATTTCAGACAGCTTTTTCAAACACTTTCCCTGTCTGCCATTGATAAAAAAAATAGACAGTCATGCCCATATACTGTATAGCCTCATAGTCTCGCCATTGGTTACACACTTTAGCTTTAAATAATGTTATTTTATGACTTTTCTGCAGTATTGTTATGATGTGATATTGTGTTTTTTTTGTGTTCCATTCAGGCTCCATGTCCACTATGTCTAACCAATTTTCCCATAAATGATTTAGAAATTCATGCCAGCTTTTGTGGAGAATGGTATCTAAACACCTATCAATATTTAATCAATATGGAAATTGTAGGTAAAACTGAAAATTCATTTTAATTAAAACATTACTGACTAAATGGATTTAGATTATTCTTTTTAAATTCCATATTTTAATCAGTTGTAAATGTGTTACAGCATTTTGGAGAATTCAAAGACACCAGTTTTTGATGTGGATATCTCTGAACCTTTCAACTGTGGAATTAAAAGGTGTGACCATATTTTTAATAGAATAGTTTAAGATAAATAAATAGTTTAAGAGTAAATTTTCTTGTTCATTCCTGCCTAGCCTTGATGATGTTCTCAAAACAATTAGTGCTGCAGTAATCACAGAAGGCAAAAACATCACTGTATCATTACATAATATGTTGGAGAGGGGTCTCATTTAATGGCAGAAACAGAAAAAGTAATCTCCAACAAACCATCTGAAAGTTGTCTTTTTAAGCGAGGCTGGAAAAGACACAGAGGCACTCTGCAAATAGTTTCTGACAGGTATAATTGCTTTCATCAGTTGTGTAGATGTAATATTGTAATAATTGTTTAGTAGTCATGCAGAATTGTAATGGTGATAATTTTTTTGTTTGAAGAAATGGTTGGAGGCATCGAAAAGCGGGGGGAAGGGAAGACAAGGTAGGAGGCCAAAGTGTTCCCTGTCTGATTTGGACAAAGGTCACTTCAAGTATGTTTTATACCCTACAAGACAATAATTTTCCAGATATTAAGTCGTCATTTTTATTTGTATAGCGCCTATCACAACACACATAGTTTCAAAGCAGCTTTACAGAAAATCATGCATTAACAGAAAATGAAAATGTAATATCTATAATGTCTTAGAGTCATCATTGTGTAGTTTGATAAAATACAATTGTGAACTGTGTTGAAAAATAATTAAATAATAACTGTATTTATAACCCCAGTGAGCAAGCCGAAGGTGACTGTGGCAAGGAACACAAAACTCCATAAGATGTTGGTTAATGGAGAAAAATAACCCTGGGAGAAACCAGGCTCACTGTGGATGCCAGTACACTCTGGCTAACATCATGAATATAATGCCAGTGTTACTTAATTATGTATAGTGCAAGTCATTGTTTAAAATTGTTAAACTAAGTAAGTGTTAAGGGTCAGTGTTTAAACAAAGATTTTGTAAGAACTGTAAGATTAATGACTAATGTCTTTGAAGTTCATCCTGGATTAACTGCAGAAGTTCACATAGATGCAATTGTCCTTGTTAGTTGGCTGATGAAGGGTTTAGTTGGCAATTAATTGATAGTCTATGTATTCCATTTAAAGAGTGTAGTCCATCATTAGACCGAGGTGATGTAAGCAGAGATCAGTTAGGTGCATCGCAGTTCAACCGGCCGATAATTTCGGTGAGGTCTATCCTAAGTCCAAGGTTCAGGCAATGGCATATGATGTATCCCATGTCTTATGATTGGAGTTGACATCAGTTCATCCTCTGAAGTCCATCGTAATAGACTGAAGTGATGTTTGGCTGGCACCGGCTGCATTTAGTCGTCATCACTCAGAGACACGTAGCAGTGGAATCCAACACGAAGCAGGAATGGAGCTGGATCCAGCCGGTTCTGGTGACCTCAGGATAGGAGTCCCGAGGTTGAGACAGGGATTCAAATAGAATAATATTAGCATAGATGCCATTCAATTTATTGCAGAGTTATAGATCATGATCAGTGTTTCTGGTTTCTGGTTCCGGCAGACCTAACTAAAGCAGCCTAATTGTGAGTTAAGGATAAATTAGGTGTATGCCTGGCTAAATAGATGAGTCTTTAGTCTAGACTTAAACTCAGTGAGTGTGTCTGCATCCTGAACAGTGTTAGGGAGACTACTCCATAGTTTAGGAGCCAAATATGGAAAGGATCTACCTCCTTTTGTGGATTTTGATATTCTAGGAACAATTAACAGGCCAGAATTTTGTGATCGTAATGAACGTAAACGAAGCTTTGTACGTAGTTAAGAGAATTTTAAAATGAATATTACATTTAACAGGTAGCCAATATAATGACAATAAAATGGGGCTAATATGATCATATTTCTTGGTTCTAGTCAGCACTCTGACTGCTGCATTTTGAACCAACTGAAGTTTATTTATTGATCTTGCTGGACATCCTTCCAGTAATGCATTACAATAATCTAGTCTTGAGGTCATTATGCAGATGTATAATTTGTCAACATTATGAAAAATTTTGAACAGCACACTATATAGTAAATGTGAACTCAAATAAGCAAAGTAAACAGGTTTTATAGGTGCTGTATGCAATCTCAGCTGTGTTGCCAGCTTCATCTATACTTGAATTAAACCAACCCATCTGTTCAACCACTCGCCATTGCTCGCTGATGGACAGTTTGACATTGACAATTACAGTAAGTACACTGTACTTAAAGCAACATGATTGCTGGTGTTCATTAAAAACTCATTGGAAAATATTAGAATGTGTTGCCATCTCTGTTAAATATCAACAAACAAAGCACAACAGATATAGCATTTATGCGCACTTACACAATTTATCAGTGAAAAATATTAAGGCATCGAACATAGATGTCTTGACCATGCGAGTTTGATATAGCTGTAGGGTCCACAGCAGCCTGGAGGTTTCTCATGTTTTGCTCATTTAGGGAGGTAGGGAGTTCTGGGACCACAACTCCACATTCTGTTAATGATTCCTCATGCAAAATGGCACTCTCCCAGTCTATGTCATGGCCCTCTACATCCTAGGGATTCATAAAATATAATCATTACAAATCACATGTCAAAAAAACAACCTCTCTGTGCCTGATAGTGTGTTAGAAATGAGAGAAATTAAACCCATGACATACCTCTAAATTATCAGGCTCAGCTATACTATTCAGCAGAAGCTGTGTCATATGAGAAAACCCCCAACTGCATCTACTTTGTGCATAGATGCCCTCAATCTGCTCCACTGTATCCTGTGACCTAAAGATCACAGGCTCCCCATCATCAATCTATAGCCCACATGAGGCATTTGAGACTTTATGTTGGACACTAACATATCAAGCTCAGTACAGGCAGCTGAGTGTCTAGCAAGGACTTGAGCTTCTCTTTTTCAATTATGAATTTTGGTCGTCTCATAACTCCGGCAACTGCCTCCAACTGTATCTGAGACGTTTCATTTTCTACCTGTCCTCTCACCATGGAACAGCTCTCAGAAATGAGTTCACAATACATTCTGGCATAACATTTTGCTCTGTAAGTGCATCAATTAGTATCATGTATGCAAATGAAATGGAGATAATCCAGATCAAGTCCTGAGGCAGAATGGCTAACAACATACTGCAGTTTATTTAACCACCTGTCCAAAACAAGTTAAACAAGTTGCCTAAGCAAGATCTGTGGAAAGAAAAAAAGGAGAGTTATAGGGTACAATGAGGATTATGGCACACCTTAAGGAAAATATTATTTTTTCTGGTCACTATGTGTATTAAGATTGAACAAATAAATTTTTTTTTTTATTGAACATTCACACATAATTTGTTTGATTTTGTTTTATTAATAAAAAAAATAATTAAAAAAAAGATAGCAAAAGGGGTTTTAGTGATTTTGTGTAGATATAGGGGTAATAGTTATAGTGCAAAATTTGTCAACTTATGCAAATACTTTTGAGACAGCAAGATGCTTTCTGAGTAACAAATTAAGATCATGATTATTAAAAATAACCACTTCAGAAAAGTGTGTCATTTCCTGTTTAATTCAATCAAATTTGACATCTCAAGTATTCTATAATCAAATTAACCTCTATTGTGACAAATCTGTCAATGTGAAGATACTTGAACATTTTGTATTCCCCCAATAAGAACAACAAAGTGTTTTATGCATGGCTTTAGCACCTGCACAAGGGGGACTATATATACCCTATATTATATTATATTATATTATTATATTATATTATATATTCTATATTACCCTAGATACTATACTTTCAGTTGTTGGACAGTTATAAAAATAAAAAATAAATAAAAAAAATACATTAAAATCACCATAATTTAATCACCATGAACAAAGCTGAATATGACAAATAATTTGTGGGAATATTTTGTCTCAAAATAAATAATAATATTAGTAATTTTCATTAGCTACATAAATGTGCAACATTTAAAAAAAAAAAAAAAAAAGATGAAATATTGATTAAATTACCTCAAAATTAACCTTTGCACTTTACACACAATAATCACATGGATACTGACAAACAGGTGTTTAGGAAAGTACTGTGGTAGTTTTTGTTGCTATGTTGTGTTTTGGGAGAAAATAAATCAAATGTGCCTCTTACCCTGGATGGGCTTTACCCCGTTGTACCCTACAGGTTATACAGTACATATTTTAAATTAGTTGTTTAGACATCTAATGTAACAATGTTAAAAACTGCATTTCTTACAGTGGATAACAATTACTCAAGAACTAGTTGTAATGTAGCTACTCATAATCAAACTGTCTCAAGATGCTTCAGCCCCACATGGAAAGAAATAAAACACATGCTTGAGGCAAATTCCCCCAATTCTTAAAAAGTGGAGACAAAAATACCACCATAGTGAATTTCTATATATACTTTACTGTATATAAATATGGGTTTTGTTTTACCTGTAATGCTTGTACAATGTGATGGTGCAGTTAAAAAGATTAAGTAATTATGCGTGCAAATCATCCAAATGGCCCATGTATGAGGTGGCATTTTAATTGGTCAGTCGTGGAAGGCTATTCTGATTGGTTGCTAACCTTTGACAATGTTTAATCCAAGAGCAAAGAGAATGAAATCCTACAGCAAAATAGGGATGGGCGATACAACTTATTTTCTTTTCAATCCGATACCAATCTTTTCAAGTCCAATATCATCGATGCCAATACCAATACCAATACCGATACTTCTATTAAATAGTTTTTTTTTTCTTCCGATTTCTTGGGATAAAATGGGTAATTTACAATATTATTTTTAGTCATAATTCAAGTCATTATTATTATTTTATTTTTTGTTACATTTGTGAGCCTAAACTGAAAATTATTAGACTTCTGTTTTGTTTACCCTTACAAAAATTAACCATAGTTTCACTACAGTCACTATAGTTTAACCATGATATTTAGTTAAACCATAGTTACCACACAATTAACCATGGTTACTGCTACAAAATTACTGTAGTAAAACCATCGTTTCATCCAAAATAATTAAATAAAAACAAACAAACATGTTACTCCAGTATTACTTTAGTAAAACAATGGTTAACTATTTTTTTTAATTTTTTTTTTTATTATTACTTATTAACAACAATTACACTCAAACTCATTAGAAATGTCACCTCTAGATATGTTTTTTATTTTAGCGTGAATTTACTCCTGAAGCGGTTTGTCTGATTTTCTGTCATTACCTCTACAAAGCACTGATCCCTCTTGTTTGAACAAGTCTTGTGATGGCGGAAGCGCTTGTCTGCTCTTGTCTTTCAGCATTTAAACGTTAAGATGAGCGGAAGAAGAAATAGTTCCCATCCTGCACAAGTATGTGCTAATATTATTTTACTTTGAAGCTTATGATTATTGTTCATGTTCATTGTAACCAAATTAATAATATCCCTAGTTAAAAAAAAAAAAAAAATCCATATTTTTGTGTGAGGATCGATATTTTTGATACAACATCAGTATCGGAAGTATCGATACTTAAGGATCGATCCATCCATCTCTACAGCAAAAGCACGGAGAGATTCGCGAATGACCGGGACACAGTTTGAGCGCCAAAACGCAAACTCTGAGCGAGAGCAGATCCGAGAACAGAGAGATTAGCAGGTGCACCAGCCATATTTTGAGAGAGCACACGCACTCTCCGACCGAGAGCGGGAAGAATTCATTAGAGAGCATCATGTACTTGAGCCCGCGCGTCCAGTTTTGAGTTTTTAAAATAACGCCATACCACCCACCTTCATCAACTGTCATTTGATTCACCTGACACCGGAACTGAGCGGCCACAGCTTCAGATCGCGTACTTCCGGGGATCCTACCTGCAGAGCATGGCCATAGAGATGAACTATCTCCAGGTATAGTAGAACTCCTTGTGTCATGAAGAGACAGGTGTGATTTCTCAGTACACATATTTAATTAATATCTGTCAGGTAATATGGGTATTTTTTGCGTGGTATTGGAGAAAAAGGGAAAAACAAACAACAACAACAACAACATACATATTTTTAGTCTTGCTCTTGAGAAAAAGAGAAATGAGATATTGCGAACATGTGTTGGTTTGCATTTCATTTACTAGTTGATTTTTAGATGCTTTTATCTGAAATGCCTTTCAGCACATTTATTTCGTTGAGATCACGCACAACAATTTTAGAGGTTTGTGCCGTAGATTCAGAATGTTTCTCTTGTAGTGGCACTAGGGGGCAGAATAGAATAATGTATTCATTTGCAGTCCCTAAAAATGTTGGGTTTTACAAGGTTTTGTGCTTTAATTACTACTGACCTTTCCTCTCTTACTATGGATTCTTATCACGAAGCACGAGGCTTGGACCAATCTACAGTTCAGTTCAGTAGAAATGTGGAGAGGTCAAATTTCCAATAAATCTTTCCACCACACTTTTTCTTTGCCCTTAAGTGCACATGGATGGAACGGAATACTCATTGGCTCCTTAATAATTATGTCCTTTTCCCACCTTTTCCTTCTTCTTTCTATATATATAAATTTTCAATTTTGTGTTCATTGACGTAAGCATATTATCACTGCACACTTAAATATAAGTATATTTTTATGAATTTACAGTCTGATACTGATATCAGGGGTATGCAAAGAAACCTGAACAATAATAGAAGTGTACCCTTATTGTGGGGGGGGGTTGGGGTGGTCTAGGGTGGTCTAGGGTCATGCACCACCTGGATAATTTGGTTTGGAAAAACAATACCCAAGCTTCAATTTTGGTGACTTTGAGATAATGTTTTTATATTATCTTCAGTATGTATTCTAACATTTTGGTAATAATTCGCTACAAAGCATTTCTAAAGTACTTGTTCACGTGACATGGCACTAGTTGAAGTTTCTCAGAGTTACCTCTCAAAATGTTTTATTTTCTTTAAATTAATTGAGGATACATTTTTTAAGTATATAGCCTACATTATCGCCCTTCTCTTCAGTCACTTGTTTCCCAGCAAGACGTAATGCCATCATGAATTTATTTCTTCTGTTTAGCACAAAAGATGTTGGGCAGAATGTCAAAGTCACCATTCACTTTCACTACAGCATTTTTCCCATAAAATGGAAGTGAATACTGAGACTAACATTCTGCCTAACATCTCCTTTTGAGTTCCAGAGAAGAAAAAAATTCAAGGGTTTGCAAAAAACGTGAAAATGTGAAGTGATGACAGATTTTTTATTTTGGGTGAACTATCCCTTTAATAGTCAATGCTTACAAGTTTAAAGTAGATAAAATGCACATGTTAATATGAACATGTTAACAGATGAAATCCTAAAAGAGGGGACCTTGTTGCTAAATAAGTTATGATGTTTACTGAAAGATAATAACATGTATATTACTGTATTTAGATTATTATTATTACTACTATTACTGGTAGGCTACATATGGCCTACTTATATTATTAAACTTTACTAAATCAGAAGGCAGAGAATACCTGTATAGTCAACATCAGATGATGGAGATGAGGTATGTAACAGGGGTTTTGCAGGATGATGAATTCTGTTTGAAGCGTTTCTCTTCACTCTGAGTAGTTCTGGTTGCATTACACACAAAGCATGTTTTGCTATTTCTGCCTTTTTTGTCAAAAATGCTTATTATGAGGGACCGCCACGATGTGACGAAACAAAACCAGATTGCTCTAACGTTGCACGCTTGCACTGCATATTAAACAGGAGTGATTGTTTTATCACGTCGCTTGCTTGCAGTAACGTGGTATAACGTCATTTCATGTCGAATTAACAGGTTTATATATCACCTTAATAATAATTAATAATAATTGTATTTATTTATCACATGCTATACATTTGCACATACACAGTGAAATTCTTTTTTTTTTCACATATCCCAGCTAAGCTGGGGTTAGAGTGCAGGGTCAGCCATGATACGGCACCCCTGGAGCAGATGGGGTCAAGGGCCTTGCTCAAGGGCCCAACGGTGGCATCGTGGCGGTGTTGGGGCAGTGTTGGGGCTTGAACCCCTGACCATCTAGTCATTAACCCAGAGCCTTAACCGCCAAGCCACCACTGCCCCTTATACACCAGAGAAACTAGCGCGCAGCCATCTTGAAAATTTTGTCTCGGAACTTCCGTACTAGCAGAACGTTTAAGGTATTTCACTTGTAAAAATTGTCCAAAAACATGCTGATACTTCACAGAGTCAAGATAACTATAAACAGTGTTATAAACTGTTTTATAAACAGTGCCTCTCCTGAGTGTGTAGATGACATAAAGAGATGGTCCGTCTTTAGTTACGTTGATATCATGAATTATTCTGAGTTTTGACCGCCAACAACTGCATAAGTTGAGCCTGAAATTCATTTTTACACTAAGCAACACTTAAATGGTTTTTGTTCTCTGCTGAATCAATTGTTTTGGCAGTTTTTTCTTGGCGTCTTGAGACCAGAAATACAAAACAGGCAATTCGAATCATCATGGCACTGCCCAGTGGATGTAGATATCTATGGAGTTGATGTCAAAGTGTAATTAACTAGCGAAGTGGATTTACAGGTTATCGAATTGTCAAAAACTATTATGAGTATTTTAAACTTCATTCGTGCTTCATTCATAAGTGCACAAGATCCTACCTTCAAGGTGTGGATGTACTGATATTCTTCTATGCTCATGAAACTCCAAGACAACGCAAAGTCATTAAAAATATCTCTGTAAGACACCTCTGACCATATTCAAATGTCATTCACTCATCGCGTTATAGTTAAGCAGATTTTTTGAGCATTAAACCGGGACAGGGGGAGGGGTGACACTATATTTACACACACACACACACACACACACACACACACACACACACACACACACACACACACACACACACACACACACATTGGGTTTTCATGTTTTATGAGGACTCTCCATAGACATAATGGTTTTTATACTGTACAAACTTTATATTCTATCCCCTAACCCTATCCCTAAACCTAACCCTCAAAGAAAACTTTCTGCATTTTCAAAAAACATAATGTTCTATGATTTATAAGCTGTTTTCCTCATGGGGACCGACTGATTGTTCCCACAATGTAAAAAATTTCAAGTTTTACTATCAAATGTCCCCACAACATAGGAAATACCTAGACACACACACACACATGTGAAAGTGTATGTTTTATTTTATATTCCGTGTACAACAATTTTAATTTAATGTAGGGGGACAAGTTAAAGTACAATTGTAATTTTCTTTAATGTTCAACTTGCATGTGTAATAATACGAGCTGTCACTGTTGGAAATTTCAATCAACTACACATTTTAACACAAATAATTAACAAGTTGAAACCTAAAAATTAAGCAGAATTACACATATAAAAATTAAAAGCTTGTATTATGAAAAAGTGCAATGTGTCATAGCTGTCTGAATGTGATCTGCCAGGTCCAATTTACCTTCGCAGGTGTGGTAAAAACACCTCACTAGCATTTTCATTTAGTAAAGGGGTGCTGTAGACTCACACCAACTCTTGGGGAAAAATACTTTCTGTGTTCCCACACGTAATCCATTTTGATCTACTCTTCTCAGTAGCTTTAATACAAACAGGAAGTTAGATGACAAAATTCGGAAGAGCGGAGTGCAGAAAAGGGGAGGGGCTGAATAAGGTCTAATCTTTAAATTCAGCAAATGTGCAACTTCCTTTGCTTACTGTGTGCTCACACTGAAGTCGACAAGCGTCAAATGAACTTCGGAGTGTTGCACGAGACAACAGAAAGAGAGAGAGAGAGAGAGAGAGAGAGAGATAGAGAGGGAGAGAGAAAACAACCAAAAAAAAAAAAAAAAATGACCAGGAAGAATTGGCAATCCAAAATGGAGAAATATAAAAATATATTTCCAAACATTATTTAATAAAGTAAAAACTGGCATAAATTGTAAGCAAAATCAAATAACTAAACAATTAGAAATACTACAATTGGCAATCAAAGATAATCAAAACCCATTAGACATTCCTATTACTGAAAAGGAACTTAGACAAAATTAAAACTCTAAATCCCAAAAACGCATCTAGACCTGATGGGATATTGAATGAAATGTTAAAATATACCAGCACTAAATTCCAATCAGTCATTCTAAAATTATTTAATGTGATTCTGAGTGTAGGTTACTTCCCTGACATCTGGAATCAAGGACTGGTGACACCCATCTTTAAAAATGGAGGTACATTTGACCCTAATAATTACAGAGGCATTTGTGTGAGTAGCAACCTGGGAAAAATATTTTGTAGTATAATTAATTCGAGACTTTTGGACTTCGTCACAACACACAATGCCTTGAGCAGAAGTCAGATTGGATTTTTACCAAATTGCCGCCCCCCCCCGCAAGATGCCGCCCTGGGCAACTGCACATGTCGCCCATGCCTAAATCCGCTACTGCAGCCAAATTACTGCACAAATAAAACATAATTATATCATTTATTGGGAAACTCAAACACAACAACAGAGCAAAATGCAATATCTGGCCCTAAAAAATGAATACACCATGGCAGACTAGCTGTACACAGTGACAGACAAAAAACTGAGAGCCACCTTGACAGGTTACAGACTCAGTGGCACAACCTCACTATAGAAATGGGCAGACACAGGAAAACATGGCTGCCACAGGAAGAAAGCTTGTGTCCACACTGTGATCAAAACAAAATTGAGACAGAGCTGCATTTTCTAACAGAATGCACAAAATACACAGCCACCCAGGAAATGTTTACCACAGAATTAAACATATTCACAGCACATCTGACCATTTAACAAGCAATAAAAAAACTGCCCTTCTTATTAGGTGAATACAAGGACTGCTGTGTGATAGCGGCAGAATGTGTGTCTTCCACAGAATGCGGGACAGTGAGTGAACTGACCCAAGTCTGCATCTCCAACATACTTTACTGTCTCTTTCTATTTTCTTTAGTAATATTTTATTTTTCCTTTATGTGTAACTTTAAACTTGTGTAAATTTTTATTATGTAACATTATCCTTTTTACCTTATTTGTCAAGAATACTTTGTATATTTAGGTTTTCTTGTATTATGTACATTGTTTTGCACTGTCTTTGATTTGCTCTGTTTTATTTGTTTGCAGCTCAGCTGTAAACGCTTTGGCAATATGAATGTATAAATGTTTGTCATGCCAGTAAAGCACCTTAAAACTGAAACAGAGAGAGAGAGAGAGAGAGAGAGAGAGGTGGGAGGCGCTGCTTTACCAGAGCTATACACACACACACACACACACTTGTTGGTGCAGATATCATTATGAGGACTCTCCATAGACATAATGATTTTTATACTGTACGAACTATAGATTCTATCCCCTAACCCTACCCCTAAACCTAACCCTCACAAAAAACTTTCTGCATTTTTATATTTTCAATAAAACATCGTTTAGTATGTTTTTTAAGTGATTTGAATTATGGGGACACTAGAAATGTCCTCATAAACCACATTTATAGCATAATACCCTTGTCAATGTCAATATTTATACACAGATTAAATTATGTCAATGTCAAAGTAATTATACACAGATTAAATTATGAAGGTCAATTAATTTAAAACTTGCTCATTAATTTAAATCTATGAAATCTGTGTAGTTATAGTTGAAGGTGAAATGATTGTTTGAACATCTTTCAATTAAACTACGAAAATGTATGAGATAAAACACACTTTGTATCAAAATTATCTTGTATGCTCATAGCTTTATAGATCATTCAGATTTTGTTTTCATTATTAAACCGTGTACTCTATTGTTTAAACTTGATCTTGAATGTGAATAGTGATCCAGAATACTAGACTTGCTGCACACAGAAATACTGTAACTACTATATTGGCTTGTGAGTCCAAAGCTTATCTGCATTCATGAGTCTAACAGTGAAGGGCAACGTAAAACAGCAAACACAAATTTGCAAGCATCCATCCTGTATAGGACAAACTCAAACACCATGGAACTGTCTTAGAAATAATGTGATGTATAATTCAAATATTAGGAGCTCTTTGAATAGAGTATTTACTTTATATTAATTTACTCTTTACAAAAAATTATATATTTGAAAGACACAGAACAATTGGGCATTAAGGTATACATTTTATGAGCATGTGTGGTCCGTGCCAGTGTTGGGTAAATTACTCAAAATAAGTAATCCACTGCAAATGACTCATTACTTCTAAAAAATGTAATCAAATTACTTTACTGGTTACTGATCACATTACTTATTATTTACTTTAAAGTTACTTTCTAAATCACTTTTCCAAGAAATGTTATTTTGGTTTTCCACTTAAATTCAAAACGTCTATATTTCCTCCTCATTTATTGTCGCACATCCTTCAGCTGTCACAGAAACGCTAACAGACATACATATTTTAAATGTATTACACATATAACTGTAGTGCAAGTAATGTACTTAAGTAATTACTTTACTTGAAAGTCAGTAACTGTAATCTGATTACAAGTATTTAAAATGTAATGAGTTACACTTTCTGACTAAAAAGTAATTAGATTACAATAACAAATTACTTTGTAAATAGATACACACAACACTGATCCATGGGTATCAAACCTATGACCTTGATGTTCTTAACAGTTGAGCTACAGGAACATACTGTACACTTCATGTTTGTGTGTCATTTCGCTCTACAGAGTCAACAAAGCTGTTGAACATGATTGCGTGCTGAGAAAAACTATGGCACTGGTAACTTTAAAGACACTGGAAGGACACAGTCCCTGATGGTTCTGAAGGGAAAGGTTAGTGCTGTCCTTGAGTCACATGAAGAGATGGTCTAAGTGTGAATCACACAAGGGTGGATTAAGCAGCCAAATGTCTACACAAGAGCAAATTACTTATGTAAAAGCATGACTGCATTTTACCCCACAGCAGCAGATAAAAGGAGAGGCGACTTAATGTATAGTGACACTTGAACTGAACTGGCTGAGCGTGGCGTGGCGTGACTCTACCTTCATAAAAATATTTTAACAAGCCACAAACAGTTTTCTTGAAAATATTTTGCGATCTGAGCTCTACAGAAGGGAGTATTGTGAATAGAGACGTCTTCCTCTTACTGTCTCATCACCTGCTGCTTGCAAAGATTCTTGACACCGTGCCTTGACAGCACACACTTGAGACTTGTCTTCTGTCCTGCCTCTTCCCTCCACCAGCTGCACAGAAATAAACAAAAAGATGCTCCTTAAGGGGGTGTTGTTGTACTGGCTGTCTCTCGATGTGTAACCTCTGTACAAACAGTGAAAACTTTACACCACTTAGAGGAAAGCACAGATCCAAGGCACATTGGGAAGAATGAGGTAGGAGAGCACCAAATTGTTTAAATGGATTAAAGGAATTTTTTAAGGATATTTTAAAGGATATTTACATACAGCATGTTATATAACCAAACTCAAAGCTTTGGATGTCCAGCACGGGAGAACTGATAGTCCTCGAGCAACAGTTCAAAGATGGCAGGCTTTTGTGCTTAGTCATCTCTGGATTTTACTCTCTGCTGCCAGGCCTGGGCACTTCTCAGTCTAGACGCTAGCTGTCATTGGTCATGTGCAGCTGGGAACTGTCAAGCTTTTCAATCATTTTAATATGTCTTCAGGGTACTATGATCCCCTGATCTTCATCAGTGAATTCACACTAGCACCAAAATAAATGAAAACAAAAAAAATGGGGGAGATAACTTAACAGTCATTTGCACCACTGGTATTGTTTTGACAATGGAAAGAGGGAGTTCTAGGATCTTGACAGAAATCGTTGACATTGTACTATGAAAATATATTTTAAGGCCACGTCCACACTAATCAGTTCAAAACACATTAGTTTTGCTAGGTTTACACCCACACCTCTCCTCCACACTGTAACAATATTTTTTCTCTATCGAAATCTGAGGCCACATCCACACTTATCTGTTTTCAGTCTCCAAATGTCATAATTCTCCAAAGTATACGGTTAGGGAGTGCGTTTTCGAAAGTCTCTGTTTTCAGTGGAGGAAAACGCTGTGTCAATGTGGACAAGAGGTCCATTCATAGCAAAATCAATGCATTTTCAAACAAGAATTGATTAGTATGGACATGGCCTGAGAGTTAAAAAAAATGCTCTCTAGTGCCGCATTCTAAGACTGTCCAATTGAAATTCGAAATTCAAATATTTGTCGAATAAAATGAGCCAAGCACCGACTATCACTTATGGGGCATTCAGACTGATTGCATATTTGGCTAAAACAGACGCAGCAAAACAAATAAAACGGGTGTCTCAAGACACGTTTTAAAGGCTGAATTCCCTTTAAAAATTGACACAGTGTCTAAAAAATTCATCACTCCTGCACTAGATGCTGAAAAAACAGCGAGACACAGCGCAACAGTCAAAGACGTCCGTCTTGCCTAGTGCATGCTTACACAGAAAAAGAAGAATAGGTTCGGAGTGAACGACCCCTTAGGGGGAGGTCTTTGGCAGTTGTGTCTTGACTGTGCCATGGCTTGTTCTTATCAGCGTCTTGCTGCAAAACCATTAGGTACATACAGAAACCATCTATTGAAGCATTGACTTTTTTTACTTAAGATTTGAGAATATGAACTGGCTCAAACTTTTGACTTCATTATTTTATGTACTTTTGTTAACAGCCAGATATGTTCTTCGCAATAAACAATAGCAATGACATAGTGCTGATTGTTTTATATTGATTTTCCCCCTACCTGAATTAAAAATATTTTTTTATTCCAATATTATTTGAATATAATTTAAATTTTGGTCATATTTTAGTGAAAAAATCTAATTTAGTTTCTCAGCCCTGTTGACTGCCCTTATCGCATAGTTCATCGCATACAATGACGTCAGGTTTAAAACAGATTTTTAAACCGAAAGTGTATTAGTGTGGAAGTGGCCTTAGAACTCTAAACTCACTCCCCAGCTCTTGTGAGAGCAGCAAAGCACTGAATTTTATTTCACATGCAAAGAGTGCACCTACATTGGAGTCTTAAAGGCCTGTGGCCTTGTACTTATGGCTGATTCACGGCCGTGCTGATATTCAGTACAGCAGCACTATTTCTAGTGTGATATTACTTCAAGGCATGTAGCATGATATGAACCCTTTAAAAACAATGCAAGGTCAGCATCAGCAGAAGCTAGTCTTGAGTGGCAGGTGTAACTATAATTTTTCAGGCTGGATATTGCATGGCTAAGAATGTATTTATCTGAACTGTCACTTTTTTTTCTGGGTGCAATATCACATGTGTGTCCTCTCATGTGGAAAGGATTGCATGTGCACCAATTTGGAATATGTCCCATTCTCATGGGGATGTTGGGAGCCTCATGCATAAAAACCTTCATTCAAATCAACATCACTCTTCCTGTGCAACTGTGCTCTATATAGTTTGGAGCACTTTAGTGTGTATAGAGCTTAAAGGGATGGTTTACCCAAAATGTAAAATTCTGAAAATTCTTTCCAAAATATCCTTTCTTTTTCCTTTTTTTTTCCTTTTCCTTTTCTTTTTTTTTTTTTTTTTTTTTTTTTTTTTTTTTTACAAAAATAGATATGTTTGGCAGAATATTAGTTACTTTAAGCCTCAGTCAACTTTCACTTTCTTTGTATGGAAAAAAAATATTCAACAGAATGGTGACAGAGGCTATTCAGGTTTGGAACAACATGAGGGTAAGTAAAGGGTGATGGAACCTTCATTTTGGGGTGAACTATCCCTTTAAACATTTTGAGGCAATTTGACTTCTCAGGGGACCTCTATGCTCTGTGAAGAAAGTGAAAGTAAATTGTGATAAATCTACTTCTTTGTGGGCTGGCTCATTTCTCCATTGAGCGGTTAACACTTTTTCTTGTTGTTTGGATTTCTGATAATGTTTTATGCAATCAGATATTCTCAGAAATAGTGATGAAACAAAGGAAAACAAAAGATTGATCATAATCAGCTCATCCTCTTAAAGTTTCACAGCCAATGCCAAGGCTATTGTTTGCTTAATCATCCATGAAAGGGCTTGTTGTTCCATCTTATACTCTCATCTGTGGCCTTGAGGCTTTATTGTGTTCTGTCATTGCCTTAAGTAGGACTGAATGCTCATATTGGCTTTTAGCCATGGTTCCTGTTTTCTCCCCTCTTGGCCTCAGTAGTTGACAGGGGTGACTTCACCAACTGCTCTCTTTAAATAGCATAAAAATCCTTCTTGTCTGTAGTGGGTAGATGCACATGTTAATTATGACAAATTTGTGGTCGTTTGGATCTACTTGGGGTTGGTTTTATGGCCAGGGTTTAATTAAGTTAGGCACAGGCTTAATGTTTGAATACAGTAGTTCATAAGAAAGGGAAAATTCAGTCTCATTCTTTTCTGCCTCCCCCCCCCCCCCCCCCCCGATTGCCCTTAACAAACCTGTATCACATGTCATTTTAGCATGTACTTCAACAAAAACACCTTTTGAAAAATGGTATGTTTAAAAAAAGACAATTAAAAAAAGACGTTCATTGATTGTTTACTTTAATGTTTTGACAAATTTGATGTCTAAATTTTCTGATCTAGAAATCTCATTAAAAGATATTTAAATTTTTACTACTTAATAATGTATTGATTCATGAAAAAAACTATACATTTACAGTTTTACAGGTTTCCTACAGTCTCCTTGACATCTTATGTGATGGTTATTTATTGGACAATGTGTGTTGAGCGCCCTTTTGTGCAGCATCTTTCCATGTACACTCTTGAGGAATATTTCAAGATCTGCTTATCATATTATGTTGTGGTTGGGCTCTTTTGAATCAGGATAGTCTGCTGTAAGTTACGATATGTCATTGTCTATGTTATATGTATGTTTCAGGAAGTAATGAAGAAAAACAATAATATAAAAATACTCACTCAGCATGGTCTCAAATTTGCTCATTGCATTTGACTAACTGAGACCTTCCCACTATATATAACACATGGCTATCTCATCTTTTTTATGTTTTTACCAACTCTGAATATGATTGTTGTTAGGGGTGGGCGATATGACCAAAATCTTATATCACGATATGACAAATTTTATATCACGATAACGATATATATAACAATGTAGTAAACATTTTCTGGAAAATCAATAAAATACAGTAATGCCTATTTTTGGAACTCCAGTCAGTCAATTAAATACTTTATAATTGAAAACTACTTTATCTTATATCATTTTCTCTTTATTTGGAACTGGACAAACAATGTCAAAGTAAAATAAAAAAGAAATATATAAATACAAATTTTAACTTGTTTTAAAAATCAACCTTTCCAAAATGCTAAATTTCACAATTTGCCACATTTCAGTCTGAAATATTGTAGACCATTATTATTATTATTATTATTATTATTATTATTAGGGGCCAAGCACCAAAGATGCTGTGGCACCTATTGTATCCATTAGTATTATTATTATTATTATTCCTCCCCAATGGAATTCAATGGCAGCCCATAGAACTGTACATAGGAAAATAATGAAATTTGGCATGCTGATAGGGGTGGTCATGAATAGCCCCCATACCAAAGTTGGGGTCTTTTGGACATACTCTATAGCACCATGTCAAAATTTTTGTCTGATTACTCTCATCTTGATGATTTCAAAGGACCCCATACATTAAGACTCCACCCATTACTGTGTCCGCCATCTTGGATTATGTCATTTATTGTTTTTTCACTTCTGCTCCTTCAAACTTTGTTTGATTTGCACACAAAATGGCTCAAAATAATCTCCAGACCAAGCCACACCAAATTAATTATACAGAAGTTTGATATTTGAATTTGTTGAAAAGTTATGCAAACACATAGTTAAGGTGGCTGTAAAAATGGATTTGAGGCTGTATCTTGGCAACGCTTTTTCCTATTGAAACGAAACTTGGTATGCCTCATGTGGACCATGGACTTTTTCACAATTCTTGACCCATAGGTGGCGCTGTCACGAAACTCTGCATGTACCCTCAGACTGCAGTGGATAGTGGATTATTATTATTATTTATTATTATTATTAACTTTCCTCGAGGAACTCAAGATCTTCTCAAAGCAATGTGACAAAGAAAAAGAAAAAAGTAAAAAAACAATCCAATGAAAATAAACACTTCTTGCAGAAAATAAATATCACTTCTTGCAAAAAGAAAAAAGAAAAGAAAAAAGACAGAATTAATGCAGAGGTTCATCTTTTGGGTTTCATAATATTCTTTTGCGTTCTTCATTTTGAGGTGGTAAAACAGTGACAGTTTGCAGATGACATTTTTCAGCTCTGTGGGGTTTTGTGAACCTGCATCACAGATGTCACACCTGTTTTAATAACAAGCTCCTCTTCATTTTCTTGACTTGTTTGGGAGGCTTCTTTCTCTATTTGGGAGTTTCATGGGTAAAAAATGATTGAGCAGTGCGAGTTATCCTGCTCTAAGCTCCCCTGTCTGTGGAGCACAAATATCGGGAAGTCTGCTGGACTCGTAGTGCGCATTATGGCTCTAGAGATAGCATGCGACATATTCACATGAAACACAAATGCATGTGTCAGATGAGAAGAATACTTCGCGCTTTTGAAGCGCCAAACACGAATGCCATTGAATTTGCTTCAGCGGCCGCAGAAAGATTTCAGTGCCAAAACCCTGTCCATGTTTCTTCAATTCTCTCAGTCTCACATGTTGCCCTGCCCACTGATAGATAAGCCAACACTGCGCACATGGATATTTACATATCGCGATATACACGATATAGCAAAATCTCTATCGGTTGACATTTTATATCATTGCCATGATATATATCATCATATCGCCCAGCCCTAATTGTTGTGATAACAAATGTGCAAATTATGAGAACAAAACCATTCTAATTTGTCTGCAAATTAAAAATCATTATTTTAGAATTGGTAGGATCATATGCATTGTAAAGTCCAGATTCTAAGCTTTAAAATGACACCTGTTTTGTTTAGATCAAGCAAGTGGTTATTAATTTATTACATAATTATTATTATTTTGTATTTTTTCTGCAGGGAGTGCCCCCCACCAGTGCGGTATAAGCTCTGTTCAATGAATCCTTCTATCAATAATATATATATATATATATATATGTAAAAAAAAAAAAAAAAGAAGTACAAAACCTGTAATAATTACTAAAAAAATGCAATATCCTGGTAAAATATCAAATCACTTTTATTGTCACACAACCATATACACAAGTGCAATAGTGGGTGAAAGTCTTGAATATATATGCAATATGCAGTATGAGAGATATATTAACAATATTAGTGGGCCATTCATTTTTGACCAGGAACACAAAAGGTGTTAGCACAAACACAACACAAGGGTTAAATAATGGCAGATTAACTAAAAGGGTTTTGCGTAAACAGCATTGAAGCTGTGAGTCTATATTAATAGGCCCATGACTGTTATCATGTCAAATTATCCACTTTTTTGCTGTATAACTTTCAGGTATGATCAGTCTAAAATATATGCAACTAGCAGTTTATCCCGGACATCAGCTAGAATTAAAGTAACATTCTGGGTTTATTACAAGTTAAGCTCCATCAAAATTTCGGCTCGTCCCTCTTTTATTTGACCAAAATACATAATCTGTATGGGTATAAATATAATTTTATAACCAAAAGCCATTCAAATGACTCTCTAATAGTAAAAATCACCTAGGTGGTGCTGCGCAGCGTCCAGGAACCATGTACCACGGAGTTATAAAGTAGATTGCCCATTACATCTGTGTCCCTTCTGTAAGTAAGGGTAATTCGAGGGACAGTTTATGAGCCCGTGGTGAACGTTGGCACAGTAGATGTGATGCTTCGCCCTACAATGGTGGTGGGTAATTTGAGGGAAGTTTATATAGTCAGTTTGCCGACAGGAGTCGTTGAAGTAAAGCCAGTAGTTGTCACAGTCCAGTCCCATAATGTGGTGGAGGGTTCTTCCTTGCTCCAACAGATTGAGTCCCTTGATTTATCGGTTTTGTCCTGTTCAGAACAGGGTCAGGTTAGGGCTTTGGTACAGAAGTATCAGGCAGTGTTTTCAGGTCATGAGAACGATCTAGGTTGCACTCGCCTCATTTACCATGACATACCTTTATTAGATACTGTCCCGGTGCGTCAACGATATCGATGGATCCCTCCTTCTGAATATGAGGTGGTAAAAACTCATATCAATCAGTTGTTGGAGGCTGGAATAGTTTGCAAAAGTTGTAGCCCTTATGCGTCACCGATAGTTTTGGTTAAAAAGAAGGACGGTGGTCTGTGCATGTGCATAGACTACTATCACCTAAATTCTAAGACTAGGAATGATGCATTTCCCCTGCCCTGAATCGAGGAGTCTTTGGAATCACTAACCGGGGCTCGCTGTTCTCTGTGTTGGATCTGGCCAGCGGATATTTGCAGGTTCCTGTTTCTGAGCAGGATAAGCCGAAGACTGCGTTCTGTACCCTGTTTGGATTATTCGAATGGAACCGTATGCCTTTTGGACTTTGTAATGCTCCAAGTACGTTCCAGAGGTTAATGGAGCGACTATTTGGTGATCAGTGGTGTCAGTCCCTGCTTCTATATCTTGACAATGTTGTTGTGTTCTCCTCTTCTGTAGCTCAGCATTTGGAGAGATTGGAGGTGATCTTGGGTTGTCTGGAGAATGAAGGACTCAAGGCAAAGCTGGAGAAATGTGTTTTCTTCAAGCCCGAGGTGAAGTACTTGGGGCATGTTATATCGGCGCAAGGGGTGGCAACTGATCCAGGTAAAATCGAGGCTGTTGCACAGTGGCGTTGCCCCGAAACTGTGTCTGAGTTACGAACATTCCTTGGCTTTGCAAGTTATTATAGGTGCTTTGTGGAGGGGTTTGCCAAATTGGCAGCCCCTCTGCATAGGCTGGTTGCTGAAGTGATGGGAGGTAAGTCAGGTAAACAAAGAGGGCAGAGTTTGACTCACATGTGGACCAATCAGTGTCAGGCAGTGTTTGAGGCCCTAAAAGGAAGGTTAACTTCTGCCCCAGTACTGGCTTACACAGATTTTTCCAAAACCTTCATCCTAGAAGTAGACGCTAGTCATGGGGGTTTGGGGGCAGTTCTCTCCCAAGAATTTGAAGGGAAAATTCAACCTATAGCATATGCCAGTCGTGGCTTAAGGCCCACGGAGCGTAATATGACCAATTACAGCTTGATGAAACTGGAGTTTCTAGCACTAAAGTGGGCCATGGTTGAAAAATTCAGGGAATATCTTCTGGGGCACAGGTGTTCTGTGTTCACGGATAATAATGCCCTGAGTCATTTAGCCACAGCAAAACTTGAAGCCACGGAACAACGTTGGGCCTTGCTATCGACTTCACGGTACTTGAACCCTCATATTCTGGACAAGAAAACATACTGGTGATGACTGATGTGTTTATTAAATTCACTATGGCGGTGCCTACAAGAGACCAAAGAGCTGAGACCGTGTCCCACATTTTGGTCGAAGAGTGGTTTTATAAGTTTGGGGTCCTGGGCCGTATTCATTCGGACCAGTGCCGCAACTTTGAATCCACTCTTATTCGACAGCTTTGTGAGCTTTATCAGGTAAGGAAGTCTCGTACTACCCCCTACCATCCGGCCGGTAATGGGCAATGTGAGCGATTTAATCGCACTTTGCATAATTTGTTGCGAACATTGCCGGGCTCTAGGAAGAGGGATTGGGTGTCTTGTTTGTCACAGGTGTTGTTTTGTTATAGCACCACTCTCATCAAGTGACGGGAGAGTCCCCATATTACTTAATGTTCGGTCAAGAACCTCAGTTGCCGATAGACTTCTTGCTTGGTAAGGTGCCTGAACCGGCCATAGGAAGTGTACATGGCTGGGTCGTGGAACCTCGTAGGCGATTGCAGGTTGCCTTTAGGGAGCACATGAATGGCTGAAAGCCGCGGCGGACCGTCGGAAGAGGCAGCACGACCAGCATGTTCGGGATCTACCTTTGTCAGAAGGCCAGCTAGTCTGCTTACAAGATCATGTAGTGCGGGGTCGCCACAAGATCCAGGACCTGTGGAGCCCAGTGATATATCAGGTGGATATATCAGATTTGGTGAGGTTTGTATCAGACACTCCGCAGATTGCTCGGGGTGTTGGGCACCCAGTACAACCTGAGGTTCAAGAAGAGTTGTTGCCGGCAGATCTACCCTTTGGGGGTGCAGCTTTGGTGGGATCAGAAGAACAGGATGTAGAACCTATAGTGAGGGAAAAAGAAGTACCTCCTAGTGCCCATAATGAGAGGGTGGTTACCCCTCGGCAGTCAGGTCGAGCCGGAGCAGGTCAGCATTCGAATTTACATCATCTTCCCCGAACTGTAGGAGAGATAAAAAGTAGAGTAATCGGTGATTCGGGGATTGTGTCCAAAACCATTTCAGCTTGGTTTAGGCCTTGGAGTTTGTAAAGTGGAGGGGTGTTTGTGTAATTGACCCTTAATCCATCGTCGGGGCGCCGATGCAAAGTGGAGGGGTAGATTGTGGCAGGAGGGGCGATTTGCTTCCAATATAGTTATTTGGTGTTTTAGCCTATCAGCTGCGCTCCCTGGGCTATAAAAAGGGGAGCATACGTGCTGCCTGGTATGCGTCACTTTCAGTGAACTGCTGAGTCGTTAACGCTCTTTTGTCATTGTTTCCAGGAACCGGATGCGAGTACCCAAGTTGAGACGCTGATTTGTTCTGAAAGCGTCCTTCTGTCTTCAGCTGTACGAGCTGGGGCAGGCAGTTGGATTATTTTCTACCTTAATCCTTGCTAATGTGTCGTTTCTCACTGTTTGCACTAACTGGATGTGGACACTGGAGAAGCTGTGAGAACCTGACGCAGTTGCTGGATTATTGTTGTTTCTCTGCTCTGGTTTTCGTCAGGAAAAGCTACGGTTTCGTTGTCTTTTGATGAAATGTTGACGTATCTTCTTGACAATCGGTTTGTGAAGGCCCGTAACTGCATTCCAGTCAGGGTGCTCCATGTTCGTTCACGGCCGCAGTGCTGTTCTGTTTCCAAATTTTGGGCTTCAGTTAATTTTATTTGCTTTTCTTTGACTGTTCTGTATTATTGTTTATAGTTTTTTTGGTTTTGGTTGTAATTGTTTTTTTGATTTGTCTTTAATTTTGATTATTTTCTTTTGTGGTTTCTTTCTAGTTTTGTTTCTCTCTGCTTTCTTTAGTCATATTAGATTTGTTTTTGATGGATGTATAATTGTTTTGTTTATAAGGTTTGCATTGTGTTTTTATTTCAAGCAACTGTTTATTGACTGACTCATTAGTTTTCAATATTTGATTATTTTTGGTTTTGTGTTTTTGGCTAGCTGTCAAGAGTTTGATAATCAATCCAGCTGTCAAAGTGACTGTATTTATTTCTGATGTGCATTTTCTGTGTCTTGGCAGGGCCTGAGCAGGGGCAGAGGGCTGGCTCTATTTAGGGTGGTGGTATCTTCCTCACCGTGTGCTGTGATTTGCATTTACATCAGTTTGTGTATGTGTGTATGTGTGTGTGTGTGTGTGTGTGTGTGTGTGTGTGTGTGTGTGCACATGTACATGTGTGCGCATATACGGTGTAGTCTGGCTTTCTGCCTCTGCTGGTAAGCTCAGTCCCTGGCCTTGACTCTGTCCTAGACCCTTAGTGGCCTATTGAATGGGAACAAATGTTGCAGTATCCATTTTAACATTATTTTAAAGAGTTTATTTTTGTACTATGAACCATGTCTCTGACTCTTATCGGTAATACAAACTTGTGTATGCCTTTGTAGGAGGTTTATCCTAATTCTATGGGTGAAATTCCCAAGGTGGCATAGTCGGAGTGTGAATGGTATCATCTTGTTAATTTTTCAGCATAATTTATTAAAGTGTAAACCCCCTAATTGCCCTTTTAGAACCTAACACCTCAATGCCACATAAGCATCGTTGTTGTATACCCACCACCTCAAGGAAAATCACCACCTTTATCAGCATCAGTCTTCATCACATAATCGATCTATACTTCAGCCCAGAACTGTTACGTCATCACTTACCTGCTGTCTCTGTTTGTGTTTTTTGTCTTGTGTGTCAATAAACATCTGCTTGGGTTCAAACATCATCATCGAGTCTGAGTATACATTACCCAGGTACAATAAACAAAATGTTTTTCATTTCAGTTTGTTCTGAGCAAAAACTGTATTTTTTTTGTTCCGGTACAAAAGTTCTGCAGCCTCCTTTCCAAATGGTTAATGGTTAGAACAAAATAATAGAACAGATAATAAAAATCAGAATCAGAATCAGCTTTATTGCCAAGTATGCTTACACATACAAGGAATTTGTCTTGGTGACAGGAGCTTCCAGTGTACAACAATACAAAAACAATACAAAAACAGCAGCAAAACATAGATAATAATACCGTTCTTTTTAAAATGACAGTACTCTGCGCTAAGGGGTGGGTGAAAATATCAATTGCAGCATTGTCAGATCTCACAAGAGAAGCAAGCAATCTGGTCTGGAAAATTACTTCAGCTTTCAAAGTAGATCATCAATATTTCCTTGCAGTTTATAGATTTTTTAGCAATACTTGACAGAATTTATGTTTGTCATGACCCTAAAAACCTTTTGATCTTAATGGATATGCTTACATTCTTGAAACTAGTTTTGTAGATAAATATAAATTGTGCTTACGTGTGAATTTCTATACAAAATGAACATTTTTAATAAAATACTTGTGATGAGTTGGACTGGATAGTGAAGGAAAGGCAGCCTACAAGTGCCTTAATACATGGGAGCTCCTCCTATATGGTTTAAAAAGCATTCCAGGAATCATGAAGATGGTTGAGAGAATGTTGAAAGTGTGCAGAGCTACAGCATAATCTAGGCAATTGGTCTGTAGGTATAAATACCTTTTGTGTTTTTTCATAGTTTTGATGACTTTCCCATTATTATAAAATGTCAAAACTTTTGACAAAGTATACACTCACTGAGCACTTTATAAGTAACACCTGTACACCTACTTATTCATGTGATTATCTAATCAGTCAATCGTGTGGCCGCAGTGCAATGGATAAATGCAGATATGGTTCAGCAGCTTCAGTTAATGTCCTAATTAAGTGCTAAGTGAGTGTGTATATATATATATATATATATATATATATATATATATATATATATATGGGTCTACAGTCTGGCATGCTGGAGATAAGTCATAAAGTATACTTTCACTCAGTTCTACAAAAGAACCTTCTCAGTGACCTCTGAACATGAACCTATCAAACAATTATTTATGTACACGCACTACCTTCACTGAAGGAATCAGCAGAGCCAAAATGACTGTGTATATTTTCCTGTTAGGGCAATCATTTTAAATTGGCATTGGGGATTATTAGTCTTGTCATTTACCATCCCTCTGGAATTCCCTCTAATCCTTTTAATGTCATTGTGTATCTATCTTAGAGTCCGGCACACAGAGCTTTGAAAATCTACATCTGGATGGGGTCGCAATCCTGTTGTCTGCAGCTTTTCACTGATTGGCTGGTTTTGCCCCTGCACAGTCAAGCAGTCTCCTGTCTTGCACACTGATGAATGAGTATTTGATCTCCCTGCATTTTCATGCAATACCATACAATATGTGTTTTAACATTACAGTGAATTGCCTATTCCTATAATGTTCTTTTGCTAATACAACAGACAAGACTTAGTGCATTGTGATGTTGGTGGTTGTTGGTTGTGTTACATGCACCTGTTTTTTCTGTTCTGTTTTCTCTTTGAGAGGCTGCTAATTGGATGAATGGCAGAGACTTTAATTGGTTAATACCTGACGCCCTACCTATTTAAGAGGTGCTGGCTGCTCAGCATGGCCCAACTGCCCTAGGAAAACAGTTCTCTTGTTTGCTGTGTGTTGGAGGGTTGTTTTGAGATTTATTTTTTTATTTTGGAAAAGGCTGGTGAGCTTGTTCTTTGTATTAGTTAAAACAGCTTAAACCGAAAGAGTAGGTAAGTAAGCGGATCCGGAAAGTTTACTATTTTTGTGTCTGTTATTTTTAACGGGAGTTAGGAAGTTTCTTATCTCAGTTTATTGTTGGTTTAAGTTAACTAGCCCTTTTTTTAAAAGTTTTGCATATGTTTATCTTCAATGTTGATATATTTTTGTTTGTTTGTAAATAAACTTTATTTTTTTCTCCTGGCCATTGCACTGTTGACACACATTGCACACATTGCTCTTATTAATGGCTTTCTATGTTGGTCCCAGTTTGGGTTGTAACAACATATTATATGATCAAAGACAGAGTGTTCATAAGAAATCATGAAAATTTGCACCCTGATCTAAATGGGCAGAGTAATTTCTATACCACGGGGCTCCCAGCAGGACTGAGTCTGCAGTTCATCCTGTCAAGATGCTTTAATATGCATCCTCAGGGCTTCATCAATGGGCAGGAATGTGGAATATGTTTAACGATAATCCACTGGGATCATTTAGAGGAGAAAACAATTTTGAATCTATTCCAGCCTGATCAAGTTGTTTTGTATCTGACTTCTACATGCTCTGGTCCAAAACCTAGTAAACTACCTATGTAGACAGCATTTTAAAGATAGTTCACCCAAAAATTGTGTTCCAAACCAGTGTGGCATTCTTTCTTCTGTAGAACACATTATCTCGGTCATCATTTGCTTTCTTTGCATCTTTTTTTTTTTTCCACACAATTCCACACTAACATCTCCTTTCATGTTACATATGGGACATCAAATGGGACATTACTATGGCTTACAAGCAAGTCTTACTCTATACACAAACAATATCTAGCTCCAACACCATTTTATAAATACTAGAAAAAATATAAATTCTCTAAAGAAATTTCCTTGACTTTTCCATTACTTTTTCAGGTCTGGAAAACACATGACCGTGGGAACCCTGTTGATAATTAATAGGAATTGCACTGCTTGACAGAAAATATGATTGGTGTAATTTTGCATCTCATTTTCATCTCAAAAAGCTTTAAAAGATCCATTTTAATTTAATTACATATATCATGTTTACAAGACACTTTGTCATTTTCTTAGTGTACACAACAATATAGCTACAAAAGATCTCGGTGATAGGTCTGACTGTTTCCCTGTGGAGTAAACAAAAATAAGCAGTTACACCTAATCCTGATTTAGATGCTTAATCCGAAATTTGTTGTTCCTCTCTCCAGGAAATGCCAAGATGATTATCTCCCTGCAGGAAGGAATACCTCGATGCTGGTTGCTCAGGATGAATTATGCTTCAACAGTTATGTTATGAATTCTTAGTAGCACAAGTATGAGATTAATATCTTAATTGGATTCATTATTCATTCTAATAATGGCAAGTTGTTGACTTTGTTGTTGCTCAGTGGGGTCGATTCATCCTTTTCAACCTTTTGCCACAGAGATTTGATAAGAATATTAAGAGAACCCCTGCTTGCTTTCTGTGATTCAGAAAACATCAGCCACCTCCCCGCTTACTGGGGAATGCACATAAGCTGGGGATTTTAAAGGAATACTTCACCCAATATTTATTTTTTCTTCACCCTAATGTCGCTCCAAACTAATAATTTCTTTCTTCTGTGGAATATAAAAGGTGAATTTAAAAAGTCTTCATTGTTTTTTTTTGTTGTTTTTTTTTTTGCCATAATGACTAGTATGAATAGTGACATTATTCAGTCACATCATATAATTAATACAGTGCAAAAATAGAATATGATGGCTTGTTTGATGACATCAAACCTCATTGCTTTTCATCATGGCGTTTGGTCACGAGAAGCAAGAACAACCTATGAATGAGGTGAAATGTTATCGCCACCATATTTGATTATAGTGCTGTATTAATGATTTGAGATTGTATTGCTTCAGAAGACTTGGAATATAGAGCATGAGTCGCTTCAATTCTGCAGCCCTGAACCTCAAAGTGAAAAAAATAATTTTCTCTCTGAATTTTATTTTTCTCTCTGAATTTTATTTTTCTCAATAGGTAATACATAAATGATTTTATTAAATATTTTATTAAATTACCCTCATTGTCAAATCAATAGAGAACAATTCTGTGAAAAAAACAATTCAGAGAGAAATAAATTCAGGGGAGAAAAAAATATTCAGAATGAAAAAAATAAAATAAAATAAAAATATTTTTTGCCCGAGGAAAAAAAAAAGTTGGACATAGGCTCAGGAAGTGACTTTTTTTTTCACCTTGCAGTTTAGGACTTCCATATATCTATTACTTTTACTGCGGTTCTGTTTTTATTTTTATTTTATTTTTTGTAATACACTGTCATTATAGCAAAAAAAAAAAAAAACCTGTAAAGACTTCTGTATTCCACACAAGAAAGTCATTCAGGTTTGAAGCGACATGATGGTGAGTAAATGATGATAGTATTTGTATTTTTGGGTGAACTATTCCTTTAAAATTCCATGCATAATTGACACAAATGTTTCACCTCACCTATGGTTAATTACCCTTGACTGTTCACTGCAGTGTAATTAAGAGTGCCTTGTTTTCAGCCACAGCCTCAGAATCGTAATGTGCAATGCAATTGTGTAGAACATTTGACTTTCAAATATAGGACAAGTTGTTCTATGCGACACCTGGTACAGTGTCAAGCTGGGCACATATTACATAATAAAGATACCAGGAAGTGTGAATCTATTTTATGCATATTTACAGCAAAGAATAATAAAACATACAACACATCTGAGTTCAGTTGTATCTATAACTGTTGCACAATCCTGTAGAATGTTTTCTATACAACCGTGGCCAAAATTATCAGGTTCAAACCGCAATAGATGGGTATTCAGATGCTGAGCTCATCAAAAATTAACAATGAATTAGAGTTCATCGCTAAATGCCTGCACTTCAAAGCAGTACCAGCTCCCTATTTTATAAAGAGAATCCGGTACAAGACAAAGTGGAGAAGGCAGCACGGTTCTTATATTATAATATGAGCTGTCACAGACACAAAAGGATAAAACCCTCTGATAATGTGCATTTGCATGATATGAGTTACACTGTCATTTAGTTACTAGTTGTCTCTGAAACAAAAGCAAATCTCAGTTGATGTAACATCCAAGGTTGTTACCCCTCCTACCAACCACCAGAGGGAGCCCTCTCCCAAATACTAACTCTGTACCTTTTCTTCTTTGGTGACTTCCTGTTTAAACTCTATAAATACCATGCTGTTCCATTTTGACTTTTTAAAGTATTGCCAGTTTACCCTGTCTTACCAAGCATTTTTCCATTGCCTTTGCTGATTGTTTTCATGTTATGACCATTGCTTGTTTTCTGGATTTACTGCCTTTTGGATACCCCTTTGTTTTGTTTGCCTTGTTGTACTGTCTTTTTGGTTTATTGGATTATACCGCTTGCTTTACGATTACCTCTATTTACCTGCCGATTTGGATTGTTTGCTTGTGTTCATAATAAACTTCCAGCACATGGATCCTAACACTGTCTCCATGGCCAGTTCATTACAGTTGATATCAGAATATGAAATATTTCACACTTGGTCTTATGTAGTGCTCACCATTGACAATGAAATTGAGATTGCTTCTAATGATCTATCAAATGTACTCTGTTTTCAGACTAAGTGAATAAGATAGCATGACTCTCTGTTGTCTCAAAAGAACATTTAACATGGAATAGCAATAAACTCAATATTCCTTAGAGCAATTGAATTAATCTCAATGAAAGTATAATAGCTCATTTTAACGGAGTACCTAAATATTTTGCTCAGTCCACTATCTTCATTTGAATACAATTATTAAAGACTAGGTGTTATACACTACTGTTAGGGGTGGCACCAGCAAATTTTGATTGCTGGTGCTGAAGAGGTGCTAAATCATTGACAGGGGGAGCTGAGCTTTGGTCACTAAATACAATTGAACTAAATAAACTCAGTTCACAATTCCTGACATTTAATCATAGAAAACATTCCCTGTCGTAGGTCAATTAGGATTTATTTTAAGACTGTGAAATGTCAGAATAATAGTAGAGAAAATGATTTATTTCAGCTTTTATTACTTTCATCACATTCCCAGTGGGTCAGAAGTTTACATACACTTTGTTAATATTTAGTAGCATTGCCTTTAAATTGTTTAACTTGGGTTAAACATTTTGGGTAGCCTTCCACAAGCTTCTCACAATAAGTTGCTGGAATTTTGGCCCATTCCTCCAGACAGAACTGGTGTAACTGAGTCAGGTTTGTAGGCCTCCTTGCTCGCACACGCTTTTTCAGTTGGATTGAGGTCAGGGATTTGTGATGGCCACTCCAATACCTTGACTTTGTTGTCCTTAAGCCATTTTGCTACAAGTTTGGAGGTATGCTTGGGGTCATTGCCCATTTGGAAGACCCATTTGTGACCAAGCTTTAACTTCCTGGCTGATGTCTTGAGATGTTGCTTCAATATATCCACATAATTTTCCTTCCTCATGATGCCATCTATTGTGTGAAGTGCACCAGTCCCTCCTGTAGCAAAGCACCCCCACAACATGATGCTGCCACCCCCATGCTTCATGGTTGGGATGGTGTTCATCAGCTTGCAAGCCTCACCCTTTTTCCTCCATACATAACAATTGTCATTATGGCCATACAGTTCAATTTTTGTTTCATTAGACCAGAGGACATTTCTCCAAAAAGTGAGATCTTTGTCCCCATGTGCACTTGCAAACTGTAGTATGGCTTTTTTATGGTGGTTTTGGAGCAGTGGTTTCTTCCTTGCTGAGCAGCCTTTCAGGTTATGTTGATATAGGACTTCTTTTACTGTGGATATAGATACTTGTCAACCTGTTTCCTCCAGCATCTTCACAAGGTCCTTTGCTGTTGTTCTGGGAGTGATTTGCACTTTTTGCACTGAACTACGTTCATTTCTAGGAGACAGAATGTGTCTCCTTCCTGAACGGTATGATGGCTGCCTGGTCCCATTGTGTTTATACTTGGCATACTATTGTTTGTACAGATGAACGTGTACCTTCAGGCATTTGGAAATTGCTCCCAAGGATGAACCAGACTTGTGGAGGTCTAAATTTTTTTTCTGATGTCTTGGCTGATTTCTTTTGATTTTCCCATTATGTCAAGCAAAGAGGCACTGAGTTTGAAGGTAGGCCTTAAAATACATCCTCAGTACACCTCCTATCAGAAGCTAAGTGGCTAATTTTCTAAAGGCTTGACATCATTTTTTGGAATTTTCCAAGCTGCTTAAAGGCACAGTTAACCTAGTGTATGTAAACTTCTGACCCATGAGAATTGTGATATAGTCAATTAAAAGTGAAACAATCTGTCTGTAAACAATTGTTGGAAAAATTACTCATGCACAAAGCAGATGTCCTAAACGACTTGCCAAAACTATACTTTACTAATATTAAATCTGTGGAGTGGTTAAAAAATTAGTTTTAATAACTTCAACCTAAGTGTATGTAAACTTCTGACGTCAACTGTATGTGCAAAACCCGGCATGGCCAAGCGATTTTATTAATATCAGTTTGCAATTAGTGACAACAGAAGTGAAATCTCTATGCTGCAGCCTCAATACAACAGGCAACACACTTTCAGGGGTGTTTTCAGCTTTTTACAGTACTGTCTGACACACAGGTACAGTAAAACAGTGTACCCTTATTGGGGGTCTGGGGACATACTCCCTCGGGAGAAACTTTTAGCAAAAACGACACTAAAGCATTTAATTGACTTTAGGAGCAGCATTTTTACCTTTTCACAAGTATATATCTGGTGTAGCAATTAATGTTACTAAGGGCAACAAAGTATTGATAAAAGACTTATTTGCACAGCACATCCAGAACTAGTTAAAGTTTTTCAAAATCAGTTACCTTTAAAAAAAAAAACATAGCCTGCTGTGGCAGAACCACGATTTTGTTATGGTATCAGATGGTAATACTGTGGTGCATTGATGTACACCATGGTATTTACATAGTACTTCAATGTACATGTAAAAAAAAAAACATGCAATGATACTTTTTGATACCTGTTTGTTAGGAAAAATGGCTTTACCTTGAATTATTCAAAAGCTGCCCACACAGGCGTTGAACTTAGTAAAGACATTATTCATCAATGTCTTAACGAAGGATGCACTTGCAGGTTTTGATTAAAAATACTTCTTCTTCTTCTTTGGATTTATTGGCTTTTGGCAGACCAGCTTAGGCGCATTTCCGCCACCTACTGGGATGGAGAGTGAGGCATTGATTAAGAAGGAAATAAAAAGATGGAACATTTATTTAAATCTGAATATCATATTATTTCCCAAGGACTTGATGTTATATTCTTCTAATCAGACCTGTTGTCTTTAGGTAATCTAATACAGCCTTAGTCTCTTTTGAATTGTTATTCAATAAGTTCTATAATGTTAAACTATTTGTCCCTTTAGATATGGCTATACCATCTTCTCTGAGCTGAGATCTCTCTTTGTAATAACCTATGCATTCTAATAGAACATGTTCAACAGTTTCTGGTAATCCACAATTATTGCACAGTCCATTGTTATGCTTTCCTATCTTAAATATTGACTGGTTAAATGCAGTGTGTCCAATACAGAGTCGTGAAATTACTGTGTCATTCCTTCTTTTGCCACAAACTACTCTCTCATTTCCTACCTCTTTTTTAATTCCATATAGATGTCTTCCCTTTCTTTCCTGGGTCCACATTTCTTGCCGCGTCCTTTTAACTGTCTCTTTAATTAATCCTTTCATTTCCACTTTACTCAGTGGTGCATTAATATCTATTCTTGCATACTCTAATGCCTATTTAGCCATTTCATCTGCTAGTTCATTACCTTTTATCCCCATGTGTGCCGGCACCCACAGAATGAATGTTTTTATCCCTTGTTGTTGTATTCTAAACAATGTCTGAAGGTTTTCAAAAAGAATATCCTGTTCAGAATTAGATTTCCCATTCATTAAGCTGGTATGGCCAGAAAGAGAGTCAGAACAGACCACCACATTTAGTGGCTGAACCTCTTCCACCCACTGAAGAGCCAACTGTATTGCTATCATTTCTGATGAGTAAACAGATAAATGATTAGATGTTATTTTACAGTCGAACTGAGGAATAACTACTGCTGCTGCTGTATGTCCAGACTCTGGATCCTTTGAACCGTCAGTATAGATTTGTATTCAATAATAATGATTCAAAATACTGTATCGCCGTCACCGTATGAACGGGGAGAGCCGTAAACTGACAACTTCATGTCACAAAATCGTCTGTGACACCTGCATGTTTCAAAATCGTCTGTGACTTCTCTTAAAAAACAGGCCATTTTTATCATAGTAAACTCCATACAATTTTCACTCCAATAGGATTGTTGAGTGTAAAACATGTTGAAGATTAGTGGACAGGTGGCCAATTCATTAAGTTATGCACTGTTTCCTCACAAAAGCCGTGTATTATTCTTGTATCTTGTCTCCTCGCCAGTGAACCGCCATAAGAATGTTTATGGTGCCGCTGTGTTATGCTTTTTTCTTTTTTTTTTGCTAACTTTGCAGGGTCCCCATGGTAGAAGGGCTCTAGTTGTTATAAAGCAGGGTCCGGGGTTGCTAGGTTACAGGGCTGCTCCACCATTAGTGAGAGAGTGTTGTAGTGCAGTTGGAGTGCGCTTAATAAAGTTTCAACAGTTAAGTTTACCTCCTCATCTGCTCTGTGAATCATGACAATAAATATTCCACTTGATTGCTTTCTGTTCTATTTATTTCATTTCTGTTTTTACGGAGTGAGAAAAGCTCCAAACGATACAGTGTGTAAGCTGTCTGAACGATTCGGACCATTTTGCTAAACCATTTGACTTATTCTTTGAAGGAATCGACTCAAATGAGTAATTCATTCGTAAATCGGCATCACTGCTTCTAATTCTAAACAGTGACAGAAATACGGGACACACAAAATGATTGCTAAAATATTGACATGGAAAATGTTTCTTCATACAATCTTCATACAGAGGATAATCTGATGGCTGTTACAAACATTTGCTGGGGGTGCTATGGAATTTCTTGGGGAGGCTGAAGCACACGTTATCCCCTCCCTAGTGCTGCTTCTGACTACTGTTCTAGTTCAAAACTCTACCTTCATAATATAGTTGACCCTTGCCTTAAAGGGATATTTCACCCAAAAATTTTAATTCTCTCATCATTTACGCACCCTCATGCCATCCCAGATTTGGCTTTCTTTCTTCTGCTGAACACAAAAAAAACTTTTTTAGAAGAATATTTCAGCTCTGTGGGTCCTCACAAAGCAAGTGAATGGGTACCAACATTTTGAAGCTCCAAAAGGAAATAAAGGCAGCATAAAAGTAATCCATACAACTCCAGTGTTGATATGATAGTTGTGGGTGAGAAACAGATCAGAAACAGATATTTAAGTCCTTTTTACAATAAATTCTCCTCCCTGCCCAGTAGTTGGCGATATGCAGAATTAATGCGAATTGCCAAAAAACAAAGAAAAAGAATGTATAAGTGAAAGTGGAGATTGATAGTAAAAAAAGACTTGAAAAGACAGAATATTGATCTGTTTCACACCCACAACTATCATATTGCTTCTGAGGATATGGATTTAACCACTGGTGTCATATGGTTTACTTTTATGCTGCCTTTATTTCTAAAGCTTCTAAATTTTGGTACCCATTCACTTGTATTGTGAGGACACACAGAGCTTAAATATCCCTCTAAAAATCTTTGTTTGTGTTCAGCATAAGAAAGACAGTCATACAAATATGGGATGGCATGAGGGTGAATCATGAGAATTTTCATTTTTGAGTGAATTTTCCCTTTAATGTTATAGCCCTTGTGAAAACTTCTCGTTTTGAGAACTAGCCCCGGTCTCCCCTTAGACCATTTGTAGCTAACGCCCTCTATGGATAATTCACAACCATTCTTTCAAAACCTAAACTCTTGGCAGATTGAGTGGGCTCAAAATGTGGGTCTCAGGCTGAGGAGAGCTTGTCTAGATGTATTGCCCTCTCCAAGTTTGAATAGACAGTTCTTGGATGAGCTCCCTGCATACAGGCCTACACTCAGCAATGTTCTGTCTGCCTTAGAGACCTATCTTCAGCGTGGGTAATGACAGAGCAGATAAGATGGTGAATTTTCTGGAGTTACCCCTGCCGCTCCAAACAGAAGTAGATGCAACTGTTTCCTAAAGAAGGCGGAAGAAACAAGCACTACTCTTAAGGTGGCATGCTGTGCTCTACAGACAGAGCTGTCTAAAGAGAGCTTGGGATATGATTAATAGTACAGGAATGACTCAGAGTCACTGTAAATGGTGGCTTCGTACATTTTTCTGAAAGTGGAATGAAGCCAGATGCCAAACTTTGCTAAGTGTTTTTCTCAAATTTTTTTTTTTACTGAAGCAAAAAAGTTATCCAATACCTATATCACCCATGTGAAAAACTAACTGCCCCCTTAAACTTAATAGCTGGTTGTGCCACCTTTAGCAGTAACAACTACAACCAAACGCTTCCAATAACTGGAGATTGCTGTGGTGGAATTTTGGCCCACTCTGCTTTGCACAACTGTTTTAGTTCAGCCACACTGGAGGGTTTTCGAGCATGATCTACCCGTTTAAGGTCCTGCTAATCTCAATCAGGTTCAAGTCAGGACTTTGTCTAGGCCACTCTAAAACATCAATTTTGATTATTTTGAGCCATTCAGAGGTGGACTTACTCCTATGCGATCTAAAGATCATTGTCTTGTTGCATAATCCAGTTGTGCTTGAGCTTCAACTCACGGACTGATGACTGGACATTCTCCTTTAGAATTTTCTGGTAGAGAGCAGAATTCATGTTTCCCTCAATTATTGCAAGTCGCCCTGACCCTGAAGCAGCCGTAGGTATGATGTTCTTTTTGTGGAATTGTGTGTTTGATATACGCCAGATGTAATGGGATCCCTGTCTTCCAAACAGTTCCACTTTTGCCTCATCAGTCCACAGAACATTCTCCCAAAAGGTTTGAGGATCATCAAGATGTGTTTTGGCAAAATGCAGATGAGCCTTAATGATCTTTTTGGTTTGCAGTGGTTTTCACCTCGCCACTCTTCCATGGATGCCATTTTTGTCCAGTGTCTTTCTGATAATTGAGTAATGAACAGTGACCTTTATTGATGCAAGAAAGGCCTGTAGTTCCTTGGATGTTGTCTTTGGCTTTTTTGTGACTTCATCGCTGTGCTCTTGGAAGAAGTGGGTCTGCCACTTCTGGGAAGGTTCACTACTGTGCCAAGTTTTCTCCATTTGGAGATACTGGCACTCACTGTGTTCTTTGGAGTCCCAGATCCTTTGAAATAGCTTTGTAACTAATAGCTTTGGAAATACATTTGTTTGATGTATTTCAATCACCTTTTTCCTCATCATTTCTGGTATTTCTTTCGACCTTGGCATAGTGTGCTACTGGGTGAGACCTTTTAGCCAACTTCATGCTGCTGAAAAAGTTCTATGTAGGTGTTGATTTGATTAAACAGGGCAAGCAGTAATCAGGCCTGGGTGTGTCTAGTCCAGCTGAACCCCATTATGAATGCAGTTTCATAGATTTGGGGATTTAGTAACTAAGGGAGCAAACACTTTTTCACAAAGGCCCAGTTGGTATTGGATAACTTTTTTGATTAAATAAATAAAATATCATTTAAAAACTGTATTTTGTGTTTACTTAGATTGCGTTTGTTTTATGATAGATTTTGTTTGAATTTTGGAAACAATTTAGTATGAGATATCAGTATGGGGCAAATACTTTTTTCACAGCACTGTATGCTAAAATTATATAATGTAGTAATAGTAATGTTCTTAATAAAAGCTATTCAAATGTGTTACAGAGAAATCTAGCTCTTTATGGGGGTCCCTGGGTTGGCTGAGTGTCTTAATGGGGGTCCCTGGTCTATAAAGATGTAAGCAATATGTGTGATTTCATGATTTCAGTGTAATAAAATCATTACTAACCTTTTCTGTGTAAGGTTATATCCAGTTTTACAACTTCTTTGCCATAAAGACATAACATTGTAAACCTAAAACCCTAAAACGACTATACACATTTTTTTAACAAAGTTTTAACAGAAGAATTAATGTAAGCTTCACATTTCTGCCTTTAAACCCACTATAAATTGGCCCCATTCACTTCCATTGTAAGTGCCTCACTGTTTGTTTGTTTGTTTGTTTGTTTTAAGAAAAGAAGAAAGACAAGTTGAAATTAATTGGTGTGGTAATCAACAATATGCCAAAAATGCTGTTGATTGAGCTTAACTTGTATTTAACTTGGAATATTCATAGTATACAGACTGTTATATAAAAATTTTATTTTATCATTGCATAATTAAAACTGAATAACTGATCATATAAAATGAGCAAAAAATAAAATAAAGAGTCATGTAGGACCGTGGCTATAATAATACAAATTTGATTGCATCTTTTGCAGTCAATATGTTTTACTGAATGATAGTCACTCAACAACAAACATGCCATCTCTCAGTTAAAATGGCAAGATTTCAATAACAGTGTGTATACACAGTAATAAAGATCAAAAAACATTTGTGAGTTTCCCCTCACCTCCTTTCCTAACCTTTAACTCAAAGTCTGATTTGACTGCTGACGTGAGTAGTCTTTGCAACGTATCACTGTTGTCTCAATCGCTACAAATCAATCTGTGTTCCAACAGCCTCTGCAATGCAGGCACAAAGCTTGCACTACAAGATCACTTCCCTACAATATGCAGGCTATGATGCAAGAGCAAGTCTTTACCAGCATGGACAACAGATGTAAAGGATCATCTATTTTAATAATCATGACAGCTCCAAAAGAAATGTAAATGCCCAGAATGTTTGTGTGTTTGTGTATGTGTGTGTGTGTGTGTGTGTGTGTGTGTGTGTGTGTGTGTGTGAGATTACTTTTGTGTTTGTTTATGTGTATAACAACTCTTTAGCAACTGTTTAATATCAAATCCCTTTTGTTTCTGCTTTATGGCTGTAGTTAGCTTGTGTTCTCCGTCTCCTGCTAGTCTTAGTGTTGGCAGTAAATCCTTTTTATTTGGTCTTTTAGTACACTTACCTGCTTTGGCTTTTTCAGCACTTTCAGGTAATGGTTTTCTCTCAGTAATACAGAGTGGGTCCAGATGTACAGTGGGGTCCAAATATTCAAAGACCAAATGGAAAATCTGAGATTTTTCTCATTTTTTTCATTTAAACAGAAGCAATTTATCTACAGGAGTCTGCAGTTGCGTGTAAGTGTGTTTATTGCATTGTTTTACTTTGTTGTAGAGTGGTATTCTTTGCTAGACTTGTGCTGTTTGTTTACTGATTTGAACTCGCGTCGCTTAAACGTGTGTTTGTGTGTGCTATATTGTTTTGACTTGTCCCAGGGTATTCACTGCAAGATTTAAAGTTGTTTGTCCAGTGTGTGTAAAACCATCATTGTTTTTAGTGTCTATAAACAGTGCTTCACTTGTTTTAGAGTATTATTTCTTGCTAAAGTGTAGCATAATTTATTTGAGGTGTACCGAAGTCGCGTTTGTCCCCGCGCTGTTCGCCTCGCACGACCCATAGTTTTGGTTGCCTACGTGACTAGCTTTGTGCTAAGTAGTATTAAGGCATATCCAGCACCAGGTAAGATATTTAAACTGCGGGATCCATAGTCATTCCAGGAGAAGCGATTTATCTACAGGAGTCTGCAGTTGCGTGTAAGTGTCTTTATTGCATTGTTTTACTTTGTTGACTAGCTTTGTGCTAAGTAGCATTAAGGCGTGTCCTGCTTTTTTCACTGTACGGCTCGTTAGCATCGTGTATATATTTGATGTGAATGCTGACGCAGAAGCGGCAGCGGAAGTGGTAGCCCTTGTGTAAAGCCCTCCTCGTGTGAAGACCTACTTGTGTAGAGACCAGCGAGTCTATCTGTGCGAGTCCACCGAGCAAGGACACCGACAAGGCGCCACTCACCATAGCACTTAAGTATCTTAATTTGATCTCTTTTCTTATTTTCCTTGTTTTCTTCACGAATAACATATGCCTTCAAGCACATCCCTGTTATCTGTTACAGACCGTTCAAATGATATAGATGCAAGACAAAACGCAACCCACACAATCTACGGCCACTTTGCACTTCAGCACCTGCCCCCCTCTCTTTCTCAGTGCGACTCTGGAACTGCCAGTCAGCTGTGTACAAAGTTGACTTCATTCCAGCCTTTGCCACACAGTCCACCCTCAGCAGAGGATACAGCAAAACCTGCTGCTCTCTCCAACAACTTCTCCTTCTCTCACAACCCTTGACACACCGGTAGGGGTGAGGGAACAGGTTTGCACATTCATAACAACTGGACTTTTTCACCACACTCTTCTCTATGTAACAATACTACTTTTGAATTCCATGCTATTACTACAATGCAACCCACAAAAATACATGTTGTTGTCATTTATCGCCCTCCAGGTCAGCTGGCAAACTTTCTCGAGGAGTTGGATGTCCTGCTGTTCTCCTTCCCGAAGGATGGTAGGCCACTTGTGGTTCTTGGTGATTTCCACATACACCAAGACAAGCCCCAGGCCACTGAACTGAATGCTCTTCTGGCCTCATTTGACTTGGAAAGACTAAGCACCACATCAACTCACAGATCGGGCAACCAGCTGGACCTCATTTTTACACGAAACTCAAATATTCTTGTTACTCCTTTACATGTCTCTGATCACTACTCAGGGCAGCTGAGAGGAGATGGCAGAAATCTAAAGATCCAGCAGATCTAGGTAAGTATCAGTCTCTGCTTGCAACTTTTTCAGATAACATTAAATCTGCAAAAACCTTCTACTGCCAGATCAAGATCAACAGCACCACAGACACTCGCAGCTTGTTTAGAACATTCTACACACTTCTCTGGCCTCCTCCTCCACCACCTGACACATCACTGACAGCAGATGTCTTCGCCACATTTTTTACTAATAAGGTTACAACCATCAGCAATACATTCTCAGCACCTCACCCTGTCAAAAACCCATCTCCTGTATGTAACCTGTATGTTCCCTTGACACCATTCCTTCTCACCTTCTCCAGGCCATCTCTCCGTCCATCTTACCTGCACTCACTCACATACTTAACACATCTCTACTTACAGGCACTTTTCCCACTACATTTAAGCAGGCTTGAGTAACCCCGCTGCTGAAGAAACCCACACTTGACCCCACACAAATAGAACACTACAGACCAGTCTCTCTCATCCCATTCATGGCAAAAACACTTGAAAGGGCAGTTTTAAATCAAATCTCTGCCTATCTCTCACAGAACAAGCTGCTGGATGACAATCAATCAGGCTTCAAAAGTGGACACTCCACCGAGACTGCCCTGCTGTCTGTCACTGAGTCGCTGAGACAAGCAAAAGCTGAATCCAGATCATCCGTCTTGATTCTACTGGACCTTTCTGCAGCCTTCGACACAGTCAACTATCAGATCTTACTCTCCACCCTCTCTTCACTGGGCATCACAGGTACTGTGCTTGACTGGTTTAATTCCTATAGGTAGGTCCTTCAAGGTAGCCTGGAGAGGTGAGGTGTCCAAGCCACATCAGCTACTTACTGGGGTACCTCAGGGTTCAGTGCTTGAGCCACTTCTCTTCTCTATATACAAAACATCACTGGGACCCATCATTCAGGCACATGGTTTCTCTTACCGTTGTTATGCTGATGACATGCAACTCTACTTGTCTTTCCAGCCCAACGACACCAAAGTGACTGCTCGAATCTCTGCCTGCCTGGCAGACATCTCGGCCTGGATGAAGGAACACCACCTGCAACTTAACCCAGCTAAGACCGAACTCCTTGTCTTTCCAGTCAACCCTGCTGTTGAACATATCACCATGCAGCTGGGTGTAACTACAGTAACGCCTTCCAAAACGGTCAGAAATCTAGGGGTAACCATCGATAACAAACAAAATTTCACAGACCACATCTCAAAGACCGCAAGATCATGTCGATTTACACTCTACAATATCAGGAAGATAAGACCCTTCCTCTCTGAACATGCCACACAACTTCTTGTTCAGTCACTTGTCATAACTAGACTGGACTACTGTAACACTCTCATTGCAGGCCTCCCTACATGTGCAATTAAACCCCTGCAAATTATCCAGAATGCAGCAGCACGTCTGGTCTTTAATCAACCAAAGACGCATGTTACACCACTCCTTGTCTCTCTTCACTGGCTGCCGGTTGATGCACGTATCAAGTTCAAGGCTCTGATGCTGGCATACAAAACAGTCACTGGGTCTGCTCCAGCATACCTAAAATTATTTCTGCAAAGCTATGCGCCCACTAGAAGCCTGCGGTCGGCTAAGGAACGTCGCCTTGTTGTACCAACACAAAGAGGCACCAAAACACTTTGCTGGACTTTCGGCTTCATCATACCACGTTGGTGGAATGACCTTTCCAACTCCATCCGTAAAGCTGACTCACTTTCTGTCTTCAAAAAATGGCTAAAAACACATCTTTTCCATGAGCACTTAACCAGTCACCAAAAAAATATAAAAATAAAAAAATTCCTTGTTGCACTTTAATCCGTTTTGAATGCTATTCGGATGCTAGTGAAACTTTGTAATATAGCACTTTCCGTACCACTGTCTCCTTAAGATGATTTGCTTGTGTTTTTCCTCTTTTGTAAGTCGCTTTGGATAAAAACGTCTGCCAAATGAATAAATGTAAATGTATTTATAAACTTGAAAATAAACAGAATGCTTTAGGATTTTGAAATATTACAACAAAGGTTATGAAAAACAAAAAAATATATTTAAGATTAATTTTAAAGATTTTGAACTATTTCTAAGTGACTAATCAAATATAAGCAATTTTGTGACAATGTCAATGTTAACTCCTTTGTATGATATTTCAGATTTCCTTGCTTCCATTGAAGCACATATTATGCACTTTGGAACATTCTTAGATCATGCTAGAATAACATGGATCATCAGGTCTTGCACATTCCTCCATGTCAGCTACATGTCAAATACTAAGAAATTGTAAAAATTCAAAAATTCAGCCTATTAAATAAAAAAATTGCAAAACAGAAGCTTTTTCACTTTTGGTCTAAGACTTGGACAACACTGAGTATACACCGATCAGCCACAACATTAAAACCACCTGCCTAATATTGTGTAGGTCCCCCTCGTGCCGCCAAAACAGTGCCAACTCGCATCTCAGTATAGAATTCTGAGATACTATTCTTCTTAACACAATTGTACAAAGCAGTTATCTGAGTTACCTTAGACTTTGCGTGATGTGTCGCCCACAATGGGGACACATGATACACTGTTTTCTACCACTGAGCTATCCAGGTTGATTGGTTAAACTGGACCCATGAACAGAAGAAGACTTGAAACAGAGACTGGGAGCTCAGAGAACAAAGGGATCTTTTACTGGAGTTATATCTCAAAAAGTAAAAAAAAAAAAAATCAGGAAGCCGTGTTTCACAGGTAAAAATAAACAAATGGCCAAAATGTACAAAATCAGAGAATTAAACTGGCAAAAACTCAGGTGATCTGGGCAGATTGGCTCAAGACTGAACACAGGAAGATCAAACAGGTGAACTTAAATAGGGAAACACACAGGTTTTAACAATCAACATAACGAGTGTGGGAACCAAGGGAACTCAGGACGCTAATGCCAGTTAGAGGTCTGGAGAGACATTGCAGTCTGAGTTATTACAGGAGCCCCTCCTCTAGGAATGGCTCCTGACATTTCCTTAGCTGTGCTTTGGACCCTGGTGGTGGAAGTCCCTGATGAGGCATGGGTCTAGATTATCTCGTGCTGACACCCAGGAGCATTCCTCTGGCCCATAACCCTCCCAGTCCACAAGATACTGAGTTCTCCCACGGACCTGGCGAGAGTCCAGCAGCTGGCGAACAGTGTAGCCTGGTTGGCCATTGATGATCTGGGGAGTTGGAGGAGGTTTCCTTGCGGGAGACAGAGGAGAAAAGATAACAGGTTTCAGATGAGAAATATGAAATGTGGGATGAATGTGCGGACCTGGGTAGGAAGAGACAATAGGAAACCAGGTTAATCTTTTTGAGGATCTTAAAGGGTCCGATGAACCGGGGGGCTAGTTTTCTTGACTCCACGTGCAGAGGGAGGTCCCTTGTTGACAGCCAAACTCTCTGACCCGGCCGTAGAGATGGTCCATTTCTGCGGCGCTGGTTGACCTGCTTCTGCTGTCATTGAGCGGCCTTCAGTAAAGCTGTCTGAGCCCTCCGCCATGCCCGTTTACATCTCTGGACCAACTGAGTAGCTGCCGGTACGTGGACTTCAGGATTCTGTTCGGGAAACAGAGGGGGAGGAAAACCAAATTGGCACTCAAAAGGGGACATGCCTAGTGAGGAGTGGTATAGGGTGTTATGAGCAAATTCAGCACAGATCAGATGAGAGCTCCAAGTGGTCTGGTTGTTAGAGACCAAGCACCTAAGAGTTTTCTCAATCTCTTGGTTGACTCTTTCTGTCTGACCATTCTATTGGGGGTGAAAACCAGATGATATGCTGATGAATGATCCGATGAGGCAGCCGAATGACTTCCAGAACCGGGAGGTGAACTGCGGTCCCCAGTCGGAGACCATGTCTTGGGGAAAGCCATGAAAGCCATTCTGAAAACATGCTGCACGAGGAGGTCTGCTGTCTGGCTAGCTGTGGGGAGCTTGGGTAGTGGAATGAGATGACATGCTTTAGAAAATCTGTGTAGAAAATCACCACCAGAATGACTGTGTTACCTTGTAATCCAGTGACGAAGTCCAATGAAATGTGAGACCAGGGGTGGGTTGAGATGGGTAGTGGGTGTAGCAGAACTTGAGGGTGGGTTCCTTATTTTGGGCACACACCGTACAGGCAGCAACGAAAACACGGACGTCCTTTTGCGTTTTGGGCCACCAAAACTTCCTCTGGATTTCAGAGTGGTTTCAGAGTCCTAGTGGTCCCGGGGTGTCCTGAGGGAAGAGATGCGTGGCCCCACTGTAACACACAAGAATGAGCAAGTTTAGGTACGAAGAGGCACCCCAGAGGGCCGTTAACTGGGTCAGGTTGTTGTCGTTAGGCCCTCCTCACCACTGATTCAACTCCCCACTGGACAGAAGCAACAACTCTGGAACTATGCAAAATTAGCTTTGCCCTCATCCTCTGGTGGATCAATCAGCCTTGACAGAGCTTTGGGTTTAGAATTCATAGAGCCTGAGTGTGAAATCAAAGCAGTTGAAGAAAAGAGCCCATCGAGCCTGGCGTGGGTTCAATCTTTTAGCATCCCAGACGTACGTGAGATTTCTGTGGTCCGTTCAGATGAGGAATGGATGTTTGGCCCCTCCAGCCAATGTCTCCACTCCTCAAACCCAACTTCACAGCCAACAACTCCCGGTTTCCGATGTCATAATTTCTTTCTGCTGGAGTGAGTTGACATGAGAATAGGCACAAGGGTGGAGTTTGCTGTCGCTCTTAGCCCTTTGAGACAAAACTGCACCAACTCCAACATGCAAATCATCCACCTCCATGAAAAAGTGTAACTCGGGATCTGGGAGAGTCAGGATTGGTGCAGAGGTGAACTGTTGTTTGAGGCGGCTGAAAGTTTGGTTGGCCCCCTCGGTCCACATGAAAGGCTTCAATGTCTTCTTGATGAGGGTGGTAAGAGGTTCTGCAATAGAACTGAAGTTCCTAATAAATCTTCTATAGAAATTGGCAAATCCCAAAAATCATTGTACCTGTTTAATGGAGCAGGGTTGGGGCCACTTCAGAACCGCTTGTATCTTTCCAGCATCCATCTGGACCCTGCCACTAGAAACAATGAAAACAAGAAAGGGAACAGTTGGGACATGGAACTCACTCTTCTCCAGTTTGACGAAGAGTTTATTTTTCAAGAGCTGAGACAGGACAAGATGAACGTGCTGGACATGTTCTTCATAACAGAGGGAAAAGATGAGAATATCATAAAGGTAGACAAATACAAATGTATTCAACATATCCCGTAAGACATCATTAACCCTGAGGGTCTGAGGGTGTTTTGGGCCCTGGAGAAGTTTTGACAGACCTTGACATTTGTGCTTTTTTTCAGTTGCTTGAAAACATATTAATGGCTAATGTCTGATAACACTGTATTCAGCACAAACTGGGCTACAATAATATGTGATCAACATGTATGCACATGTTTGTATTTTTGAGAAAATAATGTTTATGCGTTATGAAAAAACAAAAATTTTAAGTCACTGAAATAAGGCCATATAACACATACTAAACATTTGTTCACAAGACTTTTGAGGACTGGATCATGTAGCCTAGAGTTTTTGCTATTAAATGATGTGAAAACCATCCTGATCACTCATTCATACAAAACAATATAGTCATTTAACTTTTGTAAGACACTTTTAGTGTTAGAAAGGCCATATGCGAGGAGGCGTGGATGATCATGAATATTGATGTGATTCACACCTGAGGAGACAAAGACCCCTCCCCTGAGAGAGAATGAATGTTTGTAGCTTATTCACAAAATCAAGTTTAAGTTAAAAGAAGTAATTTGACTATACATTTTCTTTACATAAAGACTTTACTTAAAAACTTTCGACCTACACTACGGTTTAAAAGTTTTAGATCAGTAAGATATTTTAATGTTTTGAAAAGAAGTCTCTTCTGCTCACCAAGGCTGCATTTATTTGATCCAAAATACAGCAAAAACAGTGATATTGTGAAACATTTTTACAATTTAAAATAACTTTTCTATTTGAATATATTGTAAAATGCAATTTATTCCTGTGATCAAAGCTGAATTTTCAGCATCATTACTGCAGTCTTCAGTGTCACATGATCCTTCAGAAATCATTCTAATATGCTGATTTTCTAATATGGGCATATTTACAGCACATTTTACACATTTACACCCGAACAGATATTTGCAAGCGCAAGCTTCGTTGATGATAATGAGGCAGCATAAACACTAGTTAAAATATAATCTAAACATTCATATTATTTTTATATCATATTACATATCATATTTATATCACACAGCATACAATTTAAATACCTGCTTTAGCCGAAACATTTAAATGTAACTAAAACTTGCCTATTAGGACATATTTCAAATTTCAATACTTTGAATACTGGCTGGCAAGTCTGTAAATAGTCCAACTAGTAAAATATGTACATGTTTATATAAAATAGCATGTCAACTAATGTAAGTAAAGACTTATTCATCTGAAATTGTATCCTCGGCTGGATCAAGGCGCTCTTCAAAATGCAAATGTTCATCAGAGTCCCACTCTTCTTCTGAGGAAAATGTGAACTCTTCCTCACTATCCAGGACCATCTGTAGAGCTTCCTCACCTGTGTAGCGTGCCATCTTCCAAACACGCAGGAAAGTGAATGAATGTGATGATGAATTTGATGTTTTTTAAGGCATCGTTGGGGGCGTTTACCATTTGCATTGATCGCCTCAGCACATTACCGCTCTGTTGGTGGGTGGGATCACATTAGCGATAATGAGCTGAGCTAGGAGAAATTGTACATTGCTTTGTTTCATAAAGATTACATTGCAGGAGAATATTTGTTTTAAATATAAAAGTAGACATTTTAAGCTTTCTTTAGACATATGTTTCATGTTTGTGTGATAAGTATTCGCGGAGTTTCACATCATCTCGTGGAGACAGAGACGGCTGAAAGCGCACCCTGTTTATTTTCTTTATTTTACAAAAGCACAAGGTTTTGTTGTTATTATGAGTGTACACAAATAAAAGTAGGCCCTTTATAGTTTCTAATGATGTCTTACACTTATCTGTATGCCCAAGAATAATGGAGTATTTTAAGTTGTTTCCACTGTTATGCGGAAAAAATCCAGCAGGATGCGCCGGCGCGTCCGTCGACCCCAGAGGGTTAATAAATGCCTGGAAGACGGCTGGTGTGTTGACTAATCTGGAGGACATTACCTGATATTCATAATGGCCAGTGGGAGTGTTAAAGGCCATCTTCCATTCATCTCTGGCCCTGACCCTGACCAGGTGGTAGGTGCTTAGAAGATCTAACTTGGTGAAAACTGTTGCTCCCTGAAGGATTCAGAGGGCAGTGTTCATTAAGGGCAGCGGGTATGGGTTCTTCATAGTGATGCTGTTCAAACCCCAGTAGTCAATGCACGGTCACAGACCACCGTCCTTCCCCACAAAGAAGAAACCAGCCACTGCCGGTGAAGTGGATGGATGAATGAGCCCACTTTTAAGAGCTTCCTTGATGTACTCCTCCATGGCAGTTCTTTCTGGGGCAGAGAGGGAGTAAAGTCTTCCCCGGGGAGGACAGATTCCAGGAAGCAGATCAATTGCACAATCATTTGGTCTATGGGGTGTCACAGAGATTGCTCGAGTCTTGCTGAAGACTTTGCAAAGATCTGTATGCTCGGGGGGAACTCAAGATAATTCTGGAGGAACTGTTGAGGTTTTGGAAGCCATGGGCTTGAGCTTGGGGATGACCTGTACCTCCGTGGACAGGACTTGAGACTCAGGAGGAGTAAGGGGTTTGGAGGCAGTCTGCCAATGTCCAGGGGATGTTGACAGTAGCTCGGGAGAATGACAGAGAGAGAGAGATCAGAAGTACAACAGTTAGAACCCCAACCAGTTACAACTCCTGCTGACCTGCCTATGTGTGGGGTGTGAAGAGCAAGCCAAGGAAAGCCTAGGACTAAAGGGAGCTCTGGAGAATGGATAAAAAAAGAACTGTATTCTTTCTTTATGACAACCAACTTGGAAGATGGGTGTGGTGCACTGGCTTACCCGGCCAGAGCCTAGGGGTCTCCCATCCAGAGCAGTGATGGTCAGTGGATTCTGGAGGATGATAGGTGGAATTCTATCCATGAAGTCCATGAAGTTCCTGGCAGCCTCAGAGTCTAATAAAGGCTCAGAGTTTATGATGTTGATCTCCCCAAGCCAATGAAACATCAGTTAGTACCCCAGAAGCCACTGGACGGGGAGGGTGATTACTCTCATGCCAACCCCCCTCTTGTTGGAAGAGAGCTGACTTTTCCCATCAGCTTGGGACAGTCGGATCTGAAGTGGCCTGGCTTACCACAATATAAGCAGCACCTCTCTCTCATGCAGCAGTCTCTTTCGGCCTATGACAGTCTGATCCTTCGAGCACTTCATCCACTCTGATGGCCATATCAATTAAAGGCTCGAGATCAGGAGCTGGGTTTTGGAAGGTTAATTCATCCTTAAGCTCTGGAGACAGGGCACGATGGAAATTAGCTGTCAGGGCTCGTTGGTCCCAACCACTCTCCGTAGCTAGGGTGCAGAACTCAATGGCAAACTCCGAGTCCCTTGAGAAATCTGCAGCAGTTGGTCACCAACCTCTCCTCTACTGGCGGGGTGATGGAAGACCCTCTTCATCTCAGCGATAAAAAATTGGGGACTGCTGCTCTCACAAGGCTGATAATATAGGCTACTGTTTGGTTGTAACTCGAAAGCCAGAGTACACTGGGTAGTGAAGCCTTTGCACCTCTCCGGAATCCCATCATACCTCTCAGGTGCCGATGGAATCTGCTGATATGGACTGAGGAGTCTGGGCTGGTGGGGCTTGAGGACAGTGTTGGCCACTTAAGTGATCAAGGAAATCAGTCAGAATCTGCTCATGTTTGTGGATGGTGGTGGCTTGACCCGAGAGGGCGGCAAGTACTTCCATGGTTCAGTCTTGCTGTAATGTGTTGCCCATGATGGGGATCAAATCTGAGTCTCTGATGTTAATTACACTGTTCTCTACCACTGAGCTGTCCGGATTGACTGGTTAAGTTGGACCCATGAGCAGAAGAAGACTTGACACAAAGAAAATGTACAAAAACAGAGAATTAAACTGGCAAAAACTCAGGTGATCTAGGCAGGTTGGCTCAAGACAGGAAGATGAACCAGGTGAACTTAAATAGGGAAACACACAGCTGTTAACAATCAACATAACAAGTGTGGGAACCAAGGGGACTCAGGACGCTAGTGCCAACTAGTGGTCTGGAGAGACATTGCAGGCTGAAGTATTTCACTTTGTCAGTTCGAACCAGTCTGGCCATTCTCTGTTGACCTCTCTCATTAACAAGACATTTCCGTCCACAGAACTGCCCCTCACTGGATGTTGTTTTGTTTCTGGCACCATTCAGAGTAAATTCTAGAGTTGTGCGTGAATATCCCATGAGATTAGCAGTTACAGAAATATCCAAACCAGCCCATCTGGCACCAACAATCATGCCAAAGGTCCAAATCACCGAGATCACATTTTTTCCTCATTCTGATGGTTGATGTGAACATTAACTGAAACTCCTGACCCATATCTGCGTGATTTTATGCAGTGCATTAGATAATCGCATGGATGATTGTTGGTGCGAGATGGGCTGGTTTGAGTATTTGAGTATTTGAGTAATGAGTATATGGTAACACTTTATTTTGATGGTCCCAAGTAGATATTTAACTTACTATAAGTGACTTATCAACTGGCTTGCTATAGCTAGTAAACAGTGTTTCAACAAACATTCAGTAGACTATCAATAGACTGTATAACAGCAGCAAAATAACAGCTTATTGACTGACTTGCTATAGCTAGTAAACAGTGTTTCAACAAACATTCAGTAGACTTTTAGTAGCCTGTATATAGATCTCTATTAATGACCTACTTACATTATTGTTGAAAACATCAGTTCATTAAAAGGTCATTTATAAAGATCTATATACAGGCTTCTGAAAGTCTACTGAATGTTGTTGAAACACTGTTTACTAGCTATAGCAAGCTAGTTGATAAGTCACTTATAGTCAGTTAAATATCTACTTGGGACCATCAAAATAAAGTGTTA